>NC_141696.1:1083047079-1083664732 GCF_964263255.1 Lissotriton vulgaris | reverse complement strand
CACTGATACATTCACTGGACCCTTCTAGTTACTGGACTGTATAGAGTGTGTAGGTTCTCCAGTGTCAGCAACTGAGCTGCACTTTACAATGATTTTGTACACAGTATAGAGCAACTCATAGGATTCACATGATACGCTGTTAAGAGTAAAACTAGATATGATGGAAACATTTGCATTTTTGAAAATGTACATCAGATGCTGAGTTTAGGAGCAGTGTTTATTTGTGGCCAAACTAGCATGTGATTCAGAAGACATTTTGCAAAAGATTTATAACAGTAGCTTACATTTGAAAGGCACAAACTCAAAGAAATCCAATTGGTGATAACAAATGTTTTACGATTATGTGCTCCATAACGTCTCCTGATAAAAATTATACCAATTTGTGTTGCTGGGCCTAGCACCACCAACACAATGGACCTCAAAATGTGAACTAGCGGCCTCATGATTTACCCTGATAAATGCATTCTATTTTTTACAATGTGGGCAGTTGAATATTTTGGACCCTAGCTCAGGCACCACCTAGGAAAACCAACCATACTCAGAAAAAAATACAATTTCTGAAAAGTAAACATGCAGGGGTGTCCAGGGGGGTGTGACTCCCACCCAGCATTCCAGCATGTCTCCTGATAAAAACACACCTCACTGTTGTGAGTGGGCCTTGTGCTTCCAGCAGACAAAGGCACAAAGCACAACATGGCAGATTACATTTTTCCTTCCAACTAGACATCCAGGAGATTCCAGATTGATATGACTTGCACGAACCTCGCCAGATTATTTTACCTAGAAGCCCTTGTAAAGCTCCGCATTTGGCTGAAATATGCATTTTCCTCACATTTCAGTGATGGAAAGTTTTGGAATCTGAGAGGAGACACAAATTTCCTACCAACCAATGTTCCCACGAAACTCCAGATAACGATGGTATCTCAATTGTTTTAGTGGGCCTTGCCCCATGACAGGAATGGGCCCAAAAAGCAACATGGGCACATCAACTTTTTCACTGAAAACCAACCCATTTTTAGCAATGTAGGCAGCTGTGGATTTTGGGGCTACCTCTGTCAGCACCTAGGGAAACCTACCAAAGTGATAGTGCACAGTGACATGACTTGCCTGGCACTCACGAAGTTAATTTATCCACAAACCCTTGTAAACCTCAAACTTTGGCTGAAACATACGTTTTCCTCACATTTCAGTAACAGAAACTTTTGGAATCTGAGGAGACTCAGCATTCCCCCAAGTCTCCTTATAAAACCTGGACATCATTTATGTAGGTGGAATTAAACCCCCGCAACAGGAATGGGCTCAAAATGAACCATGGACAAGTCTCCTTTTTCCACTAACCCCACAATGTTTACACGTTATATGTGGCTGTGGATTTTGGTGCTCTTTGTGGTGCACCAAGGGAAACCTATCTAACCCATACGTTTCAGAAAAACAGACAACCAGGGGAGTCTAGGCTGGTGTGGCTTGCATGGACTCTTCCCAAGAAGCCTTCCCAAACCTCAAACTTTGGCAAAAAAACCCATATTCCTCACATCTTTGTGGCAAAGTTCTGGAGTCATTTGGTGTCCACATATTTACTTCCACCCAGAGGTCCCACGTGTATCCAGATAACAATGGTACCCCACTTGTGTGGGTCGGCCAAGAAACTGCAACACAAAAAGCCCCCCAAAAATATTAAAATAGATACGCAAGGGATTCCATGGAAGTGTGCCCGACAGTGCCCTGCAAACCTCTAACTGTGACTGAATGTATGCATTTTCCTTACATTTCTATGCGGTGTCCTTCTGAAATCAGCAGGAATACACAAAATTCCTTGTGTAGGTGGGTCTAGTGCCAGTAAGAGGAACAGTCTAAAACAAGGTCAATGGGAGTCCCCATTCCAACGATACCTCCCTCAAACGTGGGGAGGCCGTTTTCAAATAGAGATGTCATTGATATAGCGAAGATAATTCACCTGTTTCTGTCCTCCACAGCCAGCGTTCTTCATGGCACAATTCTGGGAGCGATTCCGCATTGCCCAGGGTTTTGAAAAAGAAAACCTCAGGTGCAAGCTCCGAAGTTTTCATTTAAACTCCGCCCAGTGTGTGCCAATGGCCGACAGATGTACTGATGAGGGAGTGTGGCATCAACCAAAAGAGTTAGCATTGGCGTGGCACAGCTGGCATGTCAGTGTCACTTTGATGATGTGTGAAATACTGTCCTTCTTGCAGAGAACATATCTGGGGCCTGGCAGTATTGCCCGAGGGAGGAATGTGATCCAACTAAACCTAAGCAGGGCAGTTTAGGAGTGTTCAGAAACATCACTTACTTAAAGGGACCCGAAAAGACGTACACATGTATTTTTAAGTGGTAAGGTATCTTGTAGAAGAGGGGTCTTTAGATCCAAAAACATATATTTGCTTCCTTGCTTTAGACTTCGTGGAGGAAGAAGATGGCCCCAGAACCATTTTGAAGTAGCTGTGTGGCGATTTGATTGCTTCGTACCTTAAATACACCCTATGGTTATCACAAGCTCCCTCCAACAGCAAAAAGACTGAGGAAAGATCAAGAGCATAAAGAAGTTTATAGAGTATGGACATAAAATGGAAAAGGGGAAGCGGAATGAGGGAGTAGCGGAAGGGAGAAAAGAGAGTGAGTGCAAATAATTATTTATGAATACCCTCAAAGTTATCACTTTATGGGTGTCACCTCATTCGCCCCACAGTACTCTCTCGGAAACATTCTCTTTTTTCCCCACATTTGCACTTAAGGTTGATTTCTGCTACTTGAGGGAGGTCTGGTTAAAGGGAAACAATTACAAAGTGAATTTAGGTATTTGAAGTCTTGCTTTTGTGAAGAATGATTTTTACATTAAAGCTGAGTGTGGACATTGCAGTGCAGGTGATTTGGTAAGGATCTGGCTAATAGAGTATGTAGAGAAGTCAACACGTTACAGGTATAATGAGGGGCAGGAGCAGAGAGTTGTGATAACTATGTAATGAAACTGCAAAAAAGTCTCTGGGTCAAAAAAAAGGGGCATAACCCAAGTGGTACAGGTGTTTGAACTGATTCCAAATACACTTTTACCTTACATGCTAAGCCAGGGTGTAATATGAAGTTGTTTGATGACTCCTCTGTTCGAAACTGAGCTGTGCAGTAAAATTTGGGCTAGCTTTCAGTAATAGGAGATGGGCGGCTAAGCACGTTTTAATCTATAATACACTCTGTAAAATATGTTATTAAGAACAGTCTTTTCCAGCAAGTAGCTCATGAGCTACATGTAGCTTTCTAGCTACCTGTAAGTAGCTCTCCTGGGTTCATCCTTGCCTACTATATTAGAAGCTTTTGCTTGTTTTAATTAAAGTATGTATACTTAAATTGACAGTGTGTATTTAAGATGACAATGTGTGTATTTTAGACCTCATAAGCTGACATTTTCAAGAAGAATGGCAGGATTTTCAAAACATATTATAAGGTGATATTTGAGTGATGTGAGGTTTGGGAGACATATTGCTAATATTATTACCTTGGGGGCGTGGCCAAGACGGTGGACGGGTGAGAAGCGTTTTCATCTCTTTCCGCTCCTCACCGTGCGCCCTTGCCAGTAAACTGCTCTGAGATGTGTAGGAAGGTGGAATCTTACTACATGGTTGCCCCCATTTTCTTCTTGGTGTTTTGATGGTTTTTGACTTAGTTTGGCTGGAATCCCTGCTAATCAGGGCCCCAGCCTATCTGCTTCCCCTCTAAATTGATTGCATGTACATTAGGTACACTCCAGATTGGTTACTGGGTTACCCTTGTGAATCCCTAGTATATGGTACCTTAGGTACTAAGGGCATAGGTACCCCAGTGGCCTACCAGGGGCTGAAGTATGTATTATGCCACCCCTGGGAAGCCTTTCAAAATGGCCACCACAGGTCTGCGCCTGCAGCCTGGGTAAGGTGGTGCATGCACCCCTTACTGAGATATTCGCTACCTATATCTACCTTTAATCACTGACACAGATAAACCGATAAGTCACTCCTATGGCAGGCCTTTTCAATCCTGAAGGCATAGTGCTTGGGTTTGTGTGAGAGGGTGCCCATGCTTGAGCAGGACCCCTCTGCTGCTTTCGGAAACTATTCTCTGTAGCTGTTCTGTGATGTAGCCAGACCATATATTCTTAAGTGCATTACAACCTCGCAGTAAATGCTAACTTTGGAATGGCTGCTTAGAAATATGTCGTGTTTGGTGTCAAACACTTTGGAATCCTACCCTGACCCCCCCGTCGCCACCAGTCCTGGTGTTGGGGGTAGAATTCCACCCGTCTTGAGGGAGAAGACATGTACACACTTACCTAACCGGTAATAGTTTAAAAGAGCCCCAGCATCACAAAATGGATGCTGCAGCCACAGACAGGAGTCTGACCTCCTGCTGCTGGACAAAAGTCTGGCAGGGGAGGCCTGGACAATAGGTTTCCTGTCACAGGGAGGTGTAACCCCCTCCCCAGACAGGCTTTAGTGTATTGGGGCTGAGTGGGTGCATTCAGTGAATGCTTTTCGGACAATGCTGGGGGCACACTTGATGTCCATGTGCATATCCCAGTTCAAACCATTTGCAGGGGCGCTCAGCCCCTGTTCTTATGCAAAACTAGACAAAGGGAAAGGGGTGTAACCACCCACACCCTGGATCCTTCCATAGGTGGGTCCTTAGAGTAAGTCCAACCTCTAAACTTAGTATAGGAACCCAGTCCTTAGGACTTTAGATTACCCTGGACGAAACTCTGCAACATATATCCTGGAACTTCAACATTCTCTTTCGACTAGAAGATGGAAGAATCTCCCTTGGGGTCAAGGAGTGACTTCCTGTTCAAACAGGCACTAAAGAAGTATCTTGCCGGTCTGCATTTCCAAGGCTCCCACCGGATCCCGAAGGATTTGTGATACATGACACAGACCTCTGGACATCTCTGAGGTCGACACGAGATCCCAGCAAAGCTGAGACCTGCAGCTATCACGAGAGACCAGAACTCCTAGACACTGGGCACATTTGCAAGTGAATCAACTTCCTGAGCTTTCCCAAAGTTGTGCATTAGGCTACCTGTAGTCCAAGCCCTGAGCACCATTTGCACCAAAGATTGTGGGCTTACACTCCACGAGTGTTCCGTGGGCCTGCTTCTAGCATTTCTGCTTGAGGCTCCTTTGTGATCCATGGTCCTTTGACTGGTGGGTCCCCACGGAGGTATCTTTTCTGTTTCTTGGGCTTGCCTGGTTTCTCCAGACGTGCCCTGACTCCCCTTCAAAGGGTGAGTCCCTCAGACCTTGCTGGTCTGCACCAAAGGCAATCTTTGCTTTCTGCATGGGTTGCTGTTGCCAAGGCCTGTTGGGTCCCATCCGGAATCCGACACTGCATCACTCAACATCCTTCATTGGAGAGCTTGAATCCAGCTTCTGGTTGTCGTCAACACCTCTTGGTCCTCGTGTCTGAAGAGTCAAGCTTCGACTTCTTCACCTGAAATCACCCCACATTGTTTGGCATCTTCTCCCCGCCTTCCTGGTCACTGGCTAGTGACCCAGACTTTGTCCCCTTTGCTTTCAGGTTCTTCCCGACTCTGATATAGGCTTGGATCCATTATGACATTTTCCACTTGTTTGCCTGCAGCACTTTTCAGCAGCTCGCCATTGAAAACGACGACGAAACCCGACATCAAAAGACACCTATGGACCCGGCTTCCCTGGGTGAGGTAACTCGAGTACTCTGGTGCTCCTATGGGTATTGACTCTAGAACTACCTAGTTCTAGATGGTTTTCCTTTAAGTTTCTTCCAAGTGTCCTTTCGTTTTGTAATTTTCCAACCGCGACTTTCCCCATAGAAGTAAATGGTGAATCGCGTCTGTGTTTAGACACTGCACGCGTCCCCCGTGGGTCTCCTGTGTCACTACCTTGGGTAGTTCCTAGTGGCCCCAGCGGTTCTACAGGCTCTAGGCCTTGTATCTATGTCAGTCATGGTTCTTATACCACTTTCTTAGTATTTGGTTTGTGAGGCCCCTAGAGCTAAACATATACTGTGCTAATTTACTGTGTGCTAAATACGTTTAACTGATGTACTTTTGCCTCTAGCCTCATAAAGAGACTAGAGGGATGTGTTTGGAATACATACATATATTTTATATACATACCTGGTGTGGTTTTCTTTTCATTTGGATATTCATGAGATTATAGACTGGTAAAACAAGCTGCTTTACTTTCCTTCAAGACTTAGCCTGAAGCCTCTCTCAACTGCTACCATTAGGATAGATTTCTATATTGGTTGTCTTGAAACCTACCATCAATAAGGGTCATTTGGACTGGTGCAAGGTGCCCACTAGAATAGTGGACAGCATATGCCAGGCTAACTTCTCTTAGGTGACCTGGAGCACACCCTCTTTCCTGGTACTGCAGTGGGCTCCATGGCTGAGTGAGGCCTAGTGCCCAGAGGCTGTGATGCAGATTGTCTTTGGGGGCAAGATGGATCCATCAACCTGAGGCCTCCTAGAGGTGTTGCTGCCATCCTTAACGGCCCGCTAGTACTGGCGGGCTGTGGCCTAACGCAACAACCTGCAGCTACGAGCCAGAGGCGAGGAATTCCGGGCTGGTGGCGGACTCCAGCCTGGGACCCGGAATTGGTGAGCACTCACCGAGAGACCCTGTGTGGCTTCAGGTCCCCAGATATGGAGGGAGGCAGGCTGCCCCGGCCAGCGCAACATCGTGGGAGCCCTGCCCGCCGGGGGGCCTGCCAGGTCCCAGAGATTGGTGCATTGTCGCTGAGCAGGGCCAGATGTCACTTGGGACGCCTGAGCTCTGCCTCACTGGTTGCCCCGGGCCTGTTGGTGGGACGCAGCTGCTAGGCATCCAGAGGCAGAGGGCTGTAGTGGTCAGTAGTGGCCTGTCGAGCACAGTGCTGCCTCCTGAAGTTCCCCCATGGAGAGAACATATACAGCAGGGACGACCAGAGGCCCCTGCGAGCCTGTTGTAACTGGGGGACCCCCGCAAGAGGCCCTATGAACCGCCCTGGCCGGAGGCTACATATGGGTCAGGTCACCATTTGGAGGTCCGGGACCTGAATCGTTACTGCGACCTGTGGCGGAGGCACACCAGATACTGGTCAGAGGTGGTGAGAGCAGGGGATAAAAATAGCGACATTTGGGCCCCTCCCCCACTCTGGACCATGTTCTAGGGGTCGGTGGAGGCTCCCCCAACTAACTCAACTACAATCTGCCGGCCTCCCCTCTGCCAGGGGTGCAAATTTTCTAAAGCAGCAGGAAATAAATTAACTTGTATGGGTGTATAAACGTCCGTGCCTTCGCAGAGACCTTAGCTATATAACTCCTAAAGAGGCTGGCCATGGGATTCTGGATCTCCTCCGTCACTACCTGGCAACTCAACTAAGCGTCTTTGTGAACGGTCGAGGGCCGCATCTAAGAAGAAATGACTATTTATGGACTGGGCCCGGGCGGGGCAGGCATTATGGGGCATCCCATTTCTTCCTGAGCACGCAAGACCTAAATCGCTATATATTTCTCACATCCTTAAGGCTTCCATGACAGTGTGGGTTAGTCTAGCGACACAATGGAATCTCACCACTTTCCCCTCACCACTTAGTCCTATAGCTAACAACCCAGATCTCCAGCCAGGCTCTCAGGATTCCTCATTTCAAGTTTGGGTGCAGGCGGCTTGCAGATCAGTCGGCCACTTATTTAATCCGGAGGGCCCACTCCCTTTCGAAGCACTCTGTTCAGACTTTGCACTCCCTAAAACAGAGCGCTAGCACTATACCTAGGAACGTCATTGGGTGATGCACCCATTTTTCATCTCGAGGCAGAGCGACAACTTACCCACTTTGAACGCTGGCTCCTGTCGCGAACTACTGACAAGCATCTGGTTTGGGACCTTTACCGTATGATCATTTCCACAGTAGAGATTCCCAAGCCCATGAGCCCACTTCATTGGGAGGGAGAAATTGGTAGGGAACTCACGACCAAAGAATGGGGAGACATGTATTACAAGGCAAGGCATACTGCGCATAACATGGCTTGCATTGAGACAGCTATGAGGATCACAGCCTATTGGTACCACAAACCTTGCAGGATACACATATACAATCAGTCCAGGTCTCCGGATTGCTGGCGACACTGTTGCTCCCCAGGCACACTACTACACATAATATGGGACTGCCCGGAATTTAGGTCCTATTAGGAAAAGGTGCTCATGAACACAGACAACCATTTAGACACAGACCTCCCCAGATTCACAGCCTACGTAATCGTAGGCCTTCCATATACCCTCACTTTCCCTCTTAGGTCTCGTCACAGGCAAACAAATTGGCGTGGTACTATGCGCAGACCTGCAAAATATCCTCTCACACTGGGGTACTGCACACCCACTAATACACTTGGGATTGTTGCACTGGCTGTAGTATATAGTAGGGATGGATTGCATCAGTTTGTCTATAGCTAATCAGGGTTTGGCATTCTCCACATTATGGGCACCACTCTTATCGTTGTTAACAGCAGAATTCCAGGAGCTCACATGCCCCAAATATCTTTGCTTATTACGCCTACCAGAGGCTGCAAAATCCCACGACACTGAATGAATTAACGATACACCTTGTCAGAAGCTTTTTACGTTAGTGGCCACCCAACCTTCACCACTATGCTGGGGACCCCCAGGCCTCTACAAGCCAGCCCAGCAAATCTAACAGGAACTATGTTTTCACAAACCTTAGTTTCAACGTATCTTTTTAAAAAAATCTAGAGAGCACTTTGAAAAATAATAGCATTTACTGGACATTAGAAACATCTTGTAATTATTAGAGTGCTTACTGGTATGATTCATCATATGATAGCACCAGGCCCGGACTGGCAATGCCGGGCACCGGGCAATTCCCCGGTAGGCTGCCAGGGGTGGGGGCCGTTTTTTTTGTCCGGGGGCCGGTTTGGGGCTGGGGCCGATTTTTTTGTAAACACTTGCTAGTACAGTAGTCACTGACTCGTCACTACTGTACTCTGCTGCGCAGCGTTCGTCTGTGTGACTCACTTTCTCCTTCGCTCGGTGCTAAAACTTCATCAATATCTGCTGCTAATCAAATAATGCATGGAGTGCCAGTGCAATTTGAGGGGGTGAGTCGCACGCAGGCGCAGCGTGCAGATGTCTCCGCCTGCCGCCACGTCTGCGTGGTCTCGTAGTCTTCTTCAGTTATATCACCTTAAGGGGGGTGTGGGTGGGGCGGGTGCGGCTGTTGGTGACATGCGCAATAAAAGTGCGCTTGATTTGACCCGTATTCCAACGAACTACGTCAGACGGCGAGAGAGGCGCCCTCTCTAGGCACCGTCCCCATAATTTAATAATTTCTGGCCCTGGCCCCTGTCTATCCCAGTGTCCCTGCTCCAGACTGGCTGCCGCCCGCCACCTGCATGTGAGTGTCATTTGTATTTTTGCACTGTGGACCGGGGTTAAACAAAAGATAAATGCTGGCGCACGCCCCCCCCCCCCCCCTTCCCCAATGCCCAGGCCCATCGGCCACTAAAGCGTGCAAGAAACACGCAGATTAAGGATAGACAATGCAATCGTGCTTTAAAAAGGAGAACAATTTAAGGTGCTGAATCCGAGGCCATGTAATCATGACCACAGCACGCGGAGGTAGAATGTATTAAGCCTGTTTTCAGTTAAACTGGAAGACTTGTGTAAATTAGACCTGCGTCGATATTTGTTTTTCGTTTTTTGTTGCAGTTTTATATATCGTGTAATCGACCCGAGGGTATGAAAGCGCATTTGCCCAGAATCACAGGAGGCTTGAGTGTCCAGCCAAATTCAAAGCTGGTTCCCCACTGCCACGATTGCTTCCGAACTGTGCTGTGCTACCTGCAGCTCATTTACTTATTCAGAGTTTCTGAGTCTGGTATCCTCCTTAAACAAGGCAAATACTTTCAATAACACGCACAGTGACACAATAAGTAAGCGGCCGGCCCTCTTTATCAGCTGCAGCACTTCATAAATGTAATAAAAGGTTCGTATGTAACTGCAGAGAAACTATTCCGAATAAAAAGAGCCATGTATGTCCTTTGCAAAACAGGTTCACAAAACAATCAAAAAATGACGCTCATCCACTTGGCAGGCTCTCTAAAATCTATCATAACAACTAATTTGCTTGCCATGTGTTGTTGACACATCAGCTTCTAAATATTATGGTATATCCTTCCACCTAAGACGAATTCTTCGAAAGAGCAGGAAGTTCGTTACTTGTTTTTAGTAGTTTTTGTTTTGCAACCCGAATGTATTAGAGCCCTTTACTTGAATCCCAGTCACATTACAAAAAAACACATTCATTTTTGGTGGGCATGGGGAGATGAAGTGATTTGCCCAGAATCACGGGGTGTTGAGCTGACTGACGCCGAGGCTCGAACCCGGTTCTCCAGCTCCAAAGTCAGCAACTCTGACTCATGTTATGCCACATACTCTCCTTTGACACAACAATGATTGACATCCACTGGGAAACAGCAGATTTAAAGGCGCTGTCCAGGAAATGATGTCAAGATAGGTCTCACATCCCCATCAGACTTCAATAAACAAAACAGCATTTTTAAATCACTAGGTATGGTTGGTGCAGGTTAGTGATGCGGACTGGATAAATAAAACCGTATTTTTTTCCTCTTCCTTTGGTGGCCCGTTAAACTAGGGAAAAAAGCAGAATGGGAGTAGACAAAATTAAATGAAAGAAGATGTTGATCTGTTAACAGAGATTCAAGGTGGGAAATGCATGTTAACACTCAATAAAGGCCCAGCCTGGGCATTGGCCTATACCTTTTTGTTTAATCCCCGGCCCGGTTCTGCGCAGGCAGCGCAGGCGCACTAGAGCCCTGGACCCTGAGTGTGAATTTATTTGTGAGTAGGCCTGCATGCTTTGGTTCCTCCTGCCATGTCCCACGGGCCGCCCCCTGCCCCCAGCAGTGCAGCACTAACCTCAAACCCTGAAGAGCTCAGGTCAGATTTTGTAAAAATGGGTTTTCTTTTCGTCAGGGTCAGGTGCTGTCTGTTGTTCGTGTGTGTGTCAGACTCCGAGCAGGGCCACGCCAGCTGAAATGTTCAGAGCCAGCAGCCAGCAGGCAGGATACATGTTGTGTGATCCCTTTGGTGGCGCTGTGCTGCTTGACTCTTGGGGGCTGTAACTGGGGCAAAGGTTGTGGTCAGCAAGTCTGCTTAAATATATTTATCAGTACAAGAACCACCCTGGGGCTTGTGCTGAAAAATATATTTTAAGCAGACAACGGGGCTTTCTAGTGTTTCTTTTTTTTCTTTTTTACACGAGCGAATCCTTTTGTTTTGGCCACTGGTGTTGCCACAGGCTGCTTAGGCTAATGTGTACATTACTTGGAGCCCTCGGTGCGTTCCCTTGACACTGGCTCAGTTGGTTCGTGACCTACATTTTTCTAAATTGTTCGGATTTCAGTCCGGATTTCACAAGAAAGGAGTTTGCACTGTTAAATGCGCACTTGTGTGTTCACTGTTCAGCGGAGGGTTTACTTCGGAAAGATGCAATCGGGCCACAGTGATGGTAGCTGCAGTTCCCAGTGTGCAATCTGACAGAAGTTTTCGAAAGAGACTTGCTGTTTTATAATACCCAATTCTTGTGTGTTCTATGATGTTTCTATTTCAATGTCTAAGGAACAGAATATCCAGCTGAATTTGTGTTTTTGGCATCAGCAAGCTGAAAAGGCTGGGTCTGCCTTGCATCGATTCCAATCTGTAATAAATTAGCTGCACAGAGTTCTCTACAGAAGGCGCAGTGTTAGGCAAATGACATCACCAATCCTCTGATGACATCACAGAGTTGATCTCTGATCCCAGCCCAAGCCCTTCAACAGCCTCCTACTTGCTCATAAGGGCCCTGGGGCAGCAAGGGCAATATCAGATGTGGAAGCTAGAACTGCTACCTCACACGGTGTGAGCGTGTGTCACACTATTGGCTTCCTTTCCATGGTTGGGAAGAGCTGTTATCATAGTGCCAGAGAAGGTGAGCTGGAAACCCTTGCACAGAGGGACGTAGGTCGTTACTACGCATGCTTTTACAACGCATGCCTTTACCACGCAGGTTTTACAACGCAAGTCGTTACAACGACTTGCTTTGGGGGGTGCTGGATAGTGAATAGTTTAATTTACTATTCCATCTCCAGTCCCTGTGGATAGTAGGGAAGGTTTTGGATAGTAAATTAAACTATTCCCTATCCTACAGTGCCCCCCAGTGCAAGCCGTTGTAACGACTTGCGTTGTAAAAGTTGCGTGGTAAAGGTACTGCGTGGTAAAAGTTATGTTGTAAACGCTGTTACCTGCACAGAGCAGCCTTCCAGCGTGTGTGTGGAGACTCTGCATTGCTGACGTCTATAAAGGGGGTTGCAACATCCCTAGGAAATAAATGGTAGCCTCTGAAGCTTTTGCTAGAGTTTTAGGGGAGAGAGAGGTGTGTGGCTCTCAGGCTACTCGCTAGCCATACCTCTCCATGTTTATGCCCCCTCCTCCTCCTCCTCTCTCTTATAGTGAAAAGTTTTTAAAGTCGTCAGGTATGGGGCACTTCACACACTAATAGGCCCTTTAAAACCTTCCTTAGTTTCTTTTCTGGTCCTACCTTCTTCATTACCCCTGGTGCAGGGGTAGAAACCAACCAGGGTAGTTCCACCACGAGTACCCAAGGTCACTTTACCACCACTAACCAGTGCTAAAGTGTCTCTTTCCTTTCAAACATGGTAAAATTGGCTTACACCGAATTCGCAATTTTAATGTACTTGTAAGTCCCTAGCAATGTGGTTCTACATGTACCCAATGGACTGTACATTAAATGCTGATAGTGGGCCTGCAACACTTATTGTGCCACCCACTTAAGTAGGCTATTTAAAGATGTGTCATGCCAGGGCCTTTGTGTTAATCTTTCATGCTTTCTGGCCAAGGTGCCATGCCATTTGAGACATTTCCATGCCGTCTGTCAGCCTGGGTGGTTATGTGTGATGTTTCCATGCTTTCTGGCCTAGGTGCTTAATTATGTGTGCTATTTCAATAGTTTCTGGCCTCCGTGATCTGGAGCTGGAGGCTCATGTGTGACATTTCAATGCTTACTGGCCTTGGTGCATGCTCGCTACATACCAAGTGGGGGGGCTGATCTCACTTTTACTTTGTTCTCTCTGATTCACTTCTTGTGTCTATTTTTCGTGCTCTCTGAAAGAATGTCTATGGGTACATATGACTGGGTGGGTAACCTGATGTTCTTTAAGGTCATCTACTGTTTACTGTGCTTTGAAAGCTGATACAATTGAATATGTAATGAAAAATGTGCTGTAAAATTCACCATTTTGATCTGTCGTTTTCCAAAATTTTCTGTGGGTAAAAATCCCCCAAAACCGGCTAGTAGCAGTCGGGCTCGCTGGCTTGCTGCGCGCCGGACGGGGGCTGGTCTGCTAAAATTTGCCAGGGCTGCTTTCAGTTCCCAGTCCGGCCCTGGATAGCACTGTAAATAACAATTGTCATTACTCGTCACTACTCTACTTAGTAATCTCAGGCAGATTACATTTTTAGGCAGCCTTACGAAGAGTTTAGCCCTCAATCTGCATACTGCACAGACATTTGAGCAGCAAATCACATGTATATATATCTCACCTGTGTAGAAAGCAATTATTTCCAAAAGGGCTTTAAGTGGGATGGAAAAGGTGGGTGGTCCCTAGAAGGAGACTGGCCAAAGATGGTTAGCTAGGAATCTTTTCTAAGGGGCATGGCATATAAAATCAAGGGTGTTTGATTAAAACATGTAAATAAAATCCTGTGTTGCCCATAGTACCGCCAGACCATTATTGTGGTGCCTCTCTGTGAGCTTTAATCAAAGAAATATCACACAATCCGTTTCAGATAAATGATTTTGTTGTGACTAATCAGACTTGAAAATTTTGAAAATATGAGTGAATTAAATATTAAATGGCCTTTGGAAGAGCTGGTAGTCTTCAGGGGTCACAAGCACATGTATTCGTCCAGTCAGACCTCTTCCCTCTGTAATCTCTCTGTTAGATATCTGTGCCCCTTTTCTCCCCACGTCTTTCTGAAATATTTCATTTGCGCATCTCACACCTCCACTCTTTCCTCTTTTCATGCTCTCCTGCATTGCCTTCAGTCTCAACTTCACAGCTCTCAATTGTGGCCTGTTGTAAACACCCACTCACATGGACAACTTGAGACTACTCAGTTCACATTAAGCACATCAGGCACTATACAAGATTGATATGCTCCAAGAGAAAACTACAAAAGCAGAGCACGGTAGAAAAAGCAAACACTCCCAGTAAAATGTGAGAAATGTAATCCGTACTGCATTTCTGACATGGATTACCTTAACGTTTTTTATAGTCTATGTTCACCTGATCAGTGTTTTTGCCTGTAATGTTAAGGACCTCAAAATAGGGATCTAGAGGGACCCATTTCTACTGCGGGGGCTAAGACCCAGAGGAATTCAGCCCACTCGAAGCCATGATTTCCACCTCTTATCAGGCTCTTCATACATTAACAACTTTTCTGAACCAGTAAATAGCGGAAGCTGTGGATTTGGTTTGAAGTCAGGTTTACCATATCCGTTTGCTCGTTTGTTCATTTACATTATTCAACAGTGTGTATGTTTTAAACTTTGAAACCTGTATTTTCCTGGTTGGGCAATGGAGTGTATTTCATCGCGTACTTTTTCTCTTCCCACAATCAATGCCTCACATTAAAAAAGTTGTAAAAGATTGCTTGAAATATGGGGAATTTCCTACGTGTATTTTAAATATCACGATTAAAATATATATATATATATTATGACAAATTCAAAGGAATGTCATCAATTACACTGGGAACCACTTGATTTCTAGTAAAATGATCCAACACTGAGCTATATCAAGGTCTCAAACACGCTGCCTCAATGGCTGCATGTTATCATGCTATCACGACAGAGAGAGATTAAGAGAATAAGTGTGACAAGATATGTGCACAAGAGTGTAAAGCCATGGGGCCATATTTATGGGAAGTCACCTAGCTGCGCTACACTGTGTGACAGGGAAAGGGCAGGAATGTGCTGTATTTCGTGCAATACGGTACATTCCTGTCCATTCCCTTGCGCTGGCGTACATACAGCGCCAATGCAGGCACCTTTGCATAATGGTGAAAGGGTGCCTGCATTGCATACAGGATTGTTTTTGTGCAGGAAATAAGACCATCATGCAAAAAAAAAAGCAATCCTGTGAGGTAATATTTCTCTTTCTATGTGTGCAGCAGAAAACAGCACACCTAGAAAAAGGAAGAAACAAGGAGAAACAGCGATATTTCTTCTTTTTACGCATCCCCCTGGGAAGATAAATGATTTTAATGCATCCCCAGGTTTACAAGTTCCTGAAAATCTGAAAATGAGCCGAAGTTAATGGGATTTGCATGGGAACACGCAGGCAACGCCCATGGAACGCCTCCCCAGGGCAGAGTAAGGCTATGCAGCCATTTGCGCAGCTTTACTCCAGATTTTTTAAACCTCTCAGAACCACGCAAAATGGCTTTGAGTAGCTTTTAAAATCTGACTTCAAGTTTGTGTTGCTCTTGCACCACATTGTGTCATGAATATGTCCCCAATAGAGAAAAAGAGTCCTTTAATAAGAAACTGCATTTTATGGTTTTCAAACTACATAAAATTGGGACACAAACTGTTCGCAGTTAACTCTATTGAAAGCTGCCACTTAAATAAACTCAAAACCTTGAAAGTTAGTCACATGTTGCTGCAAATCATGGCCCAAAAAGAAAGCATGTTAGTTTAAAACGGCCACCTTGCTAAAAATGGATTACTGTTTAAAAGCTAGGGGGCATATTATCAAGAGAATTATCGCCGCTTTAGTGGCCGTTTTCAGACGAAAAGCGGTGATAATTCTATGGGAGTATTAACAAGGGCACGCTAACGCGTGTTTCCTTGTTTTAGCAGCCCTTTAAACGCCACTTTGCATGTCAGCAATGAATATCGCTAATGACATGCATGTAGGCGTTCACTTTCCTTTCTCCCTTGAGATCTGCATGGCAGCGCAAGATTATCAAGCCTCAAGCAAACCTGTGATGCAATAAAAAAAACTGCGCTAACCGAAGTTATCGCAGGTTTGTAATGCCTGATCAGAAACTGACCTAGCCACACTTTTAATGGCAGGTGGATTGTACGGCTGAGGCAACAGGGCATATTATCAATGAAACGCAATAAATATCGCATTTCCCGCTTTGCGCAATTCTGTTTCAAGCCGCTATCGCTGGATTTAATCGCCATGGAGATATTCCTTGATAATAATGCAGTATCTCGGCGATTAAATCCGGTGACATGCAGCGTTAAACAGAATACGCGCAAAGTGGGAAATGCAATATTTATCGCGTTTCCTTGATAATATGCCCCCATGTCTTTAGGGAAATTTACTGAAAAGAGGTGGAAAGATTCTTGGAGGATTCGATATATCCTCCTTTGAACTAGGAACTTTGTCTCATTGATCAGCGCTTCAGTGTATTCAATAGGGAAGCAACATGGCTTTGAGACATATTGGAGAGAGGGAGGTGTGAGAGGGCGTTTCTTGCAAAAAGATGAAGGGGCATATTATCAAGGGCTGGCGATAAATATCGCAAAGTGCACTTAGCGCTTGCATATTTATCGCCGGCTATCTCTGGAATATATCGCCTGGTTAGCGCGTTATCAACAACGCGCATCGCTGAGGCGATAAAAATTCCAGGGATAGTGAGGATATCGCCGTTTTTTCATGGTGGGAAACAGCAATATCCTAGATGATAGGGCCTGTGGTCTTAGCCACACAATCCACCCCCATGCCTTAGTCAGGAATTTAACAGACATTAAATTCCTGCGTTAAGGCATACTTAACATGATTTTAAATATCGCTAACCCTCATTGTCAATATGACGAAGCTGTGTTAGCGATATTTTCCCAAGGGAGTCTTGTCAGGCACGACTCCTTTGCCTCTCATTAGCTATGCGATGGGAGGCATGCTGACAAGGGGCTCTATTGCAAGGAAACACGCACTAGTGTGTCCTTGTTGATAATGCAATATTATCGCCACTTTTCACCCGAAAACGGTCTCCAAAGCGGCGATAATATTATCAACACCCCTTGTCGATAATATTATCGCCACCCCTTGTTGATATGCCCCGAAGACCTCAAACGTAAAATTAAGAGTAAGGGACAAGACATGCACTTCCAATTCAATGCTTAAAGTCAAATGCATAAAGTATGTAAAATGAGACGTAAATGCTCTGGGTTGGAGCAAACACAAGTAGTGGGAGAAAATATTTTGAATCAAGAGGTAGCAGACATCTGAGATCAGAATCTGAACCCACCGCCAGTCTTCCTAAGGTCTACAAATATGTGATGTGTACCTGTCTGGAGGGCTCCTAACCACATTCTTCACATGTGACCATGATTTTATGTTACACCACTGTCTGGGATAGACACAAAACGATCCCATCTTAAGGAAGGGGCTGACTAAAAGAAATCTGTGTGTATGTGTGTGTGTTATATATAGGGAAACAAAGATCTGAGTACAGACAGTCATAGCTCCAATCTGACACAGTTCAAGAAACTGCGTAAAACCTGGCTGTTTTAATGAGCACTTTTTAATATGTTGTCTGCAAACCAGGTGCCGAGAAATCCCCTTGGGGATGATTCACTGCGCTTTACAAATTTTATTAATAATAATAAAATAATAAAAATTGCTATTAGCAGTTGTGACCTAAAAAGTGATGTAAACCATATTACCTACAATAGTTGATGAAGCTGTAGCCTTTGCATTTGCTATGCACAGTTATGGTGTGGGAAATCTGCAGTTTACATGATTTGGTGTCTCAAGTTCTAGAGCCAGAACTATTTTGAAATGCTAATTTCCCAGACAGAGCAGGAATGTATAGCCAAAGAGCTTCACAAGACTGAATTTGGAAGAGCATGCATAGGGCTAAATTAGCATCGTCCTCGCCGCATTTTGTACTTTTGAGAAATAAAGAGCATCTAAATATTCCAAGCTCTCCTAGCAAAATATAGTGGAAGAAAATGCGGTTAGATGGAGATTTATGATACAACCCTCATCGTGTTCTTTAAAGCACTTTCCTTTACTTGAGAGACACATTATTTCTGTTTGTATGCAGTTCTGTATTAGTTGTTTGTGTTTTTTACAAATACCTACCTTTGAAGGGGGGTTGCCCTGCTTTATGTGTCATCTCTCCTTACGCTGCTTGCTAGTATTTTGGATATTTCTCATTTAAATTACATTGATTTTTAGCTTTGAACTCTGCTCAGGAAAACACTGCGGGGCATATTATCAAGGGGGGTTATATCCGCTTTTTTGGCTTTAAAAGCCAAGAAAGCGGAGATACAATTATCTCCCTATTACCTTGCTGTCGCTAACACCAGTTAGTGACAGCTAGTAGGAGATAACGACCATCTTGGGCCCCACTTTGCATGTCAGTGATATTTATCACTAATGATATGCAAAGTGGGCGTGCCAAGATGTTAGCGACTGAAAACAGTCGCTAACATCGCTATCTCCTATTACCAACATTTGGAGATATTCGCGCTAAGTGCGAATATCTCCAAAAGCTAACACCTGCCCTGAGCAGTTCTTAGCCATGTTATCCAATGGGAGGTGGATAACATGGCTAAGAGCATTAGCTCGGTAATGGAAAGGGGCGACCACTCGGTCCCCCCGAACGTATGGTTGGGGGCCCGGATCCTCCCGGGAAACGATTTTGGGCGGGGGGCGTGTCACGGCTGGTATGCCCGAAGTGGCGTAGCCGGGGCGCGCCTTTTTTCCCACCCAAGACGGGTTGTCCTAGACACCTACACCGATGGCCACGCCCAGTAGGCGTACCAGCAGAGGGTTCACGCCCTCCCGAAGAGGAATAAAGAGAGCGGGAATCGCAAGAAGCATCCTCTTGTTCCTGTGCTTGGAAGCTGCACCCACTCGTTGCACGTGAGCCCTCGACGGAACAAGGAGAAATTTTGACCCACCCACCAGCCCCTTATGGCAACGTTTGTTCTGCAATAAAGTATTTTTCTGTGATAACATTTTTCTTCCCTCTATTTAGCGGTATATGAAGGTCTAGTTTAATGATATGATTTCTGTCTAAAAGTACTGGTATTCTTATAATATAGACAAATATTGCAAATAAACAGGATGATGTTTTTCTCCCTTAGTAGGTAATCAAATGTCGTATTTATTTTTTGGTCGGGCGGTAAGGTCATGATCGGTGAGCAGTAATTTCAAGGTCCCTAGAGGGGGGCGCCACCCACTATGGATGGGAGCGCCCGGGGGGAGGCGGCCATTGGCCCCTCCCACGGGGAGGCGGCACCCACTAAGTATGGGTCGCCTAGGGGAAGACGGCCATAGGCCCCTTCCAGGGGAGGAGGCGGCTATATGCCCCTCCTACGAATTTCCCGGGGCCCGGATATCCGCGACGACGGATGTGATAGACAGTGTGGGGTGGGAGGGGGAGTCCACGCTGCCTTCTTACAGACACCTCACACGGGTCCTCGGACGACCTTTAAGATGGCGTCGAGTTGAAATGGGGGGCCCCCAACAAGACAAGGGAAATTGGAGTTGGCACAGAGGGTACAGTCCTCTGCGCGGCCGCCACTCACACCGTGAGGGCGAGAGTTTTTGGTAGTAGGGATCTGACACCGGTTGCGACCTTGCCGTTGGCCCGTAATGCTAGGATGTACAATTTTAATTTAGAAAGTATGCATTTGCAGGATGTTAGACTCGGCTAGGAAAACCTTAGTATTAGAGATTTGTTATGGTTAGCCAATGAACATGTCTTCATCGAAATGTAATAAATGAAAATTGTACATGATATGAAACTTTTATTTAATGTTTTAATTTTGTTTCATATTTTAATAAATACGGCCGGGAGGGTAACTCGCTCCCGCCTTCCAAAAGTTCAGAACTGCGTCCGTCTTCCCAACCTTGGGGATTGTGTTGGGAGGGGGTGACAGGCATCCCGGCCATATTCATGAATATCGCTGATTTTTCAGCGATATTCATGCATTGCGGCGATTTTTTTCGCATTTGCGATAAACCTTGGTAATTGCGGTAAAAATCGCCGCAGCGCAGCAGTAAATTTTTGTCTCTAACCAAGCAATAGCGATAATTATCGCTATTGCTTGGTAATATGCCCCTGCATTCTTTCGTTTTGATAGATGGAAAATTCACAATGCTTGTGTATTTATCGTCAAGTAACTTTTTGGTGTATTGCAACTGTTTTTTTTATCGAATTGCAGGTTGATAAAGATATTAATGAGCAGAGCATTGGTGACAAAGATATATAAAAGATGTGAAAAGCACGAACACAAGTAGTTGCCATTTTTAGGTTTGATACTAATAGCAAATTATATGTGGTTGTTCTGCCTGGAAAGACTAGGAATCACTACTTACAATATGTACGTTTTCTTACATTAGGAATTGAGATTTCCTAATTGAGGTTCAGTAACAATCACAATTAGGAAATCACATTTCCTAATTTTTGTACATGCTCCCTATCTTTCTTGACAAGGTAGCCAAGTAAATTTAGTTTTTTCAGGAAAGTTCTGGTCAGATTTAAAAACTTTATCGGACACTAAGGTCCTAGCTAGGATGAGAGCCGGAAAGCCGCTGAATGCAATATGATGCAGGCAATCGAAAGTGAAACTGGCCAGTCATTTTGGCTAGATTTTGACTGGCTCAATTGACTCCGTCGGCCAGTCAGAGGCCTGCTGTAATCCCTATGGATGACTTTTCCGCTGTAGGGATTACGATGTTGGTTTCCGAGAGACTTTCCGTGTCTGGCTTTCCGACATAGAAAGCCTGTCGGAAAGTGACTTTGGGGGGCCCTAGTAGGGTCCTCATTCCTCCAGAGCCTCCAGTTGGGGGCCGAGGGAGAACCTATGGTGCCCCCCTGTTAATTCCTGCAGCATGTGGCAGGCATACTGAGGTGCCAATCATGCGGTGAAGGGACAAACAGATTCTCCCATTTGTCTATTACAGCTTGTACTGCGGCCAGTTTACGGCCAGAGCACAAGCTCCTATAGCCAAATGGGAGTATGCTACCACACCATATGTGGTCACATTGTAATCGCAGTTTCGGGAGCACCGACCAGAGGTCGGTCAGTCCCAGACTGCAACAGTGTCCTGATATTGTAATTAGGCCTAATATGTCAAGATGGGTTATGGTGAAAATGCACTGAGGCTCAAGTAGAGAATACCAGTAATGGAAATCTGAGCCAAAGATAATGTTATTCTAAATGTACACTGGTAAGTTTTCATGGCTCCTCTCTTATTTTCAATACTTTCTGGCTGATTTTTGTTGTAAATTACTTTGAATAGCCTCTGCACTATTATGAATTGAAGTGAAAGCAATATAATTTCTTTCATATGCAGCTATGTCTGTATATATCATCCAGCAGTGATTGGGTTCCAAAACTTACAAGAGAGCTTTGTAACATATGCCACTCATAGCAATATTGCAGACTGCATGAAAAACTATTTATAACGGAGGGCAGGATACTCTCTCACATTATGATGGACATCCCACAAGCGATATTACAAGTGCCATAGGCTACAATACAGTTGTAATATGGGGGCAAACCACCATCTTTGTACCAGAGTTCCCCATTTGGCAAACTCGAAACTAAACCTAAAGAATGTTTGGTAATGATCTCTAAAGTGCTGTTGAATGATCAACATTCTAGTATGATCACTGATATAATTGTTTCAGTAATATGATTTCTAACCATCACACTGGTGGGTGTGACTTGTGCTCAAACAGATTTTTGCTGGGAATGAAGGAATTTGTTTAACAGTAGCTATTTAAGGTCCCGTTTAAAGCAGGAAAAGGATGGGTTGCAGGAGAGATCTCTAGGGAGTGAGTTCCAGATCCTGGTAGCATTTCCAGAGAAAGAGCGAGTCTGCAAATATTTCGTTTTCAGTTTGGGATGAGTGAGAAGAAGTATGTTGGAGATTCTCTGAGCCCTGGCTCTTCCTGCTCTGGAAAGTTTGAAACCAATACAGATTGGGTTGTGAGCGTGAAGTGCTATATGTGTAATGCAAACAGTTTTGTAGATACATCGTCCTTCAATTGGAAGCCAAGCGATGCTCTTGAGGGCCGGTGAAATGTGCTTAAATCGTTTAACACCTATTAGTAGCCGCGCAGCTATGTTGAGAACAGTTGTAAGGGGGAAAGGTGGGATTTAGGCATTGCCATAATCCAATTTTGCGAGGACAAAATACTGCACTACCAACTTAAAATCATTGGACGGAATAAAAGGTTTGATTTTCTTCAGGTGTTTAAGAGTGTACAGTGCTACTTTGTTGATGTGGTCCTTCAAAGACAAGTTTTTGTTCAGAGTGATGCCCAAGGACTTTACAGAGTTGGATAGTGTGAGAAGGTGGCCTGGTATATGTTGTCCACTAATTAAAGTGGACACCGTACACCAGGCCAAGCAACCCTTATAGTGATTTAAGAGGCCAAAGATAACCTGGAAAAGCTATCCAAGTGGTAGCTGTGGAGAGCAGCCTTCAGGCTTAGTCTTGAAAGAATGTTAAGCAGCTTGTTTTACCAGAATGTAACCTTATAGTATTGGTTAAATGAAAGGAGAACCACACAGTAGTTATATCAATGTGTATTTATTAGTATAACACTATCTAGTACAACACAGTATCTCCTACGCAGAGATAATCACAAAGAACACAATACTTAAGCACAGAATTGACAGTAAATAACACTAATACACACTGGGCCCCGAGGCGGACCAAACCATATACTAAGAAAGTGGTATAAGAGCCATGACTCGAATCAAGACATTGTTGAGAGGACATAGAATCAATGGGACCCCAAGGAACCACCCAAGGTTAGTAGTTATGGACCCCACGGCGGACATGTGCATTGTGGGAACACAAGGGTGTGCTCTGTACAATTCTATGGAAAGTCGCTGTTGAAGTTTTAAAGTTTGAGGACCCTTCCCAGTGGACTTCAAAGAAACCCTGTTGAAGAGTAGAGCTGAGGTCCAGCAATGTAGATCTGATTATAGGCAGGCTCGGCGTCAGCGGAAATTAAGGCTAAGAGAAGAGTCAGGGGCAGCATTGCATGAAGCAAGTAGTATGAATGACTACAATTCATTTTGGAGGATAGTAAATTCTGCCCTGCTGAGAGAAAATAGTGGACCTGGGATAGTGGTTGCAATTCCTTAGGTCAACTGGGTCAAACATTTCTCTGCAATTTATGCTGCTCAGTCTCCTGATTCTGATACTATTGAAAGGACTTTAGATTTTGAACAGTCACTAAGTATTTCCCCATTTACCCAAATGAAGTGAATGAGGCAATAAGTGCCAGTAAAGAGGGTAAACCTCTGGGCCCTGATGCCATCCTAGTGGACCTATATAAAGCTAATCTTCCGCTATGTGGGCCCATTCTAACATTTGTCTTAAAAGCGTCTTGCACCTCAGAATTTATCCCAACATGGGCGGAATTAACAATAGTTCTAATCTATAAATAAGGGTATCGACACAATCCTGCTTGCTATAGGCCGATCCCACTGCTCGATTTGTTAGTTAAAATAGTCAGAAGAATAATCTTGAGGAGGCTGCAGGACAGGGTTGATTCTAAGGGGGCATTGAGCGACCTTTATTATGGTTCTTGCTCTGGGGTAGGGACCATTGAACAGTGCCTCACCCTGAGTATCCTAATAGGGAAATATACACAAGTCAAAGGCGGAAATCTACATTTGGGTTTTGTAGATCTTTCTTCCGCCTTTGACTGTGTGAATCACTCAAAGCTTTGGGTAATCATGCGTGAGATGGGAGTAGACCGCTCGATAATCTCCTCTTTTTAAGGGATTTGTACTCAGGAACCAAGGCCAGAATTAGATATGGAATAAATGGTGAATGTACCCAGCCCTTCAACATAGAAAAAGGGGCCAGGCTGGGCTGTGTCCTCGCAACATTTCTATTCTCACTCTACAATAATAATGCAGGGTGTTCCTTGACCGTGCAGCCGAAAGATCTGGCTCAGGTGGGACACTGCCCCTTGCCTGCCGTACTCTATGCTGATGCTGCCGTTTTGCTGGTGCACACCCCAAATTCCATGCAGTCGGCACTTAATGATTTTGTTAACTATATGCATGTCATGTACGGGCATAGATTGGGTGTGAAACCACAGTAGTGAGTACCGTTGAATGAGAGAAAGTGAATGCAGTATACCGGTCACAGAACTACATCTCATCTCCCTTACTGCTTAAGGTGTACTTGCTTGTCCAACCTCTTTCTTCTATGTAATCCCCTCCCACACTCAACCTGGAGCTTATCACCTGATTTCAGTCAAATACCCCAGAAGGGTTATTGTGCCTCACGACCCTGCTCCTGCTACTATACCATTGACCTTCCGTCTTCTCTCCGCCATGGCCGTTCCTTCCTTTGATCGAGGACAGAGAGAGTGACAGCCTCTAGCCGACTTCGTTGTGCTTGCGCTGGAGCGTGGTTTAGAACCGCACTGGGATACAAGATTTTTCCTTCGGAACAATTTGAATTTGCCACATTGGCGCGCGTACCTATGTAACTCAGTCCAGTTGCTTGTTGAGCTGGGTTTGAGACACACCGTACTGGAACGCATACCAGATGGGCTCAGAGTAACTCTTTCTGGGCATTGTTGTCTCGCCCCATTGGATTGGGTCTACGCGTTCCCCAGGGTCAGGCCACGTTTTTGTTTTCCCCGTGCTGGAGCACGAGTACGATCCGAAATATCCTGCAAGGACCGTTGTGTGACGAGTAGCGCTTTCTCCTGGTGCCTTTTCCTTGAGTGTTATTTTTTCACACGCTCTAACCGAGCGCCTTAGCTGATAGCCTTTTGTTGAGCCCGGGGCCTCATCTCACAGATGCTAAAGGACTGCCTGCTCCAAGCTAAGTACCCTACAATTCATCCTTGCTGAAGTATATGCCTGGATATGTATAAAGTGTAGGGCTTCAAGCTTAGAAGCCTCACAGATGCCATGCTTTGATTTCTTTTATTTTATTTTTGCATTTTGTATCTTTTATACATCAGGGAACATGCAGCAGTATCACTTGTAAGTGCATAAACATATTGCAAATATTTATGTATATGGTAGGTGTTTAGGGAGTTGTCTTTATGTGTGTTGTGTTTTGTCTCACTTACAGGGAATCGTAGGAGTGAGGTCTTCAACTCCTGTACAGTACTCCATTGATTGGTTTCGCAGCTGCACCTTTATTGTTTCATTTATCTCTTTTTTTCCCTTTCCCCTGTGTTGGAGTTGCCTATGGATTGGTTCTGTAATACTCACAGGTGATGCCACACAAGGGGAAAAGATTATCAAGCATTATGCATTGCTCCCGCTGTATCCGGCTGCCAAGGTTAGTGGTCACCTAGTCTATGTTGTGACAATGCAGGATCTCAATCCATATGTGAACCAGACCAAGACAGTCATAGTGAAGTGTGGGAGGAAATCAAGTACCTGCCGGGCAATGAGAATTAAGGATTCCATTATTGAACAGACCAACACTTTCTCATATCTTGGTGTACCTTTTGACAAGGATGGCACTTGGAGCCATTCAATTTTAACAATGTTGCTGCTTTTCAAAAGCACCTGCATGGCTCTCAGCAAAATAGTCGGTACTAACCCGCCGTGTGAAATGCTCACCATTTACAAGGCAAAATGTCTTAGCAAAGCATTGTACAGGTCAGGTATATGGGGTTACGAAAATTGAATGGCCATACAACTAGTGGATAATGAATTTCTAAGATACCTACTCGCCACCCCTAAATCTGCTCCAACTTTTGTCTGCCATGCGGAGTTGAGAGTTTCTTTCCTGATTGACCTTATCAAGACCCAACGGATTCTGCTCTGGCACAAAATATGTGTCATCAGACCACACCCTTTTAAATCGGCTTGTCATCAGGAATTGTTTAAACTCAAACCACTACGCAAATTCAGTTAACAGTTAACATAAGTGAAGCGCTTATGCCAGGATCTGGGGCCCTTAGAATACTTTAGCAACCCTGATTGTTTAGCCAAACTAAAAAGGAAAGAACTAAAGGTTGACTGTTTGACTCATCTTGAGAATATCAGGTTGTCCGTAGAACTGTCTAAACCCTCAGTTTTAAGAAACCAGCTCACTTTAACTAGTTACGACATGCAATTATGGTTTAGATATGTGCCACTCCAAAAGCATAGGTATATACTAACTTGATTTAGGATGAACATTTTCCATCATATGGTTACCTTCCTGGAACCAAATGAATGGTCCTCTAATTGATAACGTCTCAAAACAGACGACTATGCAAGGCATACTTTTTTGCTAATTTGATAAAAAATGGAGGACATTGTATATACTAAGCTATTTAAAGCAGCTAGACTTTGTTCAATGCCGCCTGGCCTATTTATTCTTACGGTCTTTATCGACTATTGACATTTGTGTAAGAATGTCATCCTTTTTATGGAGTGCTTTTTATGCAAGGAAGAAGGGCACTTTAACTTAACGAACAAGCTAGGGGAGAGCAGTTGGCCTAACGGCTTGGACTGTCGACCTCGAATCTGGGGAACCGGGTTCAAGTCTAGGCGATTACGCTGAACATACTGTGATTCTGAGCATATCACTTAGAGCAAGATGCATCAAGACTTTTGCGACTCGCAAAGGCCAAAATTCGCGGAATTTCGGCCTTTGCAACTCGCAAACGGCCTTTTAGCATTTTTTCATATGTAAGAAAAATTTGCAATTTAAGGAATCGCAATATATGCAATTCCCTATTTTGCCATAGCATTTAAGGAATCGCAAATTTTGCTTTTCCTTTCATGATATGTGTGTAACTTTTTGAAATTGCGGTTTTGTGTTAAGAAATCGCAAATTACCACCAACTTGTATAAAATGCCCTATTTGGCATTTGTAAGGGTGGCATGTGAGGCACATACATGCCCATAGGGCATGTATGTGCGCCAAATGCACACACATGTAAATTTCAGGGGTGCAGCAGGGTGTCTTTGAGACACCCCTGCACCCTTGAAATAATTCTAAAATTGCGATTAGCAAATTGCGAATTCGCAATTTGAGAATTATTGCACTATTATTCCTATGGGCCTCCTGGCCCATAGGAATGCATTGGAAATTATTCCTTATTTGCGAATTCGCAAATTAAGAATATTAAGGAATCACTAAAAAATTGCGATTTTGTACATACATTCCATTTAGCGAATTCTAAATAGCGATTCGCAAAAAATCGCTATTTAGAATTCGCAAATCGGAGTCTTGATACATCTGCCCCTAAATCTCAACGTGCATAACAAAATGATGAATGTTTCATCATGTAACGTAACTGGTGCTATGTCAAGTGCTCTGATACCTGTTACCTGGTCAAGTTTGCGCTATATAAAACTCTGTAAAAAAATAAATATATTTAAAAAAAGCTAGCTAAACGCTACTGTATGTGTAACCCTAACAAAAATGTTTTGAACTGGGCAAGTGGAACAGGATCCTATGGCGGACCTGAGGTTCTTACCCTATGACCTCATATATAGAAGTCTTTCTTATTTCCTCCAAATGATATTATGCTAATATAAACTTTATGAAGCTTTTTAAACTAACCTGGTATGAATTGTTTTTAAGCCAGAAAATGAACTATTAGATTCCAGTTTTTTGTATTACAGTAACAATGTAAATGCAATTTGTTACAAGACTGATATGTTTTTTAAGCGAAAATGAATATTATACTCTGTTTATTTGTATTGTAGTAATGATGTGGATGTGATTGGTATCCGGATTTACATGGTTTTATGTGTGATTATGTTATCTGTATATTTATCTGTTTACTGCTTTTATGGTCTAATATTTTTTTGACTGAATAAAGATTATTACACGCTTACACACACTTTGGAAGATAGGGGGTTGGAGAGCCACCCCACCCGTGGATACCGAGGTACCCAAGTTACCTATCCCAGGGAATCCGGGTGCATAGGTCTGAAGTGGCGTGGAAATTGCTGTTGAATCCAATTGAGGACTTCGAAGATGACCCACTGCTTGAAGGAAGAAAAGTGTCTGCCGGATTCTTGTCGAAGAGTACTTGAAAGCAGAGGGGACAGAGTCTGGGTCACTTCAGAGTGACCAGGGGCTCGGTAGTCGAATGCCCACCGATGTTGGTGCTTCAGGTTGATTATTGGAGTTCTTGACTGTGCAGATACAGGGACCAGCAGATGTCAAGGATGACCAGGAGGCAGAAACAAGCTGTCCGATGAAGGAAGTTGAGTACTGAGGGGTCGGTGTCAGGCTGGAGCACCAACAAGCCTTGGCGACAGTAACCCATGCAGAAGGTCAAAGATGTGTACGGCACAGACCAGCAAGGTCCAGGAGACTCACCAAACACAGGGAAGTCAGAGCAAGCCTGAAGCAATCAGGGAAGGCCAACAAAAGCAAAGTTGACCCTCATGTGGACCCACAGGCCGGAAGCACAGGAGTTGCAAGGGGACCTCAAGCGATTTCACCAAACAACAGCCCACAGAGCACTCAGTGTAAGGAGGTCTAAGTTCTTAGTAGGAAATGATGCCAAAGATTGGGGCTACTCAGAGCCCAATGAACTTGTTCGGAAAATACCAATAAGCATATGTACATGCAAATGTATGCGGTGCACAGGGGTCAGGTATTGCAGCCTCCACAAGGTATTCTGATCTCAAACATGATGAGAGGGCAGTTCCAACCTCGAGAGATATAGAAACTGTCCTCCTGTGTTGCTGAAACCTTCAACATCTGTAGGAGCTCAGGATCAGCAGACCAGACAGCAGTGTTGTGGTGCCTGCGAATTCAGGGGAGTGACTCCTTCACACCCATGGAGATATCTTTGGTTGTTCTGGATGCTCCACAAGTCCTGCATGGATCCTGTATGGTGCACAGGCATAGATGATACAGTAGACAGATTGTGAGATGAAGTCAGGCCCAAACGATGTCCAGCAAAGTCCAGAGTGTCCAGACGGTCGATGCTTTCTTGATCGGAATCTTGTCCATGTCAAATCTAAGGTTCTACCAGGTAAGCCCTTGTTTACACACAAAAGAGGGTTGGACAGATTCAGGGGACCTTTCCGGGAAGGGTGTGGATAGTGTGGAGGTTACTACCATGTCCTGTGTCCAGTTTCACACCAGAGTGGGAGCCAACAGCTCCCAGGACTGGTTTGAACTGGACTATGCACAGGGACACCAAATGTGCCCCCCATGCAGACTTTTGGTCACTGGCAAGTGCACCGACCAAGCCTTAATACACTAAATACTGTCTGGGAGGTGGTCACACCTCCCTGTGACATGATGCATATTGTTCTGCCTTCCCTTGCTCGAGTTTGGCTCAGCAGCAGGAGGGCAGAAATGTGGCTCTGGCCAGCAGCAACCTTTTTTGTGCTGCCCAGGACTGGAATGCTGGTACCAGAAACACCAGGGACCCAATGAAGCTCGCTTCTTAGGGGTGGAATCATACGTCCCACACAGGTTACCGTTGTAGCGGTATGAATCCAACATGTTTGACACAAAACACAAAAGGGTTTGTTATGGCTGTTTTAGAGTTGGTCATCACGCAGTTGCATAATGCTACTCTATATGCCGTAAATGGCTGTATCACTGACTACCCGGGAGAATGGACTCTTTTGGCTGCAGGGGTGTTCTGCTCATGCAGTGGCACCCTTTCCCATGGAACCAAGCACCCTGTCCTCAGGAATGTAAAGGCCTGCTAGAGGGGTAACTTGTAGGTTTTAGGTGCAGTGGTATAGTAAATCTATATCTTAAGTAAGTGGTGCATGCACTAACTTACACAGGCTGCAAAGACAAACCTGTAGTTCCATTTTGTATGGCCTCTCATGGGTGGCATAATACATGCTTCAGCCCATGGGAGACCTCTGGGTTACCTATGCCCTGGGTACATGAGTACAATATAGTAGGGACTGACAAGGGTACCCCAGTATCAAATCTGCAGTATACCTAAGTACATACCAGAACAGTTTAGGGAGAAAGCAGACAGACTGGGGTCCTGATTAGCAGTATCCCAGTCAGACTAGTTAAACACAGTATGACATTTAGCAAAAAGTGGGGTTAACCATAAGAAGCAGATCACACTTTTCTACAGATAGTGTAGGAGAACAGTTATTGGTGTCGAGGTTCATGAGTCAGTCTTGTATTGGTAGAGGGTTGTTTTTGGTGAGAAAAGTAGAAGTTCAGTTTTGTTGAGGTTCAACTTTAAGTGGTTGTTGTTAAGCCAGGTTTGTATCTTTATTAGTGTTTCGTTCAGATGTATCATATAATTCAGTGATTTAACAATGTAGTAAAGTTGAGTGTCATCGGCATATAAGTGATATTTGACCCCTGCTTGGTTAGGAATAAAAGTCAGGGGCTTCCATGAAGAGATTGAAAAGAGATGGGGAGAGAATTGAGCCTTGGCGAACACCCTCGAAACTAGATTTGGTTAAGAGAAACATTTATTGATTTTTATTTGTTGTGAGCGATGTTGAAGGTACGATGAGAACCAGCTCAGGACTGTGCCATTGATACCACTGCAGTTCTTGAGTGTCTCGATTAATGCTGGGTGATTAACAGCATCAAATGCTGCTGATAAGTCAAGTAGGATTAAGAGGCATGTGTCACCTTCCTCCAGGGATCTGCGAATGTTGTCTGTGATATTGAGCAAAGCAGTTTCAGTGCTACAACCTTTCCTGAATCCTGACTTGAAGGTGTTCAGGAGGTGGAATTCCTCTATATGTTGGTTTAGTTGTAGAAGAACGCATTTCTCTATTTTTTTGGCTAGGAACAAGAGGTTGGTGATAGGTCTGAGATTATTGACGTCGTTAGGGTCAGTCCCTGGTTTTCTGAATATGAGGTGATATCGCCTAGTTGGAGGGAGGACGGTACATGTCCTGAGGAGAGGGATGAATTGAGGATTTTTTTCCAAAATGGGGAGATGTGGTTTGAGGTTTTGTAATAATGTGGATGAGAGGGGATCACAGCTGTGGAATGTGGGCTTCATGTCTGAAATGATATTGAAGACTTCACTTTCTGTCCTGAGTTTGAAATCAGACCAATTAGCATCATTTTTGGTTGAGGAAGATCATAGTCTGCATTTGTGGTTTTTGGGGCCTATCAGTCATAGTTAAATTTGGAGTGGGGGCAATCGTGGAGGAAAGTGAGACAGTGGGGTGGGTAGGAGTAGAAGATGGATTATCCACTTGGATTTTGTATTGCTCAATTGTTGCTACTTTATCAATGAAGAAGTTGGTAATTTCATCACAGGGTTCATTGGAAGCTGTTATTTCTTGAGGGGATTTAAGGGTAGTTTGTCGTTTGATGATGTTGAAGAGCTATCTAGTTCTGTGCTTAGCACTGTCAAGTGGGTTGCAAAAGAAGGTGGCTTTTTCTCTAAAGATGTGTTTCTTATATGAAAGTCTTGCAGATCTTAGAAGAAAGAGGTGCACTGTAGAGGGGAATTATCTTCAAGTCCTTTCTGCTTGTCTAAGTTCTCTCCTCTCAATGTTCAGATCAGAGTTGAACCAGGATGCCAATTGTATTTTTCTAGATTGTTTTTGTTCGAACGGTGCTACTTGGTCGACGACATCAATCCTTGTTGTATTGTAGTGGACGGTGAGGTCCGCTGCAGTGCGAGTGAGGGGATAATATTATATCTGCACCAGTAATTTGTTTCATATTCTTAGCCCAGTGTGTAGGTTTTTTGGAAGGGGCTGTGTGAGCGCTAAGGAAGGTCTTGATATTAAATGAGATGCTGGTCAGACCAGTTGATAGGTGTGATGGATCGAAGTGAGATCAGATCATTTTTGCTGATTATTATACCAACTATAACAAGTTCAAATGTAAGAGAAATTGTCATTACAGGAGCAAATACATGCTGCCCCAGTATGTCCAGGAGTTCTCCAGATAAATTTCAGCAGAAAAACCTTCACAAATTGGAAGGGGAAAAATAGACTGTATAGAACAGGACAAACAGATTTTGGTGAGGGAAAACACCAGATGGTGCATGTTATTCCTCAGGTGAATGGGGAGGCTTCATTGTTAATAATTAGTAGAGTCGAAAAATTCTGGGCTATGAACAATATGAGGTGCTCGAAATTCGGACAATCGAGTCTGATGTATTAGGGTAAAACACAATAATTGTCTTCATACGTTGTTCTATGCAAATTGATTTCTTCCTACCATGTGCTTACGAGGACATATGAACAAGTTTTCCAAACCCTCTCATATGGTGCTGTATTGTGGGGCTTTTGGATCACTGTAGAATGAAAAATAAAAATGTCATAGAAGGTATATTATTAAATGCATTTCCGACAGCTGTAATACAGTGCAAGATTGGTGTACACAGGGTCGGACTGACCTATAAAACAGATTAATGTGAGCGCTGGCTTTTTAACAGCTTATGGACCTGTTTTATGGCCAGGTGGGCCAGGTTTTGCTGCTGATTTCCGCGATATTGTAACAAACGTTGACTGCAGCAAACACAAAAGCATACATACTACCATACCTTGCAAATTACCCATACAGCTCGTGTTTACAAGCTCAAAACTAACTGGCCACATTTCTATTTGTCTCGTTTGCTAACGGGGCCATGTCTTTCTTTTGTCCCAGTCGGATCCTGTAGGTAATTAGTTTACAGTGGGAAGATATACTTCCATTTTTTGTCCCAAAAGCAACATACTAATTATGTTTGAGATTTCATCAGTTAAAACAACTGTTTTAGAATGTGATATAATATGTATTGGTATGTGGGCCAGGTCACCCTGAAATGCTAAAATACACTGGGTAAAATAAATCTGAACATTTGAGTCACCCACACACCCTTGTGACTTAAAAGTGGAAATACGTGTTTACAGATAACCTGCAGGCTTATGTACATCAATATCGGCCAGTAAAATAAAAAAAAAATAATGTTCAAATGCAATCGCAAATTGAATGGTACAACATATCGTAAAATGGTATTGCTTTTGACGTCGGTCAAGTATCTGCAGCCAAATGCAGCACATGCAATCTGGGCTTGTCATTTCGTCCACTTGATACACGGGTCTCAAGAATCATGAACTCAAATGAGTGAAGGAGCCTATTTGCTTTTGTGGTGTTGCGCTCTAGTCTACGAGCGTGAACGCGATGACGCGTCACGTTGTAGACAGAGCGAGGCACGCGCGCATGCACAGTTGGCGATGAAGTGAAGGGCGCGAAAGAGATTAACGGCAGTTAGCGACCGGAGCAATAGCTGTTTAGACGCTCGGCGCTCTATGTGTACGATAGTTGTACCTGTGTTTGAATAAAGCAGTCTACACATCCTTGGAGTCTCTGAGCACTGTGTGGGGACGACTATACAACAGTACAGTGGCGACGAGGACTGGGATCACCCCACTGTCTCCACACAGCCTGGCTGGGAGTCGACATCCTGAGCAACAGAAGACTATCCCAAGCCAAGAGAACAGTGCACGTGTAGCAGTGCCAGCATCAAAGCATAGAGCGTGACAGCAGCGTCCTACCGGCACCGGAGCCTGAGGATTGCCCTGCCCCCCCCACAACTGGGCAGAGTAACCAAGCGCAGACCACCACACAGGTCAGTGCTGCCCCGGAGGCGAGGGGTCCCTTAGCCAGTACCCTGGCAATGAAAGCAAACGCCCAGAATCCAGAGGAGGGTGAGCGGTCCCCCAACCTCCCTCGGGGAACAGTGGATAACACCCCAGGCAGCCCCAGAGGCCAAGGAGACGCCGCAGGTGGAGCGGAATCCCCCAGTGCACCCAAGAGCCCCAGGGCCCAAGCGGAAGCACCCAAGAACGAACCCAAGATGGCCAACCAATCCTCCGCCATGATGGCTCCCATCCCCTTCCTACCCAGACCAGGCGAACCCCAAATGAAGTGGGAAGACTGGAGGGAGTACTTCAGAAGTTACATAGAAGCGCTAGAGGACGAGAATGGAGAACCATACCCCCCAGCTCGGAAAAAGAGGTTGTTGCTCCACAACCTAGGACAGAGGGGGTGAGAGTATTTGCCAACATAGTGCCCAAGGAACGCGACGCAACAGAAGACGACGTCTTCAAGAACGCGCTGGAAGACCTAGATAACCACTTCCGACCAGCGATTTGTGTATCCATAGACCGTTACAATTTCCAGCAAAGGAAACAGGAAGCGGGGGAATCAATAGATGACTACGTAGCAGCATTACGGCGTCTGGCCATCACATGCAAGTATGGAACACTGCAAGATGAGTATATAAAAGACCAGATAGTTATGCACACTACCAATAAATCAGTCCAGGACAAACTATGGGCACAGAGTGAGGCATCGCTCAAGGACGTCATAGCTATGGTGAAGAAGGCGGAGATGTCAAAACGCTGCGCAGATGCAGCCAAAGGAGAAAGCACGCAGAAGCAGATGGTCAATAAGATCGACGAGGCCTCAACCACACACAAGCAAAAAGGGTCATACGGAGACCAGAAGCAGGAACCAAGATGGACAGGGAAGCAAATGGGATCGGGACGATCTTCCACGGACAGCAAGTTCGCATGCTACAGGTGCAGGAGCACAGCACACTCGGCACAGGACAAACGTTGCCCGGCGTTTCGCGCCAGATGCGCGTTCTGTGGCCTGGTCGGCCATTTTGAGAAAGTATGCCGCAAAAAGTGGAAGAGGTCCACAGTAAAGTGCATTGAGCCTGCACCGTCAGAAGTCGGGACAGAGGATGATCTGGAAGATGGCGACATGGTCCTGTGTGTAGACTCTCAAGTGCTGGAGGTAACAGGAAAAGGCACGGACAAGCCACGCATGGACATGTTCATTGGTGGAGTGAAAGTGCATGTTGCCGTGGACTCCGGCTCCCCTTGGACCATAGTGCAGCGGTCTATATAGGAAGGAGACTTTGTACCCATGGTAGGACCAAATCTACAACCACCTGACATTCGTCCCATCTCCTACACCGAAAACACCATTCCAATACTAGGATTTCGTCCCTTGAAGTTCGAATTTAGAGGTAGATCAGCAACCTGCAAGTTATATGTGGCAGAAAGAGGCCCCTCTGTACTCGGCTGTAGAGATGCCGGAGATTTGGGAATCAAATTAGATCCGGGCGGCAAAGAACAAATCCTACTAACAGAAGAACTTCAAACAACGAACAATGAGGAGTTGAAACAAGCCGACCCCAAAGTCTATGATGGTACAGTAGGAAAATTGGACTAGTTCGTCCACAAGATAATACTCAAAGAAGGGGCGATACCTGTGGCCCACAAGGTCAGGAATATCCCCATATCCACAAAGGAGGCTGTGCAACAAGAACTCCAGAGACTGGAAAGATAAGGCATTATCGAGCCCATAGACAGTTCAGAGTGGTTGGCCCCCTTAGTCGTGGCCAAGAAGCCCAATGGCATGGTCCGTTTATGTGTGGACCTTCGCGAACTCAATAAGTGTCTCGTTGTGGAAAAGTTCCCTCTGCCCAGGATTGAGGAAATGTTAGCGAGAACTAAAGGAGTCACCTGGTTCTCCACTATTGATCTCACGTCGGCGTACCACCAAATTGACCTGCATCCCACAAGCAGAAAATACACCTCATTCATCACACCCTTTGGATGCTATCAGTTCCGCCGCATGCCATTTGGCCTGGCATCTGCAGCCGCGGTCTTCCAAAAGTTGATGCATCGCCTGTTCAAAGATATACCTGGAGTCCAGTATTTCCAGGACGACATCCTGATAACGGGATCTAACCAGGAAGACCACGACAGAAAACTGTCCAAGGTGCTCACTGTACTACAAGACAAGGGCCTCACGGCAGAATGGAGCAAGTGCAAGATAGGGATGTCATTGGTCACTTACTTGGGACACGAGATTGGGAGACACGGCGTATCCCCCAAAGGGCAGAACGTGAGAGCCATCAATGAAGCCAGAGCCCCGAGCACCAAAGAAGAGGTACGGTCATTTCTGGGAATGGCCGAGTACTATAGTAAATTTGTGAGACACTTTGCGACTAAAACACACAGACTGCGCCTGCTCATCAGGGACAAGTCAAAATTTGAGTGGGATACAGATGCACAAAGTGAATTTGAAAACGTGAAGAAAGACATCAGTGAGGCAGTACCCTTGCAGGGCTATGACCCCTCTGGCAGCACCATCCTAACCACGGATGCCAGTGACAAAGGCCTTGGAGCTGTACTGGCACAAGAAAGGGCGGACGGCACCGTCGGACTGTCAGTTTTGCATCACGAGCTTTGTCTTCCACAGAACAAAGATATAGCGTCATTGAGAAAGAAATGCTGGCGGTCACGTGGGCAATGAGCAAATTCAGGCAATTCATCTGGGGCACCAGGTTCAAACTCCAAACCGACCACAAGCCATTGGTCAAGGTCCTAACGTCTTCAGGCCATGAAACCGCTACCCCACGCATTGCAAAAATGACGCTCAAATTACTGGACTACACTTATGATGTTGAATACTTGCCGGGAACACAGAACAAGGTGGCGGACTACCTCAATAGAGCTTCTGCCATGGAAGAAGCCCCAGCATCCTCGCCGGACATGGACGAGATGGTGGCAGACATGGTCGACAATGAGATGACGATAAGCAGGCAAGAGTGGGCAGCAGCATACGCACAAGACCATGAGAAGTCAGAAGTCAAGCAACACCTCACTTCAGGGTGGCCAGACAAACGGAAGCTCAAAGCGGAGATGAGGAAGTTCTATGAAATACGAGAAGAATTATCGCTGAGCGACTCTGGAGTCTTCCTGTATAGAGGTGAGAGGGTCATACCACCAGAAACCCTAATACCTGCATTATTGAAACAACTGCATGAAGGACATCTGGGCATCGTAAAGACTAAAGCCCGAGAGAAACAAATGTATTGGTGGCCAGGCATGGATAACCAGATAGAAAGCAGGTGAGAGAATGTGAGCAGTGCCAAGGAGCTGATAAAATACTCCGACCCCTCAGACCGGCGTTAGGAAAATTTGACTGTCCCCAGAACTCGTGGGAAGATATAGCAGTTGATATCCTGGGACCAGTGCTCGACAACAGAGGAATAAACAAATACTTGTGTGTGGTCATTGACAAGTACTCTAAGTGGCCGGAGATAGACGTGCAAGAATCCATGGACACAGACACGGTATTAAAGTTCTTAACCTCCGTGTTCTTGAGGGAAGGAATACCGAAAACTATACTGAGTGACAATGGACCCCAGTTCGTCTCAGACAAGTGGGCTAGATTCATGAAGAGGAACGGGATCAAATCGAAACATACAGCAATCTACCACCCAGCATGTAACGGCCAAGTGGAGCGGTTTAACCGCGTACTTATGGGCTCAATACAAGCAGCCATCATGCAAGGGAAAGACTGGGAAGCAGAAGTGCAGAGCATGCTATGGGCGTACAGGATCACCCCAACTGTAATGGGGTATAGCCCATTCCAAATCCTGAGAGGCCGATTCCCCTTCACCAGGGACAATGTGGTGTGGAGAGAAAAAACAGTGACCAGTAAATGGTCCCCAGCAGTGGTGCAGCACAACCTGGAAAAGGCTCAAAAAGTGTATGCAGCTCATTACAACAGGCGGCACAACACCAAAGAAGTCTTGCTGGAGGAGGGAGAATGGGTCAGAGTTAAACTTCCTACCCTGCAAGAGAAAGGAGAGAGCAAGTATAGCCAACCCTTACAAGTCAAGGAGGTGCGAGGCAGAGCTGCCCTACTCAGCGATGGCAAGGTGTGGTCCCAAGACCGCATGGCGAGAGTCAACAGGATTGTAAGGTGGCCTAAACCTGAGGAGGAGGAGATACATATCGGAGGAGAAGGAGAGACACCCATAAGCGGGGAAGTCAAGAGAGAAACATTAGAGGAGAGAGACGAAGGGGGAGAAGGAGAAGCACAGACAGCAGAGGTAGCGGGAAGCCACTCCATCCCAGCTACAGATGGAGAGAGGAGAGATCAGAGAGACACTGAGAGTCTTCCTTGCGGAAGCGACGGTGAGGAGAGTAACCTGGTAAGGCGCACCCACATGGGCAGAAAAGTCACCCTGCCTTCACGATATAAAGACTATGACATGAGCGGACATTAGAGAAGGACTCTAGTACTGTTTATATTCAGTGTGTTAAAGGAGGGAGATATGTGGTGTTGCGCTCTAGTCTACGAGCCCGAACGCGATGACGCGTCACGTTGTAGACGGAGCGAGGCACGCGCGCATGCGCAGTTGGCGATGAAGTGAACGGCGCGAAAGAGATTAACGGCAGTTAGCGACCGGAGCAATAGCTGTTTAGACGCTCGGCGCTCTATGTGTACGATAGTTGTACCTGTGTTTGAATAAAGCAGTCTACACATCCTTGGAGTCTCTGAGCACTGTGTGGGGACGACTATACAACATTACAGCTTTCTATTGGTGCTAATTTCTGCCTTTTCCCCATCCCTGTTGTAGGGAGAATGTTTTTAATTTCCCCTACATCTTTGGAGGTCAGAGAGGGCGTTGCTCGAAGTCCCTTCCGTTACCACTGGCATTTTGCTGGATCGACACCCATGTTTAGTTTTTGAGACAGAATAATATTTCTGGCAGATGAGATGTAAAAAAGACTGGTTAATTGCTTATGAAATGTGTTGTAGATTTTCTAAATCAGTAATGTGTTTGTGCTGAAATGAAGGTAATGCATACATGTTTTCTGGGAATGTAATTTTTTTCAATATTCTTCAAATTACCCACGAAAGATTGTTTTGTAGCAGGACTCGTAATTGGGTAAGTGAAAAGAAAATGGATTTTATAATGTGTTCAGTAGAAATTCCTAAGTGATTTGTGCTAAACGGGTTCACACAAGACTCTTAAAGCAAAAGCATTTCACATATAAAACACCTTACATTTTTCAGAGGAAAATGTTGTTAAATAAGTTTGTGTATTTTAATCTCATGTGCTGGTTAGGCCTTCAAATTAGCAATAGTTAGTACTTTTGTATCTTTACACAGGAACACTCCTAATTTAAGGAACTTAGGACAATGACCCTGAGTCTTAAAACAATTGAGTGCATAAATTCCGATGAAACAAAAAACATGCAATTATAATCTTAAATTCAACACCTTAATTCACAAGAACTAGAAGTCAAAATTCCACATTGAACTTTTCTGAGGCAAAGGATATGGGGGCATATTACCAAGGGCTAGTATCGCCGCTTTCTCAGCGAATAGTGTTGAGAAAGCGGCGATACAGCCAGATCCCTCTTACCAAGGGCATTTTAAAGCCTGGGCCGAGCCCACTTTGCATGTCGGCGATGAACATCGCTAATGACATGAAAAGTGGGCGTTCCCACGTCCAACCACATGTAAAATGTGGTTGGAGGTGGGAACACCCTATTACCAAGGCAGGCTTTGGGAGACAAAAACCTGTGATAAACTCATTTATCTCAGGTCTCCCAACGCCTGCTCCGACCAGGCGTTAGGCAATGTTAAAATGGGGGTGTGGATCATAAAGCTGAATCCACCCCACCATATTATCAAGGCCCACATTAGCGCATGAAAACAACATTAGTTTTCATGCCCTAATGTACCATATCACCGACTATCGCCAGATTTCTAATCGCCTGCCTGATGCGCATTGATATTTGCGTGCTAATTAGGCAATGAAATCTGGCAACACGGAGATGTGCGTTGTGCGTTTTGAAACGCACACCTCAGTAATGTGCCCCCTGGTGGTTTGAGGTCGATGTATTCCCTATTTCTTTTGCGTCATGGGTAAAATTGGGGTTGAGTAGAAAGGTTACTTTTAAAAACGTAAATACCCAGAAATTTATTATCGCGTGTATTAGAATACCTACACTAATTCATAAAAGTTCGAAGTGCATTCCTAAATTGAATGAAAATATTTATTAGATCCCCACATTTTTCAGATGGTTTGGAGTTGCTGGTACCTTGAATGGGGTAAAAACATTACGTATAAAGTCAGTGGAACGGAGGTAGCCAAGCGGGGAAAATTATATCATGGAACGTGGCGGGGCTAGGAAAATCTTGTCATAAGCTCAAATTATTGGCTGATATGAACCCCATTATCATCTGCCTTCAAGAGACATGGTCTAGGGAAGAGTTCCAGCTAAAGAATTTTTATGTGTTTTGCAGTTTAGCAATTAATCCACAAAAGGGCACGCAAGTGGTGTCCTAGCTATTTTACTTAGGTGCAATATAGCATGGGACCCCGTGATATACAAACACCCCTCAAATTGTTGTATTTGTGCAAAACTGAAATTAGGAAATGATAACTTAGGGCATGTAACGTTTCTGTTCTTGGTAAATGTGTATATCCCCTCGGGGAGGGCATCTAATTCATTGGTTGACTCCATCTGCAGTTTCTCGCAAAGTTTGTGCAACACTGAAGAAAATGCACGCATATTGATGGTAGGGGATATTAACGCTAAAATAAATAATAGTGCTGCTATGGTCTACTCCAATACGGATTTGGAGGAGGTGTGGGCTATTCCTGAACCTGTATTTCCTGCCCAGTTAACATCTGATAAACGAGGTCTCTTGCAAAACCTTAGGAATCTTGATTTAATATTTTTAAATGGCAGATTTCCTGAGGATTCACCTGCATCTTATACCTTCAATGGAACCTACAGTCAGACCCTTATTGATTATATGGCAGTTTCCATTCAACTGTTCGTTGCATGTACACAGTTTAAGGTGCTCCCCTCTACGATGAGTGACCATAACATATTAGTGGTACAGATGGTTGTTAATACCGAGAAGCCCGAACTCTGGAATCGGAGGAAGGAAAATGTCACCTATTCCCAAAACAATGGGTGAACTTTTTGGTCATACAAGGCACTTCCGAACTTCCAGAGGGTGTGTAAGAATATCGCATTTAGGCCTAGTCTGGAGACTCCGATTGTGAGTTATGAGAGAGTTTTGACAGCAATTAGAAAATTGGGAAGAAACAAAAAAGATATGAGAACCTCCCCTATAGTATTAATATCATGGGAAATTAAAAAAAAACGAATAAGGAGATTCACAAGTTGATTAGACTCCAATTTAAAGCCCCTAGTTTAAAAAATCTGAGAGAGATTCATGGACTAAAACAGGTACGGAACAGAAAGAAAGTATCAGATCGGAGGAAAGTTGAAGATGAAAAATGGGTAACCCTTCGTGAAGCATCCTTATCTGGGGATACCAGAAAGTATTGGGCATTGATAGCGAAGTTTTGTGATGGTAGAGAAAATCACAACCAATTTTAATCTCCGAATCTGAATGGTCTAGTTATATCTCCCAACTGTATGCTCCTAATCAATTAGCAGATCAGTTTGAGGGGGCTCTTAAAAACTCGGAATCGGGGTTTGACGTAGGAGAACCAACAGAATTGGAAATTGTAGATTATATTAAGGGGTCAAGATACTCTGGGGCAATGGGACCAGATGATGTTCCAGTAGCCATAATAAAACCGGATTGTGAAGATTGGGCAACATTTTTATACCCGTTGTTTGCTCATTGTTATGACACTGGAAACATCCCGTATTCCTGGAAGGGAAGTATTTTGGTTCCATTATATAAGAAGGGCCAAGAAATTCCCCGTCTCATTTCAGACAAATTTCCCTTTTCGATGTAACAGGGAAACTGTTTGAAAAGAGTGTTCTTGGCCACCTGCAAGAGTGGGCATTTGGATACAATCATATACGTCTGGAACAAACAGGATTCCGCAAGAATAGTGGCACTATGGATAATTTTTCTATTTTACAAACTTTAATTGAAAAATATCCTGTGGGCAGAGGGATCCCATTGTACACCGCTTTTATAGATTTCTCCACAGCGTTCGATAGGGTCGATAGGGGGATGCTGTGGAGGAAATTAGTGACAATGGGGATCCCAGGGAACCTTTTAAGACTAATAATTGCACTACATTCCTCTATGTGTGAACACAAGTTTTATTGGGGGGATCCTAAGGCCTATCAAGGAAAATATGTACTTACAACGGGCTAAAGCAGGGGTGCCTTTTGGCACCTTTACTCTTTTCTATTTACATCATTGATCTGCCGAGTAGTGTGGGACGGAGTAAAGGTGATCCTCCCCAATTAGGTCCTCTTAAATTAAGTTGGTTGTTGTATGAAAATGATGCAATAATAATGGATTTAACTCCAATTGGGCTGCAAAGAAGATTGAGGGAGCTGGTTAAGTACACAGAGGAGCATTTTTTAAAAATAAACATTTTAAAGAGTAAAGTTATGATTTTTAGCTATTAAAGGTGTAAGGTGAGAAAAAATGTGAGTTGGTTTTTGGAAAGGGAAAAACTTGAAGTTGTGAATTTTTATGCATATTTAGGAAAAATCTTCTCAAATAGGTGTTCTGCTGGCAGACATATGGACCATTGTAAAGGGAAAGCAATTTCACAAGCGTCTGCAATTAATCGCCTGTATATGCAATGCGGTGTGCTGACATGGTTTTTGGCTCTATTTTTGAGTGATGGTGACTTTAAGCTTGCTAACATCTTGAATCTATTCTTGCCTTGTGTTGGTCCTTTTAAGGCCTTTTTCCAGACCTAGAAGCATAAACTAGAGGATAGCTGCTTTATATGATGATAGATCCCTTATTCTTGACTCTAATCCATCTATTGCCTATTGGCTTTGACATAATTATGTGTCCTTTCATCATCCTACCTATAGTAGAGGGTGGATCCTGTAGTCCTGACTTTATATTACATATTGGTATGGTTTGTGTATGTACTCTGACAGAGCTAAGTGTTATTTCATCCTTCTTAGGCCTACAAGGCCCAGAACTAGAGAGACTCCATTTTGCTTTCTGTCCCTGCAGAACTGAGATGCTTGCAGGGTAAAGGTAATGTTTTAGTTATGAGCTGTTGTTCACTTGGAGAGAACCGGTCTGGGCCAGCCCTTATCGGTAGGCTGTATTATTCTTTGTGTCGAAGACACCACAAAAGGCCGGCCGGCTGGGTGTGTGTCCTTGACGCGGAGTGGTGCAGAGATCTGATGGGCGGCGGGCTGATGGCTGGAACTTTCCATGAGGAGACAGCATTCCATATTAGTGAAGTGCAGAGGCGGAGTCAGTGAGAAAGAGTTTGAGTTGGAAGGAGTTCAGTCGATGATTGGAGCAGAAAGAGTTGAGTGCAGAAGGAGTGGAGAAGGAGAGGAGATGGAGCAGAGGAGAAGAAACAGTAGATGCTTGGAACAGAGAGAAGTCAGACAGACAGTCAGTGAGCTGGAACCTGAGAGAGAAGCCAGAAGCAGTTGTGAGCAGATGGTGTTTTGAACAGAGAGAAGTGAGATGTTGTTTGGAACTGAAGGATGCAGTCAGAAGCAGTTACTTATCAGGAGGAGTTGTGATCAGCTGGAGTCTGAAGTGATACCTTTTGGAAGAGACTGAAGTTATATCGTGGATTAATCTGTGGGAGCAGCTGGAGTGAATTAGACATTGGAACAGAGATAATCAGACAGAGTGAAGAAGATAGTGGAGCGAACGGTTATCAGAGCGGCAGAAACAATTAGGCTGAAGTTGGAAGGTGGAGAGAGTTCGTGGGGGAGAGGATTCCAGTGCAGAGTGATCAGCGCAGATGTGTGTCCAAGAGTGCAGGAGAGGATCTAAGACGAGCTAAGGCACAGACGAGAGAGGAGCCCAGATGACAGCTAGAGCAAGACTCCATACTCCTTAGGTGATATCCTTCTTTATCTTTAAACATTAACCTTGTCCCTACTGTATTGCTAATCCTTTTTCTTTCAGTGGTGTGCAGTCTATTTACAGTCCCTGTCAGTTACATGTGGATGTGGTCAGTCTATTTACAGTCCCTGTTAGTTACATGTGGATGTGGTATAGTAATAAAGCTTTACAGAGACCCCGCAGATATGTGTATGTGTCTATTCCCATTTTACCTTTCAAACTATGTGTTATAGTATAGTGTTATATTGTAATAAAGATACCCCAGTTCTAAGTGAACCAGTGTGCATGTGTTGTTCTTATGATTGAGCTAACCTTTCTTCTAACTAGATGCTGTATAGTAACTGATGGATCAAAAGGAAATAGGAGCGCTTAAATCAGGGAATAACTTTTGCATACAGTGTGTGCCTCTTGTTCTTATAGTGCAGGTAACCTTTTATTCTAGTCAGGTGTTACAGCAGGTAAGTAGCAACTGAATAATTAGGGAGAGAGGAGCCCTTGAGCTAGGAGAATAAGTTATACACTAAGTAATTTGGCCTTTCCATAATATTATTGTACCCCTAGTGAATAGTGAGAGAAACTTCCCAACATAGAGAGAGAGAGAGCTGAAGGTATTCATAGGAAAGTGATCGTCATTGGTAAGCGGCGTTAATGAGAACACCAGGAGGGAAACTGGTGCTTATACCCGCAGGATTGCGGCTTGGGATGTAAGTAAGAGAACACTAGGGAGGAAACTGGTGCTTATACCCGCAGGATTGCGGCTTGGGATGTAAGCAAGAGAACACCAGGGAAGAAACTGATGCTTATACCCGCAGGATTGTGGCTTGTTATACCCACAGGATCGTGGCTTGGGTGAGCACTGGTTGTGGCCAGTGTGTAATGGTATATAATCAGAACTGCCCCAGGGTAGAATGGTCTGGGCCCATGTGGTCGTGAGACTATATTGTATGAGTGTGGTGTAGGGCATGGGCGTCCTTAGTAATCAGTGAGTATTCCTAGTAATCCCTATAGATTTAGTGGTGTTTCTGATAATATGAGCTTGTATATTGCGAGTTCCCATCCTCAGGTAGGTACCCAGGTGCCTGGATAGATGGGTCCTGAGGAGGGAGGTGGTTACGTTTTGGCCGGGTTGGTGGTGCTCTGGTTAGCTGGTCCTATCTGGTCTGAGAATCCGGTCATAACATGCGGGAAAAGACATTTTTCCCACATCATTTCTGTGTATAAAATAAAAATATCGCTGACGTTGAATTATGCTAGTGAAACAGTAGATGAGTGTGAATGGGCCAAATTCGAGAAAGTGAAAGGAAAGATCTGGCGCCAAATATGTAATTTGAACTATGCTGCGCCAATTGCGGCACTTAGGCTCGAATTTGGTCTTCTGTCAACATATGTGTTATCAATGGTTGCCTCTGTAAGATGGTGCAATGCTTTGATTAATGGCCCCAATAACTTATTGAGGGCAGCATTGCACAGGGAAATATTCATAGATATGAAGGGGAAAAGCGCTATTTTTAGAAATTATATAAAGGCTTTAAGTATGTTTGGTCTAGATAGGGAAGGAGCAGCAGCTTTATGTAAAACCTTGTTAAAGCAGATAATTAAGAAGTCACTTTATGTGGTTTCTCGCGAAAGAGATCTGATACTATGTTCATTGAATGGGAGGATGGACTGCATTGCAGGGAGCTCTATTGTCAAAAACCCCCAGCCATATGTTCTCTTGAACCTGGAACACGGTGTTCGTAGTGTTATTCTGTTGCTAAGATTGAATTTATTACCCCTAAGAATTGTAACAGGTGCCTGGGAGGGTATTCCCAAAAATGAAAGATATTGTCATTTGTGTAATTGCGGAATACAAGATCTGAATCATGTTTTGATTGTGTGTCCCGCACTCCACTCAATACGACGAAGATATTTAAGGATTGCCTTTTTAAAGTATAACATCTCAACAGCTGAACAGGCCCGTAATTGTCTTCTGTCCCCTCCGTCTGAACTGATGTGTTTTGAAAATTTTCGGTTCTTTAAAGAATTTTTAAATGTTTATTAGGATTGAAATATTTTTAAGTGATTTGAAAGTTTGAAATAGCTAAATGGTAACTCATCTATACTGCTGCTATATCTGTTAATTGAAATTGCACTGAGCACTTGCACTTTTTGTATGATATGTAAATAGCTGTTTTTAATACTCTGGGGTTAAAATGGTTGTATAGGTGCTAGGGGAGAGTTGGTAATAACTCCTGCAAATTTTGCACAAAGCATTTGCACTTTTCTATGTCAATATAGTGCTTTTCCCCTTTTCCTAAATTCGGATTACACCTGGCATTGTTTCTTCTGTGTACCTTTTTAAAATCAGGTACTCTTGACGGCCTATAATGTGTTTTATTTGAAAGTTGTTCATTTAAGTGACTCGAGTGCTTATAATTTCTTGATGTTAAATCAAATATACTGTTGCTAGGGGAGGGAGGGAGGCATTTGCCTGAAAATATTGCACAATGCACTTGCACTTTTTGTAGGGGAGCTTTTGGTAGGCTCCCGTCCGGAAATTGCCTAGAGCACCTGCATTTTGTATGATGGGGCAGTGCTTTTTCCTTTTCCCTTTCCCTTAGACCCAATTATGATTGTGATTAACTCTTCTGTGTACTTTTTTAAAATAGGTTCTCCTGACAGTCCATATTTTGTTTTAACTGAAAAAAAGATCTTTTGCATTGATATGATGTAGCCCACTGTGTAGTCTAGTCTACTGTAGGAAAATGTCCTCTTTTTTAATCGTTGGTTTTTTAGTATCAAATTGTACTTGTATTCTTACTTCGCATTTCTGTATGTAATGAATGATGTTTTATTTATGTACTTTATGTGGAATTCTTCGAAATTCTAAATCATAATAAATACTAATTAATTGAATTGAATTGAGTTCGGAGATCAACAGGAGAAACATATTTCCCTTTGGAGAGAAATATATTGGGCCCAATTCACAAAAGTAATCTGAGAGAAAATCCTAACTTTACGACTTTAGGTATTCACTAAAGGCATTTAGGAGTAGTAAAGTCAGGAATCCTAACTTTACTACTCATAAATGCCTTTTGTGAATACCGAAAGTCATGAATACCAAAAGTTTTAATGTAAAGATTTTGTCTAAGTTTAGGAGTAGTAAAGTTAGGAATCCTAACTTTCCTACTCCTAAATGCCTTTTGTGAATACTGAAAGTAGTAAAGTTAGGATTTTGTCTCAGATTACTTTTGATAATGGGGCCCATCATTTTTGCACAGGACTAGTGTAAACAAGTTGAATGAGGTTCCTGTACATATAATGCTAAGAAAGGACACAGGACCAGGTCGACTGATCAAGTCACGCTACCCTCATAAACAGTAAAGCAAATTTTGTAAACAAATACTGTTTGATTCCATGTACTATTCATGCCTACATGACTGTGGTGAGCCAGAGGACACTGGTAGCATTGTGAGGCAGCTCATACTAGGTCCAAAAAATGTCTTTTAGATAAGTTTCAGACATTCATACAGTCCCTCTTCCATAGAGCTTAGAGCTAATTGCATAACCTGTGTTTACATAGGCTAGAGCACTTTTCAGTGTACTTCGACCTTATGGCACTGAATCATTATTTTAGAAGATTTGCTGTGTGTTCAGTACCTCAATTAAAGTCAGTACATCCTTGGATTTTTTGACCAACAAAACTGACCTTATCAGTTTACAAATGTACAATGTGGTTAAGTGCATTTTACATCTGTAGCATTTAGCATAACACTAGTAATCTGATAATGGATGCCTGAAAATATGCAAACCTTGATATTGGGGTCAAAAGTTGTTTGCTGTCAACTTCTAATCAGGATGTTGTCAGATTTGAAATCATGCCAGTCATCTTACTCCATCCACCTGCGCCAGTAAAATCAACAATTGGTGATGTTTCTATCAAACAATGCACACTCTCATTAGTATGGCAACAGACTCTCACTTGTCTTGTGGCACTATAGGACAAAGAATACTCCGAAACTATTGTCCATTACACATCCACTTCCAAGAAGCACATCGGGCATCCTGGAATACTTTCTTGTATTTTAAGGCATGGTAGCACCTCATCATTTGCATGTTTGTGCAACTACTCTGCTGACTGGTTGAAAGTTTGAAAGATTTCATGCTTCCTATAACTTGTAACTATTGGCATGAAAACGTTCTAATCTCTAAATTACCTGGTTACCTAACTCAAAGACAATGCAGAATTTAGATTTATACAATGGAGACTTGACAGAGAAGATAATAGCAATTAGGGTCCCATAGGATTTTTCATTTGTGACTACCGGGTTTTTGGTCTTTTACCATGTATGGGTCTCCCTACCAGAGTGTCACTGATGGTAAATTCACAGTACTTGGACTGACAGTGCTAACTGCCAGTGCCAGCCTTTTATGATAAGGCTGCTGCTGTGCAGCTAGTGTAAGAGACTCGGGCTGGTTGCATGCGAACATGTGTGTACATGCATGTGAGTACCTGTGCAGGTAGCGGGTGTGAGTCTACCATCTTGCACAAACTGGTGTCTGCGCACAGATAGCCTCCAACATAAAGGACTTACTGTAGGTCTGTGGTGCTTATATTGTGTTCAACTTATAGGTAGAGTCGGCCCTAAAGTATTGTTTTGCTCTGCTTAGGCTTAGAGGATTCAGCGAGGTATCTATATGCGGATAAACATGCACCAGAGTGGGAATTTACAGCCCCCAATATCCCACATGCACATATTATGGCATTTTAAATTTGTCAAAAAAGTTAAATATTCTGCTCCCCAGCATAAGGCCTCATCACACAACAGCAATTAAATGTGTTTGACCCTGTTCCTGGGAAAGGAAGGGTGAGAATGAAATCTGATATTTAGCTTGTGACATTGCACATAGGTCAACAAATAATTAGAGCAGACTTGGGCACCTCCAAATTCAAAAGTGATTTACGCAGCCTATGGAACTTAAATCCGGTGAAAGGCCACCACAAATGTGGAACCTGCATATCGTGCGCCAGCACTATTGAAGGCACAAATTTTGAACACAACACCATCAAGTGGACCCACAATGAATTTACAAATTGTAAAAGCAAGAACATTTTTTATGTAATAGTTTGTCCATGTGACAAACTTTACATTGGGAAAACTAATCAGCAAGTCACTCAAAGATTGGCCCAACACCGTTCAAGAATCAAACAAAAAGTGCTGACCGCACCCATGGTACAGCATTTTATTGATCTTGAGCATACCGAGAAAGATCTAAAATGGTCCGTACTGTCAGGGATAAAGGCTCCCCCACATGGGGGAAATGTGGAGACATTACTGTTAAGAAGAGAAGCGTATCTGATCGCAAAATATGACTGCGTGAGTGTAGGCTTGAACGAATATGGAGAATGCTGAAATTGTTTAAATGGGTCAGATGTAATATGACCACTGATAAAAAATGCCCCTCAGAATTTGAAATGCGAATTGCAAATAACCTGCATCTTTTGAATGAACTCTTGGACTACATGTCCCATAACCACCTGCGCATGTGTCCCAGCATAAACCTAGTCACGTGATTACCAACAAACACTCATTCGAGCAGATACCTGACTAGACGTAAGCAGCGACACGGAAACATCGCAGGCAAACCAGAAATCTGTTAGAGAATATCGAGAGCCGCGCGTGATAAATAATTTTTCTAAAAGGCGCATTATCCTTTAAATTTTGCAGCGCACGCGGGAACCAACACACAAACAAAAGAGGCGGTGACCCACTCAAAAAGATGACATCCAGTTAACACAAAGAAAGCCCGAAGTAAATAAAGGAGAATCACGAATATGTCTTGATGAAAACATTCGGAGCCTTTAACTGAAACCGCTCTGTTTGAACGTTAGAGCACCCGGTGACCGTGTGGGTAACAACATACCAACAAAAGAGGCGGCGCCCCCCCTAAACGATGGCGTCCTGTTAATACACCAAAAGCCTGAAGTAAGTAAAGGTGAATTATATAAATTTTCAGACGATAACATTCAGAGCCTTTTAACTGAAACCGCTCTGTTTGAATGTTACAGCACCAGGTGAGCTTCTCGACACTAAACCCGGCGAGCTTCTCGACACTAAACCTGCATTAAATTTAGCCTAGAGGACAAGCGGTGGCAGAAACGACAGTCATTTAAAATGTAAGTTATACTGAGTTTAATTTTCCAGGGAATTAATACAACTAGTAACACAGTGTCCCCACTGAAAAAGAGATACATCCATTGTGTTTCACTTTGCAGATCAAAATAAAAACGCCAGTCAAGAGTCTCAAACAAACACAGTAGACTCGTTCATACAGCACAAGAAGGTAATAAATAAATGCTAAACAACCCTGTTGTAAGTGACATTATATGTGAAGGTCCCATATCAAAGTATGTCCTCCCCTTACTTCAATACAGGTACCCAACTAATAAGCCCTGAAGAAAAGTCCGATAAATGAATCACGGACTTGGAAACGCGTCGGCTTTGGGACATTCGTAAAAACGAATGCTTTTTCCGCAAAAGGCTTGTTGAACATTTTCATGAGTGCAATGGCATAAAAAATGTACATTGGGTTTAAAGCCTTTGCGAGACCAGGTTTAAACTAAATACGAAATTTCCATCCACAAACCTGGCATAATCACTTAGTAGGGTACAACTTTGAAGTCAAAAAAACTTGTTTGTGATAAATGTATTGTATAATAGTGAAACGTATTTATTCATAATTTTTTGTTGTAAAAAGTGTTATAGTCAATGTAAATATATGTTCTGTGCACGGCAATGAACAAACCTCAGAGGTTGTTAAAAATCTCCTCAAAAAAGTGTTGAAATTTGTACCACTTGAAAAAAATGAAGTAAAAACATCAAAGGATTAACTACCTTAGGGTGTGATTCGGCTTAAAATAAAGTAGAGGCAGAACAAAACAGTGACCGGGTCCTTCTTTTTTTATAAGGTTACATAAAATGGGCCAGTGAACAAGCTCCACTTGATACTCTGATACTCACAAAAACAGATTTAAGTCAGTATTGAGACATGCACCCCTGCCCTGTTTTTCCTAACTTTACTAATGGTGATTTTTTGTTTTCATGGGAAAGGGTTGCTCATGCATCTCCGCCATGTCATTGGTCTGACTCATGGATTGCGGTGTTGTTGGACTGGAAGGTGTGCCAAAAATGCTACCCTAATAGTTGTGGAAGGCTAATGCCCTCACCAGGAAAAAAACAGTATGAACACGATGGTGGCAGTATACTTTGTAGTGATCATTAAAAGTGAACAGGTTCTGTGCCACTGGAGTGAGGCCAACAAGGCCTCTCAGTTAAAGTTCTGCTGCTTTATGCTTAACCCACCTCTGGCCTAAATAGGTTTGGTGTGTAGTGCTGTGCATCACACGAGTGGAGTCTCTGCATTGGGTGTATGTGTGCCCAGTAAGGGTACAATACAGGAATAACGCAGTACTGAGCAGTGTGTGCATAGTAAATGCATGTGCTGGATGTATGTGTGCCTATGAGTGGTGTTCTTCATGAAAGATGTAGAGGTGCATAGTGCATGCATGTTAAAGTTATGCACTGGGTATATGTTTGTCTATTATTAGCATAATACAAGAAGAATTCAGTGTTGTGCATCGAAATGTATGTGCTAGGTGCATGTGTGCCTATGAGTGGTGCAGTACATAAAGGATACAGTATTGTGTAGCATGTGTAGACTGTATACATGCACTTTGTGTATGTGTGCCAGTAAATGGTAGAGTACATGGGGGCCCTTGGTTCCATTTTCACAGACTGAGGTCTGAATAGTGAAAGATGAATAGACATATTTGTGTATTCAGCATCCCTGCAAGTTCGGTGGGAGACACACTGGAGAGGGGAGAGCCCGGCTTTCCCTGTACATTTCAAAGGGAGCACTTTGATTCAGCAAGAGGCCTCAAGGAAGGGGCCTGGGTACATATCAGAAAGGAGATGGGGCTAATTAGAAAATCATAAAGAGGAGGGCTGGAGTCCTAAGCTAGCCTTTCTATACACATTTCACTGTGGCTGACATTAAAATGTGAACTCTATGGACTACGTTTTGGGGCTATCAGCTTTGCAGTCACTTCTACTGTGATAGACTGCTTTCAAGAGGAAGAGAGGGCAGAGGAGTGGGCTCTTTAAAAGAAGCAGACCCGAACATAAATTCTAAGACTCAGACTCTAAATAACATTTGGTGTTTGGAAATGGACTATAGGAAGAGGAGCTTGAGACCACAAAAACTGCTATCTTTCAAGCAGCCAGATGATCTGTGTGAGGTGGGGAAGTTCTGCAAGATTTCAACTTGTGACCAGGAATGGATGCCAAGGCCTACTAGTCTCCCTGCTGAGTGAAGGGACATCACCTAGGGGATCCAAGACCACCTCCCCTAGAGCCTGGAGCATCAGCACCTGCCTGTTTGCTAAGACCAGTCTGCCCTGTGAGGAAGATGTGCAAGTTGGAGGGAGTGAGGTCTAGTGGGGAGCCCTGTCAAGTGGACTCCTTTTGTAAGGTCTGACAAGACCCACCTGCTGCTCCGATTAGGTCAATGCCGGTGCAGGACAAATTTAGTGACCTTCGTACATCAGAGAAAAGCAGCCGTAAATTGCACTGATCAGGCCGAATCCTTTGCATGGTGAAGAATGCTAAGAGAGAGGGGCTTCTGTGAGATGATTTTCATGTTGTGAGGATGGTAAAACTTTTGCCGTTGTGAGCCATGACCCAGTATGTCAGGAGGGTCAGCCACTGCGGACTTTGCAGTGCCAAGAGTGCATGTGTACAGGCAGGATACAGCGACCCACTATGATAGATGGAGAGGGTCAATGGGAATCGCAAAATGTGTGTCCAGATCCACAAACTCCCATCGGAGAAGTGCGTCCAATGTGCGAGCACCTACTTACTGTTTTCAAGGTGAGAGACCCACATCAGGATTATTGCCATCACTCCCCAGTCCCACTAGGGAGCAGATCATACACTTACCCTGCAAGCAGGAGCCTCTGAAAACCTCTAGTCACTTCACTGGCATGACCTCATGTGAGGAAACATGCACCTGCTGAGTTCTTCCTGCCTGGTCAAGTTGCAGTGAAATTCATCATATTAAGCTGCCGCCGCTTCAAACATCTATGGATGGGGAACGCTCAGGAACTCCAAATGCTCTAAGCCTGCTGGTGTGGATAGGACTGATTTGTGTGTGGCCCGGGGAAACTTGATTGCTAGTTAGCGCTGCAGTGCTGGGATACTATTGACTTAAAAAACATTCAAAGTGGACTCTTGAGACTTAGACTACTGGTTGGGCTTGCCATAGATTTTCCCAATAGGGAATGAGTAATAACCATTATTACTAGGAGCACAGAAAAAGTGGGTCCCGGGGGACCTTCTGAAGAAACTCTAAAGCCCTGACCACAGGGTAGCTGTGCAGTTTTTGTGAATCTCATATTTTTCCTTTGTTTCAGTAGCGTAGAAATAAACTATTTTTACTTTTTTCACAAAGGGACCTATTTGCCTGGACAATGATTTATTGCTGCAATGCTCATTTTAAGTTTGAGTCTGTATTCATTTCTGCCCCCACCCCACCCCAAGAGAATCTATGACTGCTTGGACCATGCTATTGCTGAGAGTCAAGTGCTGAAGGGAAACTGGCCTTGTTTTCAGGATCCATAGTAGGACAGGCTCTGGAACATCAGGGCCAACAGGCTTCTGAAAGGGGTTCTGATAGTCTGAATATCTACTATGGAAAGATTGTGCCTCAAGAATATTGTACCAGAAATACAGGCCATAATATTGTGGGCACATGTAAAGATTGTTAGATGTAGGTTAACTATACTTATAGCTGTAAGAAATTGGGACATTAAGTCAGGGTGTTAGTACCTACATCATGTGGTAATCACAACCCTTGTCAGGGTGAACCCTTAAAGTCACAAAATTGACCAGAACTCACATAACTGATAGCTATTGCACAGAGTAGATGGACTTAGAGCCAATGCATAAATATTTATGCAGAGCCAAAACAGTAACAAGGCTAAAACAAAACACAAGACAAATCTCAAATACATTTCTTTAAATAGAGTACATTTTTATAATTAAAATGACACCAAAAATGAAATAACTCCAATAAGGGAAACCTGGGTCATGAATTTTCAAAGCTCAATGTTCAAAATAGTACCATAATCATTAACGATAGGGTCTCACACCCCGTATTAATTGGCCGCCTGGCAGAATCAGGACTAACAGGAACTGCCATGAAATGGCTGAAAAACTTCCTCAGTCATAGGAAACAAGTTACCATATTAGGAAGCCACCGTTCAGATGAAAAAGTACTAAAAACAGGGGTGCCACAGGGCTCCAGTTTGAGCCCAATTCTTTTTAACCTTTACATGACCCCTCTGATTGAGCTCATTACATCCTTCAACATCAGCACGATATCCTACGCTGATGACACTCAGCTCATCCTTGTCCTGGACAACAACACGACTATAGCAGAAGAAAATCTGAGAGACTGTCTCACCGCAACTTTTGAATGGATGAGAACCCACCACCTCAAGTGCAATTCAGGCAAAACTGAAATCCTTCCTTTTGGCCAAGACAACCTTTTCTCCCCTAAACACTGGTGGCCCCAAGACGCCGAAGTCCCGCCGAACACCATCAAGTCGGCCCGCAACCTCGGGATAAGGTTTGATGAAGCACTATCTTTCAAACAACAAGCAGGTACTGTGGCAGGGTCCTGCTTCAACATTATCAAGGGCCTCAGAAGGTTCTTTGACCTCCTCCCCCTGACAGCTAGAAAGACGGTAGCAGTGGCCCTCATCACATCCCGTCTGGATTATTGTAACAGCATCTATGCAGGCTCCAACAAAGCTGTTCTACACAAGCTGCAGATGGTTCAGAACGCCGCCGCCCGCCTAGTGCTAAGACTACCCAGGAAGTCATCTGCCTCAGCAGCACTTAGAACCCTGCACTGGCTACCTATCCACAAGAGAGTGTTATTCAAAATCTTACTAATCACTTTCAGAGCTTACCACCAGTTAGGTCCCACCTATCTGTCCCAAAGGTTTGGAAGATATACTCCCTCCCGCTCACTAAGATCTTCCAATCTAAACCTATTGGTGGTCCCCAGGTTCAGACTCACTACAAAAGGAGGAAAATCCCTAGGAGTGTTGGGAGCCAGAGCCTGGAACAAGCTCCCAGCCCACATGCGTCTGATTCCCTCAGAGAACCTGATTCGAAAGGCCCTTAAAACCTGGATTTTTATTGCCTCTGACACCTTTTGTCTAGCGCTAATTTAACCCCTACACCTTACAAACTTTTTCAGATCCACCAATTTCTCCCCCTCACCTGGTGTTATGTAGTTTCCCAATGTTCTCCTCTGTGACACGTTATGACTAGCGCCAAGATGCTCCATGGAGTGTAAGCCGCGCTTTATAAAAGCCAAATCATATCATATCATATCATAACAGCCAGATTCATCATAGTAAAATCGGCTCGCAAAGGGCCAGATTCTGAGAATCTGGCCCTTGGCGAGCGAAATTTTTGCATTTGGGATTCATCACCCAAAAAGCAAAAATCTCAAATTGCGAAATCACTATATTGCGAGGAATTGCATTTAAGGAATCTCTATTTGAGATTCCTTAAATGCAATTCATGAACCATTTTTGAATTGCGAAATCGCTATTTTTGGCCGCTATTTACCGCAAAGTCTGACTTCGTGATAAATAGCGAAAACCTATAAAAATGCACTTTAGTGCATTTTTCTAAGTTGTATGTTACACACACACACACACGTCCTTTGGACATGTGTGTGCGCAACATCAGTCTACATTTACATTTCAGGGGTGCTACAGGGTGTCCTTTGGACACCCTTGGCACCCTTGAAATCGCATCCTTATTTGCGATTAGCAAATTGCTAATCGCAAATAAGGAATGACTCCCCATTCATTCCTATGGGCCTAGGCTGACTAGAGGAACAAAGGACAGGTAATTCCCAGCTGGTAGCTACATCTGCCTGTGATAGTGTGGGCCTCTTTGAAATTCATTAAGTTATGGGTCCCAGCTAGATTATCATTATACCCGAGGAACAGAACACCTCTCCATATGCAAAGCATTTGTCTTAGAGCTGGGAGAAAGTTCACACTTCACTAAAGGGCTATTCAGTGCCTGGGTGATAACGGAAGCTCATGCAAATGGATCAATGAGGCATTAGGTTCATAAGAGGTAATATTTTCAAAGTTCTCCTTCAAAAATATTGATCATAAATCCAACTTAACCAGTGAATCCAGCTTGTAATTGATATTTCAAAAAGTCCAAAAATTGAACTGTGTAGCTGCTTCCTAGTGGGAGATAACAATATTTATTTAATGTATCCAAATGCTTTTTTATACAGCTACCTCCCCTGCTTCAGTTAAAAGAGCTTTTTGGCCCTTAGAGCTTTTTGGCCCTTTTTACTTTAAGGACATGAACATTAAATTTTACATGTCTCAATTTTAAATGCCATTCATCTTCCCTTATTGGCAGTAAGGTCTACTTAGGGGTGACTCATTAAAATGTTAATGGAAGGTTTACTTTAAGCCTGTCAACAGGGGTATTTTGACGGATTCGAATTGGCAGCTATAAAACTGTACAGCACAGCTACAGAGGGTTGGCCAGAAGTCCTGTTTGCATTGTTTTTGCAGTGGATGGTAAAATGGGTGCTGCAACACACTGGTGACATTTAGGTGTATATTTGCTAACATTTCCTGCATGAAAGAAGAAGAGCAGAACAGCACCATGGGGCATATTACCAACAAGTAGCGATAATTATCGCTATGTTGGTTTAGCGGCGATATTTTTATCGCCGAGCTGCGGCGATTTTTATCGCTTAGGAGCCTTGCTGTTATCAAGATTATCTCCTAAGCGATAAAAACCGGCCGAAATGAATGAATATCGCTGTAAAGTCAGCGATATTCATGCATTACCGAGCAAATGCTCTTAGCCATGTTATCCACCTACCATTGGATAACATGGCTAAGAACTGCTCAGGGGCAGGTGTTAGCTTTTGGGGATATTTGCGCTTAGCGCGAATATCTTCAAAATTGATAATAGGAGATAGCGATGTTAGCGACTGTTTCCAGTCTCTAACATCTTGGCACGCCCACTTTGCATGTCATTAGTGATAAATATCACTGACATGCCAAGCGGGGCCCAAGATGGTCGCTATCTCCTACTAGCTGTCGCTAACTGGTGTTAGCGACAGCTAGGTAATAGGGAGACAATTTTATCTCCGCTTTCTTGGCTTTTAAAGCCAAAGAAGCGGAGATAAACCCCCTTGATAATATGCCCCCATATTTTTAATTATATAGCACATTTCTCATCTCTCCTAATCATGGCACAGTTTTCACTGCCTACTGCCAACAGAGGAACCCTTCCTTCTTTACTCAAACGGGCCAGCGTTGTTTTCAGTATAGTTTATGTGAAGTAAGGGATACCTTCCTGCATAAAAAAAACATTTAGGCTATTTTTTTCTTTGTAGGTATACTGCAGAATGCATCACCAAAATAGAGCAGCTACACAAGTATCGTGTAGGTGCTCCATTTTGGTGAAATCCCATGTTTGTAAATATTGATTTCTGTCAAAACATATGGGTGAAGGCATGTAAATGCCCATACTCTACCCATATAACACCTACCTGACACACATTAATGCAAGTCTTTGGATTTGCATGTCTTTGTAAATTCCAAAATTGATTTTGCACCAGGGTAGCACCAAATAAGTGATAGAACTCAACGCAAATTCTGGGCCTTAACGTATAGGCCCTGGATACATTTTGCGCTGTATATTAGGGAAATAGGTATGTTAAATGTGCTGAGTAAGGATAAGCAATGTAATCTTTTTAAAGGAGAAGCACAGGATCTTTACCTCTGGTAGCATGGTAAAGTACACAGACTTATTACCAGCAAAAATTGCCAAGGCAAAAATCTGGCTGTATACCATGCAAAAGATGGTCATTTCCAACAATCACAATATAGATAAGTAGCTTGTTGTGAGAGAAAGTACATATATGTGTGTGTGTGTGCTGAAAAAACAAATGTTAAAGTGACATAATGTTTAGATGTAGAAAAGTGATAAAAACGAATGCTTAATACCTAAAAACTGTGAAATTCATGTAATACTTTACTGTGTTAATTATATCTTGAACCCACTTCAAGCATTGCTTATGACCTAACATATTATATCGCTTGTGACATCTTAAATGACATCATTGAATAAATCACGGTTGACATCCTGATGTAGTTATAGTTATGTCAGAGTTTCAATGGAAACAGCATTTTTGTTTCACCAATAAGTTTGCCACAGTTTGACATAGGAAATTTTACTCTCTTTATTTATTAATTTATTTATTCAATTTATAGAGCATACCATCACCTTGCAGGCCTCCTGGTGCTAAGCAGGTCAAAAGTAGAAGTGAGTCAAAGGCAGAAGCCACCAACTAGTTCTTGGGGAACAACCAGGTTTTAACACGTCTCCTAAAGGGGAGAAGTTCCCTGATTTGGCTGATCTACCAGGGAAGTTTGTTCCACATTCTAGCTGCCGCCACTCCGAAGGATCTAGCCCCTGACCTGACTTTCTTAAATCTTAGCACCTTCACCAATACAGAACAAAGCTGCTGAATGGAATTACACCAACTGTGGAAAAAAGTTAGTACTTAGAATTTTCAAGAAATTAATGTGTAAAAAGACACTTGGTGACATAAAAGGGCTAAAATTGTAAGTGTACTATGACGGTTGGTCTGGGAGGAGTCCAGTGGAACCAAACGTTTAAGAATATGGCCTTCTGATTTGCCAAGGGATCTGTTCCCCCTATGACTACTTTGGTACTTTTGTACCAAAGAAAATGAAAGAAAAGATGAAAAAGCGGGTTGGGGCCGTGAACTATTGAACACCCATGGGGGTTGGGTGAAGTACCTGCGATTGGTTTGGTCTGTGCACAGCTATGAAGATGTTGAGCACAGGGTTCAGCCTCAACACTGTTATGTATCGTCAAGGTAAATATATATTTATGAGATTAGTATAGTTAACCTATACTTACAGGCATATACCTATCTTAACTTATAAATATTTGATGTGTTAATTTTTTGTTACAATGTTTGTGTACTACATAGTTTCAGGAGTGGTTCTGGGGGCCCAATACTTAAACCTGGTGCCAGCTTTTGAAGGAGGGAGTTTCCCTATATTAACCCCACATCTGGTTCTAAAAAGTTCTTCTCCTCTGCAATTGATGCTCAAAGAAGTGTAGGGTGGCAGAACTTTAATGTCAGGTTTGTTTGTGTTCAGGATGGCAACGCCCTTTGAAATATAGGTGTGTCTAGGAACAGCTCTGGCCCCAACCATCCTCTCCACACCTAATCCCTTTTTTTGTCACTGTCTGAAAGGAATACACAAACTCCAAAAGCACAGCCATTCCCAGTCATGTAACTCAGGATAGTGGCAAAAGGCACAAATCGTTTGGTGAAGAAAATGCAAACTTTGTAAAAGTGGCATTTTCAGAAATATGACTTAAAATCTGACTATAACACTAAAGAGTAGTTAAAATTACAACTCATTTGAGTGTAAACACCATGGGGGTCAAATCAAAATCAAATCAAATCAAATAAAGCTTTATTCAATTTTGCAAGGAAAATCATAAAAGCACATGTAATACAGCATAAAATGAGTACGAAGCTCAATCATAAAACATACAACATACAATTTTTAAAAAGAAAGGTTTAAAATTTGAATTTGTGCAAATTATGGCTGACGGGGAACAGAAGACAGTTAGTTCATAGACGCTCTGCACCTTACTGCAAATTTCAAAAAGCTAGTAGCTGTAATGATTGTAAGTTCATCTTCGAGCATGTATAGCTTGAGTAAGGCTGGCCTGCACTGTCTTAAGCCCCAAAGTTTAAAAAGTGGGAGAAGATGTTTCCTTCTACCCCAGTCATAAAATTTGCAGAATAAAATAACGTGAATGTTGGATTGCTTGGAAACATTGTCACAAGGACAGGCCACCAGGGTAGTCGACCAGTCATTTACGGTGGGAAATGTTAGTAGACGGAAGAGACAATCCGTCCTCATCCTTGTTAGCAACATTCTCGTATAGTTTGTAATAATCGGGGAGAGGTTAGGTGGGATGCCAGCATCATAAAGTAAGAGGTTGTGGTTGGCGATCAATGGTTTGTTACCTTCAAGATAAGAACGTCTGTCTGAAAGTAAGCCTAAACAGCGAGCCTTGAGGTCCTTTTTAGAAATCGTTTGACACATTGTGGGGTTAATATACATATCGGCTAGATCCAGTGAGGTTAGAAATTTCTGTACATAGGCGAGCCAGGGTATTTTTCTTGAGTTATTTAAGGCCATACAATCCTTAATTACGTCCTGGTTTAACACCGTTTTTTCCGAGGACCATACTTTATGCCATAGCAGAATTGGTGCGATTTTGATTGTGTCCGAGATATATACACGTGCTAGCTCATTATGGCAGATTGTGGTTGAAATGGATCGAGGAACAGCCAGCAAAAATCTTAAAAATGCATTCTCACTGGTTTGGATCTCTCCACAGTCCGCCAGGCCCCAGATACTTGCTCCGTATGTTGCGGTAGAGACGCATTTGGCAGCAAATATGTCCAACAAAATCCTAACCGGTTTCCCACCTAGTTTAGTAGCAAATTTCTTCAGGGCTCCAATTTGTCTGATAAAAGCCAAATTTCTGGTGTGTACGGCATTCTTCCATGAGCCTGTGCTGCTAAAAAGTATACCCAGGTAAGTGAAGGTTTTCGTGAGGCTGATCTTGGTTGCATCAATGAACGTATTGCAGGAGGTGTTCTTTTTGTTACTATAACACATTGTGAAAGTTTTACTTACATTGATCTTAAGGCCTCTCGAGCCCATAAAGGTAGAAAAGGCAGTCAACGCTTTTTGAAGCCCTAATTGGGTCCTGGACATGATAACGGCGTCGTCCGCATATAAAAGAACTGGAACTGCAAGGCCATTTATTTTTGGATAGTCAACATCTAAATTGGCCAGGCAGTCGGCGACACTGTTGATGTACAAATTAAAAAGAAAGGGGGCAAGGATACAGCCCTGCCTGACCCCCTTTTTAATAGGGAACTTGCTCGTGCAGGCTCCATCCTTTCCGTAGCGAACCTTGGCCCCTGCACCTCGATAGAGTTCTTTTATGAAGGCTAAGATGTTAGGGTCAACGCCCATGGGGGTCATTTAGCATGGCAGACGGACAAATACCCCCAGGAAATGAGACCCACCACAGTGCATGCGACGGTCCAGCACCTTCCATTAGGATGCGCCCGCCACACTGGCTGGCGCATCCCGGATTTGTAACATTGTGGCGGGCGGTGCTAAAAAGCACCGCCCACCGCAATGCCACAAATGCAAGTTGTGCGTTACAATGCACAACGTGACAGGCACCGTGCATTCTAATATGGATGGCGGTGTCTACCAGGCACCGCCACCATATTAACAGCTTTTTTTCTGACCGGTCGACTCATCGACCAGGTGGAAAACCTGCAGCCGGACTTTACGTCCGCCAGGGTCCCCCCGCCATAGTAAAATAGCAGGGGGAATTGGCAATCGGGTGGGCAGAATTTCAGGCGGTTCGCCAGCGCCATGCGGGCGGTGGCAATCCGCCCAACATACTAAGGGGCCCCCATATTTTATCTGCTCCCAATTAAAGGTTATCTCTTAACAAACATAATAAATTAACTCTGCGTTGGTCAATGGGAGATATAGAACTTGCAACAGTGGAAAACAAATGTAGGAGTTTTTCATTGCTAGGGCATGTACATCTTGAAACCACATGTACTACATTTTAAATACAATGCACCCTGCCCTATTAGATTTGAGGGCCTACCTCATTGGTGAGATATGTAATAAAAAGGAGAGGTTAGGCCTGGCAAACGGTCAAACTGGCAGTTTAATACTGTACTGCAGGCTGCAGTGGCAGGCCTGAGACCTGTTTTAAAAGGCTATACTTTCTTGCCACCCGCTCTGCAAGCACTGGGCGCCCTGTTGCTGCGGCAGTCATGCACGGTATAAGTCAATCTAACATAACATAACATTCCATTTCAATGGGTGTCACAATCAGTACTGCAGGCCCACTAGTAGCATTTAATTTTCAGGCCCTAGATATATGTAGTGCAATTTACTTGGGACTTACAAGCACATTAAATATATACATTTGGTCTGCGCCAACTTTATCATGTTTGAAGTAGGGGTAACATACACTTTACCACTGGTTAGCAATGGTAAAGACTGCAGAGTCCTAAAGCCAACAAAAACTAATTCAGCAAAACAGGAGTAGTGACGGCAAAACGTCTGGGGAAATGCCACTGCAAGGATTTATGGTCTGACAGCCACGCAAATCAAGGTTTGTATAGATTTGTACATTTCAAAATAGATATTGCATCGGTGCAGCACCAAAAAAGTGTCACAACCTCGATGTAAAATTGTAGTAGATCTGAGCCTAGGTTCCAAGATGTCTGTGCCATTTTGTCAATTGCCAATTTTGGGTTCCAAGACCTGATTACATCTTACCCTTACCTGTCTGTCACTTATTCCCAGCCACTGCACTGGTGCTGTGTTTCATTAAGTACTGGTATATGTATCCTTTGAAATCAAATGATAGCGGGTACGATTCAGAAAGATAAACGTACACATTTGTGAAGTTTAATCTATTTAAATATTCACAAACTATGACTTAATAATAACGACTTTAGAGACAACACAGTTGGGTTAGAGAATTCTTCGCATGAAAAGATAGGGCAGACCTATCTTTTTATGTGTGGAATTCTCCACCCCGTATGTGGAGTCTCTGAAGTCGTAAAGTTACTATTAAATCGTAGTTTGTGAAAACTGAAAAAATTTTACTTTTGTAAATTAGACCCACTGTGTTGGGAAATCTTTTCACTGCCCATTAAAGCATAAGATTTTCAAATGTGTGATAAATCCTCCAACCTGTGAAGGATATACTCAAAAACTGTCTATAACTCACGGGCATTATAAGTTTGATTCTGAGCACTCTCATTTGCCTTCGCTAATAAAAAAGTGTATAAGTGTTTACCTCTGTCTCTTTTTGGGAAATTGGTGTTGGACAGTTTGAGAAAAAAGTAATATTTTTTGCGAGAAAAAATATTGTCCAAACCCTGCACCAAAGAATTTTTGTTTTCCACATGAACCCGCATGGATGCATTGGGCTGATGATTTGTGTCAGGCATCTTTGTCAGCAAAGGTTTCCAATTAGCACCCAGTCACATGAAGTCACTAATTCATTCTCTGTGTATGGAATGGCTAAGTGCTTGGAAGGGAAGACATTTGCAGGGGAGAAGTCATGGTGTATGGATGCACCAATGCTTATATCTACAACACTAAAGTGGAGATCTGTTTGTACCATGTTTGTTTGCCTGGAAAAATAGAAGAAACATACATTTGTGATATCAATTAGTGTCAGCACTTTGTGATCTCCCAGGATCATAGCTGGGTATTTGCAGATTACTAGGATGATGCCCAACAATAGAAAGGTCACTCATATACTTCTTTGAACCTATTGGTACAAGTGAGCAGTGGTTCATGAAAAGAAAAGTTATGCTGGCCTAGTCTTACTGCAGAACCTCATGGGAACACATTAGGTTATCCTTACATATGCATGGTATCGTATTAAGCTGCCTGCAATGTTTTGTTGTCATATTTAGCTGCATTTGTGCCAGATAGTGCCCCCGATCTCGCCTGCATTATTTTTGTGCCATTTGTTGTGCTTCTTAACCCTCCCCGCTCCCTGCTGCTGCTCCCCCGCGGCCCCACCCCTGTCCCTCCAGCATCCCCGGACCTCGCCACCCCGCTCCCGCCTCTCAGCTGCTCCTCCCGCCCACTGGTAAACATTAGGGAAGTCCCACGAGGTGAAGAGCTGTGACCGTCCTGACCTGGTCAGAACCGGTCGCTCCACTCGCTCCCTGGTGTGCCTCACTTGTGCCCCGATCTTGCCTGCAATTGTGCCTGGTATCGTATTAAGCTGCCTGCATTGTTTTGTTGTCATATTTAGCTGCATTTGTGCCAGATAGTGCCCCCGATATCGCCTGCATTATTTTTGTGCCATTTATTGTGCTTCTTAACCCTCCCTGCTCCCTGCCGCTGCTCCCCCGCGGCCCCACCCCCGTTACCTCCAGCATCCCCGGACCTCGCCACCCCGCTCCCGCCTCCCAGCTGCACCTCCCTCCCAATGGTAAACATTAGGGAAGTCCCGTGAGGTGAAGAGCTGTGACCGTCCTGACCTGGTCAGAACCGGTCGCTCCACTCGCTCCCTGGTGTGCCTCACTTGTGCCCCGATCTCGCCTGCATCCCCGGACCTCGCCACCCCGCTCCCGCCTCCCAGCTGTTCCTCCCTCGCTCCACCCGGACGGACCATAGCTGCGTACACTTCAGCTTCCGAAAGACAATGACCCACCACCACCCGCAACAGGTTCCCCGCAGAAACTGGAACAAAATTACCCTCGACCAGCTCACCACATCACTAAACCAAAACCCTACAGCCAGATCTACGGACCCAAATCAAGCAGCCTTTAATCTCGCACAATGGATCACCTACTGCGCTGATGAACTAGCACCCTAGAAAAACCGTCCCAACAGACCCGAAAGCAAAAGAGCCTCCTGGTTCAATGACGACTTTAAGAACTCCAAAAAGAACTGCTGCACCCTCGAGAAAACCTGGAGAAAAAACCCAACCGATGACAACATGACCGCCCTCAAGAACGCCACCGACAAACACCACCAGCTGATCCGCACCACTAAGAAGTCAGCATTTAAAAACAGACTAGACAACAACGCCCACAACAGCAAAGAACTCTTCAACATCGTCTATGAGCTCAACAATCCCAGCACCGGCAACAACGACATCACTCCCTCTCAAGATTTATGCGACTCACTAGCCTCGTTCTTCCACAGCAAGATCGCAGACATACTAACAGCTTCAGCGACCTGTCCTCTCCCCCTACCTTCGAACTGAAGCCCCCCACCACCACCCTCCGCGCCTGGACCCCAATCAGCACTGAAGAAACCATACGCATGATCAACTCCATCCATTCCGGATCTCCAACCGACCGATGCCCCCACCACATCTTTAATAAGGCCGACTCCGTCATCGCACCCCAACTCCAAGATATCATCAACTGCTCCTTCAACACCGCTACCTTCCCGGAAAGCTGGAAGCATGCCGACCTCAGCGCCCTCCTGAAGAAACCTACAGCAGACCCCACCGAACTTAAGAACTACCGCCCCATCTCGCTCCTCCCGTTCCCCGCCAAAGTCATCGAGAAGACCGTCAACAGCCAGCTCGCCGCCTTCCTTGAGTCTAACGGCTCCCTCGACCCCTCACAGTCCGGATTCCGAGCTAACCACAGCACTGAAACCGCCCTCATTGCAGCTACAGACGACATCCGAACACTGCTCGACAACGGCGAAGCAGTGGCCCTCTTCCTAATGGATCTTTCCGCAGCGTTCGACATGGTATGCCACCGCACCCTAGTATATCGCCTCAAGAACGTTGGATTACAAGATAAGGCATTGGACTGGATCATCTTGTTCCTCGCCAGAAGAACCCAAAGAGTCCGTCTCCCCCCTTTACGATCAAGGGCCACTGAAGTCATATGCAGCGTACCACAAGGATCTTCGCTCAGCCCCACCCTCTTCAACGTCTACATGAGCCCCCTCGCATCCATCGCACGCCAACACAACCTAAACATCATCTCCTACGCTGACGACACTCAACTGATCCTCTCCCTCACCAAAGACCCAACCACCGCCAAAACCAACCTACACGAAGGGATGAAAGACGTAGCCGAATGGATGAAGAACAGCCGCCTAAAACTGAACTCGGACAAGACGGAAGTCCTCATCCTAGGAACATCCCGCTCTGCCTGGGACGACTCATGGTGGCCCCCGGCACTAGGCAGCGTACCCAAACCAGCGGACCATGCTCGCAACTTTGGATTCATCCTAGACTCCTCCCTCTCCATGACCAAACAAGTCAACTCCGTCTCATCATCATGTTTTAACATCCTACGCATGCTCCGAAAGATCTTCCGATGGATCCCCACCGAAACTAGGAAAATGGTCACCCAAGAACTTGTCACCAGCCGACTAGACTACGGAAACACCCTCTACACCGGAACCACAGCCAAACTGCAGAAAAGACTTCAACACATTCAGAACGCCTCCGCCCGACTCATCCTGGACATACCTCGACACAACCACATATCAGAACACCTGAGAGACCTGCACTGGCTCCCTATCAGCAAGAGAATCACGTTCCGTCTCCTCACTCACGCACACAAGGCCCTCCACAACCTAGGGCCCAGCTACCTCAACAATCACCTATCCTTTTACACTCCCACCCACCAACTACGTTCGTCCAACCTAGCCCTCGCTGTGATCCCACGCTTCTGAAAAGCCACCATGGAAGAAAGATCCTTCTCTTACCTGGCTTGCCAAGACCTGGAATTCCCTCCCCTCTCACCTCCGTCGTACCCAGAACCACCTCTCATTCAGGAAGGAACTCAAGACCTTGTTATTCGATCAGTACCATAACCCTTCCCTTAAGCGCCTTGAGACCCTCTGGGTGAGTAGCGCGCTATACAAATTTCTGACTTGACTACTAAAACATGCTCAAGGCATAACTTGACCAGTGATGCAGGCAAACTTGAAAACAGCATGAAGGTCAATGGTAACTTTTACTACAGTAGATGAGGATACTTTCTTTTGCATAAACTCCTGAATGGTACACAGACCTCCTTTATCACCCAAGATTGTCAGCCCTTGTAATGACAGATCAGTGCAGTGTGCCCCTGAAATTTGTTAAACAGATACTGGCTTCAATCTGTACATTTTGGGACAAGTAAGCCAGACTGTTGAGTATGCAGTCAAATAACATATGAGTTGCTATTATGATTGTACACAAGACTCACAGAAAACAATGAATACGAAAATGGAGGTATAATTCTTTGTGTGGCTTGTACACAAAGATGAATCAGGCATCAAAAATTGTCCACTTGAAAAACTTAGTGATCAAAATAGACAACAACAGCACTTGAGGTGAGTGCCTGAAAAGCAAAGAAACTTCTTTAAGCAAAAACATCCACTCCAAATCTACAATAAAGCATTTACAAACAAAGGACACATAGCCAGACTGAGCAGCTGAAATCACCTAATAAATCATTTAACCCACCATTTATTTGAGCAGAGCAATAGTGTGAAAGGGGCAGACAGGACCCCAACAATCGGGGAAGAGGCCTAGCCAAAAGACATAATTGGTACAACCCATGGATTTCACCTATAGGTGGAGCGTCAGGCATGCTCATCTTTCATCCTTCCATCAATTAAACAAATTTTTCAAACATTAAGTTATGGGATTTATCTACTTTAAGTTGTAGTCAGATTCAGGTGGTCTTTTTGCTCATCGAGCAATTCTAGAGATCTCCGGCACACCATCTTGTATCCAGTGTCTGCACTTTATCACAGGAAATTAATACACAGTTATTGGGGTTGACCAAGCACATGAATAGTAAGTCATTTGACTTATTCATTGATCACTAGGTATAATGTACAACACACATTGCCTAGAGGCCATTTTATAAATACAGTAGTCATGATCAGCTTTGAATCAACTACTGCAACCAACTCCAGAATAGAGACACACAGATATCTAGTTCTGACTCTGGGCTTCTCAAAATCATGAAGCTGAAGGAACTATAGACTGCTACAACAGCTTGAGGCCTTTGACATGGATATACCAATCTGTTTTGATTTACTCTTTAAATTGACTGCTCTAATCAGTGGATAACTATAACATGTTGCATTCATAAATTATTGCCAAATATTTTTGTTTAAATGGGGTCACCAACATCCCAGATGCCGCTATTTCCTTTGCTTGGGGACTGCATGCCCCAGAAGTTAACGCTTCCAGGAGAGGGGGCCACCAACGCATTTAAAAGCGTCAACTGATTCCCGCTGTGCGGGTCACCAACATCGCTGCTGCTGCTGCTGCTGCTGCTGTTTCCTTTGCTTGGGGACTGGGTGCCTCAGAATCAATGCTCCCAGGAAGGAGGGGCCACCAGAGCGCTTAAAAGCGCCAACTGAATCCCGCGGTGCGAGACACGAAAAGGCCGCACCAGGGCAAAGCCAGAGCCAAGGACAGGCCCGTCCTTGCCCATCACTGACCAGAGAAGGCTAGGCTGGGCCCCCGACACCTGCAATTCAACATCATGAAGGCACTGTTTATTGACTAGCCTTGGTCCGCTCAATAGGTCTGTCCCATTAGCGGCTGGTGGCACTGGAATTATATTTACAGCCCTTCTGACTGCTATATGGTCATAGATACTCCTAAGCCACCAGCAGCTTATGAGTGGGTTGTGGCAATTCTGATTGGGCATAGGTGAATAGTTTCATCCGACTGTCATCGTAGGTCTCCCCATGTATGTGTTCCCTGCTCTGTCTTTCCTTTGATTTTGCTACTTGTAGTTGTTTCTGAGGCAAGGTTCAATGAGGAGGAGGAAGTCGCCCACGTGAGCCCCGCAGCAGGAAGGAAGAGCATGACTGTTGATTCTTTTCAGCCGAAAGCAGTTGGGGCATCTATAAAGAAATTGTTAGGGTGCACAGAAGGCTTTCGTTGGGCCCAGTTGGCCCTATTGCCCCCCGTATGGAGAGTCTGTAGAGCTGGCCACTTGTAAACCACAGAGCTCAGGTAGTAGCCCCAAGGGCTACAGAGTGTCCTAGCACTAGTAGCAGCAACTACAGTAGTCTGACGATCAACAGTATGGGCACGGCGCCCTCTGCCACGGTACAGGAAGGGGACTTGTGGGGTCTCCTGCTCCCAAAAGGTTGCGTCGTACGAAAAAGAAGCCGGAAGAGATACAGTCCTTCAAGAAGTAGAAGGGACTGTAATTGTTGACCCAATGATTATAGAAGAGCTCTGGGTACCACTGAAGTAAAACATCACAGAAACGCTGACTGATTTGTTGTTTAAATTTTGTACTGAGCTCACTAAATTCATGAGGGAGTCTAGAGACTCACTACAGTTGAAAATGCCCTGGTTTCTATCAAATCTGCGCCATCTATTAATAATGCACAGATAGAGGTGGTGCAAAGGGGAATCCCCCTCTTGATATTCGGAGCACTAACCAACCCTTCTCTTTTATCCACAGGTCTGTAGGAGCCTTGACTAGTGTAACTGAAAATTTGGACAAACGGCCCCAAACCCCTAGCACACAGCCACCAAGTTTGGCTTTACCTAGCCAGCACCCCAAGCCACAGCTTGGGGAAGGTGTCATTGGCAGCCTCTCTATAGTTAACTCCCGTTGTCTGCCAACAATTGATCTCCCTCCAGCATGTTGGCCCTATTCCATGATTTTAGCGGGGGTCCCTGGTCTGGGTTTGCACAGGGACCAATCATCGGTCCAATTGATAAATAAAGTTACACTCTGGCTGTGCAAATATGCTAGTTTTAAAATGGCTGATCATAGACATGGCCAGGAGGGTAGCTTGGTTAGAAAGTTCAAGGAAGATATTTGAGGGTGATTGTGTCATAATTACGTTTTGATTCCCTGCCTTAGCACGTAACACATATTACGACAGACATCTCAGACATTCTTATATGAATCAGGTGTCAAAGTATTACTTTTGGGGTTCTTTGACAGACCCTTACATGACTTCATTACTAGTAGCAACAGTGTAACTGCGGTAGTAGCCCCTTCCTGTGTCGGGGGAATTTATATTATGGCCCAGCATTATGCGCCCTTGAAAACAAAATGTTAAGACTTTATAGAGACATACATGATGGAAGGTTGATACTCATTGAATTATCATGGGCAAGAATAACAGAAAAACATGTGGTAGTCTAAAGATGACATTTCTGGAAAATTTCGCATTAAGTGTACATGCTAATGTTATCGATGCATAATATAAAATTTCCAGTGAACCACACTGATAGTTACTTCTTTAATACACAGAAGAATATTTCTTCTATGAAACTGAGGACCCCACTATTAATTGTCCTGAGGAAGGTGTGACCGTATCTATGGTATTAACACCGAAACGCGTCGACGCATGGAAAAGATAGAGAATCCAACAAAGCCTAGAAGATACCAACTATATACAAATTCAATAACTGTGGTGTCATGATGCGAATGTAGTAAGGCTATTGGATCCCATTAATTGGTTGAAATATCATTCGAGCAAGTACTTCTATTGGGGTGTCTTTGTTCTGTATATCTTGTGTTATTGATACCTTTATACTGTACTGTATTTGTTTTGCATTCAGGTCTGTACGTAGTGTCCTTTTTAATTGAGAAAACGTCATGTATGTGTTTTTAAGGTATACTTTTTATTATTATGAAATTGTAATTTACATTGTGTCCACCGTATGTTTTCAGAAGAATTAATTGCTTTTTCTGAAATTTGAACCTTATTTCCTTGTTTTAATAAAAGATTGTAAACGTTATACTTTGGTTGTTGTTGTGTCCCTTAAATATATGTTTAAGGGTGTTTTTGAACATAAAACAGTAATTGTTCCTTGCACACTATTATCTCTAGTACCATTCCAGGGATTTTCTCTAGACTTACTTGGTCACATATTTGTCAATGCCATAAAAATATACAATTTGTTGCGTTCTTGTTTTTAAAGAAACTACTGTTTTACTTTTTATGTTGATATTTTTGTGTGCAAAATAATCAGTTTGTATTGTGTATTTACATACTCATCTAACTCATACTTCAACTTATGATTTTGTTAACATGCAAAATGTTCTCACTTTGTGAGGAAAACCACATTTCCAAGATAATTTCTAAAGCCACAGAATTTTACATCCCTATTTGGAATGGTACACCAAAAGGCCACTCGTGTTAGGTGAAAGATGCCTACTTTTCAAAGCCCATTACATGGGAAGATACTTAGGATGTCAAGTTACATTTAGGAATCAGGCAATTAGATAATAAACAACCATTTTTGCCATAACAGCTGAGTGCTAGGTGACCCTTAAGCAACGCTTGTCTAGTAATACCATGCTTTTGTGCTCTGTGTCTATTGTGTTGCATAGGAAAACACGTAAGGGCCTTCTGATGGTTGTTTCAGTTCTCTCTTTGTTTTATCCAATTCTTGGCTTAGGCTATGTAGTCAATTCATTAGGTCACAAGCTGGACTAGCTTAAAAACAGATTAGTAACAGGACTTTGTTTGTGACTTAGCATTATGCAATTTTGCAAACTGCAAAATGATAATCCTCCTCTAGAGCAGATTGTACTTGGTTCTTTAATGCCATTTGCAAACACCTCTGCACCACTCCTTGACAAAGGCACCACTAATGCACACACAGGGGAACCAATAGACTTTAGATCTCACCTGTTCAATCTACCTATGGACCTGTGGACCAGAACGTTCAGCTAATAACAGTATGCATTGGTTATGATCTATTCTAAGGTTTGGGCCTATTTTCCCTTTTATGATTTCATCTATCCAGATCAAAACGCATTATTGTTTGAATAATGAGGTTCCATGCGTCACTACTGCACTGGAAACAGTACCTAATTTGAGCGGAGCTTTCTGGTGCTCAGCACCGGCACTTAATTGGTTTCCGGTGCTCGGCACCGGCACCTAATTATCAACACAACACTTAGGGCAGTCTGCCACAAGGTGGCGCTGCTCATGTAATTTGAAATGAGCAGTATAACAGTTTTTTGGGGAAACGATATACATAAAAAAATATTAATACCTGCTTCCCCAGCCATTGCTTTAGCTTTGGGGGCCTGGACTAAGCTGGACTGTGGCATTTACATGGGAGAGAGATGGTTAGTAGTTGTATTGGCCGTTCTGACAGGGGCGATGGGTGGTGCAAGCTGCAGTGGCCTCCTGGTCAGAACCCTGGCGCTTAATTTTTTACAAATCAAGCATTGACTGTGCAGAAAATGAATCCCATCATCATAACAAAGCATTAAAAGTGAATAAAGGGATGACACATGGTTTTCTTTTTATATGAATTTGCAATAGCCACCAGATTTTTTTAAATTAATGTTTTTCCTAAATAGACAGAGTTGCTTCAAGTCTATTTGATAATGTATGTTTATTCTTTTTCCCACCATGTTGTATTCTCTTTGGTGTGTGCAGGCTTTATAACATTTAAACTTTGTTTTAACATCTTAGCTTCATCCTCAGCAGCCATTTCCATTTCCATTCATTATTCATGCCATTACAGTATTTGTCTTACTTTGCCGTTTTGTTTATTTTACCCAGCGGTAATCTGCTTATTTTATCCTCCCATGAACACAAACTACTTTGGTGGTGTGCCTTGTTTTACTCAAATATGCCATTTCCCGTAGTAGCAGATGTCATTTGCATTTATTTTTCATAATTGTTTGTCAAACTTTACAAGTTTGCATGTGCAGAAGTAGACATTTCCCTTGCTAAAATGCCATCTGTTGAATAATTAATTCTTGTCAATATCTTTAGGCAAACTTGAATTTTGCAGTTGTTGTTTTCCCTCCAAAAACACGACTAAAAGACACATAGTTAAGACTACCCACTATAAGGCACACATGTGCCATTCAATTAGGCTCTAGCATTTTATTGACCATAGTTCAGTGTCGGTCTACAGTGTGGAAACAAAGCACTAACAAGTGGTACTAACCATTCCAACAGAATGTTCGCTGAATTAGAATGATCATGTAGAAATGATAATTAGCAGTTTTGGAGTGAAATTGTAATCAGACCCTTGTAGTGATAGGCAATAGTTGTCTCCAATATTAAAGCGAAACAATAGGTAATTGAAAGATTGCCTCAGAAGTGAGACAAACGTACAGCGAAGTGGAAACACGCATTGCATGTCACAGGCAAGACTAGAAATGTTCTATTTTTACAGGAAACACATCTATTAGGGAAAAAAGTGAGTTCGAAAACAAATGTTGTTTGTCAAAAATTGTACAGGTCTTATTATTGACGCAGATCCTTCCTCTCTGACCTAACATTAGACAATTACTATTATAATTTGATGTCTTTTTACGGTAAAAAATGATTCTTAGGGTGCAAAAATGACTGCCTTTTTAGTGTGCTAAGGCTTGACTACTGGGTTTTTCCAAGTATTTACTACCCCTTCTGGCGCCCATTTGATGATGGCTCTCTTGTTGCTCACACGAGCCAACCACAGACATTGTATTTGGTCTACATTGTATGGCTGTGCAGCAGAGCATGGAGTTTAAAATCAATATGCATTGTTCAAAACTCACACAACTATTTGGTCCTTATTGAACAGCTACAGAAAAATATTCTTGATCAGGCGCCTCAGGGCTCTTTTATAAATATGTTCTTTACAGCCCGGAAGAATACAAAATTCAGAGTGAGGGAAAGACCCTTCTCCAATCAAATGAAAAAATAAAATACATTCCTTGTCTTAGGAAGAGCAGAGCATATAAAATGACCTTTCATTCGCAGAAAATCTCAAAAAATGCTATTTCATTGGGCTTGATTGTACTTTAGGTTTGTGTTGTATAATGGACACAGGAGGCAAGTTTCTTTGGGGTATTTAGGGTTTATTCGTCATGTAAGAGCGTAGAGAAAAACCCAACAGCAGTGCTAGGCTCTGTCCCCTGCCAACGGCTGTGTCCAGAACGCTCGGCTCGCAGGCACGAGAGGAAGCTGCCAGGAGCCCAGCACGAGACACGAAACAGCACATAGGAAATAAATATAACACATCTCCTTTCCTTTGACATAAAACAAAGAACAAAATAGAAATAAATTGGTTAAGTATCGATTTAAGAAGTACGATACTTCAAAAGTGAAAGATATGTGATTACTGAAACAAATAAGGATGAAATGTGGTTAATGCAGTAAATAGATATAAAATATGCTAATTACTATATGCTAATAACTGCAAAATTACGCACTCCATTCCTAAATCATCATATAAATCCTTCAAGTATGTGGGTGGCCTTCTCTCACGAATAGGTCTATTCCCTTTTTCGTCAGTAACTTGACGGGAAGAGGACGGTGAGAGAAATCGAGACCCCTGAAATCGAGACCCCTGACTCTTGTCAGCTTTTTGATACAATGCCACCCTCCGGAGGTTCCATGTCTGACCATTCTGTAGTCTTACATAGTTTCCAGACACTGACTTAACCTAAAAAGGTCCCATGAACATTTTGAGATTCCCGCCCGGCTTGACCTTGACCAAATCCCCTTTATAAATGTTTGTTCTACCTGTTGTGGCAGAGTGTTGGTCCACTGCCAAATGTGATTTTTGCATCCATGTGGGAAGTGATTTTGTACCCGCTAATCTCCCCCTCATGAGCTCAAATTGGTTTTTTTCCATGTTCTGGTGTACAGTTGTGCGGTATGCTCAAAGCATTTCCTTGATTTCCCTGTGGACAGAGTGATTTGAAGCAAGAGCAAGCTGCATAGTGCCCTTGACCAACATATTTACCCTCTCGCACAAACCGTTACTTTGTGGATTATAAAGTGATGTTCGCAAGTGTTTCAGACCCACTTGTGCAAAATACTCTTCCATCTCTTTCGATGTCAACTGTGTGCCATTGTCTGACAAAACTATAGCTGGAATCCCTTCCCTTATAAAAATATCATTAAGCACTTTAATGGTTGATTGTGCATTAATATTCTTCAAAAATGCAACTTCAACCCACCTTGAAGCAGAATCAACTAGTACCATTGCGAATATCTCACACTCCTGAAGCTCATGGAATGGGCCTATGAAATCAATACCGACTTTCTTCCAAACGCCATCCTCAGATACTACTTGTCCACCAAGTCGAGCCTTTGCTCCCACCTGAAGTCTTTTTTCTGACTCCTTACATGGTTCACAGCGTTCCACCCAAGCCTTGACCTGTGAATCAATGGCTGGCCACCAAAAGTTCTCTTTAAGGCGTCTTGCTGTGAGAGTCTGGCCTAGGTGACATTCATGTGCTAGGCCAATGATACGAGATCTTAAGGAATAAATATAACAGTTTGATTAAGCTAGCTACAGTTAACATGACTATGGAGAAGTATGGCTCACTGGTTAGAGGAGGCAGACCTGGAAGCAGAGGTCAGCCCGGGACCAGGGTTCAATTCCCGGCTCGGCGGGGTCTTGAGTCCTAAAATGTCCATGGACTCGACAATTCTCGCTCCGGTGCCTACTTGATTCACGGGTTCACACTCTGCGACTCTGTGCAATAGCTTGCTTAATCCCCACAACGGCCCCTTGCGGCGGGATGCCTGGCTTTCACCTTGCGGATAGCCTGCTGGGGTTATCTCACAGGGGAATACCAGGACGGGTTCCCTAAGCAAGCGCTTAGAAACCGGTTGGTGATTTGCGCTATATAAATTCCTGTACATTTACATTTACATTACATACTGCGGGAAGCATCAGTCTTGGTCGAATATGTGTAATGAGCTGTCACTACATGTGTGTCCTTTTAAAAAAAACAACCTGGTTCCTTCTACAACACCTTCTTGATGAGAGAGGTCAAATCACATGAGTGGCACGTGGAGATCATATCCCATTTCATACTCTTGACAGCAACTTTGCACATTCTATATTAGGATCTTTATGAATAATCATTGAACAAATGCCTATCAATGCAAAATCCATTACACATTTATCCACCTATATGCAACATAGATCACATTAAACGCAAGGAAGAAGCTGAAGGTTTATGTCCTAAATCGAAAACGTATTACCGTCTGGGCCATTATCTGTGCTTGCATTGCCAAGGGGACAATACATTGATCCCTATGAGGACATTAATCATTTGGTAAAACACACTACAAATGTCTGAGAAATGTTTGGTTTTCAACCAATCACCGGCAATTCAACAAGTTCCATACCTCAACAGATGAGACAGTCATTCTGGAGCTACTGTAACATATGTAAGAGATAGAGTTATGCAACGCTGACCTTTCTTGCATTCTGTTTGAAAAAACGTCTTAAGGTAGAAATTGTAACTGAAGTAACGTTACATAGATGCGGAAGGATACAGAGAAATGCTTGGTGCAAAATGTTTTTGAATAACAAATTGTTTACCACATCAATTCGTAATTGGAGAATAATTGAGGATAGAATTAATGGCAATTTTCCAAACTAGGTTGTGCCGTCTGAGCTGCTTAAGTCTGGGTGCAATGGTCAGTGAGAATACGTGGACATAGGCTTTTTGGGGGACCAGTATAGACATAGGACTCTCTATTAGTCCTCTATACTTAGAATTCCTACATGTAGCTACTCAAGACATCACCCTTCCAAAGCAATGCTTGAAGGCCATTGTGGATTGTGTTAGAGCTGGCATCCTTGTTATGGTTTCCTTTTTTTGCCTCTACTTCTTGCATTTTTTGACAGTGTGCTGTGCTTCGTTTTTTTCTGGGTTATGTACTCTAGGCACTTTACCATGGCTGATCAGCGATAAAGTGCAAGTGCTCCCTGCATACATTGTGATTCTGATTGGTTATACATGATTGACATGTTTGATTTACTGGTAAGTCCCTAATAAAGTGCACTGAGTATGTCCAGGGCCTGTAAGTCAAATGCTACTAGTTGGCCCGCAGCACTAATTGTGCCACCCCCATGAGCAGCCCTGTACACTTCTCTAAGACCTGCCATTTCAGTGTCTGTGAGTGCAGTTCTAAACTGCCATGTTGACCTGGCAAGTGCATCAGGCCCTAACCTTCCCATTTTCTACATGTAAGGCATCCCCATCGAAGGCCCAAGCTATCTGCATGGGCAGGGTGCAGTGTATGTGAAAGGCAGGACATTTGTTGGTGTGTTCTATGTGCCCTGATATTGAAATACTGCCATTTTCGTTTTTCACTATTGAATGGCTCTCCCATATGTTATCAGCGGAGCTTCCTTGTAACCTTGTACAAGTGTAACCTTCAATTAGGCAGAGACAGAGATTTGGAGTTTTAGCTCCCTGAATTTAAAAATACATATTTTAGTGGTTTATTTTATTTTAAATCGTGCATTTGAAGATGCCACTTTTAGAAAGTGGGCATTTTCTTGCTTAATCATCCAAATTCTCTACCTGCCTATGGAATCAATGTCTGGCTTAGACTGACAGGGGCCTGTTTGTGCATTCACTGTAGGCAGTCACACAAACAAATCTGAGATGTGCCCTGCATATCCTGATGAGCCATCACAAGGCTGATGGGTCTTCCCGGGCTAGAGTGGTGGGAGGAGTTGTCACAGACATCTGAATAGGGCTGTGTCTGTCCTCTCACAATTTTGTTTTTACCCCCTTGGAGAGTATCTGGAACCAAGGCCGGGCAAGGCAAGAACTTGTGAACAAGAAAGGCTTTCTTTGAAGATTGCCAACTTCAAGTTTTCAAGTTTGCCAACTTTCTTGAAGAAGCATGTTTCTGACTGGTTATTAAAAAATGTTTTGAAGGTAAAGTAGACAGGATAAGGTAATATTTTGCAAAGGTCAACCACACCTGCTATTTGCATTTGTAAGCTTTTGTGCTGAATTTCAAAATGAGGTGAACTTGTGACTTTATGTTACAGTTGAATGTTGCAGAATGTGTTACTATGGAAACTAGTAATTAAACAGAATAGGGAAAGGGTTGAAACTTAACTGTGGTTTTAAAATGTGAGATGGTAACATACATAAGTGATATGCTACTAAATTAAGTTGCCCAAATCAGAAGTATGATTAGAGGTAGTGTGTTGTTAAAAAATAATGCTAGTATTATTGGAAATAGGTTTTTGAACTCTCGTATGGATTTGCGCCTCCATCTCAATGCTACACTGCAGCACTGCAGTGGAAGTGCGACTCAAGAAAATTACAGAACCAGTTTGGGCACTTTTAGAAGACAGTTATAAAGTGTTAATATGTCTAACCAATAGAAATGTGTTTCACAATTTGAAATAATGAAGGAAACAATTTGATTTGTTACTTACATTTATTGTGTGAAAAGAACATCTTTTATGAGTTTCTGATATTGCACATTCTGCAATACTATTTGAAAGGTGAGTTTCAAATTTCTAAGGTGTGTTATATATTGTCTAGTAGTGCTTCACTCTTTGTACTGATAGTTTTTTACATTTTAAACTATTATTTTCATTGAAATAATTAGAGAAGTTTAATGTTTGAAATATGTTACAAATTGGCCACATGTGTATTGTAGTTTGTTTTATTGTACTGAAATGTCGATTAAAATAGTTTTTGCATACTAATATGTGTACTTTGGTAGATAGATTAGTGAATATGGTAGTTTGGATGAGTATGTGGAAAGGTATATTTGAAGTATGTCACATAAATTTAGGTGTCTACTTGAAATGGGAAGTGCAGTCTGTCAAATGTAAAGGTGTGCATGGTCATCAGACTGCTGTATGTCTCTACTTGCACATGTGTTTGTTGTTTTACCTATGAAGATGCTAGATATACAAAACACAAGTATACATCTATTTGCATGTTTCATATATAGGTGATGCCATTAGCAAAAGGTACAGATACATGCATGCATGCTTTCAGGAATATGGTATGAGTTACAACAGACACATGCAAAGGGTTGCTGCTCTATATTTGGCAAGGCCCGACACTCTCAGTAGTCGCTGATAAGTGAAGCTGCAGCACAAAAGTGAGGTTTAGGACATGTTGGCAGATGGAATAGTGATAAGGCTATTTCATGGGAGTCTATAGAAAGGTACACTTGAAGTACGCCACATACATTTACCTCTCTATTTCAAATGGGACGTGTAGTCTGAAAAGTTTATGGTCCTGTGACTGATTAGGTCTCTACTTGTATATACATACTTGTACATGCACCTGAATATGCTACATGTGTGCAACACAGGTATACATCTAGTTGTATGCTTCATTCATATATGATGCCACTTGGAAAAGGTACAGACACATGCATGCATGCTTTCAGGAATATGGTGTGAGTTACAACAGAGACATACAATGGGTTGCTGCTTTATATTTAGTTTGGCCCAACAATCTCAAAAGTCTCTGAATAGTGAAACTGCAGCACAAAAGTGAGGTTTAAGACATGTTGGCAGATGGAATAGTGATTAGGCTATTTTACACGAGTCTGTGGAAAGGTACACTTGAAGTACACCGCGTAAATGTAGGTGTCTCTTTGAAATAGCAAGTGCAGTTTCACAAGTTTAAAGGACTTTGACTGAGGTATATCTCTACTTGTACATGTACTTTCACATGTGTAATGCATCTCAAGATGCTACCTAGGTATACATCAATTTGTATGTTTCTCTTATATATGATGCCAGTAGGAAAAGGTACAGACACATGCATGCATGTTTTCAGGAATATGGTGAGACTTACAACAGACACATGCAAAGGTTTGCTGCTTTATATTTCGCTAGGCCCAACACTCTAAGTAGTTGAAGAATAGTGAAGGTGCAGCACAAAAAGCGAGGGTTAAGACATGTTGACAGAGGGATTAGTGATTAGACTGCTTCATATACGTCTGTGGAAAGGAACTCTTGAAGTGCACCACATACATTTAGGTATCTCCTTGAAATGGGAAGTACAGTCTGCCAAGTTTAAGGGACTTCATTGTCTTGTGACTGAGGAATGTTTCTACTTGCTCATGTATTGTCACAGGTATTATTTCTTGCAGAGAGTAAATACCCAGGCAGGCTAGAAAAGCAAAAGCTGGCTGGCTATAGAACAATATTAAAATAGCACAATTTATGTAAAAAATGATTTAAGCAATGGACTGAAATGATATCAAAAGGATATACTTTAATGTAAATATATAAGATGAACGTATACATAAAAATAAATAAATTACACAATAGACATATTATATTATGAAGTTCCTTTGTTTGTTCTCAAAAAGACTTCACAGAGTATAAAAAACAGAGGTTCTTTTTCTTTCACAGTATTCTCTGATTGTAGTGAATATGGCTGTGTGTCGTGTCAACGCGTTTCGACAAACTCGGTTGTCTTCGTCAGGACAAGAAACGGATGTTCAGCCAATTTTTCTAGACAGAAAGATATATACAATAATGATATTTGAATGAAACTAAAATTACAGTGCATTGCTTTCTCATAAAAAGTAAAATTATTATTAAATGTAATTAAAATTTAACAGCCAGACTAATGTAAGGATATATAACACATTTAGAACGGTAGTTGGAGAGGAAAATACACACATATTTCATATTCCATAGTTATTAAAAACAAGACTCTATATTTAGCATTCAAATTGCAGACATGTGCTATAACTTCATAGAAGCTGGTGTGTCATTCATAGAGTCTAATTTTCTCAGACGGTCACCCTAAACTTTATTAAGAACTATTTGGTCCCAGATATAGTTTCTTATTCCCTATATATGTTAACTACCAGATTATTTCGGTTCATCTGTGCAAAAGCACAACCTATATGGAATTATGTCTAGTCTATGTTTCTTTAACTAAGTAATATACTGACAAGTTTAGGATATAGGTAGTATGAAGTAGGTGGTCATTAAGGTAGATGCATCCATTTTTCAAGTGTTAAAAAGAGTGAGAAATCAATGTTTCAACACTATTATTATTATTACGCTGATAGCTGACTGAATATTTTTTAACAAGATTAGGTTGATATCTAATCGGAGGCGAGTCCAAAGCAAGCTATTTGCACATTATAGACTGTACCATTTTTAATAACTTTTCTTACCTAAAATGATTAAAAACCAGAATGATACAAAGTAGTTGTAGGGAGTAAGGCACCTTTCCTTCGTAAAGTTCGGAATCGGTATGTGATAGCTAAACAAAAGAACATGTTTCAATTACTCTCATAGTTCACCTTAAATACACACAACCCACTCTCTTTGAAATTATTTATTATGTCAGGTACCAATCTCACCTGTTTAGTCAGTATTCACTGCCTCCATCTTACTTCTACCTATCGCTACTCTTCGTTATTTCTTTTTTAGAAAAAACATGGGAGGGAAATCTCAAACGTTCAGATCCATTTCAGTCATCGTCTCGTGTTTTGCACAAAAGGGTATTTATAGCTGAAAGAATAAATTCGTGATTCTGAGATTAAAGTACTCTGGGAATGACAATCTACCAGTTAAATTAAATGGTGTTTAAACTTTGACTCTTACATATGTCGTTCATCAAAACAGGCGTGATCCTAGACAGCCACCGATGGTGGTTTAAAATGTGACTCAGGGATGAAAGCCGTCGCGTGTTTTTTTACAAATGCCCGTTTTCCTTGAGCAGCGCTCTTCTGTGGTTTATTTCGGTTGAAGGAAGGCCCCTAAAGGTAGAGAGATGTATCAAAAGGGAGAGTGGAAACCAAAATTAGTAGGTTTCAAACTGATTTAAAAATAAATGAGCAGCTAAAGATAGACGTTCCGTCAAAACATTCTTAGCCGGAAAACGGAGCGGAGCTTAATGAAAAGCTACAATGTATCGAGTTCAAGTTACCGAGTTCAGGTTATCGAGTTCAGGTTACAAAGTAACGCTTAAACTCGTCGAGGGTTTTACGCGTGGTGAGCCGAAGTCTTACCTGGATAATGGTTCTGTAGCGGTTCGATCTCCCTCCACTCCTCGATTCGGCAGAAATGGTTAGCCATAGTGCACTGACAGCACTCTTTTATTTCCTGAAGAGGCTCCGCCTAACTAAAACATCATGAGTGTGTACCGCCCACTCTTAAAGCGATACTATGTTTATGAATACTCTGACTACAGGCGTCATGAGTATATGCCGCCCACTCTTAAAGCGATACTATGTTTATGAATACTCTGACTACAAGCGCTAGTATAGGACTGCTGTGTGCATACCAGCGAATGGAGTATTAGGGTCACTATTTTGAGTTGAGGGCGGCGCAAAACACCAAGATTTCCCTAAAGAGTCACTTTCGAGTGACATTTCGGAACAAGGATATTGTTTCATTTATCCAAGTCCTGCTTATTATTGTTAAGGTTATCATTATATTAAATTATCGCGTTCTCCCATGGCAGTTCATGATTCAACCCATGGTTGAAGGTCCCGAGAGTGAAGATCCAAAAAACCTCTCTCTTTTTGCGGACTTTATCACCACCTTGGGTTTTCTGCAGCTGTATTCTTTCTAAAATACGCCATTTCAGTTCTTCTGGTTTATGGTTGTATTCTATAAAATGGTTCACTAACGGTGCGGTGGTTCTCCTAGTTTTGATGGCTGACCTATGCTCTGTTAATCTGGTTTTTATTGCATGGGATGTTTCGCCCACGTACCCGAGGTTACAAGGACAAACAAGTAAATACACAACGTTCTTTGTGTTGCAGTTCCAGAGTTCCTTAGCTCTAATTTCTGTTTTGTTGAACTCCATTGTTTCACCTGTAATGATGGTCTCGCAGGACTGACAGGAACCACAACGGGATGTTCCTTTGATAGCATTTGTGCCACTGATTGATTTTTGAATAAAGGGGGTACTTCTGATGTTCCCCTTGTGACGGGAATGAACTATTTGATCTTTTAGATTCTTGTTTCGCTTGTGGGCAAACATAGGTTTCTGCAATTTTTGTTCGTTATCATCAACATTTAATAGGTGCCAATTTGAGTTGATTATCTGTCTTATAGTGGAGTCCATAGTTGAATGTTTGGTAATACAGACTAATTTTGGATCTGTCTTTTGTTTTTGTGAGTGTAAAAGAGAATCCCGATCGTAAAATCGGGCTCTCTTGTATGCTCCTCTAACCAGCCTATGTGGATATCCCCTATCGACGAACTTACGCTTCATAATTTCAGCTTGGGTGTCAAAGTCTTGAATGCTGGTACAGTTCCGCCTTACTCTCAGGAACTGAGAGAAGGGGATGCTGTCTTTTTGACAACGTGGATGGTAGCTTTTGAAGTGCAGAAGGGTGTTCCGTGCGGTCGGCTTTGTATACAGGTCTACTTCAAGAACCCCCTCTCTGTTTTTGATGTTTATGTCGAGAAACTCAATTTTTGATTTGCTGGTGTGTGCAGTGAATTTGAGATTATCATCTGTTAAATTCAGCCACAAAAGAAATTCATCTAGTGTCTGTCTCCCATCGGTCCATACAAAGAAAATGTCATCGATGTAACGGTGCCATAGAGGCCCCCATGCTTACACCCTTGATTTGTAAAAACAATTCTTCGCCAAATTCGAAGAAATTTTCTTTTAACACCAAAGTCAAACAGTCTTTGACGAATGGCTTTGAACAGGGGATTTTGTGTTGATCGATAAACCACATTGTGGCCTCTATTGCTTCTACCTGAGGTATATTGCTATATAATGATTCCACGTCTAGAGTTACGAGGATATCATTACCTTCATTATACCTCAGGTAGAAGCAATAGAGGCCACAAGGTGTAAGCATGGGGGCCTCTATGGCCCCATCTATAGCGAACATCTATATGATCTTGTTCGAAAGTAGGTTCATTTACAACGAGATTGCACCATTCTTTGAGTCTGTCTCCCATTGGCACCGTTACATCGATGACATTTTCTTTGTATGGACCGATGGGAGACAGACACTAGATGAATTTCTTTTGTGGCTGAATTTAACAGATGATAATCTCAAATTCACTGCACACACCAGCGAATCAAAAATTGAGTTTCTCGACATAAACATCAAAAACAGAGAGGGGGTTCTTGAAGTAGACCTGTATACAAAGCCGACCGCACGGAACACCCTTCTGCACTTCAAAAGCTACCATCCTCGTTGTCAAAAAGACAGCATCCCCTTCTCTCAGTTCCTGAGAGTAAGGCGGAACTGTACCAGCATTCAAGACTTTGACACCCAAGCTGAAATTATGAAGCGTAAGTTCATCGATAGGGGATATCCACATAGGCTGGTTAGAGGAGCATACAAAAGAGCCCGATTTTACGATCGGGATTCTCTTTTACACTCACAAAAACAAAAGACAGATCCAAAATTAGTCTGTATTACCAAACATTCAACTATGGACTCCACTATAAGACAGATAATCAACTCAAATTGGCACCTATTAAATGTTGATGATAACGAACAAAAATTGCAGAAACCTATGTTTGCCCACAAGCGAAACAAGAATCTAAAAGATCAAATAGTTCATTCCCGTCACAAGGGGAACATCAGAAGTACCCCCTTTATTCAAAAATCAATCAGTGGCACAAATGCTATCAAAGGAACATCCCGTTGTGGTTCCTGTCAGTCCTGCGAGACCATCATTACAGGTGAAACAATGGAGTTCAACAAAACAGAAATTAGAGCTAAGGAACTCTGGAACTGCAACACAAAGAACGTTGTGTATTTACTTGTTTGTCCTTGTAACCTCGGGTACGTGGGCGAAACATCCCGTGCAATAAAAACCAGATTAACAGAGCATAGGTCAGCCATCAAAACTAGGAGAACCACCGCACCGTTAGTGAACCATTTTATAGAATACAACCATAAACCAGAAGAACTGAAATGGCGTATTTTAGAAAGAATACAGCTGCAGAAAACCCAAGGTGGTGATAAAGTCCGCAAAAAGAGAGAGGTTTTTTGGATCTTCACTCTCGGGACCTTCAACCATGGGTTGAATCATGAACTGCCATGGGAGAACGCGATAATTTAATATAATGATAACCTTAACAATAATAAGCAGGACTTGGATAAATGAAACAATATCCTTGTTCCGAAATGTCACTCGAAAGTGACTCTTTAGGGAAATCTTGGTGTTTTGCGCCGCCCTCAACTCAAAATAGTGACCCTAATACTCCATTCGCTGGTATGCACACAGCAGTCCTATACTAGCGCTTGTAGTCAGAGTATTCATAAACATAGTATCGCTTTAAGAGTGGGCGGCATATACTCATGACGCCTGTAGTCAGAGTATTCATAAACATAGTATCGCTTTAAGAGTGGGCGGTACACACTCATGATGTTTTAGTTAGGCGGAGCCTCTTCAGGAAATAAAAGAGTGCTGTCAGTGCACTATGGCTAACCATTTCTGCCGAATCGAGGAGTGGAGGGAGATCGAACCGCTACAGAACCATTATCCAGGTAAGACTTCGGCTCACCACGCGTAAAACCCTCGACGAGTTTAAGCGTTACTTTGTAACCTGAACTCGATAACCTGAACTCGGTAACTTGAACTCGATACATTGTAGCTTTTCATTAAGCTCCGCTCCGTTTTCCGGCTAAGAATGTTTTGACGGAACGTCTATCTTTAGCTGCTCATTTATTTTTAAATCAGTTTGAAGCGTACTAATTTTGGTTTCCACTCTCCCTTTTGATACATCTCTCTACCTTTAGGGGCCTTCCTTCAACCGAAATAAACCACAGAAGCGCGCTGCTCAAGGAAAACGGGCATTTTTAAAAAAACACGCGACGGCTTTCATCCCTGAGTCACATTTTAAACCACCATCGGTGGCTGTCTAGGATCACGCCTGTTTTGATGAACGACACATGTAAGAGTCAAAGTTTAAACACCATTTAATTTAACTGGTAGATTGTCATTCCCAGAGTACTTTAATCTCAGAATCACGAATTTATTCTTTCAGCTATAAATACCCATTTGTGCAAAACACGAGACGATGACTGAAATGGATCTGAACGTTTGAGATTTCCCTCCCATGTTTTTTCTAAAAAAGAAATAACGAAGAGTAGCGATAGGTAGAAGTAAGATGGAGGCAGTGAATACTGACTAAACAGGTGAGATTGGTACCTGACATAATAAATAATTTCAAAGAGAGTGGGTTGTGTGTATTTAAGGTGAACTATGAGAGTAATTGAAACATGTTCTTTTGTTTAGCTATCACATACCGATTCTGAACTTTACGAAGGAAAGGTGCCTTACTCCCTACAACTACTTTGTATCATTCTGGTTTTTAATCATTTTAGGTAAGAAAAGTTATTAAAAATGGTATAGTCTATAATGTGCAAATAGCTTGCTTTGGACTCGCCTCCGATTAGATATCAACCTAATCTTGTTAAAAAATATTCAGTCAGCTATCAGCGTAATAATAATAATAGTGTTGAAACATTGATTTCTCACTCTTTTTAACACTTGAAAAATGGATGCATCTACCTTAATGACCACCTACTTCATACTACCTATATCCTAAACTTGTCAGTATATTACTTAGTTAAAGAAACATAGACTAGATATAATTCCATATAGGTTGTGCTTTTGCACAGATGAACCGAAATAATCTGGTAGTTAACATATATAGGGAATAAGAAACTATATCTGGGACCAAATAGTTCTTAATAAAGTTTAGGGTGACCGTCTGAGAAAATTAGACTCTATGAATGACACACCAGCTTCTATGAAGTTATAGCACATGTCTGCAATTTGAATGCTAAATATAGAGTCTTGTTTTTAATAACTATGGAATATGAAATATGTGTGTATTTTCCTCTCCAACTACCGTTCTAAATGTGTTATATATCCTTACATTAGTCTGGCTGTTAAATTTTAATTACATTTAATAATAATTTTACTTTTTACGAGAAAGCAATGCACTGTAATTTTAGTTTCATTCAAATATCATTATTGTATATATCTTTCTGTCTAGAAAAATTGGCTGAACATCCGTTTCTTGTCCTGACGAAGACAACCGAGTTTGTCGAAACGCGTTGACGCGACACACAGCCATATTCACTACAATCAGAGAATACTGTGAAAGAAAAAGAACCTCTGTTTTTTATACTCTGTGAAGTCTTTTTGAGAACAAACAAAGGAACTTCATAATATAATATGTCTATTGTGTAATTTATTTATTTTTATGTATACGTTCATCTTATATATTTACATTAAAGTATATCCTTTTGATATCATTTCAGTCCATTGCTTAAATCATTTTTTACATAAATTGTGCTATTTTAATATTGTTCTATAGCCAGCCAGCTTTTGTTTTTCTAGCCTGCCTGGGTATTTACTCTCTGCAAGAAATTGTTGTCCCTGACCCAGGAGTCTTATCCATTTCAGGGGGTCCTTGTTACCTACAAGATTGTCACAGGTATTATGCATCTGAAGATGCTAGATGTATAAAATCAATAAATCAATCAATCAAGAGTATTTGTAAAGCGCGCTACTCACCCGCTAGGGTCTCCAGGCGCTGGGGGGTGGAGCTGCTACTGCTCGAAAAGCCAGGTCTTGAGTTGCTTCCTGAAGGAGAGATGGTCCTGGGTGAGTCCTAGGAGGGTGGGGAGGGTGTTCCAGGTCTTGGCCGCCAGGTCGGTGAAGGATCTTCCCTCGGTGGTGGTTCTGTGGATCTGTGGGACGGTGGCGAGGGTGAGGCAGGTGGAGCGGAGCTGGCAGGTTGGCGTGTAGAACGTGTGGCGGTTGTTGAGGTATTCGGGGCCCAAGTCATGGAGAGCCTTGTGTGCATGGGTGATGAGTCTGAACCATGATCCTTTTGCTGCGGGGAGCCAGTGCAGGTCCCTCAGGTGGGCAGAGATGTGGCTGTGTCGGGGAATGTCCAAGACGAGTCGTGCTGAGGCGTTCTGGATGCGCGGGGGCCTTTACTGTAGTTTGGCGGTGGTCCCAGCATAGAGGGCATTCCCGTAGTCCAGACGGCTGGTAACGAGGGCCTGGGTGACCGTTTTCCTGGTTCCAGTGGGGATCCAACGGAAGATCTTAGGAGCATGCGGAGTGTGTTGAAGCAGGAAGAGGGAACGGCGTTAACTTGCTAGGCCATCGTGAGGGAGGAGTCAAGGATGAAGCCCAGGTTGCGTGGGTGGTCCATGGGCTTGGGTGGGGGGCCCAGAGTAAGGGCCACCAGGAGTCGTCCCAGGCGGAGATGGATGGGCCGAGGATGAGGACTTCCGTTTTGTCTGAGTTTAGTTTCAGGCGGCTGAGCTTCATCCAGTCTGAGATGTCTTTCATTCCGTCCTGGAAGCTGGCTCTGGCGGAGGTGGGGTCGTTGGTGAGGGAGAGGATCAGTTGGGTATCGTCGGCGTATGAGATGATGTTGAGGTTGTGCTTGCGTGCGATGGCTGCAAGGGGGCTCATGTAGACATTGAAGAGGGTGGGGCTGAGCAAGAAGCCTTGAGGTACGCCCCAGATGATCTTGGTGGCTTCTGCGAGGAAGGGCGGGAGACAGACTCTTTGAGTTCTGTCGTAGAGGAAGGAGGTGATCCATTCCAGGGCCTTACCTTGGATCCCGGCGTGGCGGAGGCGGGTTGTCAGGGTGCGGTGGCAGACCGTGTCGAACGCAGCCGAAAGGTCGAGCAGGATGAGGGCGGCGGTTTCTCCGTTGTCCAGCAGGGTCCAGATTTCGTCGGTGGCCGCGATGAGGGCGGTCTAGGTGCTGTGGTTCGCTCGGAATCCGGACTGCGATGGGTCGAGGGAGCCGTTCGTCTCCAGGAAGGCTGTCAGCTGTTTGTTGATGGTTTTCTCGATGACTTTTGCAGGGAAGGGGAGGAGCGAGATGGGGCGGAAGCTCTTGAGGTCTGAACGGTCTGCGGTGGGTTTCTTCAGGAGGGCGCTGATCTCTGCGTGCTTCCAGCTCTCCGGGAAGGTTGCGGATATGAAGGAGTTGTTGATGATGTCCCGAAGTTTGGGTGCGATGATGGAGTCGGCTTTGTTGAAGATGTGGTGTGGGCAGGGATCGGCTGGGGAGCCCGAGTGGATGGTGTTCATCGTGTGGGTGGTATCTTCCGTGCTCACCTGAGTCCCGGCGCACATGGTGGTGGTGGGGGGTGTAGGTTCGGTGGTGGGGTATGTGTTCTGAGAGCCGAAGCTGTTGTGTATGTCGACGATCTTACGGTGAAAAAAGGTGGCCAGAGAGTTGCAGAGGTCTTGAGAAGGCGTGATGTCGTTGTTGCTGGCGTTGGGGTTGGAGAGCTCTTTCACGACGTTGAAGAGTTCCTTGCTGTTGTGGGTGTTGTGGGCGCAGGGACGTGGTGAGTTGGTCGGTGGTGATCTTACTCCAGCATCTTCGGGGGGTTTGTTGAGGGCGGTGGTGGGTCGTTGTTTTCCTGAAGTTGAAGTGTACACAGCTGTGGTCGGTCCAGTGGAGCTCAGTGAGTTGCTGGAGGAGAAGACAGGGTTGAGCGTGTGGCCGGCGTAATGGGTGGGGGTGTTGACCAGTTGCTTGAATCCGAGGTTGGCGAGGTTGTCTAGTAGGGCGGTGGTGTTGTTGTCCTGGTCGTTCTCCAGGTGGAAATTGAGGTCTCCTAGGAGGATGTAGTCGGGGAGGCGAGGGCGAGTGGGCTCATGAAGTCAGCGATGGCCTCGTGTACACATGTATACATATATTTGTTTGTTTCTCTTATATATGATGCCACTACCAAAATGTACAGACACATACATGCATGCTTTCATGAATATGGTGAGAGTTATGACAGTCTCATGAAAAGGGTTGCTCCTTTATATTTGGCTAGGCCCAACACTCTCAGTAGTCACTGAATAGTGAAGCTGCAACACAAAATTGAGGTTTAAGATATGTTGGCAGATGGAATAGTGATTAGGGTACTTTGTATGAGTCTGTGGAAATGTACATTTGTAGTACGCTGCATACATTTAGGTGTCTCTTTGAAATGGGAAGTGCAGTCTGACACATTTAAAAGACTTCATGGTACTGTGACTGAGGTATGTCTCTACTTGCACATGTATTCCCGCACGTGTTATGCCTATGAAGAGGGTAGACATGTAAAACACAGATATACAGGTATTTGTATGTTACTTTTATATATGAGGTTACTATCAAAAGGTACAAACACATGCATGCATGCTTTCAAAAGTATGATGAGAGGTACAACAGACACATGCAAAGGGTAGCTCCTTTATATTTGGCTAGGACGAACACTCTCAGTAGTTGCTGAATTATGAAGCTGCATATGCAAAAGAAACAATTGATGGACGGAATACTGGACAATGCAAAAATTCACCCCCAGTCACAATTTTCTGAGTTAAATCCATAATTTGTTTGCTCACCACAGTTTGGAACCAGCCATATGCAAATCAGTCTTGACCCTGTTCTTTGTAGGAACAGTCCAGTCCGAACTGCCAGGCCAGATCCTCCCTGGACCGGTAACAAGCATCCTGGGACCGGTTTTAGGGCCTCACCCTTCATCAGCTAGGCTAGCTTGAATCCAGTGGTGCAGTGAGCACGGGACCCAAGCCTGGGCCTACCCTTCCCACTTAGGGTGACAAATGCAAAATAAATAATTGATGGATGGAATGCTGGACAATGCAAACATTCACCCACAGTCACAAGGATCTGGGTTAAATCCATCATTCCTTTGCTCACCACACCACCCCAGTTTGGAACCAGCCAGTCCAGTGAAGCTGCAGCACAAAAGTGAGGTTTAAGATATGTTGGCAGAAGAGTTAATGAGTAGGCTACTTCGTATGAGTCTGTGGTAAGGTACACTTGAAGTATGCTGCATACATTTAGGTGTCTCCTGGAAATGTGAAGTGCAGTCTGACAAGATTAAAGGGCTTCATGGATGTGTTAATAATGCATGTCTCTACTTGGACATGTATTCTCACATGTGTCGTCCATCTGAAGATGCTTGACATACAAAACAAAGGTATACATTAAGCATGGGTGAATTTTGCGAATCTGGCGTTCGCGAATTTTGCGAATTTGCGAACTCACAATCCGCAAAATCTGCGAATTCTCGCGAATTTGTGGGGTTTTTTTTTTGTGTTCGCAAGGGTTTCTGCCAGTTCGCGAGGATTTTGTACCAGTTCGCGATTGTGTTTGGTTCATCATCACAGGTTCACAGCAACCTCTGTTTCAACACTGCCACCCTCTGTTTCACCCATGCCACCCTCTGGTACATCAATGCCACCCTCTGGTTCATCATCATCACTGTAGATTATGGGGGGAAAAAAGCAAGCACACCTGCCCTGCTTCAACTGACATGAATTAATTTGGGGTTGATTTATTAATGTGTCACTGTTTTAAAATTCCAGTCTGGCACCTGCTTCCTTATCTGTAATTTGCTTTCTGTTGCAGTGCAATTTTTTTTTCCAGGACCTTTGTGGCCTACTTGTAGCTATTCTATGATCCGGCTGTGAGGGTCAGAGCAGGGTCATACAATTGTTGCAACTAGCAACTGAACTCTGGAGGGGCCCCAGTCAGGAAGCACTACAGGGAATGGTTACTAATGATGAATTTGAACGTTTGCACCTGCTGCTGAGTGCTTTCAGTTTAGCAAAACTCGTTTTTCTGCAGAACAGCAAATGTAATTCCCCAAACAAACTTACTTGTGAAAGTTTATTTCTAATCCAAAAGTGATCCAAGGAAAGTCAAAAGGCCTCAAATCCAAAATAGGGCAGGCAAATGTCAACCTGAGGAGTTATTCTGATAAAAATCATCATTTTCAGAAGGTCTATGCTGCTTGCTAGTGGATTTCTTGTGCAGAATTGCAAATTTTGAATTTTCGCGAGTGCAAGATTGTTGCTGCCCGCCACACCTACATGTTCGCAATTGTGAACTTACACCGCACGCCGCAAAATTGTATCACCAAGAAAAAAAAATCCGCTGCGTGCGAATTTGCGGATTTTCGGTAAATTTGCGAGCGTTGTCGGATCGCGAATTTACCGAAAATCCGCAAAATCCGCAAGCGTAACGGATTTTCTGCCCACCCTTAGTATACATCTATTTGTATGTTTCTTTTATATATTAGTCTACTGGCAAAAGGCACAGAAACATGCATACATGCTTTCAGGAATATGGTGAAAGTTACAATAGACATATGTAAAGGGTTGCTGCTTTATACTTGGCTAGGCCCAACACTCTTAGTAGTAGTAGAATTTTTCTCAGTTTAGTAGTAGTAAAGTTGAGAAAAATCCTAACTTTAAGACTTTTGGTATTCACAGAAGGCATTTAGGAGTCCTAGAGTGAGGAGTACTACCTTTACTACTACAAAATTAAGAAAAATCCTAACTTTAAGACTTTCGGTATTTACAGAAGGCATTTAGGAGTCCTGAAGTTAGGAGTCCTAACTTTACTACTACAAAATTGAGAACAATCCTAACTTTAAGACTTTCAGTATTCACAGAAGGCATTTAGGAGTCCTAAAGTTAGGACTCCTAACTTCTGTGAATACAGAAATGAGTAAGTGCCTTCTGTGAATACCAAAATGAGTAAGTGTCTTCTGTAAATACAAAAATGGTAGTAAGTTTAGGATTTTGTCTTAAGTTAGTTCTGTGAGTCTGGCCCATTGGTTCTAACTACAGCTACATACTGGCAAACACCAGTAGGTAATGCATATACATGTGTATATAAGGTAAATAGAACCCAGAAGGCCTGAGCTTCTTACGCGTCGGTCCCAGAAGGGTTCCGGTAACCCTTACATCAACACAACTCTCTCTGTATCTGCAAAGAAATCCAGGACACCCAGAGACGCTTTTCAAGATTTATTTTGGCAAGATGACTCCTCACCAATGTGTTTCGCTTCACAGCTTTATCACGGTCTCGTGGCTGCCTTCATGTTCCCTTATTTAAATACATTTTAATTCATTGATATAGAGGAAGGACTACATTAAAACGTGTGTAGAAAGATTCTTACATGGGCGCCATTTTTAAAGGTCTCTCAAGAAGTGATGACGTATTTGCCAAAAAATTAACATCTTGTGAATATTTAACAATAATTCAATACTACAATACATCAGCAATTTTAAAAGGCAATTCATAATATAGTATTAATACAAATGATGGCATGGATTTCTTTTCTTAACATCTTGCCCTAGTGTGTAAATTCAACACATTTACAATCACAAAATCACTTTGTAAATACAGTCCTGCCCCAGTGGGCTAATATTGAAACGCATACTGACTTTATCTTGTTGCACCTCATCCCGCCAAAGTGGGCCTGAAACATTTGATAATATCTTGCTATACATGTTATTCATACTCCATCCTTCTACCACTTTAATCCTTCTCGGCGTTCCTCTTATTTCCTATGCTAGACATGCAACAGAGAACACCAGTTAAGACAGATGGAGTCAAGATGTATTATTCACTTTGACACCCTAATCCCAGGAGGTTTAAACTCCAGTGATGAGATGGCTGTACATTTGTAAAAAAAAATTTGTAGTAACCGTAGTTTGAAGCTGACTTTCTGATATAAATGTTTTTATATATTAGATACAAAAGAACTTTATAAATACCAGAGTACAGCTAACTATAACATCCCTGAAACCTGTGTTTTTTTCAGTGAATTTCAAAGGTTTTTTAAATGTTAATTTCAAATTATAACGTCCCTGAAACCTGTGGTTTTTTCAGTGAATTTCAAAGGTTTTGTATAAGCTAATTTCTAACTATAATGTCCCTAAAACCTATGTTTTTTTAGTGAATTCAAAGGTTTTTTAAATGCTAATTTCTAAGTAGAAGTCCCTGAAATGTGTTCTTTGTATTTTTTTATTTGTTAAAAAATAATGTCATATTTTATATTAAATATTATTTTTTTAATTTTTAAATACAAAAGTGAATGTGTCTACTGATTGTATACCTGTCTTGACGGGTGCACAAATCCATGCTGCCATATTGGTAACGTCATGTAGGATGCACACTCTGACAGCACCAGTTAATATGTATATTGACGCAAGAGTTTATTTAATTTATTTATAAAAGTCATACATTTGTAAGTAGAATAATGATAAATTATTGTTAAATATATTTATATTGATTCTGTTGTCAGCTCGGTGCGTGAAATCATGTGACTTTAAAAAGAAGAATTTCATTGGTTAAGAACCTTTTCATTCTAGAAGTTACAGCACCCCACCCAATTTCCTCATTCCTTCAAGAAGATTATCAGGAGACACACCTATTGTGTTTTCTTTTCTTCTTCAATTTTTTCGGTGTTTTTTGGGGAAACTTCAAAAATGGCATCTTCCACTTCAATAGAAAACATTCATGGTGAAGAAGATGAGGTAGAGGAACCAATACGGAAAAACAATAAGAGCATCATGTGGGCCATTTTTACATTACCAGAAGGCGAGAAAAAGATGAATGTGACGAAGGTCACCTACAGCATCTGCACGCATGTTTCATCTTGGGGCTATGATAAGAAATATTAATTTTTTTAATTTATTTATTTATTTTTATTTATTTTTTACACCATGTTTTAATGTTCGGTAACTGTTTTCATTTTTTGTTTGAATATCTTTTATTGCATTTTTTGTTTTAGATATGCATTTGGCAAATATACAGACACGGAGTAATGTCATAATCAGTGCATCGTACAGTCAGTACATGTCTCTGCAGTTGTCAAGTTACATTTGTAAATACAAACAAGAGACACCAAGATAAAGGCAAAGGTATTGTAGACAGTTCTGACAAGATCATTGGTTATAGTTGCACAACGAGTCCAGATAATTTGTCGCATATTAACAACAGCAATTCGCTGAATAAGCTATACGTTTCTCAACTCTCCTTCAAAGGAATGAACAGGTTGAAGCAACAGACATTCTACATCTCTGGTACTGTGGAAAACCAGATGTGACAGCTATGCAGTGTATATTCAAATGTTGTCCAAAACTAAAAACTGTGAACAGCAACCTGGGGATATAAAGACTAAAGACTGGGCAAGGTCAAATCTATGAATGTGTGGTTCAGTCGGGTCAGTCAAGCTCGGGCGTGTGTGGTGTCATATTTACTCTTGTGGGTGCGGGTTGTAAAGCACCATAGGCGGGATGTGAAGGGGGAGGGGGAGGAGAGAGGACAGGAGGGTCAATTTAGAGGTCCAATCTGAGGCTCGCAGGGGAGCAAGATCTGCGCGGCGAGTGGGGGGATGAGGGGGGGCGGGGAGGGGAGGGAAGAGGGGAATGGATGGTTTGGAAGAGTGGGGGAGGGGGTGGAGGACAAAGGGGTACAGATAGATCAGCGGTCTCTGTGTACTCAGGTCTAAATGATACCGTTCTGCAGACACACTCAGTGGTAAGCGGTCAGGGTATTATCCCAGTCTTGCTCTATAGGGAACATGCGCAGTCCCACCGTCTCCTCTCTGTGTAGAGCTACACTCTCCGCCCTCGCCCAATTATCAAATGAAGCACGCCAGTGTATGGCTTGTGGGGGTACTCTGTTTTTCCATCGTTTGGTGATAAGGCGTTTCGCAGTAATCAGCCCCAGGTCCAAGAATCTAGACCATACGTTCATCCACACCGTCCTCTTGAAAAGACCCAGGAGACAAGTTTTCCAGGTGTGTGATAAATCGCTCCCCGTTGCCATTGACAATGAGGTCGACACTAATTTCCAATATTCATTCAGAAGAGGGCAGGCCCAAAGCATGTGCAGCAGTTGCGCGTCTACAAGTCCGCATCTGGGGCATGCCGTTGAGTCGAGGCCAAAGTATCTATTGATTTTGTCTGCGGATAAGTATGCACGGTGCACAATATATTATTGTATAATCTTGAAACAGGAGTTGCGTGGGACACAAGTGGCCCCAGCTAGCACTAACGCTCATTTCTTGTCTGTCCAGGTGCGGCCTCTGTCAATAGTCCATTTGTCTCGTAGGTGTTGTGACAAAAATTGTGTGTGCATATGCAGTGCTTGGGCGAGCCAATGTATCACGTGAGAACCGTTGCCATCACATGCCGGTATTGGATCAGTAAGTGAGTCGGTAGTTCCTCTGTTAGGTCACCCCAAGCTTGTGTTAGTAGTCGGATAAGTGTCGCATGTGTCAGAAATTGTCCAGGAGGCATCCCCATGCTAGCTATTAGGGACTCAAACGAGAGCAGATTACCCTCTGCATAGAGGTCTCCCAAACTTTCCAACTCAGCGTTTGTCCAACCACTCAGTGCTGCTTCCGTGAGAGTGCCTCCTTCCTAAGGTGTCCCCAACAAAGGTAGATTAGGGGCATACGTTGCGACAGAACTTGTGAGGTTCAGGCTTCTCACGTAACACTTTCTCGCCAAAGCGAGGTGCAACTGGTCTGAGCAGCGCTTCTTGGCTAGGGGATGAAACAGTTCATGTATCTGAGTCACTGTCATGACCGTGTCAGCCGAGGTCGTGTCACTCAAATTCTTGCCACTTAACCAGTAGGCAACCCATTGTAGCTGCGCTGCTAGGTAGTAGAGTTCATGGGTAGGGACAGACTTCCCCCCATGCACCGTTGCGGCGCACAGTGTCTTCAGGGAAACTCTAGGTCGCCCTGTGTTCCAGATTAGTCGCCTGGTCAGTGTTTCCAGTTCTCGGAAAATACTTGTCGGAACGTAGACCGGCAAGTTGGCATAAAAGTACAACAGCCTAGGCAGTACTATCATTTTAGTAAGGGTAATCCGACTGGGGACATTCAGTGGAAGAGAATTCCAAAACGTCACCTGCGCTTGGAGTGATGAAATGGCCTTTATGAGGTTACCCTCCAGTAGGTCGACGGGATCACGATAAATGTGTATTCCTAAATAACGCAAAACAGTAGGGTACCAGGCGAGTCTCTCTCCCATCACTATAATGTCAGTTTCTGGTGTGTCCTGAGCAAAAGAGTATACTCCCGACTTGGCCCAGTTGACACGAAGGCCCGATATGTCTCCAAAGTCGCTGCACACGTGGAAAGTGAGTCAGGTCCCTGATTTAGATCAATAGGTCATCCGCGTATAATGACACCGAGTGTATCCTATCGGCCAAGGGGATACCCCACTCTGCGCCAGAGGTGCGAAGTTGTGCCGCCAGGGGCTCCATTATAGGAGCAAAGATTAAAGGGGGGAGGGGGGAGGGGGCACCCCTGCCTAGTGCCTCTGCGGACTTGGACCGAGTCTGATAAGAGCCGGCCCGTGCGCACTTGCACCATAGGACCTTGGTAAAGGAGCTCCACCATCTGGAGGTAGTCATCTCCCAAATCAAATTTCTTCAGGACTTGCAGCAGGTAAGGCCATTCCACCAAGTCAAATGCTTTCTCTAAATTGAGGACCAAACACCCTGATCTAAGCCATCTGGACGTGGCTAGGCTTTGCACTTGTAAGAGATGTCTGATGTTGTAAGACATGTTACGGATTGGTACAAAGCTGTTCTGGTCAGCATTTACTAAAGTAGGTGCCAAGGGCGCCAGTCTCTGGGCTAGGGCAGATGCCAGGTTCTTATAATCCGTATTTAGTAGGGCAAGTGGCCTATATGAACCCATGTTGAGTCCGTCTCTACCCGGCTTCAAAAGAGATATGACATTTGCCTAATTCAGGGTGGGAGGGAGAGCCGAGTCCTCTACTGCTGCCTTATACATCCGCAACAGTTCGGGTATGAGGATGACAGAGTAGGCTTTATAGAACTCCGCAGGCAACCCATCTGGTCCTGGAGTCTTACCATTGGAAAGGGAAAAGATGACTGTCCTAATCTCTTCAGCCTCAAGCGGTGCACCTAATTCATCTTGTTGCGCATTGGTGGCGGATGGGAGAGGTAGTGTTGATAGATACTCTGAAATTTCGTCCTCAGTGGCCCGTATCCGGGAGCAATAAAGGTTCTCGTAATGGCTCGTAAATGTCTCATGTATAGCTCTCTGTGTATAGACCGTATTGTGGAGCGCGGTGTTTAGCGCTAATGTTGGCGTGGTTTGGGTGTCTCGTTTTATCAGCCAAGATAATAGTTTGCCCGGTTTGTCGCCTGCGTGATGCGTGTGCGCTGAGTGGGCAGCGTAATTCAGGTTCTTTAGTCTGTCTAGGAGGCGAGTGTGTTGTTCTCTAGCTGTCACTAGTCTTGTGTCATCCCCCTCAGCTGCCTTGCGTTCGCTATCTAGCAAGGTGGCCTCTACATCTGTCAAGTCCCTTTCTACCTGTCGCCGCATGCCTGCCTGCATGCCCAGGCAGTTGCCACGTGTGACTACCTTAAACTCATCCCGCTCCACTTGTGGAGCACATTCTGTGCCATTGTTGTCTTCAAAATATTGCAATGTACGGTTCGAGAGTGCCTCCCTATATGGGGCATCCAACAACACATCTGGTTGGAGCCGCCACGTAGGTACCGGAGGGTGAGGGCATTCCCAGGCAAAGCCTAAGGTGTGCGGGTTGTGATCAGAGTGAGTGCGGCCCAAGTACTCGGTGTTCGTAACATAGGGAAGTAAATCACTTGTAAGCAGGAACCTATCTAGTCTGACGTGGAGTGTGTGGACCCCCGAATAATATGAGTAGGTTCTTGTGTGTGGGTTTCGAGTGCGCCAGACATCATGGAGGTTCAATTGCGCTACCCATTCTGCAAGTGCCTTCTATGCCCCACTCGCCGTCACATTTGCTAAGGGGGGCAACGAGCAATCTAGTGCGACATCCAGTACACAATTAAAATCGCCACTGAGTAAAAGTGGCATTCCCGGGCGCGATCACCGATGACAATCAGGAAAAGAAGCGTCCATGTTCCATATTAGGGGCATAGACAGATGCAAAAATAATCTGTTGTCCATCTAGCTTACCCTGCAGAAGTACATATCTGCCCTCAACATCTATTGTACCGTGAGTGAGTGCAAAGGGGACCCCAGGGCGTATCCATATTAGAGCTCCCTGGGCAAACGCCGAAAAACCTGTGGCATATAATTGACCCCTCCACCTGCGGCGCAGTGTAGACACCTCTGAGACGGTCAAATGGGTCTCCTGCAATAGTGCTATTTGTATTTGGTGTCGCTTAAGATACTAATAAACCTGTTAACGGCGTGACGGTGTGTGCATGCCACACACGTTCCAGGTACAGAAGTTAACCGTAGTCATGGTTTGTCTGTTTCACCAAGTCTCCCTCCATCCACCCGCCGCCAGTGCATAGTTGAGATAAATACCCTTTCAGGAATCCACTTAGGTCAATGCAAATCATGTGCCCTCGATTCGTGCCCTGCGAACACACATTCGGAATATAGGAATAAACCATCAGTCTTCCAAACAAGGGAAACATCCACATAATACAATAAGGTCGGCAGCGGAACATGATGTTGTCCAAACGCTCTAGTGAGCACCAAAAATCTGTAAGTTCAAGGGGGGCTCACTGAGCTCACAGTTCTTAACGTTACAGGGTGTACATGCAATTAGGGCAAGGGTGCAGTCCCCCACCTCAGGTGTTCATTGTCTTCTGGCATAGTTCCAGCGAGAGTATTCAAAGCCGGGCGAGGGTGTCTCAATGTGTTCAGGGACTCGTCGCTCGACAGTAGCATATCTCAGATCACAGCTTGACACTCACCTTCAGGGGATTTGTCCACCCCATCAGTACAGTCCCATAGTTCACCAGTAGTGATCCCATCCATGCCATTGTATCAGGACGGTGGTCTGCATACGTGTCCATGTCAGGCTGGCGCAGGCGCCCTCACTGGGCCAGGGTCACCTCAGTATTCACTACTCTGGATCTTGTAGTTCCAGAAGTGCGTCCGCTGTAGCACCTTCAATGTCTGTTCAGTGTGACCTCCGTCTCAGAACGCACTCAGTGTATCAAATCAGCGGTTTGTGGTGTGACATACGAGAGGTCTAATGAGATCTGGGAGTTTGGTATGCCATATAGATATTCATCATTGCTCACTTAGGCGTCCGGGCTGGTTGCCAAGGCAGAATCCGCTGGTTATGAACCGCTGATATCCGCCACCATGCGAAGGGCCTCCTGTTGCTCACTCTGCCTGCGTTGAGGCGTGGGACCTACTTCTGGTTCCGCATGCGTCGAGGTCGCTGGCGAGGGCCTTCTGTGGCGTCATCTTCTGGGTCCGCAATCTCGTTGCACCTTCGGCGGCATCTCTCTGGGTTCCGTGTCGACACCCGAGTAAAGCCAGGCCTCAACCGCTTCAGGGTTACTGAAGAAGTGTGTCTTGTCCTGTGCAACAACACGCAGGCGGGCCGGAAACAGCAGAGAATATTTCAGAGACAGGCGGCGGAGTAGTTGTTTTACCGCTAGAAAAGAGTGGCGTTGGTGTTGCACCTGCACTGTGTAATCAGGAAAGAACATGATTTTGGAGTTCTCTACTTTGACATCAGATAGTTTCCGGGTCTCGCGTAATATAGTATCGCGGTCCCTGTAGTTCAAAACTCGGATGAGCAGGGGTCTCGGATTGATTAGAGCCTACAGGGGGAGGGCGTGTTGGCACTCGATGGGCGCGTTCCACCACGAAATGTTGTGATAGGGTACCTTCTGGCAGTAGGTTCGTGAGCCAGCATTCCATGTGTTCCGCCGGCTCTCTGCTCTCCCATCTTTCCGGCAGGCCCACTATGCGGACGTTGTTCCTTCTCGCCCGCCCTTCCGCGTCCTCCACGCAATCTTTTAGGAACTCCACTCTGTTAAGGAGGTCCTGGACGTGCTTGTCTATCTGTGAGAGCTTGGGTGTCATATCTGCCACGGTCGTTTCGAGGACAGTCATCCTATCTGAAAGCTTCTTATGGTCAGCCCGGAGGTGCGTCAGGTCAATAGCCACTCCATCAATCTTAGACTCTAGAGGGGCGCGGGTCTGTTGCATGAACTCCTCTAGTCTCTCCATTGCTGCGAGGATAGTGTCCAGCTTTGTGGCTGTCTGGTCCGGGTCAGTTTGTTTCGCCATCTTCCCTTTCACCTGTGTGCCACCCGCACCAGCTCTAGTTTCTGGCCCTCCAGACATGGGAATTGCGAGAGCGTCTCTGTTGCAGCGTGGCTAGGACGGTCTCCCACGGCAGCAGGGAAGGAGAGCACGGTCACAGTGCGAAACGAGCCAGGTGGGGGGAGCTCGGGTCACCTGCCCCCCAGAGTCCTGCAGGGCCCTCCCTGTAGAAAGTATGATCCCCTGTAAGGGAAGTGTTGGCACTTCGTCTCCGATGTCGCTCCCAGCTGCAGCTAGTGATCGCCAGTGGGGTCAGATGGGCCTCAAGCGTAGTGAGGCAGCCAGTTTCTCTGACGTGTAGATTAGGGCAGGTATCCTGTGCCACCCCACCTCTCAATACTTCTTCACTTGCCCGTCAGTGCCCCACGAAGGGCAAGAGACCCTCCGCTCCTCAAGAAACCGTATCTGGTGACCCAGTGTGGTGGGCCACGGTGAGTGTATCCTCCTCCCGCTCCTCAGGGTCTCAACACTGGTAGTAGTAGTCCGTCACCTTAGATACACACAGGTCCAGTGCAACCCCCAATTGTAATTACCACTAGGGTCGTCGCAATAAGACTCCGTGAGACAGTCAACGGTCTGTCCAGTTCTCAGGAGCGGGGTCTCTGTTCTCAGTGTTGGGGATGACAAGCCCTAGATGGGGTGTGCCAGTAGTAGGCTTCTCAAGGCACTCCGCAGCGTTGCGTCTCCTCACCCCACTCCAATGAGTTCTTGCAATAGGGTGAGGCGATTCGGTTTCTATGCACAGTAGGACCAGGTGGAGGGTGTCACCAGCGGTTACGTGCCATTCAAAGAGGGGGGGAAGGGAGGACGAGTCACAGCAGTCAGTTTTGGGAGATGTCCGCCCGCGTAACCAGCAGGGGTCCGATCGAGGTGTGAGGGGGGCCCAGAGTCCCTGTCTCAGGCAATTCTTCGTCTGGCCCGCCACTCTCGCCCAGGTCCAATTCTCCTTACCGCAAACAGCGGGCGGGGTCAGTGCCCTCGATAGTGTCTGGTGGCCGTTCCTTGCTCCCGGTCCGCGGGCCTCCCCACACTGCCAGTGCAGGCGAGGGCACAGTCGCTGTGTCAGTGGAGCCTTAGCAGGACTCCGAAGGGAGCTGGTGTGGTTCCACGGCGAAAGAGAGTGCACGGCGAGGTCCACTGGAGCAGGGCCTAGCAGGCCGGATACATCCCCGGTCTCAAGTAGTTGTAGGTGCCGGCCGAAAGGGGCCTCTGGCGGGATGCGTAATCTCCGTTTTCGGCGGTGCGGTCAGGAGGTGATCTCCGACTTCAAACTTCGCCAGCATAGGGAGAGGTACAGTAGGTTACCTCGCTGGTGTTTTCGGCCAGTTCAGGATGTGATTAGACGGATACATGCCTTGTGGTAGAGGAGCTTCACTCGGAGCTCTACCCAGGCATGTCCATCTCCATTGCGCCCTTAGCCACGCCCCCGATACGAAATATTCATGTGGTACTTCCTCCATGTTAAAGCATCTACAAACTGTACATCCTCGTCAGCTAGCTTGGGAACAAAGCAGACAAGAACTGGAAGAACAAGCCCAGCAGGATGAACAGCAAGCAAGACCAAGCACTTCTAGTGGTTCTGAGTCATCAAACAGATGTAGCGATTTCATACCCGATCACCTCCCCTCAGGCAATTCACCGTTACATGTCTAAACTCACTCACAGGCGTAAAACATGAAAAAGTCTTCTGAACTACAAGTCCCAACAAACAATGGGACAAGCCAAGGTGAGGCAAATGGCGGGCCAACTATAAGCACCTTGACAATCACCCAGAAGACAGAGAATGGTGGATGGTATTCCCCGCCGGATTCCAGCGAGAAGAATTGCAGTGTCTATCCTGTGTTTCGTGTGACCTTTGTTGAAGCCAGTTGTTCTCGAGTGTGCCTTCGAGGTTCAGGTATTTCCAGAAGGAGTGCGGGACCGCTTCCTTCAAGTGCCCGTGTCCGATGTTTATGAATAATCAGAGCCGCGGTAACACGAGACGCGCTGGAGCGCTTTATTGGTGCTGCGCCTCCTTGACACTGCAGTTATTTAGTTCATTTTCTTTGCGGTTGCAAAAATAAAAGCCGGTGCGTTTTACATTCCTTCATAGCGTTTTATTTCATTTTACATCGTGTGTCAGCTCTGAATACAAAGAGTGTTTTTCTTCTCAGTATTTGATATACAGACTTACACAAAGTATATCCGAAGTGGCTTGCCTGTGATTTTCGACTTCAGTGGAGGTGTGCCAATTCCTAAGAGTCACGAGCTGTTTAATTTTGAAATAGGAAAGCTTTTCTTCCCTTAATAAGAACATCCTTTTAGCATGTACAGTGATTTGTGGGTTACACAAACATGATTGCACAGGGCAATATGAATGACTGGAGAGACTGTGATTTAAACAGTACCTTTTGTTTCCTTCTTTATGTTATGGTTTGAGTCAATTACATTCCCTAACATTTTGGCCACTCTATCATTGAGCCTTGATGACTTTATTCATGAGTATCTAGCTGTAGAACTACTGGTGAGTGGGTGTAGAGAGATGTGTATTTAGTTATTCTATGTGCCAGACCAAAAGAGAGAGCTACTCACGCTGTGTGTTGTCTTCCTGTCCTGCAGGGTAACCTATCTGCGGGTGTCCTACCATCTCCTAGACCAGACCCTGAAGAGGCCCAAGAACCTACAGCTAGTTTATTATTTTATTCACTTCCCTTTTCCCCTGGGCACTATATCACGCAGCAAGATTTCTTCCTCTTGCGTTAAAGGGAATTGGGGGGATTTACGTCTGTTATCGTCTCTGCTGGACACAAGCAAAAGGTTAGTGGTGTATCATATATTCTTGTGCTACTGACAATCCCGACAACAGAGTACCTGACAGGGCAGAATTTGCTGGTCTGGAGGAAAGGTGCATGAAGTGCAAGAAGGTTCTCTGTTACGGGGAACAATTCATTGACACTATAGTTTTTGCTGCACAAATCCACCACTGCAAAAAAAAATTATTGCATTTTTTTTAAATTGCAAAAGTTTTGATAACAGTTTTGTCAGTTTAATCTGTAGTTTTTTTTAAAGCACCCCAAAAAAAAAGAGTTAGAAAAACAAAATAAAAATATAAAACAAAAAAAGGATTCTTGTTAGAACCGCCTATCTGGTTAAAAAAAGAGAAATTTGTATGTGTTACATGAAGAAGTGCATGATAATATCTGGATGATTACATGGGTGCATGGGTAGTGCCTGGATGATCGGAGGACTGCCAGGATAATTGATTGGAAGAATGCATGTGTAGTGCTTCGGTGATTGCATGAGTGCATGGGTAGTGCTTGGTTGATAGGAGAAGTGCATGGCTACTGGTTGGGTAATTGAAGGAGTGAGTGAGTAGTGTCTGAGTGATTAGAGGAGTGCATGGGTAGTGCATGGGTGATTAAATGACTTTATGGGTCATGCCTGGATGATTGCATGAGTTTATGGGTAATGCCTGGGTTATTGCATGAGTGCATGGGTACTGCCTGGATAATTAAATGAGTGTAAGCATAGTGCAGGGTGATTTTATAAGAGCATGGTGTGTTTAGAAGAGTGCATGGTTACTGGCTGGGAAATTGAAGGAGTAAATGAGTAGTGTCTGGGTAATTAGAGGAGTACATGAATAGTGTCTGGGTGATTGGAACAGTGCATGGGTAGTGCCTGTGTTATATTTATAGGTAACAAGGACCCCCTGAATATATGAAAACAGTAATTCCTAGGTCAGGGAAACACAATATATGAAATATATAACAACCTAGGCAATTCAATATTTGAAACTCATCGGAAGGTGACAAAGGAGAAAAGAGTACCAAATGTATCCAAAAGATCATCAGTGACATAAATTTTATTAACAAAAAGGGAGATAAAAACCATTAGAGAAGTTGATTCTTCAATTACTTTAAACCAATTGCACAAATTAAACTAACATGAATTAAAATCACAATACAATTAAAAAAATCACAATTCAAATAGGGAAAATAGTATAAAAAGAAACTAAAAGTGGCAAAACAAAATTCTCGATGCGCGTTTCAGCGACCAGCGCCTTTTTCTGGAGTAGCCACAGGTTATCTAATAACAAAAAATATTTTGAAACAACATACTTATGATATTCAACATACTTATTTGTAGGAATTATATGCTACATGGGTCTTAAGTGACATTAGGAGATGTTTACTATAATCTGGTCGATCTCAGTCAAGGAATATTATGTATTACAAACTGTTAGCAAGTGTCAACAATTTTAATATAGATTAAAAATTGTAATATCAGGTCACTTATGTTGTTTCTAAATAGTGGCTACTCCAGAAGAAGGCGCTGGTCGCCGAAACGCGCGTCGAGAAAACCTTTTTGCCACTTTTAGTTTCTTTTTATACTATTTTCCCTATTTGAATTGTGACTTTTCTAATTGTATTGTGATTTTAATTCATGTTAGTTTAATTTGTACAATTGGTTTAAAGTAATTGAAGAATCAACTTCTCTAATGGTTTTTATCTCCCCTTTTTGTTAATAAAATGTATGTCACTGATGATCTTTTGGATACATTTGGTACTCTTTTCTCCTTTGTCACCTTCCCATGAGTTTCAATTATTGAATTGCCTAGGTTGTTATATATTTCATATATATTGCCTGTGTTATTGCATGAGTGGAGGAGTATTGCCTGGGTGATAGGATGACTGCATGGGCAGTGATTGGGTGATTTTTTAAGTGCTTGGAAATACCTGGATGATTGTATGAGTGCAGAGTTAACGTATGGGTGATTGGAAGAGTGCATGGGTAATGCTTGACTTATTACTTTAGTTTATGGTTAGCCTGGATGATTGCATGAGTGCATCGGTAGAGCAGGGTGATTGCAAGAGTGCAAGGGTAAGAGAAGAAAGAAAATGGATCGATTTTTTTTTTGGAGGTGGAATTAGAAAAAATATGGAATTATTGGATTTGGATTTGGATATCGTATGGAATACTGTGATTCGATCATTTTTGCCCAGTTTTTAAATATTTTGAGTGGATTAACATCTCTGGAGAATGGATTTTCTCAGATTTTTTGGGGAAATGCTTATTTCCAAAGAAGCAAAAATAAATTCTGTTTAATTGCTTTGGAGTGGATATGTTGATGGATTACAAAAAAATCTTGGTTTTGTTTGGGATTATCAAAGAAAAAAAAATGAAGAAAGAAGACAACTAAGGTAAGGTGACCCGAGTTTTTAATATGGTAAAAAAAAAATTTTTTTAAATGCCAATTGAATTGAAATGTTTAACTAATTTTGGGCAAAACAGGAAAGTAATGTTGTAGTTAGAGTTAATAATGTAGTATGTGAGAAACATTATTTAGGTAATCTAAAGCCACACACAACGAAAATTGTTGTAAGGTACCCAATAGTCTCTCAGACATTTCTTTTTATCTTTTTGAGATGCGTGGATTTAGACTACCAGTTAATGCTTGTGACAATCTCATTTCTTGGAAACTTTGCTCCTTCCTCAAAGTTTCCAAAAAATAATAAAAGTTAGGGTGAGGTTTACCAATTGTGTGATTGAAGGAGTTTTGTCATCCCTCTATAGCATTGTTTGTCTTTGCTTCTACTTCTAAGCAGCTCATGTAGCAGTTCCACCACTCCACATGGAAATGTGGCTTTCTCCTGCGACCCAACCTGCTTAGATGCCCAATGCATGTGGCCTCAAAATAATTTAGTAAGGGTGCCAATTTGTCCTCGTTTTCTGTATAAAATTCAGATTCTGTAATTGCAGTGTAGTATTCATCTACACTTTCAGGAGGAACAAAGCAAAGTGCTGTTAGTTTTTTAATTCAAATTGCAATTTGCTATCCGATGAATAATCCACAACTAGAGATGTTTTTTGTAATTTACGCCAAAATGCCTGGGAAAAATGGAAAAAACATCCCTGAATTTGGGTATCCGTGTATGTTTTTGTAATTACATTAATCATTGTAAATTCAAAATCTGTAATTATTTTCCTAGGACTTTCGTTTGAAGTTTTGGATGTAATCACTGTCAAACGTTCAGTGTAGGTTGTGGATTGTTTGTCAGGTAGCAAACTGTCCGCTAAGGGGACTACTGTGTTGTTAAATTTTGCATGAATAGTGTAAATTTGAGTGAATGGATGGGGCGTGCTTTTAAATGTCCCATCCATCATCCAAATGTCACTATTCTCTAATTTAACAAGGTTACGGGGTGTACTGAAGATAAGAATACATTTTAGAGGGTTTTGGTTATCATGCAGGAGAAAAGGTTCGTTAGATGTAGATTGAGAGAGTTCTGGAGGAATGTGAATATCAGAATAGGTTTGTGGAGTAGTTCTTTGTGGGTTACTTGCCTGTTTTTTTCTTTGAATTATTCTTCTCAGATTGGGTATTATTGGCATACTGCTAGCTACATGACTAGGGACATGCTGAGCAACCTCCCATAAAATAGAACCAGAAGTGTCAGTCAGTCAGTCAGTCAATTATCTTTATTCGATTATTAAAAATCATAAAAGAACGAGCATAATTACATAGCAACATTTCATCAGAGCACAAATGAATACATAATTAAAACAGCCAATCAATGTTAAAAAAACACTAACATCGCAATGTACAATGAATCATACAAAAATGTTAAAAATATTAAAAAGGGGCTTATTAAAAGACAAGGGATTTAAAATAAATGAGATAAAAAAGGGAAATCAATGTTCAGGAGTAAGGTGCCTCAATCTTGCGCGGTGCTTATTTATACGTGCTCCTGCGACTAAGAAACTAGCAACATGAGAAGCTACTCTTACATTAGGAAGGAGTTGCAAAAACATCAGGGCTGGTTTTACCTGAATAAAGCCTTGATTACGCAGGATTGGAAGCAAATATTTTTTTCTGATCTCAGTATAATGTCCGCAAAACATGGTAAAGTGAATCGTGTCCTGGGTGGAAAAGTGATCACAATCACATGGTTCAGCGCTATCGGGTCTATTCCAAGTTTTAAAATTGCCCAGAATTAAGTGGATCAAATCATAACGGAATCTCGTTAAAAGGAAACGATGATATGGTTTAGTTACCAGGAAAAGGTATGGTTCCATTCCTGGGACAGATGTCAACAAACAGTGTTTCCTTACCATGGTTTTTTTAGCTCTATGGCTTCCCTCTCCAAGACATATAAGTTTGTCGGGGTGTTTTTTACTATTTTAAGGTCTTCCTGTCTTATCAAGTTTGGAGATGAAAAAAGTTCCGGTCGGCCGGCTAAAGTTAGCTGCGTTTGTACGTATTTTACCCACGGGATGTTTTGGGCTCTATCCAGGGCTAAACAATCTTTTAAAATAATTTGATTTAATGTAAGCTCCTGGTTAAGCCAAGTTTTCATCCATCCAATCACTGGGGCTAGTTTTAAAATGTCAGTTATATAGCCCAATCCTAGCTCTGTGTGTAGTGCATAGATGGAAGTCGATTGGGGGATGAAAGCAGAGATCTCAGGAATTTGTTTTCTACTTTCTGAATTTTGTCATGACTAGTGTACCCCCAAATAACAGAGCCATACTGGGCAACAGACAAACATTTTGCTTTATAGACCTTAATAATGCTTTCCATGGGACGGGCACCTAGTTTTTTAGCAAAACCAAGCAACCCTGCTGCCGCTCTTGCAACAGCGTTGCTTTTAACGGAATGCTGGGGACCCCAAGTGCCCTTTTCATCAAAGGTCACCCCTAAATATGGAAAAAAAGGAACTCTCTTGACCTCTTTCCCAGCACAACAAAATGTTTTCGACTTTCTTTTCCTGCCTGCGGCTCCTGCAATCATTACATGAGATTTCTCTGTGTTGGTTTTCATATCCAACAAGGTCATGAAGTCTCCAAAAGATGAAAGGAGTTTATTTAGTGCCACTCCGGAGCGTGCCAGAAGAACTGCATCGTCCGCGTACAGGAGGACAGGTATCTTTGTCTCACCTGCACGCGGAATATCAGTGTGGGATGCTGCCATGACTACCTCCAGATCATTTATATAGAGAGTAAAGAGGAGGGGGGCAAGGATGCACCCTTGCCTAACCCCCCTCTCTGACTTAAAGTGGCAAGTGCATCTTCCTTCCCTAGTCACTCTGACCGAGGTCATGAGGTCCCTATGTAACTCAGCTAGGTATCCAACCAGGGGGGGGTCGATGCCCATGGTCAGAAGGATCCTCCACAGCTTTGCCCTGTTGACCAGGTCAAAAGCTGATGAGAGGTCCATGAAGGCCATGTACAGGGAACTCCCCTTGGCAACTACGTATTTATTTAAGATTAGTTCTAGATTTAGGCACTGGTCTAAGGTTCCTCTTTTGGCTCTAAAGCCGTATTGTGCGTTTGATAGGACGCCCTTCCCTTCTAAAAGCTGAGTCAGTCTTCCTAAAAGGACTCTTCCCAAGATTTTAACACTAGAATCAATGAGAGAAATTGGCCTGTAACAGGCCGGGTCTGTCCTCTGTCCTTTTTTAAAGATCGGTACTATCGTGGACTTGGCCCAGCTAGTAGGAAAAATGAGATCCCTTGTAGCATTAAAAATGTTTGTGAGAATCTTGGTGCTTAGTTCAGGAGCACTCTTAAAGAAATCTGCGGGGACCCCATCGGGCCCCGGTGCCTTTTTATAGAGTGTGTCATTAATTGCTTTTTTCACCTCCTCTAGGCTAAAGGGAGAGATGGTAATTGTTGGTTGTGTGAGTGAAATCTCGCAGTCTGGGGTAGTATCAGTACAACTGTAGATGTTACTGAAATGTGTCACCCATTGTTCATCTGGTATAATGCAATCTGCTCTCTGATTGTCTAGTCCCGCAAAGTATGGGTGGTTTATAATTGCCCAGAATTTGGCGCTATCTCTCTGTGTTTCAGGCAATAATAAATCACTCCAGGCCTCATTTTTTATCTCGGATTTCCTCACCCTGATAGCGTGACTGTATTGTTTCCTCAGTGACGCTATCTGCTCTCTATCTCTGGGTTTGTTTTTTAGAGCCTTTAGGAGGATTGAGTGAGCCTTGGAGCAGTTTGAATCAAACCATCTAGGGCCCCTAAACCTATTTGGCTTTGTCTTTACGGTCAGGTCTAAATTGACCTGACGACAAATAACATTAAAAGCCTCGATCATGGTGGCACCAGAGTTCTTATTATCCAGACAAATGGCAACCTCCCCCTCAACTTTAGCCAGGGTTTCCTGTAAGAAGGTGATTGGGGTTACTTGGTCCCATTTCAGCCTACGATTCTGGTCTCTCGGGACTAATTCTGTCGCGCATAAAGCATCGATCTTCCTTTTTCCCAAGACTCCCTGAGATATAATCTCTAAAATCACAGGGTTGTGATCGCTAAAAACTGTGGTTTCTACCGTATAATTAATAGCTTCAGGCAGAATACTTGAAGATAAAAAGATATAATCTATAATTGTGCCTGTGTCATTGCCCATATATGTCGGTAACCTCGGGCCTGTAGAGCAACTACATGATTCATAAAGGTTAAAAGTAGCTAAGAGCAATTCCAAAGCCTCACCGCGTGATGTGTGTTCGAAATGCGATGGGGAGGAATAGGGGGGAAATTCCTCATATTCCACGTGGCAATCCACATGGCATGGGTGGATGTTAAAGTCTCCCATAAGGATCACCTCATACCCATGGGCACTATTCTCACTGTGGGTGGACAGGAATTCCTCTAGAGTTACCAAATGCTAATTTGGGGTTTGACTGACGGGGGAATTATAAAAATTAACAAATAGTATGGGGTGGGAGTTTGATGTAGTTAGTTCAACCGCTATACAATTTTTGGAGTTAGATTTAATATGCCTTGGCTTTCCTTGAATATCTAATGAAATGTATATAGCCCAGCCCCCCTTTGCCCTTCCTGCTTTACTAGGGTCTGCAGGTACATTAAAGTGGGAAAAGCCGTCCAGAACCAGTCTGTCTGACGTTTCCCATGTTTCTTGAAAGGCAAGAATGTCATAGGATCTAATTATGTCCAGACAGTTCTTGTCGTTAAATTTGGCTCTGAGACCAGCAATATTCCAGCTCACAATTCTACAGACCCTGACACCTGCAGAGTTCTGAACTAATGGACTAAGAGCAGGCTGAGGACCCTCACCATTACTATCTTGTCTTGGGGAAAGTCAATCGTTTTGATCCATGAAGGATAACGGGGCATAACAATTGAACAGTTCAAGGGGTTGTGCAACAGGATTATACTGTGCTGAGTGGTGATGATGAGCTGCTACATTATGCCTTGGATCCTGGCCCCATCTGAAGTTCGAATCCCAATTGCTATCCCACCCTGGAGCAGGGGTCCTTGGGTAAGTAACATTCTGCTGTTCACCATAAAAAAACGTTAGAGTTAAGGGAACAACAGTACCCCGTCTGCGTTGGGGAGGGAATAAGTTAGCAAGAATGTTGGGAAGGACGTCTTGATTAAAAAAACTCACTGCCACACAGTCCCCTTTAAACTTTTTCGGCCGGTTTCCCAACCAGGGGACCCTAGTTGCTGACTTGATTACACTTGCTAGATGGTGCTTTCCCCCTGGTGCTAGCCGCATGTTACTGGTTAGCCAGTGTAAGGCTTTGCTACTGAGAGAAGTGGGGCTTTCCACTGTTCCCCCTTCCAGCGGAGGGACATTTGCAAGAACTAAAACCACAGGTGTTGCTTCAACTATGAATTGTAGGGGGTCCGTTGAATGAGCTTGTACTGGGGGGATATTGACCGAAGGGGTTGAGTCTGTTGGGATATTGACTGATAAAGAACCCTCATTGTTAGCAATCAAAGTTGGTGGATGGGGTGGTGAATTTTCCTCGGGCAGTTGGTTTCCTACGCCTTCACCTACAGCATCTCCAACAACATTTCCCCCTGTATTATTACTCAAATTTGTAACTATCGTAGTTATATTTTCTACCCCACCTGCAACCATAGTATGAAGACCACCCAACTTCTTAACCTCCGCTTGCAGTTTGTCAATTTTTGATATTAGAGGTTTGATAATAGTGTTGATTTTTAACTCAAGGAAATCAGCAATTTTTTCAAAGAAAGCATCCTCAAAGGTGTAATTTGATTTATCCTCAACACTATTCACTTGCTTAGGTTTTGGGGTAATAGCCCTCTTCCGTCTTGTCCCTGAACGTAACCCGCCCCGCTTTGGTGGATTTTTAGTACATAGTCGTCTTGGTCTGGCGGCATGTCCTATAGGGGACTGCTCATCCGCTGAAACGCAAGTCTGTTTCTCTTGTTCGAATTCAGTGTCAATGTCTGTGTCGCCCTCAGCCTCTGCATTAGATCCCTCAGAGGCCGGGGCTGCGTTAACAGGTGTACCAGTTGTTCCTTGGGAAATAGTGCCGCTAGTAATAGCCACGCAATGAGCTTCTTGCAGTATGGTGTCATCAATCAAAATAGATGCGGAAGGGGACAGACATCGTAAATCAGGGAATTGGTTCAACCCCAAAGACTCTCTCCTCTGCATGTTTATCTTTTTAACAGTCTGAACAAGGTAATTGTCAATAATGTTTAGTGGGACTTCGTCAGGTTTTTTGGGCATGATTACAAAGTACACGCAAACTCAGTGTTGTGCAAACAAAAAAGGCAGGTAGCAAAATCTTGAAGCAGCAAGTCTTACTTGAGGGATGAATCACGGAAGTATTTCCTGCAGCGTTTCTGGCCCTGTCCCTGCCTCCTCCTGCCGATGAGGGCCGTAGAGGGCCCGCCCTTTGCCCGGGCTTAGCCCCGGGCGCCCCGCACGCGTCCCACGACGCGGGGGTTTGTCCGGCTTTATGGCGCCCTCGGCGCTGTCTCTGCGCGTCACACAACGCGCCACCGCGAGGCCTGCCGGATGTTGTGGTTCCCGGAGCGGCGGCGCGGGTCTCTGAGGCAAGGTGACTCCCGGCGGTGGCGGCTTCTCCTACGCGGTGTCCTGGTCGGCATGGCAAGGGTAAGTGGTCTCCCCCGCTCTGCCCGGGTTTGTCCGGCTTTATGGCGCCCTCGGCGCTGTCTCTGCGTGTCACACAACGCGCCGCCGCCAGGCCTGCCGGGTGTTGTGGTTCCCGGAGCAGCGGCGCGGGTCTCTGAGGCAAGGTGACTCTCGGCAATGGCGGCTTCTCCTGCGCGGTGTCCTGGTCGGCGTGGCAAGGGTAAGTGGTCTACCCCGCTCTGCCGGGGTTTGTCCAGCTTTATGGCGCCCTCGGCGCTGTCTCTGCGCGTCACACAACGCGCCGCCGCGAGGCCTGCCGGGTGTTGTGGTTCCCGGAGCGGCGGCGCGGGTCTCTGAGGCAAGGTGACTCTCGGCGGTGGCGGCTTCTCCTGCGCGGTGTCCTGGTCGGCGTGGCAAGGGTAAGTGGTCTCCCCCCAGAAGTGTCATTGGAGGTGCTTGCAATATCCTTCATTTCATTAATTGTTTCTCTAACGTCAATGTCCATTGCAGAGGCAGAGTGGTTATGTTCAGATTTTTTAATAACTGTGTCACCTAGTGTAGCCACTCTGCCTTTGCAATGGCTTGAGTAATATTGCACACGCCTCCAATGTCTTCTTGGTTCAGTAATTCTTTCCTTGCAATATATGTACCCAGCATGTTTTAACAGTCTGTTTCCTTTGTTTGACCTGATGTGTTTGGCTGTTTTATCTGCTGACATTATCTGAAATGAAAAAAAAGATTTTGTAAAAATATGTTTTTGCTTAAAAAGAATGTATTTCTTTTTTCTGTTAATTTTAAAAATGTATTGGCTATGGTAATCTTTCCTTACTTCCTTAGTTCCTGTAGTGAGGATAGTAAGTTATACCCCTACACTATCCAACACTTACCTTACTTTAACACCTCACTTGAGTTAGAATAGTAATTCTAACCCCTACACTATCCAACACTTACTCTACTTCAACACCCCCCCTTGAGTTAGAATAGTAATTTGTACCCCTACACTATCCAGCATTTACCCTACTGCTACACCTCCCTGGAGTTAGAATAGTTAGTTATACAGCTGCACTATCCAGCACTTACCCTACTTCAGCAACTCCCTGGAGTTAGAATAGTTATATTAACTTCTACACTATCCAACACTTATCCTTCTTCAACACCTCCCTGGAGTTACAATAGTAATTTTAACCTCTACACTATCCATCACTTACCCAAATTCAACACCTCCCTGGAGTTAGAATAGTAATTTTAACCTCTACACTATCCAACTCTTATCCTACTTCAACACCCTCTTGGAGTTTGAACAGTATTTTTAACCTCTACACTATCCAACACTTACCCTACTTCAACACCCCCCTGAAGTTAGAATATACATTTTTACCTGTACACTATCCCGTACTTACCGTACTGCTACACCTCCCTGGAGTTAGAAAAGTAAGTTATACAGCTGCACTATCCAACACTTACCCTACTTCAACACCTCCTTGGAGTTAGAATAGTAATTTCTTCCCCTACACTATCCAAAACTTATCCTACTTCAACACCTCCCTGGAGGTAGAATAGTAATTTTAACCTCTACAATATCCAGCACTTACCCTACTTCAAAACCTCTCTTGAGTTAAAATAGTAATTTTAACCTCTACACTATCTAACACTTACCCTACTACAACACCCTCATGGAGATAGAATAGTAATTTTTATCCCTACACTTTCCAACACTTACCCTACAATAACATCATCCTCCTTGGGGTTAGAATAGTAATTTTAACCTCTACACTATCCAGCACTTATCCTACTGCTACATCCCCCTTTGAGTCAGAATAGTAAGTTATACACCTGCACAATTTAGCTCCTTCCTTACTTTTATGTTACCTTAGGGTTTGAAAGTAATTATTTTTTAACACTATGGGGTCCATTACGATGTTGGGCGGATCGCCACCGCCATGGTGGCGGTGGCGATCCGCCCGACATAAATGCCCGCCCGCCACCCTTTCCCCCCGCCACATTACAATGGCGGGGGGACCGCAGCGGCGGCAAACATCGCCCGCCACTTTTCCGCCCCGGTCGCCTTGCGGACGGGGCGGAAAAGGGTTCATATGGTGGCGGTGTCTATCAGACACCGCCAGCCATATTTGGAAACCGCCAGCCATATTTGGATGCCGCCACGGAAAGAGTGAAGGAGAGTAGGGGGGTGAAAACGGGGGTACCCCCTTCATTTGCATTTACAAAGTGGCAGGCACCGCTCGGTGCCTGCCGCTTTGTTAATGCAAATGCTGAAATGCATTTTTAGTATTGTGGCGGGCGGTGCAGAAAGCTAAAAATACAGGATGTGCCCGCCACTGTGGCGGGCACATCCTAATACCCCCCATGGGACCCCCGCCCTTATGGCGGGCGGTCCCTATTCCCACGAGGATGGCGGGCGGTCAAAGTCCGCCCGCCATCCTAATGACCCCCTATGTAGTTTAAAAAAGTGTGTCTCCTGTGTACCTTTATATTTTTTGGTAATTTGTCCTTTTACACTGTGTTGCATAATAACAATTATTCCTTGTTACCTTTTTATATCTTGTTTTTGTTTCTCGGATGAAGAACTTTCTTGATTTTCTTCGTGCCTTGAGGTTCTTTGATTTTGTTCAGCTGTTTGTAATTTAAAAAATAAATTGTTAGTTTTGTGTGCTTTGTTTTGGTGAGGTCACTGTATGAGGATTTAAATGAGGTTAATTTATCACTTTGTACATTTTGCTATATAATTTACCTTTAGTTTAATTTGTTTGTTTTGTAGATGGTTTCGCTTTTTGAAGAGGATGGTCTTCAGTTGGTGATTGGATTCTCTTTTTGAAGTTTCTTTTTCTTCGTATTTATCTGTTGTGGGATACAGGAGATAAACAACTTATTTATTTCTATTTATTTAAACTCTTTTTTTTGGAAAAAAAATATTATCGTTAGAAGATGGATATTCGGAGGTTTAAACATGTCTTTTAAAATTGAATGTCATTGTTTTTTTTTCCACTTATTTGATTCTATCGTTTTTATGCTGCTTAAAAATCAGTTTGGTAAACATTACAATTTGTTTTTAGAAAACATAAATTATTTAAAGATTTACTGCTTCACAGTTTAGTTACCTTTGAAAAAGCAGTTTGTTTGAGTTGTTTGTGTCCTTTCTTCTTTCTTTTGAGAAACGCAAGTTTTCTTCACAAAAAATGATTTAGTAAGCTGAAAAATCGAACATATTGTTGATTTCAAAGATTTATTTAAACATGATAGAATTTTTTGGTACGAAATAGCATTTAAAAAATATTGTATTTAAATAAATGTACTTACAACTAATATCGTTGAATGAATTTCTGTATTTTCAAGTTTGTTGAATCGATTTTCAAGTGTGTTGAAAACTGAAATAGGTAATGAATTATTTTTTAAAAATTGTTGAAAATTATTAACAATTATACTGTGCATTTATTTGCTATGAGTTATACTTACTGAGTTGATGTATTATTTTTGTCGAGTTTTTTTTGCTTGGTAAATGTAGGAGTGTCAGGAAAATCTGTCTGCTCTCACTGGTGTTTTTTTCTGATTCGTTTGATCTGAGAACTTATATTTTAAATGTAATCTTTAAAACTTAGAGGCCCATTAGGATGGCGGGCGGATTGCCCCTGCCAGGTCAGCGGTGGTCACCGCCGGCCTGGCGGGGGCAATCCCCCCGCCATCCGCTCCAGAATGACCCCCCACCATATTAGTATGGCTGGGGGGTCCGCGGCGGACGCAAAGACCGTCCGCCGCTTTTCCGCCCCGGTCGTGTTTATATGGTGGTGGTGTCTATCAGACACTGCCAGCCATATTAGCATGGGCTTTAAACAATGCCTTTCCGTGGTGGCATTAAGGCATGCGGAGACTCCCTGCAGGGGCCCGTTGCGGGCCCCCAGGGACTCCGGGGGGGTGGGGGGTGCACATGGGGGGTACCTATGGTACCCACAAGCGGTTCCATGCACAGCGTGGCAGGCATCGTGCGGTGCCTGCCATGCTTTGCATGGAAGTGCACAGCATGACTTCCTGCCACCACAATGGTAGGAATGCAGGATGCGCTAGCCACTGTGGCGGGCGCATCCTAATGCTGCCCGCGCAACCCCCGCCTTTATGGCAGGCGGTCCTTTTCGCCGTCAGGATGGTGGACGGGCAAAGTCCGCCCGCCATCCTAATGGGCCCTTAAGTGTTTTATCGATTCAGTAGTGTTTACTCCTCCATTTTGTTTTCCGTTGCTTGGTGTTCGGGTCATGAAAACTGTTGTAGGACTTGTTTTTACCTTTGGTTTTAAAATGGCGGCTCTGTTTATGTGTTTCTGTAACTGTTTTCCGGATTAGTTAGGTGAATGTGATTAATTTATGTTGATTTATTATTATTATTTTTTTAAATGATTAATTTAAAAAATTTAATACTATTTGTTACTAGTTTAATACTCGAGTATTACATGTAATACCCGAGTATTAATTTTGTTAAGATGCTCGTTTTTAAAAAACATATGTGTTGAGTTTCTTACCACATTTTAATACACTTCCCCACCCAAAACCCCTATTTTCCCTGCATCCTGTCCCAGGAGATATTTTACAAATGTAAAAAAATATATACATTTTATTTGCGTTGTAATGGTATGCGTTGTATTGATTTTCGTTGTAATGGTACATTTCAATCTTTTAAATTACTTTGCGTTGTAATGGTATCCGTTGTAGAAACTTTCGATGTAATAGTATTTGCGTTGTAAAAAATGTGTTGTAATGGCATGCGTTGTGAAAGCATGCGTTGTAGTGTCATACATTCATCTAAGACATTACTGGAATACATAACAATTTGGTGGGTGATTTTAAAAGTACATGAGTACTACCTTAGCGATTGCAGAAGTTCTAAGGTACTGCCTGAGTGATTACAGGAGTGCAAAGGTAGTGCATGGGTGATTTTATAAGTGCACAAGCCAATAGACACATATCTGAGTCACAACGCCATGCATAGCTCAAAGCTTCACAGAGTACACTTCAATTTTCAAACAGACACTGAAAATTATGCAGTATATGAAGTTTAACTTTCATCACATCATATAAATTATTCTGATAAATAACATCTCTACAAACATCTCAAACCTCACTTTCAGTCTACTGCTTAACCATGGTACAACTACCTATAATAGTACACCTACTTAAATACAAATTGGAGCCCTTCACATGTCTTTAGTAAAAGTCTAACCATATTACTGAAACCATACATGAATATTTCTGTACCATAACACTATCCAAACCATAATAATTCGCAGAACAAACTTCCAATTTGAAGCACACATTCTACAAGTACTCACAGTCTTGAGCCTAACAACACCTCTTTGTTATACATCATGCACCTTCAAATCTATAAAACATACAAAAGTACATATCAATGTAGAAACATACTTGAGACAGAAGTCCATGCACACCTTAAAACTTGACAGACTCCACCTCTAAATTTAAAACAACAACTAAAATTATGCGGTATACTACAAATGTAAATACAAACTACCATAATCTTTAATCCATATTCCAATATCCTCATAGTACTATACAGAATCTATTTCAAACAACATTTAACTAACAAACTACAATAAACATCTCTACATTTAATAGTAGATTTCAAACATCAAAGTTCTTGATTAATAATTTAACTAAAAAAATAAAGCATACACATAATACACCTCGCAAATGTAAACCTCAACTTTTAAATTGATTTGTAGAAAACGAAATATCAGAAACTCAGAAAAGACACCCCTCTTAGCAAGACAAAACCAGTAATGGCAAAGCTTCCATCTCTCTCTCCACAGAAATAAATATAAGTAATAAATCACATTGATTCCTACATTATTTCAAATTGAAAAATGCATTCCTATTGGTTAGACATGTTAACCCCTACCAACTGACTTCTAAAAGTGCCCAAACTTCTTCTGGAATTTTTTGTAATGGGACTTCACTGTGCACCGTGAATCCATATGGGAGTTCAATAATATATTATTGAACTCTTACGTTTGTTTTTCACTACAATAAGTGTGTTGCACATCCATCCTTGGTGTAGTGATTCTGATTTCACACTGTTTTTAAATGTACAATGTTCTTAAATAGCAAATCAATTCTCCGCTTCTAAAAAAACTGAATCTTGCCCACTATTTTACATTTCTCTCATTCTACCAACTGAGTACCTCAGCTACAGACATCTTTTCATTACTTCCAGACATCCCTTCAATATGCTTACAGTGTGGATTGTTGGACAAAGCTATGTGTACAAGGTATGCTGAACGCACAGGTATTGACAAAGACCTAGCTTTGCAAAATGTGGATATTAAATGGATTGCACAGAGAGGATTAAAGCGATACAAATTGATGCCTTTGGTTAAAACATTTTTGCATCTCCAACCCCCTCACCTCATGATTGTGCACCGGGGGGGGGGGGGCAATGACCTAGGCACATTGACTGGGGTAGGTTTGGAAATGGTAATGAAGGACACTTTTGCAAAATTGATGTTGCTTTTACCTCAAACTGTCTTTGTATACTGTAACATATGCCAAAGACAGAAATGGAAGTGGTCAAAATAATTCTGTCCACAGATTGAGAAAGCTAGAAAAAATTTCAATAAAGCTGTTTCCGCTTACCTCAGAGACCATAGCATGGGCCCCATATATAACAACAATCTACATTTTGATATGGATGACATCTACAGAAGTGATGGAGTACACCTCACAGATCAAGGAAACAGAGTCTTTCTCAACAACCTAAAGCTCTGTATCGGCACTAACATGTAGCTACAACAAACTTACAATGAAAACAAGGGCTCTTTTTAGAACCACCCTATAATATAAAACTGATTATATTTGTTTTTTAAACATACATATTTTTTTTTTGTTTTTTTGTGGATTTGCGCACCCGATCCGAATCCACAAAACAAAAGCATAAATTCGATGTACTACAACATACTTTTCAAGTTTACCAATTCATTTCTATTCTTATCTATTTTTAACAACTCTATTAATTTTAATCTTCTAATTACCTTCAATCACAGTACTTCTTTAAAACTTCACAAATACAACACACCTTCTAAAGGATATACTACTTAATTATTTAGGGTGAATTTGCGAATCCAACGCAACGTTACACGGGGGGCCACGCTGAGAGCTGCGCTAGGGTCGCAACTTCAAACTTCAAAGAAAAAAAAAAGATCCACTTTCATTATTTCAGATTTGCCCTGGGGACCCCATCCCCCGGTTACTGTCGCAAATTCCCCCCCAAAAAAAGAAGGAGGACTGCGTGGCCCCCCTCCTCAGGCCACTTCTGGCCCAGGGTACCCCCTCCCCTGGAGCATGGCCTCATGTTGGGGACCATGGGGGGAACCCCAATGCCCCCCACAGTCCCTGCCAGCTCCTCGCCTCCTGCGGGAGCTGCTTTGCTTTTGGACAATGGGAGCTGCTAACTGCAGCTCTCCTTGCCCAAAAGTAATTCTGCTTTGCTTCGTTGAAGAGAGAGTAGGTTTCCTGCTCTTGCTTCAACAAAGGAAAGCAGAGTTTGCTATGACAGGGTGTGAGCCTTGCTTCTGCCCTGCCATAGCAAATGGCAATGTCCCAGGGGTGGGCACCCAGGGATATTGCAGGAGCTGGCCCTTGAGGTTGGCGATCCCGAGGGCCAACAAGTGCTATAGGAGGGGGGCTGCGCGGCCTCCCCATCATTTTATGCCCCAGGCAGGTGGTTGTCCTAGGGGCAGGGGTCCATAACGGAGGCCCGCATTTGAATATTTTGTGCCCCGGGGGTAGTGTTCCCCAAGATTTGTGAGGGGACTCAAGCCCACCCCCACATTTAAAAAAACAACAGTGCCCCGGGGAGGTGGCGGTCCCCAGGGCTGCAGGGGGCCATGTGCCCCTGTGTACAACTATCAAAGCCCTAAAACATCAGAGCCCCGGGGAGATGGTGGCCCCCGCGGGCCCCCGCTACGTAATTTGACATTGCCCCCGGGACCTGGCCCACCCGGGGCTTATGTACAATGAAGCGCCTCATTTTTTTTCACTCAGCCAGAGCAGTTTTGGTCAATTGTCTTCATTTTTAATGCTTTATTTGGCCCTGGGGGTCCTTGTGGGACCCACTACGCAGGCCTAGGGGTCAGGGTGCTTGTACCCAGCCCCCTTTTGTTATTTTACATCTTCTTTTTTCTGATTTCTTGTGGCTCGGTTACCGAGTCAAAAGATTGCTGCCAACACTTCCTGGTTTGGAGTGTTGGCAGCCAATCAGAAGTCCGCTCATGTTCGGGAGGAGTCATGACTCCTCCTCGGTGCTCAGATATTGATATTTTCATTTTTAAGATTTCTCAGCAACTTCTGAATGGATTTAAATCATTTAAAAAAGGTCGCATTCTAAACTAAGGGCTACCTTTTTGCCAAATTTGGTGTAACTTCGTTCAGCAGTTCGGGCTGTAGCCTGTTACAAAATGTCCTACGGAAATTTATATGGAGAACCCGCATTTTTGGAACACCCCTTTTTCTCAGTCCCGGCTTGATGAATCACCCTGAAACGTTCAAGACAGGAGCTGACCAGAGGGGGCAATTAGTTTTAAAAATTTCGCAAACATTTTTCAAACGGCACCAAAGATATTAGCAAAAGATAAAACAGTTTTTGAATTGAAACAAGGTCCTAACTATAACTACCTCATGGCAACTGCCAGTAGGTCATATATACATACATATAGTATATGTATAATATATATAGATGTCTTTGTGGCTGCTGAGGGTCGTTAAGGGCCAGGAACCCATATTGTTGTGACAAATAAGTCCCCGTAAGATGGATTGCTAAGATGTTGTCCGAGGCCACGCCCCTTTCTTAACCACTGTCTAATCGTGCCCCCCATGAGTGTGTGAACACACCAAAAACTCTGCTCCGTTGCGGAGTGCAGAGTTTATTGGTAACTTCCCATACTCCACAGAATCCAGAGTTGCCAAATTTGGCAAACTTCAGAAGTGGAGCAGAATTTTATGCCCAGGTCTCATTTTGATAATTAGTTTTATTGAGGAGCTCAAGCACTTTAGCACTGGTTAGCAGTGGTAAAGTGAGCATAGTCATATATATATATATATATATATATATATATATATATATATATATATATATATATATATATTTCCTCACAAAGCAGACAAGTAGGTTTGCTCAAAAATTAAGAGGCACACGCAGAGTGAAGATATAAAGCTGGAAGATGCTTTATTCGGTGCTTTCAGTCCCTCTCCCCTCCATTCCCCCCCCCCCCAAAAAAAAAAATATATATATATATATATATATATATATATATATATACAGCTCACGGTTTCCACCAGTTTTCGCCTAGAAACCACGCACTCCGGGGGTCGTTTTCGATTCGTTTATTTCAGGTTCGCAACAGACGCGTTGTTTTTAACAGCGTACACTCGTGATAAAAGGCGAAACAAACAAGGGACTGAAATCTATCCACCATATTGGAAGTTGTTCACAATGTACGTCACGTTATGAATCAATGCACAATTTAAAAAGGCTTTCCTACTTCATTCAGCCCCTGTAAATGCTCTCAATGATTTCGAACATATTACTGACAACAGTGATTTAAATAAATCAAACCATGAATTGCATAAAAAATACTCTCGCATTTCACGATATCTCGCCGTGTATCGGCATATGGACCTCACCTTCCCGGCAATCTGTCAGCCATGTTAAAGTGGCACAACTCCTGCCTTTTAAATCACTTTGTCAATAAATTACAGACCATTGTACTGTAACATAACAAGTGACGAGTATAAAAAATATCGCCGTGGATCGGCAAGTCACCCTTGACTCATTTTTGTTCCGCCCCGTTCCTAAACTATGAATACCATTTTCATTTCATAATTTCAAAATTCACACTATGGAAGTGCTACAAAAGAACAAAGTTTAAACGAAAAAATAGATAGACTTATTAGAGTTGACTTCAAATTTTCTCTCAGTAACTGCACAAATTATTTACATCTTCACGACATTATCATTTCTTCCTAGTGCCTACCTTGGATTGACATTTCTCATGTTAGTTCCTCGTACACTTAAAACATCATATATCAGTTAATCTACTTTGGTATTCTACGACATTTATACAGAAATGCAGCACAGGGTCATTATAGATTGTACATTTTCAAGTAACTTGTTTACATTAGTGACCTATATGAGAAGCCAATTCCTCCCCTGCATTCAGACCATTAGGATATTTGGTCATTAGATCGATGATATATCGAGACTCAAGTCTCCTCAAACTATGCAGTCTGTCACCACCCCTGGGATTTTCCGGTATGTGATCTAATCCAAAATATTGCAATTGGTGTCTATTGCTTGAATGTTTGTGCTGAAAGTGTCGGGCAACAGGATATGACTGATCATTTTTGTCAATTGCTCTCAAGTGTTCTAAAATCCTTAGTTTCAAGGGTTTAATCGTGCTCCCGATATACATTAGTCAACACGGGCATTTAAGACAGTATACTGCATAAAAAGTATTGCATGTGAGGTATTTGTTGACACTATTCCAGTGTTCGGAATCTCATAGGTTTTGACCCTTTTGCTGTGCGCACAGGCTTTGCAATGATGGCATGGGTGGAAGCCCTTTAGATCAGCCAATGTATTAGATTTTCTTTCAATTTTCCTTAAGTGACTTTGAACCAACATGTCTTTGAGAGATCTTGATTTCTTAAAAGTTACCAAGGGGTACTCGGGGATATCATCCTTGATACAACTGTCAGTTTTTAAAATATGCCAATTCTTTCTAAGCATGCGTTTCAGATAATTTGCTTCCGCCGAATAAGGAGTTACCAGCCGGAATTTTCCTTTTTCATTCTTTTTATCCACGGAAGAGTGGTCTTTATCAATCAGTAGATTGGATCTCTGTAATGCATTGACCTTCTGTAACGCACTTTGTAACGTTGGCATTGCATATCCTCTTTTTAGAAATCTACTGATGCATGCTGATGCTGCAATCTTAAAGTCTGAATCTCTGGAGCTGTTGCGCCTGAGCCTGAGTAGCTCTCCATAGGGTATACTTTGTATTAACGCAGTTGGATGATTGCTGGTGGCGTATAATACTGAGTTACCCGCTGTACTTTTGCGGAAAAGTGCTGTCTCTATGCTGTTATCTACAATGAATACTTTTAAATCCAAATATTCTACGCAAGTGTTACTTATGGAGCCACTGAACTTCAGATTCATATCATTCATATTGAGGGCGTCAATGTAGGCCTTTGCGGTGTGTTCCGATCCTTGCCAGATTATAAACAAGTCGTCAATATAACGACACCACTTGATTACACAGCCCTTTTCACCATCCACCTCCAGCGACCTGGGTACCTGCTCCTCCCACCAGCCTACGAATAGATTCGCGTAGCTGGGGGCAAAGCAGGTACCCATCGCAGTTCCAGACACTTGTCTGTAATAGACGTCCTCAAATAAAAAAATATTATATGTCAAACAAAATTCTACAAAGATTGCCAGCATCTGATTGTGCTCCAAAAACCTAAGTTGTCGTTTTTTCAAATAATGTTCCACTGCTTTGATGCCTTTCTCGTGACTGATGCATGTATACAGGCTTGCTATATCTAATACTAGCATTCTGTAACTAGGATCCCATTTAATTTTTCCAAGTTTTGATAAAAAGTCCTTTGTGTCTTTTATATAGGAATCCAGTTGCTGTACCAGTGGGTGAAGAAAATGATCGATGAAAGTAGAAAGGTGCTCGGTTAGACTGTTTTGAGATGAAATAATAGGTCTACCTGGGGGATCATTGCAGTTTTTGTGAATTTTTGGAATGTGATAAAAAGTTGGAATAGTTGGATTGTTGCTTCTTAGGAATAGATATTCCTCTTTACCCAGCATGTCTTTGCGGTACCAGTTATAGATCATTGTGTCATATTCTTGTATACTGGTAGCATATGTTTCTTTAGAAGACAGTTCATAGTTTACTGCATTGCATAGTTGTTTCATTGCTTCTTTGCAATAATTTTCCCTGGTTTGTATAACAACGTTCCCGCCTTTATCTGAAGGCTTAATTATCACATTCTTATCCTGCATTAGATCAAGGATTGCTTTTCTTTCATCCGAGTTCATATTGTTACACCCCTTGTTCTTTCCATCTTTACTGCTTTTCATTCTGAATTTTAACAGATCATTAGTCATTGCTTCGGAGAATACATCAATGGCATCTAATGTTAACTGCGGATTGAAATGTGATCTTAGTTTGTAGCCGCTCTCCTCTCTTTCTTGTGAGATTCCCAAGGTTGATGCTCTTCTTGCCTCCTCCTCGGAAGATGCTGGGAGCTGGCTTCCGTATTCTTCTAGGACTAGACTTTGTACTGTTTCAACCGCTGGTAGATCTGTACCTCTTAATGCATCAGTAGCAGTGGCCCTGATTTGTGGTCCTGATGTGTTTTGTAAGGGTGGTCGTGTTTTAAAATATTTGTGCAGTTTCAATCTTCGGACAAAATTGAACAAATCAATGCGCGTCTGCGTATACTCTAGATGGCTTGTTGGGCAGAAACTAAGACCCAAGCTTAGTACTTTGTTTTCGGTGTCGTTGAGGACTCTTGGTGTTAAATTTATTACAGTGATGTCATCTACTGTACTTTCTTCCGGTTTACCCAGTTGGATCTCTTGGGTCTCCCGCGTCCTCTTCCACCTGCTGCCCCCTCCTCCTCTTTGCGTTTTTCTTCTTCTTGTTCTGGGGGTTTGTTTTTGCCTCCCCGTAGCCACGCATGCTGGATTACTTGATATTCGCCCTGAAAAGGTGTCAGCTCAGATGTGCTTGCTTGGCCTTTCTCCCTCATTGTCGTTTCATCCGCGGATTCATTTTCTGTTGCACTGGACTCTGAAGTTTCTATTCTCCGTGCTTGTACCTGTCCGCTCCTCTTACTTAGCTCTTTCCTTGGGGCGTCAAATTTTCGAGCAAACGTAAGAATCCGACCTTGGGAGAAACTTGCAGGGACTTGAGCTGGATATATATATATATATATATATATATATATATTACCTACTGGCGGTCGCCAGTAGGTATATATAGTTAGGATTTTTTCCCTATGGGATTTTTGAAAATTCTATGTCTAATAACTTTGGCAATTGTGGACGGAATTGGCTGAAATTTTCAGGAAAATGGCACATTTTGTTTCTGATTCAGATAAGGGGGTGGTGATGAACAGAGTGTCTGAATTGAGCAGACCACTCTTACCCAGTCCAAAGATCAGGGCTTGATCCATCACCGTTATTTATCTCACTGCCCCATCCCAGCTCAGAACCTGGCTATATGCAAATCAGTCTGTCCCTGGCCCAGTGCATCATGGGAACAGGGCAGACTAAAATACCAAGCCAATTCTTCACCAGAAAGGAGACAAGCTACCGGGGACCGGTTTCTGGCATTTCAGCCGTCTTCGGCCCGGCTTGCTTGAGTCCTGATGGAGCAGTGAGAAAGGGACTCATGTCTGAGTATACCCTGCCACACCTATAGTGGCCAAAAACGATTCAGAAAAGGGGGTGGTGATGAACAGAGTGTCTGAATTGAGCAGACCACTCTTACCCAGTCCAAAGATCAGGGCTTGATCCATCACCGTTATTTATCTCACTGCCCCATCCCAGCTCAGAACCTGGCTATATGCAAATCAGTCTGTCCCTGGCCCAGTGCATCGTGGGAACAGGGCAGACTAAACTACCAAGCCAATTCTTCACCAGAAAGGAGACAAGCTACCGGGGACCGGTTTCTGGCATTTCAGCCGTCTTCGGCCTGGCTTGCTTGAGTCCTGATGGAGCAGTGAGAAAGGGACTCATGTCTGAGTATACCCTGCCACACCTATAGTGGCCAAAAACAATTCAGAAAAGGGGGTAGTGATGAACAGAGTGTCTGAATTGAGCAGACCACTCTTACCCAGTCCAAAGATCAGGGCTTGATCCATCACCGTTATTTATCTCACTGCCCCATCCCAGCTCAGAACCTGGCTATATGCAAATCAGTCTGTCCCTGGCCCAGTGCATCATGGGAACAGGGCAGACTAAACTACCAAGCCAATTCTTCACCAGAAAGGAGACAAGCTACCGGGGACCGGTTTCTGGCATTTCAGCCGTCTTCGGCCCGGCTTGCTTGAGTCCTGATGGAGCAGTGAGAAAGGGAGGGTCCCAAAACGCGTTTTTCCCATTCATTTTTCCATAGGGCGGTTGGCCTCACTTTTAGCTCGAATGGCTGAATGGATTTGCACGAAACTTGGCAAAATTGTAGGGACTGTTAGCCCGATGTGCCTTTGCTAGGTCTCAATATATGTGCTTCAGTGGATTTTGAGAAATTAACGTTCAAAAAAAGATATATATCTGTAACAGCGCTCCGGGTAGCGCTCCGGTTCGCGTACTTTTCGCGTAACGGAACTTTGCGATGCGAAGCTGATTGGCTCTCCGGTGTCTGTCAACATTCTAAACAGTCCGGAGCAGCCGCCATCTTGTCTCTCGGTAGGATCGAGAGACAAGAGGAGGCCAAAACAAAGGGGGAAATTACCATAAGGGGGCATAGTAGATCCTCGTTGACCCCCTAGGTTTTATGTGGAGGTTTTAAAAGGGCCCAGCAGGGCAAACAAAAAAAAAATTATTTTTTTTGCGTGGGGAGCGCCCAGTCCGCGAACCGGAAAGCGTTCTGGGCAGCGTACTATAAGGAAAAAAGAATGATAGACTTTTCAAATACTGTATGTTAATTGTTTGTTGTTTTTGTTGATTATTTTTTAATTTCTTTATTTTTTAAGCATTTTTTTTATTGTGATTGTGTTTCATAATTTATTAAACTTTCTAACATTTCACTGTCAGAAATTTCATAATTCTCATTGAATATACTTTGTAGTCTCTGAGGGTGTAAAATGTCCTTATTTTTAAGGAGGTCATCTACTGCTTGCACACATTGCAGTAGTTCTTGGTCCCTAGTTTCATCCATAAATTCATTTTCATTTTCATTTTGATAAATGATTTCTTGGCTGCTCTATTGCAGGACAATTTTAAATTCAACTTTCTGTTCGTCTTCCATTTTGCCTGAAATTTGGATAAAAAAAATATATATTAGTAGAGATAGGGCACTGTTGGGATTAATTTTAGATAGGCAGTTTTTATCAGTGAATTTATCTTTTGGCAGTGTATAGTATCAGAGTGGAAGTAGGAATATAAAAAAGTGTCTGTGATTTAACCAAGAGAAGCCTAACTCCATCCATAACTATAACAGAGAAGTCTATCTAAATCTATAACTATTACAGAGGGATAGTATATAACTATCAGAAAAAGTTTACCATATTAACTTATAGTGCACAATATACTTCAGTTTTAAAAATATCAACTTACCTTTACAAACAAGTTGAAGTGTTTAGTGATAATTCAATTGTAATGTACAACAAGAAGTAGAAGTCAAAATGGCTGTGTTTCCTTCTCTTCCTTTATATATATTCAGGTATATAACCAATCAAATGTCAGGTAATAAAAGTAGAAAATGAAAGTAACATTGTCATTGGTTGTCAATTCCAACACTTCAGATGTGTTTTGTGAAGTAATTTACCTCGCGGTATTTAGAGAGGTCTACAGGCTAAATGGCTAAATGGAATTTCAATCAAATTTGTGAAAATGAAAGGGATTGTTATGTAGTATGAGCTAATCTATATTTGGTGAGAGTGTCTCCAGTCGTTTTTCTGTGAATTACTTTCCCACCTTTTTTATTGGACCGCTTCCCGGTATGCGTCCCGGTCCGCGAACCAGCAGCGTTACGGGAGTCCACCATTTTGTGTTTCGGTCGAATCAAGATACAAGATGGAGGGCAAATAATGTTCAGAATGGGTAGAAGGGGGCACGGTAGATGTATCTTGACCCCCTAGGTTTTCTGAGGGTGGCTGAGGAGAACCATATGTGCGGAAAAAAAACATTTTTTTTAGAAATTTTGCGCGGTTAGCTTCCAGTTCGCGTACCGGGTAGCGCTCTGGGAGCGTAGTTTGTTGAAAATTAGAGAAAAAAGTTAGAGAAAAATAATAAATGTGAGTGATCAGATGTAGGGTAGCTCTGAGAAGAGCTTTTGGGTTTATGGTACATTTAGGTACTTATAAGTAGGTACCAATGCACAGTCTTAAATTCAAAATGAAAATTCTGTTGCCCTCATCTGAGAAGTGAACTCCATCTCCTCTGTAGATATCTTGCATGTAGTAACGCAAGTTATTGTTGTACATGGAGCCCATTCCATGGTCTCTCATGTAAGCTGAAACAGATTTGTTTACATGCTTCCTCGACTTCTCAATTTGTGGACAAAATTGGTTGGACCACCTCCATTTCTGTCTTTGGCATATATTGGAATATACCAAGGCAGTTTGAGGAAAAAGTGCCATTAATTGCTCAAAGGTGTCCTTTGAAAGCATTTCCAGACCTACCCCAGTCAAAGTGCCCAAATCATTACCTCCACAGTGCACAATTAACAGGTCAGGTTTTGGCAAATGCATAAAGGTTTTCACCAATGGTATCAATTGGTGACATTTTAATCCTCTTTGGCCCAACCACTTAATTTCCACATCTTGTAAATTGAGGTTAGGTAAATTTCTGTTCTCAGCATACCTTTGAGCCCAGTAGATGTAACTATGTCCAACAATCCAGACATTAAACATGGTGGGAGAAGGTTGTGCTGCAGTCAGATGAAGTGTGGTAATGAAAGGGCAGTTGAAACAGTAGGAGTTTGTAAAGAAAAAAAACTGTGGATTTCCAGTGCTAATGATTCATTAGCAGTGATTGGTGCATTTCCATTTCTGAAAACAGAAAGTTAGGGTGCATGGATGTGTTCTTTGAAAGATGTAATTTGAATGGTCAAGGAAAAAACATTTAATGAAAGATTGCACTGGATACGCAGGTGCACTGAGAGTTCAGAGTTCAATTGAAACATTGTTGTGTGAACTTGCAAACATCAGAGGTCTTTCAGGAGGTGGTTGCTAAGCAAAAAAGGCAGAGAGGGCAGAGGGGGGAAGGGTTTTGATTTGAAAAAAGTGAGGGAAGAGTTATGATTGGCTAATATGAGAGATATGTGTAATGAATATCAGCATTTCTGTGCTTTCTATAGCTGCAGCCTCTGGAGTGCATCCTCTTTGTTCTGCTGAAGACAATTTGGTGTATTTTTTAGACTGTTTTGAAACTCAAAAAGTATTTGCTAAGGTGAGAAAAGATTTATTTAATTTAGATAGAGAATAGTATGATTTAAGGAGAAAATGATGAAGAAAGCTGTGTTTTTAAAATGTTGCTTTGTCTCAAGTGATATACAAATAGATTTTGTTTCTTTGAGAAATTGTAATTGCATATTCTGTGTAGAAATCTGGCATGCAGTAACACAAGTTATTGTTGTACATGGAGCCCATTCCATGGTCTCTCATGTAAGCTGAAACAGATATGTTGTGTTTAAAAACGATTTTTGAAAACAATTACATTTCTGGATATGTTCTGCTAGAGCTTCATAGGTTGTTTGGGCCATATTTATAAGGCATTTGAGTGTCTCTGATGTTATTGTTCCCATTTTAATTGAAGAGCTTTCTTCATGGGGCTAGTTTCTTGTAAATACGCTCCCACCTGTGCTTGGCAAATTTAGATTTTGATTATGGGAGTTACATAGCCATGTTAAAAATGTCCCAAAAATGGTGCAAGGGCATTCAAAAAAACGCTTTCATGTGTCTTAAGGACATTTTTAGTCATTTCCTCTTGAATGTAGGTATACAATTGATTTATATGTTGTGTTTAAAAACGATTTTTTGAAATCAATTACATTTCTGGATATGTACTGCTAGAGCTTCATAGGTTGTTTGGCCCATATTTATAAGGCATTTGAGTGTCTATGATGTTATTTTTCCCATTTTAATTGGAAAGCGTTCTTCATGGGGCACGTTTCTTGTAAATATGCTCCCACCTGTGCTTGGCAAATTTAGATTTTGATTATGGGAGTTACATAGCCATGTTAAAATGACCCAAAAATGGTGCAAGGGCAATCAAAAAAACGCTTTCATGTGTCTTAAGGACATTTTCAGTCATTTCCAACTGAATGTAGGTATACAATTGATTTATATGTTGTGTTCAAAAACGTTTTTTGAAATCAATTACATTTCTGGATATGTACTGCTAGAGCTTCATAGGTTGTTTGGAGCATATTTAAAAGGCATTTGAGTGTCTATGATGTTATTTTTCCCATTTTAATTGAAGAGCTTTCTCCATGGGGCAACTTTCTTGTAAATACGCTCCCACCTGTGCTTGGCAAATTTTGATTATGGGAGTTACATAGCCATGTTAGAAATGACCCAAAGATGGTGCAAGGGCAATAAAAAAAAACGCTTTTATGTGTCTTAAGGACATTTTCAGTCATTTCCTCTTGAATGTAGGTATACAATTGATTTATATGTTGTGTTCAAAAACGTTTTTTGAAATCAATTACATTTCTGGATATGTACTGCTAGAGCTTCATAGGTTGTTTGGAGCATATTTAAAAGGCATTTGAGTGTCTATGATGTTATTTTTCCCATTTTAATTGAAGAGCTTTCTCCATGGGGCAACTTTCTTGTAAATACGCTCCCACCTGTGCTTGGCAAATTTTGATTTTGATTATGGGAGTTACATAGCCATGTTAAAAATGACCCAAAGATGGTGCAAGGGCAATCAAAAAAAACGCTTTTATGTGTCTTAAGGACATTTTAAGTCAATGAGGAAACATAAGTGATGTAATTCTGAAAAAAGGAAAAAAAACTCCACTTTTTTCAATTACATTAGTAGTGTTTCCTAAGTTTATGAATGACATTGTGCAGATGAAGTTTAGGTCTGACCACAGATTCAAAACAGGTCTGGCCTTTGTTCAAGAGTGAAGTGGACATGACTTACTTCATTGGTAGGCCTTCACATGTATTATCTCCTTTGTATTCTTCAACAAGCGAAAAACTCTTCTGCAACCGTGAGTAGGCCTCACCTTAAACAAACCTCTGGAAAAGCCACACCTTATCGTCATCCTGAATCAATCATTTAAAATGTTACGGAGAGATTTATGATAGGTGTATGCCTGTTTTGTACCACTGTGCGTCACTTTTGTGACGCAGTGGTGGTGCAAAAGATTTGCTATGTTAAATAATAAGTAGGGTGTTAAGTTTTTGATGACTGTTATTCATTTACTGTTTGGTAATAGTGGTTAATAACATTTTTTATTGTATTTTTCCACAGATTCAACTGCAGATCATTTCAAAATTTGAAAATGCCAACTAAGAATCGAATTAGAAAGGCTAGAAAACGTCAAAGACAGCAGGATCATCTATTATTACAGCAGTCCTCTCCCAAAAAAACTTGTGAAATCACCAAGAAAGCTCCGGGTAAGACCACGAAATCATTCATAAGAAATATTTGTAGTAAAAAAAGTATTTCTACAGAAAATGTTTCAGTCCAGAAAAAGAGAAGCAATTTAAATGGAAAGGAAAGACCAATCAAAAATTTTACTGCTAGAGCAAGAGATAACTCTGTGCATGATAGTAGAAGGAAACAACAGTTTAGGGACATTCGAAAACGAATGTTCCGCAACAGGATAATAGTTAATTTATTAAAAAATATTAAGAAAGGCTAACAGAAAGTGGCATTTTATAAGAAAAAGTAAAATGTAGAGAAAATTATTGATCATGCTTTTGAAATTAAGCGAAAGTTGTTTATTTTGGTAATCAATAGAATTAGGACACTAAACAAGGTAATTTCTGATTTCAAATCAAATAGTAGATGGAAGAGAGTAGTTAATCGTAGTAACTTTTGTGAAGTTTTTTCCAGAGAATGGATGCATAGTTCAAGTTGTGAGGCATTTTTTAATGAGGAGAGTTATTTTCAGGATAATGATTTGGTGTTTGCAGTTGACACCAGTGGTCGAGCTTATGAAGTGAAGGATGGTTGTCCAGTTGAAAAAGAAAAACTTGTGACAACAGAGATAGAAGAGGTGTTAGGTAATGAGGTTTTAGAAAGACGTCCTAAAGGTCCTGTGTACATTTGGAAGTGTAGTTCTATTTGCAGTGTGCGACAGGATTCCATCAATTTGCTTTGTGATTTTGTACGGACATTTAATAAGAAAAGTTTGAAGCAGAAAATGAAGTTGTTGCAAGAATTAGATCCTTGCAGAGTGAGACAAGTGACAGGTTTGCGTGGTCATTCACTGGCTTGTCTTTCCAGGAGAGTATGCCAGAGTGTTTTTCATCATTTCAGGATGCTAGCAGTGCATCATAATAAAGTGAGGAAATTAGTGAGAATGTTGTATCATGCTAAGAGTCCAGCAATTATGCTTAAACAATTATGTGCTGCTCTTTTGCATGGTTCTGAAATAGATGTCAAGAATATTTGTGAAGAAATTGACTTTTGTTACTTTGGAAGTAAAGATGAGAATGTTCAAATTGACCCAGAAGTAGAGGGAAATGTTGAAGATAATGTACAGGTTTCCAGTACAGATAATTTTCAGAAGGAAATTGCCACGTTTCAGATGAAATCAAGTGAGAGGCCTAATTTCACTTGTGTGTGTTGTCGACGCACTTATTACAAGAATCAGATTAAGTTAGTGGATTTATATGCAAAAAGTGAAAGGGAAAATAATAGTGAATGGAAGGATTTTGCCACATACTTGATGGTAGAAAATTGTTTTGATTTGGGATCGGATCAACGTGTGTGTACTTATTGTTGTAACAAATTAAACCAAAACCAGATGCCTGCTAGGGCGGTTCATAATAATCTGGAATTGGTTGAGATTCCTTCTGAATTGAAGGATTTAAATACTTATGAATCTATTTTGATTCAAAGTATCCATCCCTTTCAGGCTATTGTAAGAATGGAGCCAAAGACAGGGAAGTTGCCTTCATCAGATTTACAGAGAGGATTAAAGGGAAGAGTTGTTTATTTGCCTCTAGATTTGAACAAAAACATAAACACAATTGGAGTAGAAAAAGTGGAAGAGGAACCTCTGGTTATCTTAGTTAATGGGGTTCCGACAAAGAATAAGAAAATATGGCAAGATTTAGTGGATGTTAGGAAAGTCAAAAAGGCAACATTGTATTTGAAGAAAAATAATAAGTACTATAAGAATGTATATGTTGCAGAAGAGGAAGTAAGTGATGAAGAGGATAGCGATTTGTGTGCTGGCCAAATTGAGAAAGTAGAGGCCTCTAAAAGTGAAGAAATATATGAACATTATAGTGTTCATCCTTTGCATTCCAAGGAAGTCATGGGGAATGCTATTGAGTTGTTTCAAATGAAACAAGCCAAAGGGAGTCCCATTAGTGTTTGGGAGGAAAGTTTGGAAGCTCGGTGTTTCCCACAGCTATTTCCAACAGGTCAAGGAGGAAGATATGATGAGCGACCTCATCAAATTCCTGCGTCTGAATACCAGACTTTACGATTGTATGCAGAAGATCCTAGGTTTCGTCAATGCATTCCCTATTTGTTTCATCTCCTGTTTGAAAGCGATCTGTCTGGACTGTCATATGCAGTGAACCACATCTTAAAAAGTGGTATACAGATGCGAAACATCTCGGCAAGTGACTTTATGCATAAAGTCAATGTCCAAGACAGTATTTTGGATTCTCACCTAATTAATCTCATGGCGTGTCAGCGTGGTACTAATGAATACTGGTACCGTCGTCATGGTGATTTAAAATGTATGCTGAGGAACTTAGGAACTCCGACATGGTTCCTCACTCTGAGCTGTGCCGAGTATGGCTGGGAAGACTTACTTGAATTTCTACAAGAGGCAAATGGAAACATTGAAAACATTGAATTCAAGACACCCGGAGAACTTTGTTCTTTGGATCCAGTGAATGTATGCAGGTACTTCAATCATAGATTTGAAGCTATGATGTCTTTCATCACAAATAAGAAGAATCCACCTTTTGGAGAGGTGTTGGATTTCTTCTGGAGAAAGGAGTACCAAGCAAGAGGTGCTCCTCATATACATATGTTGCTGTGGATCAAGGATGCACCTAAATTTGGAACAGATCCGGATGACTTAGTGATGAATTTCATAGAACAGTATTCTACGTGTGCTGTTCCAAACGCAACGGAGAAGAAAAGCCTAAGAGAACAAGTTCTACGTTTCCAAAGCCATCGTTGTGGAAAGTACTGTCGTCGTAAATTCAGAAACAAGGACAAGTTCTACACCAAATGTCGTTTCAACTTTCGACGACCGGTGATTTCTAAAGGAAGAGTGAACAGTGTGAATAGGAAATCACCCAAAAATACATACAATTTGAAAAGGAACGAAGAGTCCAAGTACATCAACGACTACAACCCAGTGATTTTGTCCATGTGGAATGCTAATATGGATATACAGTTTGTGGCTGACAACTGTATGGCTGTGGCTCGGTATGTGACATCTTACATCACCAAAAAAGAAAAGACAGAATTGAAGGATATGTGGGAGGACATTTCCCATGAAAAGAGCCTCAGTAAGAAGTTGTACAGTTTCAGTCTGAAGATGTTGTCGCATCGAGAAATTGGAGCTTACGAATGTTCTGACCGGTTGTCTTCAGCAAGTCTTTATTCTAAATCCAGGAGTATCGTTTGGGCGAGTCTTGGTCTTGCTGCAACGCGTAATCGAGTTCTGAAACCTGTGCGGGAAATTGAGTATTTGGCGGAAAAGGAGCCAAACAGTACCGACATTTTGAAGACCAACATGTTGGATACATATTATCCAAATCGAAGCAGTCATCTCGAGAATGTTTGTTTGTATGAGGTTCTACAAAATTACATATTCAAAAGGAACATCAAAGAAGATATTGAGAAAGGAGTGTATGCTGTAATTGGAAGTGAGGGATGTCTGGTGAAGCAAAGAAAATGCCACTTGGTAAATCATCGAAAATTGAGTGGCGAATCTCCAGAAAAAAAGGAGTTTTTCTATTTAGCACTTTTGCAACTGTTCAAGCCTTGGCGTGCAGAAGAGGAACTGCTTGGAGATTTCCTCTGTTACGAAGACTCTTTCACTGCCGCCAAGGAGACCATAGAATGTCCTGCTTTTCCCAAATATCAAGAAATGTTGACTTTGGAAATTGAGCAGGAAGCAACGATTGCAGCCGAGATTGCCAGAGACAGTTCTCAGGACAGTCAGAGTTCTGTTTCATTCAGTCAAGATCCACTAGGCGGACCTATTATCGAAAATGAAGCTGCCACTGCTATGAATGAAGTGGAAAGAGCCATGGCACATGCTCAGGAGGATGCGGTTAACTTAGAAGACTTGGAAAAACAACTCAACGTTGAGCAGAGGAAAATATATGACGAAGTTACCAAGCAAATTGATCATGGATTAAGTCATGAGAAGAAAGAGTGCTCATGTTCGTCGTTGAAGCCTATCCGACTGTACGTGAGTGGAGAAGCGGGAACTGGAAAAAGTTTCCTTACTAAAGCAATTTCTTGTTATTTGCAGGAAAGGACTGAGTCATCGCTGTCTTGTGTTGTTACCGCTCCAACTGGACTGGCAGCACATAACATTAAAGGTATTACTTTGCATCGTCTACTGATGCTGCCAGTGGAGCATGACAACAAATTACAATACCACAAGTTATCTGGGGATGCTTGTTGTGAAGTTTCAAGAGTCTTGAGGAAAATGAAACTTCTTATCATTGACGAAGTAAGCATGGTTTCCAATGTCATGCTTGCCTTTGTGCATTTGAGAATGCAAGAAGTTCTTAAAACTGAGTATGATGTGTTATTTGGTGGCAAACACATCATTGTTTTTAGAGATCTTCTACAGCTGACACCAGTAAAAGGACAACCTGTGTTCAAAATACTCACGCATGAAGATACCAGGAAGTGCCTAGGGAGCATTGGCAACGTCAATATATGGTTAAACTTCAATTATGCTGAACTGCATGAAAATATGCATCAGGCAAAGGATGAAGGTTACAAGAATATTCTACAAGATATTAGAATTGGAAAAGTGACGAGCATGGAAAAAAAGCATTACATGCACGATTACTGTCAAATTTATATCCAGAACAAGACGTTGTGCCTGAGAATATTTTTCAGAAAATTACTGAGAATAAATCCGGAATATGTTTGATGCCAACTCTTGCAGAATGTGCCATCTTCAACAACAAAATGTTGAATTTAGAAAAGCAAGAGATTGTGAAACTTGAAGCTATTGACAGAATAGAGCATATGGGATCAACAATTATTTTGTCTGAGAATTTGAAATCAAAATTGGATTCATTAGAGAAGACTATATCTAAAACAGCGGGTTTTGAAAAGACTTTGAATGTGTGTTTAAATTGCCGAATCATTTTGAGAAGGAATTTACATGTTGAAAGAGGTCTGGTAAATGGATCAATGGGTAATGTTGTTGATTTTGAGAAATACAGAAGTAGAGATGGAATTGAATTTCTAAAAATTAAATTTGATGGCATTGAGGAAGTACAGCTAATTGGTCGTTGTTCTGCTAGGTTTTTGCTTGTTAAAGACTTATATGTTCGCCGTAAACAGTTTCCTGTTTGCTTGGCATATGCGGTGACAATCCATAAATCGCAAGGTTTAAGTGTAGACAGTGCATTGGTGAATATTGGCAGTTCTGTGTTCAAGGAGGGTATGGCATATGTGGCATTGTCACGAGTTAGAACTTTATCGGGATTGTACTTGATTGACTGTGATGTCACAAACATTTGTGCAGATCTAGATTGTGTTAAGGAATACAATAGGTTAAGAAAAGAGTATGCGCCACATTTGCCTCAATATCCTTTGTTTGAGAAACGTGTGGTAGGCCGGAAACGAAAAAATATCAGTAATAGTAGGGAGGTTGTAGCAAAAAGCCCAAAAGTCGATGAACCGAAAATTGTAAGCAGAAAGAAAATGGATTCTGTTGAAGATGTTGTCGGTTTTCAATTTGAAAACAGTTCTGGTGTCAACTGCTATGCTAATGTAGTTGTTAATGTTGTCTTTTCACTAGAGACTTTAAAGGAACAGATTGTGATCAATTCTGAACAAAGTTTATGCTGTTTGTTGAATTCTGTGTTAGAGAAATGTAGCACTGATAGAACAAAAGTAGAAAGTGTGTCTGAAGTTCGTTATCTATTAGACGAATGTTCAGGTCAAACAGACTTCTCTGAAAATATTCAGCAGGATTGTCAGGAGTTTTTAATGTATATGCTTGATGTATTGCAAGATGAGGGTGTAGATATAGATCACCTGTTTGGGCTTTCTTATCAATGGCAGCATGACTGCGAGAACTGTAGGGTATCAAGTACTACTAGTGTAGACTCAGAAAGATTTATATATTTAACTTTGCCAGACAGTAAATCAGTCTCCTTTAATAAGCTAGTAAAAGCAGCTGATCACAACATGGAGTGTAGCCAATGTAAATCTGAAATGATGTCAACATTATTTATACGAAGATATGGCCAGTATGTCATTTTAATGATCCAACGATGTAGGCCTGCTGGATCAAAATTGACAACTTTAATAAAAAAATTTGTTGCTTCGCAGTTGTCAATATCAGGAAGGACTTTTGTAACTGCAGCAATTATCTATCACGATGGTCCTTCAACAACATCAGGACATTACACAGCTTATTTAAAGTCTAGAAACGGCTGGTCATTCTGCAACGATTCTGTTGTAACTTTCAAAAACAAATTGCCGTATGACCTTAAAAATTCTTACCTGGTGTTTTTAAAACCAAAATTTTAAGGAAAGAATCTCGGGATTTGCTCTGAGGAATTGCAAGAGGTTCATGGAGTAGAGGGAATGTAAGTCTGCAATGCTGTCTAGATTATTGGTCCAAAACTTTTAATTATAATGTCATTTTAAAAATCCAACTATATAAACCTGATTCAAGTATGTCTGCTTCATAGTAAGCAGTATCAGTGTCATAGGAAAAGTAGAACATGAGTGAGCAAGAAGGGTAAGATATTAGTAGTCCAGGATTGTGAAAGTAATCTTAAATGTTTTCTTTCTGAAAGTTGCGAAAATAGAAAATGACGGGATTTGATTACAAGATTTACAAGAGTTGTAAATCGCTCCAACATGATTTGGCCATGTGGAAACATGTGGTAGAATGTGAGAAGTCTTTTATCGTATGTAACATATTTTTCAAAACGATGGAGGTTTTCTTTCAGAAAGTGGCGGGCTGAAAATATTAATAGCACAACAGAGTGTACGCTGTTCATAGGACATCCTTCGACGTTATGGAAAGTAAGTTAATTTTAAGGAGTTCTGAATTCAGATTTCTTATGTTGTATGGGTTTTTTAAACACAATCATTTTGATTGTGGTTTTTTTTCCCCGCTGTTACATGATGAATACCTTCAAGTCACTGATTTAAGTGAAATTTGATACATTCTGAGAACAGCAAAAATAAACCATTTAACATGTATAATTAATGTTCTACTTTTTGTACTTATGATATACATTTAGAAATGTGAGGTAGACATGGAGAAACTGAGGCTTCTGTAAATATCAAAGTTAATGCATACACTGCTGCACTTCTGGGTACTGTTTCATATGCTGGACTACATCTGCACTATGAGATACCTAAGCAAAGGCAACACAGGTGATGTGATTGTGAAATGAGCAAAAGAAACTCCACGTTTTTCAATTACATTACTTGTGTTTTCTAAGTTTACGAATGACATTGTGCAGATGAAGTTTAGGTCTGTCTATGGACACAGAAGAGGTCTGGCCGTTGTTTAAGAGTGAAGTGGACATGTTTTACTTCAATGGTAGGCCTTCACATGTATTATCTCCTCTGTATTCTTCAACAAGCATAAATTTGATATGCAACCCTGAGTAGGCCTCACCTTAAACAAACTTTTGGAGAGGCCACACCTAATCGTCATCCTGAATCAATCATTTAATCTATCACATTTAACTTCTATTAGTTCTACTGCTTCATTTGTTTAATCCTTACTTTCCTGCGTTTGCTACTTCCCTCATTCCTTTCTCTATTACTTAATTATTCTACTCCTTCCACTATTTTTCTCAGTCCCTCTCTTCTCATACTTCTTCACTCTTGTTCACTCACTCTGTCTCTATTAATGTTACTGTTTCTGATTGATCACAATTTTTTTTTTTTTAAAAGAACAGTAAGTATAAGGGAAGGAAACAGACAGTTATGTTACAAGAAAGACAGCTATAGGGAGTAAACAAAAGATACTGTTACTCGCAATCCACTGCTGATGATGTCATTGACCATGTCAGGAATGATGTAATATGTGACATCATCAGCAGTGGATTGCGGGTAACAGTATCTTTTGTTTACTCCCTATAGCTGTCTTTCTTTTAACATAACTGTCTGTTTCCTTCCCTTATACTTACTGTTCTTTTTTTAAAAAAAAAATTTTGATTCGCTCCCGGTTCGCGTACCAGAGTGCGAACCGGGAAGCGAACTAAAAGAAATAGAGGTTGGCAGAGTTCCAAATATTCTACCAATTTTTTTATAATAGGGAGGTAGTTCTGAAAAGAACTTTTTTTTTGTTTTTGTTGTTTTAATTTTTTTTTATTATTTTTCAGAACATTTTTTTAATTTTTTTGTATTTTCTGAACATTTTGATATTTTTTTGGTTTTTTTGGGGGAGAGGAAAAAACAAAAACGATTCATTGTAAAGGGCTCAACAGGAGCAACAAAAAAAAGAAGAATTTATTGTTTGGGGCGTTTCGGGCAAACATGATTATCAATAGCTTTGATAATTAGAGTAATGCTACTTTCTCTGTAGCAAATGAATTGATTACAGCGCACGCACACTTGTTTCACTTCCCCAAACTTCATTTGTATGTTTGGGACCATCTCCCTCGCCTCTGGTCCTGTCACTTCTTGTACAACCAATCTTCTGGCCATCGAAGGGGGATTTTCTTGCTCATCTCGTAACTGGGCAGCACTATAGTTGTTAGGATGCCACCTACTCATATGCCGATGCATAGTGTAGTTGCCGAAACTGTATTTTTATCAGTCCCCCTGGACAGTCTATCATCACATATACGGCAAAACACGTAGCGTGCATTTACTTTCTTTTGGCCCTCGGGAAATTAAAAAAATTGCCAAATATAATTCTCCTTTCGATGATACCTCCTGGGCTCCTCTGGCAAAAACAGTGTCTCTTCCTGCTCTTCCTCCTCTTCCTGTTCTTCCTCTTCTTCTTGAATAATAACTTGAGCAGGTGGTCCTCTCTTGCTTGGATGTGGTGGAGGTGGTGGGGAAGAACCAGCTGAAGCTACTAAAGAAGCCATTGCTCAATGTTAATAAAGGGTCTTTCTCTCACCAAGATGAAAGTCAGAGTGAGGAAAGAAGGAGGGGTTTTCATCATTTGGGAAAAGCAAAAGTTCTAAACCAATGAAAAGTGTTAATTTTAGATCACATGACCTAGTATTACATCATTAGGAAACCAAAAGTGAAATGAACCAATGAAAAGTGTTATTACCGAGTCACATGACCTGCTGTGTTTATGTTTCGCGCTTTGCGCCGTGTTCCAGTTCGCTTCCGGGTACGCTAACTTGGCGCGTCATATGACGTATTACGCGATAACGCAAAACGTCATGCTAACACAACAGTTACGCAAACGGAACGTTTACCGGTTCGGGGACCGAGTCGCGGCTCCAAATTGAGCTAACAGGAAGCTAACCAGTTCGCGGACTGGGAGCGAAACAAAAAAAAAAAAAAAAAATTGTATCAAAAACATGTAAAATATATTTTAAGATTTAAAGAAGAATACATTTTACAGCTACAGATATTAGCTTTTAAAAAACCAATGAAATTCACTGAAAAAACCATAGGTTATAGACCATATATAGTTAGGAATTAGCATTTACAAAACCTTGAAAATTCACTGAAAAAACCATGGGTTATGGAACATATATAGTTAGGGATTAGCATTTACAAAACCTTATTTTACTCACACAAAACCATTGAAATTTCATATATAGTTAGTTGCACTAACTATATATCGCGCACCCGCAATCCACTGCTGATGATGTCACATATTACATCATTCATGACATGGTCAGTGACATCACTGATGACATCACTGATGACATCTCAAATGACATCACTGATGACATCACTGATGACATCTCAAATGACATCACTGATGACATCTCAAATGACATCACTGATGACATCTCATTTGACATTACTGATCACATCACTGATGATATCATTCATGTGATAATACGATGAACCTCTTCAGACTCTAATATAACCTTAGATACAATCAGTGTAAACAGACACTCACAGACTGTCACTCATCCATGGAGTTACTCACACACCTAGTCAGTCATGCAAAGAATCAATCACACCTCCATTTCCTCAACTATACAGTTATACACACCTTACTTATTCAAACATATACTAACACACATTTACTCTCTTATACAATCCCTGATACAAGTTCACAATGATCCATACAGCCACTCACACATTCACTGGCTCTCATGCACAGTTATTTATATATGTCAACTCTCACATGTACTGTGTTTTACATATGTACTTACTTTTACATGTAGCACTAAGATATCCATTCACTCACCAATAGACTCATGCACACAGTCAACCGCCCATACAGCTGTTTCCACATGCACTTTTGAACCCATACATCTAGTGAATCCACTGCTCACACATCTATGCACAGAGTCATACACCTCCCAGCCACCCACACACACACTCAGTGTCCCATACAAATACTTGGGCAACCAATCAATAACCCATATAGTTACTCATATAGCTACTGATCAACACATGCAGCAGTTTACAGAAAAACAGACATAATGATGCACAAATTAAGACAGTTTAGTCACTAACCCATGCTCTCAGTGAGACACATTTAATCACTCACTCATACAGTCAGTCATGCACCTACTAAATCCTTCATCCAGACACTTATACATCCACTCATTCTTCAATATGTAAGACATATTTTAACTTTACAGAAACATACAGTCACTGGATAATGTCATCAGTGATGTCATCAGTGATGTCACTGACCATGTCATGAATGATGTAATATGTGACATCATCAGCAGTGGATTGCGGGTGCGCGATATATAGTTAGTGCAACTAACTATATATGAAATTTCAATGGTTTTGTGTGAGTAAAATAAGGTTTTGTAAATGCTAAGCCCTAACTATATATGTTCTATAACCCATGGTTTTTTCAGTGAATTTTCAAGGTTTTGTAAATGCTAATTCCTAACTATATATGGTCTATAACCTATGGTTTTTTCAGTGAATATATATATATATATATATATTACCTACTGGCAGACGCCAGTAGGTAGTTATAGTTAGGATTTAGGAAATATTATCCATAGGAAATCTGCAACATTCTATTCCCAATAACTTTGGCGCCGATGGATGAGTCTTTGCGAAATTTTCCAAACTTTTGGCCTGCTATGGTCCGCTCCTATCCTGAAAGTTTCATAGTGATTTCTCAAGTGGGGGTCGAAAAAAAAGGGGGTTCCCAAAACGTGTTTTCCCCATGCAATTTCCCATAGGACCTTTAGCCACAGCTACAGCTTGAACTGCTGAACGGAATGACACCAAATTTGGCAAAGAGGTAGCCCTCAGTTCAGACTTGTGCCTTTTGCTTAAATGGTGTCAATCTGTTCAGTAGTTCCTGAGAAAATTACAGTTAAAATCATTTATATATCTATGGGCGCGGTGGATCCGCGGAGTCTGCACGCATTGTCATCGTACAATAAGCGCACCCTTCCGATCACACGCTGAATGCTAATTGGCTGTCAAGTGGTTGTCAACATTCGAAAGCAGGAACTGTTGGCAGCTATTTTGTGCCTCTGTAGAAGCGAGGCTGAGAAAGTCAGCGGAATATGTTTGCAAAACGTAGAAAGGGGCAAGGTAGAAATAATTTTACCATCTAGACCAGCTTAGGCTTCATGTATTGTGGGAGGGGGACTGCATGGCCCCTTTCCTGGATCACCCATGGGCCTCGTTACCCCCGGGGCTACAAAGAAAATGGTTGGGGGGGCTGCAAGGTCTCCAAAGCCCCGGGAGACTACCACTATCCGGGGCTTTATGTATTGTGGAAGGGCCAGCTCCTACAGTGTCCTGGAGTGTCCATCTCACCCTCCCATAGCAAGGAAATCTGTTTTCTCTTTCAAAATCTAAATCAGATTGCTTTTCCATATGGGGAGCTCCATGTTAGTAGCTCGGCATGTGGAAAAGCAATGCCGGCTCCGGCGTAGAAGTTGTGCACCAAAGGCCATGGAGTCGCGCACCCTACAGATTATGAGTGGTGCATCCAGCGAGTGCATATCAGGGGGCCACACTGAGCGCTGAGCTGGGTGCATGACTTTTAATTTTACCGTAAAAAATTAGCCCCTATCAGTAATTTCTATTATCCCCGGGGACCCAATCCCCTGTGTCTTATAAAAAATGTTGCAGACCATGGAGGGAGCCACAATGCCCCCACGGTCCCGTCATTCTTTGAGAGCTGGCATTGCTTTTCCACATGGGGAAATGCTAACTTGCATGTGGGAAAGTTATCCGGTTTGGATTTTGAAAGTGAGAACAGACTTTAGTGCTCTGTCTTTCAAAATACAAACCAAGTTTGCTATGGGAGGGTGGGAGCCGCGACACTCCCGCCCTCTCAAAGCAAACAACAGTGTCCCGTGGTAGGTACCCTGGGACACTGCAGGAGCCGGCCCTGGGGGGGTGGAGGTCCCCAGGGCCCAGGAGGGCTCTAGGTGTTTTTCCAAAAATATCAAACAAAATGGCTTCTGGACAGCAGCAGAAGTATCTTCTGAAGAAGAACTCTTGCAGGAGGCACCACTTCCACAGAGCCAGAATCTGTCTTGTGGAAATTATTGACTTTTCCACCTGGAGAGAAAAAAGTAAATGCGAGAAAGGTGACGTGCAAAATTTGTGATCAAGTCCTGTCAAGAGGCAGTGAAAAAGGGCACAGACATCACCTGGCAGCCGTGAGGGAAACGGCGGAGCACAGCATAAGCCATCGGACGCCGTGAGGGGAAAGGCAGGACTTACCACTCGCCTGCACCCAAACTACAAATCCCGGCAGGCATTGGGGGTGTGACGCGCACTACTGACGACGCCAGCGCGCCCGGAGGCACTACAAGTGTCAGGAGCACAGCGAACTCCTGGGGGCACAGACATCACCTGGCAGCCGTGAGGGAAACGGCGGAGCACAGCATAAGCCATCGGACGCCGTGAAGGGAACGGCAGGACTTACCACTCGCCTGCACCCAAACTACAAATCCCGGCAGGCATTGGGGGTGTGACATGCACTACTGACGACGCCAGCGTGCCCGGAGGTGCTACAAGTGTCAGGAGCACAGCGAGCTCCTGGGGGCACAGACATCACCTGGCAGCCGTGAGGGAAACGGCGGCGCACAGCATAAGCCATCGGACGCCGTGAGGGGAACGGCAGGACTTACCACTCGCCTGCACCCAAACTACAAATCCCGGCAGGCATTGGGGGTGTGACGCGCACTACTGACGATGCCAGCGCGCCCGGAGGCGCTACAAGTATCAGGAACATCACTCGCCACGCGAGTCGCGCGCGGGAGAAGCCCAGGACAAGGGCGGGGCCATCTAAGGCCATCAGAGGCCAGAGGAGGGCGGGGCGGGGCCATTCCCCTTGGCTCAGCACGAGGAGATGCGGCATAAGCACTAAAGGTACTGTTTCCCTTTACATATCCCCCTTAACAAATACGTCCTTCCTATTTTGTCTACAAAGTGCCATCACTGATCTGTTTATATTGGAAAAGATGGCTGATGTCTTCACCTGCACGGGGGGTTCCAGGAACGATGCCTCGCACAGCGGCATGACCAGAGCAACATTGGACCACTATCTAAAGAGGGTAACGCTCCCCATTATTAGGGACCTAGAGCGACCAGAGCGATCTCCCGCTCTGGATAGTTCGCTCAATATGTACTCTCCTTTACAGTTTGTAGATCCTGCTCCCGAGATATCATTACTGGAGGAACTAAACAACCTGTGTAAAACTACGTATAAACATGTGATACCTGTCAATGTGAAAACTAATCCACCCATCTGCGCCATATCAAATATTAGCCCTCGGCCTTGCATTCAACCCCAACTAACCCCTAGTAAACAGGATGAGCCCGCTCTAACACGATCAAAAGTGAACTCGCCTTTGGCATTGACCCCTCAGCCTACCATCGCCAAAAGAAAGCAAGAAGGGGTCAAACACCTGGGGAGACGGGCCAAGCAACAGAAACCAAATCCTCATCCTGTACCACCTAATACCTCTAACACTGACACATTGAATCCATTTATTCACGCTTCCTTTCTGGCTTCAATCGAGAACATAATTAAGACTATATTATCCCCCCTGATGGACAAAATGGTCAGTCTAGGGGATAGGCTTATGGCCGTTGAGGAAGCAATTAAGGCCAATCCACAACCTGTAAAAACTATAACCATATCCTCTCAATGACAGCCTTTAGTAGCTACAAAATTGCCCGACAACCCCGTACAAAGCAAGACCACCCATTATCAGTCAGCAACTCGACATGTGAAAAGCTTGGATCCCCCTGTTAAAATTATACATAGCTCCTGCCCTACAGTAGGGCTAAATAAACAATTGCCTTTAAATAAGGAAACCGTGGTCATTCGTAACAAAATGTCGCCCACATCCAAGCATCTACATTTGCCTCCAGAGGCCGCCCCTATTGTGTGTGTGCTTTCGGGAGTACCTGAACTTACAAGGGGGAAACATGAAAGCCATATGGACCTTAGAAACAAGGTCTCATTTTGGCTAACCAAAAATAGACCTTTACCGCCAAATATTGATGGGACCATACTTAGTGTCAGAAGGGTGGGCTGGCTAGGACCTCTACGCAAGGACTTGGTGGGCGATCTGGTACTTGTTAAATTCAAGTCTAACTATGTGGTTCCTTAACTCCAATCCTGGCAGCCTCAAATAGGAGATGGTCCTATATCCATATGGAGCATATGTGACTTTTATCCTAGTTCATTATATGTCTAGTTGAAACGTAAAAATTGATAGCATGGTTCCCTTAAAGTGCGTCTGTAGAAATATCGCTCTTTCTTTCTTTCTTATTTTGAACAACCAGAGAAAATACCATGTATCATGCAATTATGTGTTATGTTGGTTTTAATAATGTATTGTATGTTTTAACTGTTTGCTTTTATTTTGTGATGTCTTTTATGGTTAATTGTACCGAATACAGAGATTGTGTAAACTTGGCAGTGAAAAAGAATACTCTTGTGGCACTGCTTCTATGTACAAGCATCTCAGGACCACACATCCTCTCAATCTTGCTTGGGAGGACATGAGGAGAGCTGCTTTGAACCCCTCACCTGCTGTGGCAAGTACATCTGGAGCATCCTCAGGAACACCTGCAATGGACATTAGGCCAGAATTGGCCTTTCTCTAGCAACACTGCGTGAAGTGTAAGAAACTTATATGCTTCGGTGCGCAGTCCCTGGATGCATTTTGTGCTGCGCAACGCAACCATCGTTGTTAATTATTTTATTTTTTTAGAATGATAAGTAATTCCAAAAGTTTCCTGTTTTATTCGTTCTTTTTTTGTTCATTTTTTGAAAAAACACCACAAAAAATACAAAATTGTTTAAAAAAAAATACAAAAGAAAAAAGAAGAAAAAAAAGTTCTTATCAGAACTATCTTATCTGGTTAAAGAAAGAACTATATCTGCAAGTTAATGTGTGAAAGTTTGGGTAAATATATATGTACTGCATGATTGACTGAAAGAATGCATTATTAGTGTATGGTGAATTTATAGGTGAAGATTTATGAGGAAGTACTGCAGCGTAACACTGCAATCTCTTTAGCTGCACTGCACTGTTGCACTTCCAAAGCACAGGGATGTGACATATGTACATGAATATGTTGCAACTCTGTTCTTCCCTCTGCACTGCTGCACAAACTGCAGCCATGCTGTGACTCAGGCACCCTTGCACCATGGTGCAAGGATGTCTGTGTCGTGAAGAGATTGTTTTTGTGCAGGAAGGGACACCTTTTTGCAAAAAAACAATCAGTAAAGGCATTTTCCTCTTTTATTGTATGTTGTGGAATGCAGCATGCAATGAAAGAGAACAATTCTCCTCGTTGCGCCTTGCTACACCAACTATAGGATGGTAGAGCATTCACACACATCTCCAGATTTACGATTTCTAATAAATCTGGAGATGCGTCTTGTTCTATGGGTGTTGTGTGGGAACACCCACAGCAACACCTATGGAACGCCCCTTCAACACAAAGTTCTGTGTTTAAAGGGGTCGTATTTACAAGGAGAGGAAAAACTTTGAGGGTGGCTTTTCCTCTCCTTGTAACTTTGAAGGAGTGCCTGGCGCCATCACTACGTTACAAAAAGTGACGTACTGTGGCGCTGGGTGCTTGTAAATCTGCCCCATAAGTGCTTAGGTATTGGCAGACTGATACAATAAGAACATAGGTGCTCATTAGGATGGTGGACGGACCTGCGTCCGTCCGCCACCCCAGAGGAGGAGGGACCGTCCGCAGGGGCAGCGGCGGTCCCTCCAGTGCAATTAGGATGTGACCGCCACCCTGGCGGTCACATCCTCAATATTTAACATTGCGGTGGGTGCTGCTTGAAGCAGCACCAGCCGCAAGGTTAAATATGAATGCTTCGCATTTGTATGCACAAAGCGGCAGGCACCGCGTGGTGCCTGCCGCTTCGTGCATGCAAATGCAGGGGGGTACCATAGGTACCCCCATCTGCACCCCCCCACCCCCCATCACCCCGGGGGCCCGCAACGGGCCCCCAAAGAAATCACTGTATTACTTTCCACGCCAGAGAAGCCGCCGCGGAAAAGCATCTGTTTACCCCCATCCTAATATGGCTGGCGGTGTCTGTTAGACACCGCCTCCATATTAGAGCTTTTCCGCCGCGGTCATAAGTTGACCGTGGCAGAAAAGCAGCGGATGGTCTTCCTGACCCCCCAGCCATCCTAATCTAGCGGGGTGTCTTTGAAGCCTCCGCAGCGGCCCGGAGGATGAGGAAACACTGCAATCCTAATGACCCCCATAGTGCTGGATGGGTGATTGAAGAATTGCATGAGACTGATAGGAGGTATCCCACGCTGCATGGGTACTACTTCAGTATTTAATGGAGTGGATCAATAGTATGTATCTGCTCAGAGATTTGTAGGGATTATGCACAGAATATGTTATGTGTACTTGTGTTGATTCCTAGGTCATTTCATAAGAATACTACTAGTAACTGGATTGATGACAGTGCTGCAAACAGAGTGAACACGTAATTTATAAGTGCTTACGTATTGGTGGAGTGATAGTATAAGTAGATAGTGGTAGATAAGTGATTAAAGAAGTGCATGGAACAGACTGGACAATTCCTACACTGCATGAATATTAACTGGGTATTTAGAAGAGTGTATCAATAGTATGTAGCTAGTTAGAGGTCTGCTTGGATAGTGAACAAAATATTATTGCTCTACATGTGTTAGTAGCTAGGCCATTCCATACGTTCATGACTAGTAACTAGAATAATTACAGTATTACAAACAGAGTATATAGTGAATTGGACAGAGACAAGATGTTACGCCAACTAGAATCAAAAATGATACTAGAACTGGATACCAAGGTGCCTAATGGACTTAACACCACAGAGGATTTGTACCATTTTCTATAGGGCAGACCCAATCCATCGAGTCAATGATGATTTACACCCCTATTTCAAAAGTTATATTTCTTTCAACTGAGTTAGCTGCCTCACACAGATTAAATTACTTTAAGTCATTCCCTTTTGCTGTTCCTTCTAACATATATAAAGCATATTTTGGAGAAAGAAAATAATCGGAAAAAAATATATGTTGTTTTGTCATTTCACCCTTATTTTTCTTTGACTTGTTGAGAATGTAGATATAAACTTATTTGAACCTCTCTACAATATTAGTTTGGTATTCACTATTTGAGGTGTTAGGGGCACTAATAGATTGAAGTAGATACTAACTGGACGTGGGCATTACATTTGAGAATAGAGGGGCTGCCATCATCAGTCGATGTCCCCAATATAATATGATCATTAAAAAAAGGGTTGCCATCAATTCCAGATGTCCCCGCAGGATTGTAAATTAGATACAAGGTCTCAACAGCATAATATTTATTAACAATTTTTGCACAGAGTGTGTGTTTACATTGCACGAAATTGCACATTACTAATGGAACAGTTTTTAGAATAACAATTCATTTTTGTATTTAAAATGATTTTAAGTATTTAAAATATGCTTTTAAACTAGAACTGTCTTATTTATATATAGAGTAATGTTTACATATTGCGATAATTTGCACACTACATGCTTTGACATTATTATACTGTTTTGACCGTGTTTATGCATTTATGCAGAAACTTTCCTGTTTTACAAAATATTTGTGATTTCATATGGACGCCCTTTCTGAATCTTTCAGCGTGTCAGCGTGCCTGCGTTTGCCTATTCCTTGGGACAGAGTGCCAGTCATCGTCAGTTTCACCCTACCACTCGCGGAACCCGCTCCGCGGGTCCCGCATCGCTGGAGTGTCTGTGTTCTCCTTCGTGTCAAAAAGGAACAGCTGTGGGAAGTGCATAACGGGGCTGCGAGCGAGCGCGCCTGCTCCTTGAGGGACTTCATCTCCCAGGAGCGAGCGCCAGCCCGGAGCAGGATCACCTGGGCCGCTCTCCCCGACCCCTCCCACCCCTTCCACCTTTTGTGGGCAAGGCCTATTTTACCAGATTACACTCCCGCAGCGCGGGAGAGCGCGCGGGAGAAGCCCGGGACAAGGGCGGGACCGTTTGAGGCCGTTCGAGGCCTGAGCGGACTGGACTGGGCCATCCCTCTAAGCCATTAGATACGGGCTCCATTGTCACCACCAGAAACCATGTCATCCAGGGAGTACAAGGTGAGGGCTGCAAAATCCAAATTAAAAAACGGAACCCTTGATGATTTCATTACCAAAACCCATTCCGCCATAGACAGTGAGATTGCCAAAATGCAACGTCGAGTCTCATCTGAGTTGGACGCTGCAAGGAGGCTGTCACAGGAGATAGCCGCGGCAAAAAAATCCTCCTTAGGTGCCTTCGCTTTCGCCAAAACCCCTGAACGCTCTATCGCCCAGCCATTGAAACTGATTGAAACCATTGTAGATATTCACCAGTCAATTGTTCCCCCTACACCCACACCAAATGAGACCTTACCATTACCTTTAGTATCCCCTACCACTTCTTCAAAAATACCTATGTCTGGGGTAATAGAGGAGATGAATGAGTGTAAGAAAGATGTGCCGGTGTTGGGCTCAGAATCTATATCTATAGTGCAGGCTGGGGGACTTCCTGAAAACAAACAGCAAGGGCCATATACCAAAAGGAAGCGTGGTAACCAAACATCATACGCTAGGAAAAAGGTAAAGGTTGCAAAATCCCAATTATTCACCAATTTGCCTTCCCCGCCTCCAGTGATAATTACACAACCTTCTGACTTTACTTCAGAGGTCAATAAGGATGCGCTAGAGATAATCCAGGACAGGGACAAATTGACAATAGTGAAGGAGAATAACGAAACACCACTTTGTGTTATAAATGGGGAAGACGTTGAATTTTTGAATGTAGTGTGGGAAACACTTAAAAAGCTTTTAAATCCCTTTGAGGACAGATTATCGCAGATAGGTTCCCAAATTTCCAATATGGAAAAGAACCTTTTGCAGTCAGGGAAAAAGCACTCCGGTAAGGAAGATAAGGACCTAATGATCGGTGTCGAGAAACTTATAAAAAGTCTATTGAATCCTCTGATAGAGAAAACCCAAATAATAAATCTAAAATTAGACCAACTGGAGTTCTTAACATCTAAGAATACCGCTCTATTGGAAAGCCTGGTAGGAAATAAAAAACAACCAGCTACCACTGTTGGTAAGACTAACAGTGATAACACCAGTGTAGGAAAAAAGGGCCATAAGCCTAATCAAATACCTCAACCCCTACCTAGCGGTACTACTCCCTGTACTACCCCCTGTTCGGTTCTAACTCCCTCAATAAAAATCAAGCAGGGGAATACAGTGGGACAAAAGTCAAGTAACTCGCTGGTGGTAACTACGCCAGTTGTTACATCTGGGCCTGCCCAGATTGATAATAAAGTGAAAGAAACTCCATCGAGTAAACCTCAGGCCCCTAGTAAAACCCCACTACAAGGTAGACAAATCTACGTAAATATACCACCGGAGTCTGCTCCATACATGGCTATCCTGACAGGTGTACCATTAATCGCAGAGAATAAATACGAGAAAAACGAGGACCTCTTGAATAAAACAAAATATTGGCTAAATACAAACAGGCCATTAACTGAGGATACTATTACAAAAATCCTAAGTGTACGGAGGGTTCCCTGGGTTGGACCAAGTAAAAAAGACCTGGAGGGTGACTGCATATTGATAAACTTTAGAGATAACTGGGTCAAGGATATTATTTGCAGCAAGGCTAGGTTTGGGCGGATGGGGGACATCCAGTGCATTGGTCTTGAATATTTCTATCCCAATCTCCATCAGTCTTTCCCTGATCAAAATTCCTCCCGCCAAGGATATGGCATAAATAGTAGACACCAAACGGGTTGGGCACATAACCCAAATATGAATTATGGCCCGCATCATCTTTATACTCCTTGGCATGAGACAGCCAATCTCATGGGGCCACAAAGTATGGGAAATTTTATACAAGTCCCTTATAACCCGCGAAGACCAAGGTTCATGGGCGCAGAATATCCTGGCTGGTTCCCAAATAACAATAATAACTATAATAATAACATTCCATTGAGGAATCGCTTTGACCCTTTGATGAACCTAGATGAGGTAGATTGACTGCCACCCAGGGTTAAGGTCATAGAAACATCAATAATTGAGGGTATAAAAGAAGACCAAGGGACATGTATTTATGATGGTAATTTAGTACGGGATACTTTTGAAGGTGAAAATGCGACCACTGGACACTCACAGAAGGGGACTGTTGCCGTGCCAATGGCCAACATAGACAAGGGACATGAACAAAATATGTTATCATTGCCTAACCCAAATACTACTGTTGTAGGAGATGATTCGGGAAATAGTGATGAAATGCAAGGGCCTTCACCTTCCTCTTCATTAATTTCCTTATTGTCCTGGAACATCTTCGGAATTACAAATAAGCTAGAGGATGAGATTTGGTTAGATTTTGTGAAAACTCATGAAATCTTGTGTCTACAAGAAACATGGTCTAGGACCACGTGTGACATCGAGGGCTTTCAATCACTTGCTGTCCCGGCTGTTCCATCTACATCGGGAAGGGCCAAAGGTGGAATATTGACTGCTTTGTTTATAAAACTACAGGATCCCAAAATCTCGTCACTGGTAAAAACAAACTGGTATCAAGTGTTGCTGTTGGAATACCTTTTCCCTGAATCTGTGTTATTAATTAATTGGTACTATAACATCTTTAATGGGCATGATACCTCAATAATTCAGGATCTCGAGTATGCTTTGGTTAAAGTCCGTGGCAGGCACCCTTCTTCTCCGCTTATCTGGGTTGGTGATTTTAATTGTACACTTTGTGTTCATGCAGGATCGAATGTATGTGGTCTAGAGGATCTGAATGCTCAGCCTCTAAACCATTTTAGGCACACGCCGCAGGGGGACGCCCTGAATAATATCATCCTAACTAATGATCTGTGTATAGTAGACCCCTGGTCCCCCCCAGATACCCTGCATTTACCGACCTTTCAGGGCTTGAGGGGTGAAATGAGTACAATTGATTTTGTTTTGGTATCAAGCACCTTTCTAAAGCATGTAGATAAGTTGGAGGTGGTAGCAAATCCTGCCAGTGATCATAATCCTCTAATTCTATCAATCTGGGTTCCGACACATGAATCGCTAAGGTCCTGTGAACAACCTATTCAGTATAATAAAAATCAGGGTGTCACTCTGAAATGGAGGAAGATAAATGTGTCCCAGTTGCAAGATGACATTACTGCAAACTGTAAAACCGAAATAGATACATGTCTAGCGGGATCTGATTCTCATAAGGTCATAGGAAGTTTTGAGAAGTTGTGTTGCCACATAGGACAGTGCCTAAAAAAGCCTAAAGGGAAAGGTGGCCAAAGGGCCTTTAGATGGTTTGATTCTGTGTGCTCTGCCACACATAGGTCTCTAAAATTAGCTTTGTCTCAAAAGCCAAGAGATAAAGAGCTTGTAAAGATCAGTAGGAAAGCTTATAGAGACGCCATTACAAAAAGAAAGCAAGACCTGAAAGATATGGCCTGGGATGACCTTGAAAAGGCAGCAGAACTGAAAGATAGCAGGCTATTCTGGGAGGTCATAAATCGCCCCCTTTTTAAGAGTGATAACAGTGAAGCTATAGCTATGCAGGTTACTGCCGAACAATGGGTTCAACACTATAGCAAGATTTTTAATCCCAAATCATATCCAATTATTTCGAGTGTTGAGGAGACAGGGGGCGTGGTGCTACCATCTCCCTCGGCTTTGACCCTCAGCTCATCATTTACATTGACTGAGATTGAGGAAGCCCTAGGGAAAGGAGCATCCTTAAAAGCGCCAGGGCCTGACGCTGTCCCCCTCGATCTTTTTAAATCTAATACCAGCCTGTGGGCACCCATCTTATTAAATGTTTTTAAAGCTGTGGTGGTTGGCCGCATCCCTGGCACATGGAAAGAGGCAACCGTTGTGCCAATTTTTAAGAAGGGTAACAGATCTGATCCTTGCTGTTACCGTCCAATTTCTTTAATAGACGCTGCTTGTAAAATCCTTGGCAGAGTTATCCTGGTGAGATTGGAAAGTTGGGCAGATTCTGTTGGATTGCTAGTTGATTCCCAATATGGTTTCAGGCACGGAAAGGGGACAAATGAGCAGTGTCTCAATTTGGCCCTGATCCTGGGCAAGTATATGAAGGCCAAAAAATCTGTTATTCACTTGGCCTTCATGGACCTGACAAGTGCTTTCGACACAGTCTGCAGGAGTAAGTTGTGGAAGATGATGACTGATATGGGCTTTGAGGAACCCCTGGTGACCTTGCTCCGTAGGTTACATGAAGCCACAAATGTGTCCATCAGATTTGGTCCCGGAGGGGAATTAACGAAACCAATACCTTCCACAGAAGGAGTACGTCAAGGATGTATCTTGGCGCCTTTCCTCTTTTTGGTTTACACAAATGGTTTAGAACAATACCTATTAAACCAGGGTTGTGATTTCCCAAAAATTAATGGTAAAAGCATTCCAATGCTTTCATATGCGGACGATACTGTCCTAATGACACTAACAGGCAACAGCATGCAAATGTGTTTAAATGCTTTTAACAAATTCATGCTTGATTTAGATCTAAAGGTAAACTTCGAGAAATCCTTTGTAATGTCCTGTGGCCCAAAGGGGCCGTCTACTAGGAAGTTCGAGGTAAACAGCCGCATAATTGGGAAAGTTGATAATTTTAATTATCTTGGTAACCTGTTTGATAGTAAACTAAGTTGGACACCGGTAATGAAGGTCCGAGCCCAGAATATGACAAGGGCGATAGAGGGTATCTTCCGCTTCTGTAGTAAATTGGGGCAAAAACACATTATGCATCTCAGAACCCTTTACACCTCAAAGTGCCTATCTGTTGCCACCTATGGGGCAGGGGTGTGGGGGACGGAAATGCCTGCCGCAATACAGGTGGTGGAAAATAACTTCATAAAAAGGGTCTTGGCAGTTCCTAAAAGCACCTCAAACACCTTCTGTCATGATGAAATTGGTATGGTCAGCGTATCTGATATAATCAGTATGTCCCCTTTACTCTTATGGGGTAAAATCTGGCAATCAGAGGACCTGCAATTAACAAAAGAAATTATTACCGATTGCATGGCCTTAGAAAATTCCAAACAGATCCCCTGGTTATCTTATGTTTGCAATATGCTGAACAAAATCGAACTTGGTTTTTATTTCAACAGCCCTGAGAAAATCAAGGGGAATTATAAAAAGGAGATAAAATCAAAGTTTGTGAAGGCAGGTATTCAGCCTCTTATGGATAAAATTGGGACTGAATCCGTGCATGTTTGTAAACCACAGCCGCAGTTTTATCTAACATTTACTCTTAATGCGCAATGGCGATTTCTTTTAACTCGGTTTAGGCTGGAGACCCTCCACTTTTTACTTGCTTTCCCTAAACAAGGGGGCTGGGTTGAGAGACTGTCCCCTTGTCCTTGTAGTAACAAGGACAGGCAGAGTACCTTACATCTGGTTCTCTTCTGCTCCCTGTATAAAGAGCCAAGACTCCGGTTCATTAAATCTATTCTGAAGGGTAGGCAACCTTGTACTTACAAGGAAGGTTATGAACATTTGTTATCCTTATCTTCTGTGGAAATCTGTTGTGCAATGTTAAATTTTATCAGAATCTCCCTAAAGATCAGAAAGAATTATGGGTAGCTTCACAGGTTATGAATATTTGTAAAATTTTAAAGTGTAATCTTTTTGAATTTCTGTCACTGTTATTATTATGTCTTTTTTAAAACAAACTGTGCTTACAAATTAGTTTTAAATGACTTGTATAAATGTATTCTTATCTGAAATGTGACACGATTGAATGTTCAATACTTTTATGATTCATTTTATGTATCGAATAAAGTTTTTGAATACGAATACGAATACGAATTCAATATGATTAATGGTCATTTGACCTCCTCTCTACTCCTTAATGCCATACATACGCAAAAGTAGTATTTCTTTGATGTTTAATTGTATCACATGGTGTGCACTAGCATTTTAAAAATACAGGCATTGTGGGTAAACCTTTGACTGTGAACAAGGGCATCCGCCCGAAATGCGTCAGTTTTTGCTTCTGCTCAGTTTGCCTCAATAAAATTCTAATTTGCCTTATCTTGGATTCGTTTGGTCATCTGTTCTGGTTCCTGGAAGCTGGGCTACAGTTTGACTACTTTCTGCATATATATATATATGTTTCATATGACGTATTATGTTTCAAGGATTACATTACACTGAAAGGAGGTCTGTCACTCTGTCACAAGGATTGTGTCATCAGTGAAGTCATGAGTGATGTCACTGACCATGTCATGAGTGATGTAATATGTGACGTCATCAGCAGTGCATTGCAGGCGCGCAAGTTATAGTGAGTCCAACCAACTATAACGTGGGAATTTCAATGGTTTTATGTCAGTAAAATTTACAGCTAACTATAACTGGTGTCAAACCTATGTTTTTTTCAGTGAATTTAATAGGTTTTTTTAAATGCTAATTCCTAAATATAACTGGTGTGAAACCTATGGTTTTTTCAGTGAATTTCAAAGGTTTTTTAAATGCTAATTCCTAACTATAACGATTGTGAATCCTCTAGTTTTTCACTGAATATCAAAGGTTTTTTAAAAGCGAATTGCTTTCTATATCGAGTTTGTAACCTACGATTTTTTTTTTAATTTGCTGTTTTGTGTAAGTATTATTTATTTTTATTTTTTTATAATAATATTTTTAAAATGTTTTTTTTTATCATTTTTTCCTTGGGCGCTCTGGGTGCGCTTACCGGTAAGCTCTCCGGAAAGCGTACCCAGAGCGCTACTTGCTTTCGTGTAAAATAATATGAATGAAAAGTAAATAATAACGCAAGACATTTAGTACCATACATATAAAAGCAGTATTTTTGAATATGGAAATGAAAATGATTTTGCATTTCCGTGAAACTATCAAAACGTCACTCAGGCGCGCCGCGTAAGCGCCCCCGGAAGCGCCTTCGTTCGCGCCGCGTATGCGCCCCCGGAAGCGCCTACGTTCGCGCCGCGTAAGCACCCCCGGAAGCGCTTCGGAGCGCGCAGCGTAAGCGCGTCAAGTCATGTGACCTTAAAATAACACTTTTCATTGGTTGCTAACAGTTTTTTTTACAAAGAATGAAATCCCCACCCATTTTCTTCACTTCTTCTTTCACTTTTGTGACTGAAAGACCTGCCTTTTTGCTCTCGGTTCTTTGTTGGATATCTTGGATTATCATGGCTGCCAGACCATCCAGCAGTGAAGATGACTTTAATGAATTCATCGATGAACAGCCTCCTCAGCCAAAAGTCAAAGAACCTTTCATCTGGAAAAAAATTCCATACCTGATGACCAGAAGAAGGTAAATGCTCAAAAAGTGGAGTGCAGGATCTGTCACACAGTCCTGTCACAGGGTGACCCCACTAAAAAATATTATTTTGGGAACTCCACAATGATTCGCCATGTGGAGAGGAGGCACCCCCAGAATTTTGCCCAGGAAAGTGTCAGGGCTCTGGCACAAGAGGTTCCCAGTGATGGGGTCTCTACATCAACCGGAGGACCAACAACATTGGTGAGGGGGAGATCACAAGAGCTGGTTCCGAACATTCAGCCTGCATTTAACAAAGGCGTCCTTAAATTTAGAGACTGTGATCAGCTACTTTGCTATGGGGAGCAAAGTGGTCTGCTCAAGGTTCGAGCATTGGAGAACCATCGCTGCCGTTCCCAGCCCTAATTTTTGTTGTTTTTTTCTTGCTCCTGTTGAGCAGTTTTCATTTCCTGTTTTTGTTTTTGTTCTAAAAAAAGAAAAAAGAAGAAAAAAAAAGTTCTTTTCAGAACTACCTCCAATTCTCATTAAAGAGCTATATTCTTAAAAAAATGAAAAAGAGTAAAAGAAGTGGAGTGCATTGATAAAGGAAAGGACAATGAGTTAGAAAGAACAGAAAGGTATGAGAGGAGAAAGGAAGTAAAGTAGAGGGACTGAAAGAAGGTGAGTGTTGGGAAGGAAAGTAAGGAGAAGGAGAGTGAACATGGGGAATGTGGATATTCAAAGAAAATGTAGAAAAGGAACGGGGGTGCGGAAGGGCAAGAAAAGATGCATTGCTAGAGTTGCATCATTTTTGTGACACACTCCAGCAATGCATCACTTTTGCGCTTACAGATACGTCTGAAATACTGACGTATCTGTAAGTACTTACGACATAATACGTCATATATTTAATATGACGCATGACTAGAAGACTGAAGGCCTCATTTATGAGGCCATGCGTCACTTTTACGCCACCGGTGCGTCTCTTTTTGGGACGCGCCAGTGCTATAAAAAATGCACCTTATTCAGTCATATTTACAAAGTGACGCATCTAGGTAGATGCGTCACTTTGTAAATCCCTGCGCCACATTATACCTGCGTCAGGTGTAATGTATGCAAAAGGGACGTATTGACGCAAGAAAGGGTCATAGAGGTGACGCAGTGAAATCTATGAGATATCACTGCGCCACTTTTATGACGCTGTTGCGTTCAAATCTTGTGCCTGTTTCACAGCAGGCGTAAGACTGATGCAGGCCCTTTCACATGGGCCTGGCCCCATGTGAAAGGATGCATTGCTGGAGTTGCATCATTTTTGTGACACACTCCAGCAATGCATCACTTTTGCGCTTACAGATACGTCTGAAATACTGACGTATCTGTAAGTACTTGCGACATAATACGTCATATATTTAATATGACGCATGACTAGAAAACTGAAGGCCTAATTTATGAGGCCATGCGTCACTTTTACGCCACCGGTGCGTCACTTTTTGTGACGCACCAGTGCTGTTAAAAATGCACCTTATTAAGTCATATTTACAAAGTGACGCATCTAGGTAGATGCGTCACTTTGTAAACCCCTGCGCCACATTATACCTACATCAGGTGTAATGTATGCAAAAGGGACGTATTGACGCAAGAAAGGGTCCTAGAGGTGACGCAGTGAAATCTATGAGATATCACTGCGTCACTTTTATGACGCTGTTGCGTCCAAATCTTGTGCCTGTTTCACAGCAGGCGTAAGACTGATGCAGGCCCTTTCACATGGGCCTGGCCCCATGTGAAAGGATGCATTGCTGGAGTTGCATCATTTTTGTGACACACTCCAGCAATGCATCACTTTTGCGCTTACAGATACGTCTGAAATACTGACGTATCTGTAACTACTTGCGGCATAATGCATCATATATTAAATATGATGCTTGAGTAGAAGAATGAAGGCCTCATTTATGAGGCCATGCGTCACTTTTACGCCACTGGTACGTCACTTTTTGTGACGCATCAGCAGCGTAAAACATGCACCTTATTGAGTCATATTTACAAAGTGACGCATCTAGGTAGATGCGTCACTTTGTAAACCCCTGCGCCACATTATACCTACGTCAGGTGTAATGTATGCAAAAGGGGCGTATTGATGCAAGAAAGGGTCGTAGAGGTGACGCAGTGAATGAACTGGGTTTTCCCCATGCTACGCTCCCCCATACGCTCCCCGGTGCGCATACCAGGAGCTCCCCCTGCGAAAATCGAAAAAATAAAAATAAATGTTTGCCCCGCGGGGCCCTTTTATGGCCCCGACATCAAACCTAGGGGGTCAGTGGGGGTCTACCCTGCCCCCTTTTGCTCATATCCCCCTTTGTTTTTCCCACCTCTTGTGTCTCGATCCTACCGAGACACAAGATGGCGGCCACTCCGGACTGTTTGGAATGTTGACAGACACCCGAGGGCCAATCAGCTCTCCGCTCGCGAACTCGCGTAGCGCGCCCGGTGCGCGTACCGGGGCGCGCCTATAGATATATATATTTTTTTGAACCTAAATTACTCAAAATCCACTGGAGCACATATCTTGAGACATAGCAAAGGCACATCGGGCTACCAGTCCCTACAATTTTGCCAAGTTTTGTGGAAATCCATTCAGCCGTTCGGGCTAAAATTGAGTCCAACCGCCCTATGGAAATTAACATGGGGAAAACACGTTTTGGGACCCCCCTTTTATCTCGGCCCCCGCTTGACGAATGTCCCCCAAACTTTCAGGGAAGGAGCAGAGCAGATTCCTCAACCGCCGCCAAAGTTATTCACAATAGAATGTTCCGATTTCCGTATTCAAAATAATCCTAACTATAACTACCTACTGCCGACAACCAGTAGGTAATATTTATAGCCAGTAGGTAGTTAAAGTTAGGATTTTTTTCAATGTTAAATCCCAAAATTCTATTTGGAGTAACTTTGGTGCCGTTTGACGAATCTGATTGAAAATTTCCTCAAAATGGCCTCGCGGCGTTACGGTCCTTCCCTGAAAGTTTTGGGGGGATTCATCAAGCGGGGGCTGAGATAAAAGGGGGGGTTGAAGGGAACAGCACCGGAATCAAGACCCCGCAGTGCGCAGAGCCCATCCTGGGCGAGCATTGGTGAACTTCGGCGGAGCGGCACCCATCTAGGGAAGATGACACAGGACTTCATTTACCACAATTCTGTGGGAGACTGCTGTGAGAGGCTTTTCAAGCACAGCCTATCAGGAGGCGGCAGATTTACCTATGAAGCCCTGCGAACGTTGCCGAGACTCTGAAGGAAACAGCCTTTGAAGAAGCCATGTCTGCGAAACGCGTCAGGCTGCTGTCTGTGTGCTGCGGAGTCTAGGGGGTATTGCTGATCCCGGTGTGCGCTCTCGCCAGCTGGGGCAAACTTGGAGCATTGATATATATATATATATGGGTGTGAGGTGCCCCCATAGACTGGACTATGGTCAGGGTCCCAGAAGATGTTGCAAAGGACATTTTCAAGGGTCTTTCCGGCAGGCATGGGAGGCGAAAATTAAATGCAAACACGCACCGAAGGCAACAGCCAACTACAAGACCCAGCATGCAGCAAATCCAAACAGCAGCTGAAACTGGTTCCCAACAAGGGGTTAAAAACGGAAGTACCAGAACACTGAGGGTCTTGTGGTGAGCTGTGATGTCCTGAACCTGCGGCGCCTCTTCTTCTTCTCGCTGACGAAGCTCACAGGAGTGAGCGAAATGCATTTGAGCTAAAACAATGCCGCTTTTAAATGAATAAATTAACATACCTTAAACCGGATGAAGGTTGCGACTCAATTCTTCTCTCCTCCATCGTGAGGAGAGCCCTGCTAAAATATTCATGGTGCCAAGGTCCGGCCCAAGAGAAACGCACCGCCCATCAGAGCGCCATTCACACCCGAAATTGGACCAACCTGCGGAACGTGTAAAACACGAAAGGGTGTGAGGTGCCCCCATAGACTGGACTATGGTCAGGGTCCCAGAAGATGTTGCAAAGGACATTTTCAAGGGTCTTTCCGGCAGGCATGGGAGGCGAAAATCTACATGCAAACACGCACCGAAGGCAACAGCCAACTACAAGACCCAGCATGCAGCAAATCCAAACAGCAGCTGAAACTGGTTCCCAACAAGGGGTTAAAAACGGAAGTACCGGAACACTGAGGGTCTTGTGGTGAGCTGTGATGTCCTGAACCTGCGGCGCCTCTTCTTCTTCTCGCTGACGAAGCTCACAGGAGTGAGCGAAATGCATTTGAGCTAAGAACAATGCCGCTTTTAAATGAATAAATTAACATACCTTAAACCGGATGAAGGTTGCGACTCAATTCTTCTCTCCTCCATCGTGAGGAGAGCCCTGCTAAAATATTCATGGTGCCAAGGTCCGGCCCAAGAGAAACGCACCGCCCATCGGAGCGCCATTCACACCCGAAATTGGACCAACCTGCGGAACGTGTAAAACACGAAAGGGTGTGAGGTGCCCCCATAGACTGGACTATGGTCAGGGTCCCAGAAGATGTTGCAAAGGACATTTTTAAGGGTCTTTCCGGCAGGCATGGGAGGCGAAAATCTACATGCAAACACGCACCGAAGGCAACAGCCAACTACAAGACCCAGCATGCAGCAAATCCAAACAGCAGCTGAAACTGGTTCCCAACAAGGGGTTAAAAACGGAAGTACCGGAACACTGAGGGTCTTGTGGTGAGCTGTGATGTCCTGAACCTGCGGCGCCTCTTCTTCTTCTCGCTGACGAAGCTCACAGGAGTGAGCGAAATGCATTTGAGCTAAGAACAATGCCGCTTTTAAATGAATAAATTAACATACCTTAAACCGGATGAAGGTTGCGACTCAATTCTTCTCTCCTCCATCGTGAGGAGAGCCCTGCTAAAATATATATAGATATATATATATATATTACCTACTGGCGGTCGCCAGTAGGTATATATAGTTAGGATTTTTTCCCTATGGGATTTCTGAAAATTCTATGTCTAATACCTTTGGCGTTTGTGGACGGAATCGGTTGAAATTTTCAGGAAAATGGCACATTTTGTTTCTGAGCAGCTCCTGGAAATTTGGGGGGGGTTCGTCAAGGGGGGGCTGAGAAAAAAGGGGGGTCCCAAAACGCGTTTTTAACATTGAGTTTTCCATAGGGCGGTTGGACTCACTTTTAGCCCGAACGGCTGAATGGATTTACACGAAACTTGGCAAAATTGTAGGGACTGTTAGCCCGATGTGCCTTTGCTAGGTCTCAATATATGTGCTTCAGTGGATTTTGAGAAATTAACGTTTAAATCAAGATATATATCTGTAACAGCGCTCCGGGCAGCGATCCGGTTCGCGTACTTTTCGCGTAACGGAACTTTGCGCACGGAAAGCTGATTGGCTCTTCGGTGTCTGTCAACATTCTAAACAGTCCGGTGCAGCCGCCATCTTGTCTCTCGGTAGGATCGAGAGATAAGAGGAGGCCAAAACAAAGGGGGAAATTTCCATAAGGGGGCATAGTAGATCCTCCCTGACCCCCTAGGTTTTATGTGGAGGTTTTAAAAGGGCCCAGCAGGGTTAAAAAAAAATTGTTCTTGTTTTTTTTTTCGCGTTGAGCGCCTAGTACGCGAACCGGAAAGCGTTCTAGGCAGTGTACTATAAGGATAATAGAATGATATACTTTTCAAAGACTAAATGTTAATTGTTTGTTGTTGTGTTTGTTGTTTTTGTTGTTTTTTTTTGTTTTCTTTATTTTTAATTTTTTTTTTTTATTTTGATTGTTTTTCATAATTTATTAAACTTTCTAACATTTCAGTGTCTGAAATGTCATTATTTTCTTGAAATATTGTTTGCAAGCTGTGAGCTTGTAAAATGTCCTCATTTGCAAGGAGGGCATCTACTGCTTGGACACATTGCAGCAGTTCATTATCCAAGCTTTGATCCATAAATTCCATGTCAATTTGTTCAATCAATTCCTGGCTGCTTTCTTGCAGGTCCATTTTAAAAGAAACTTGGTTTTCGCCTTCCATTTTGCCTGAAATTTGGATTAAAAAAATATATATTATTAGAGATAGGGCACTGTTGGGATTAATTTTAGATAGTCATTTTTTATCAGTGAATTTATCTTTTGGCAGTGTATAGTATCAGAGTGGAAATAGGACTATAAAAAAGTGTATGTGATTTAACCAAGACAAGCCTAACTCCATTCATAACTATAACAGAGAAGTCTATCTAAATACATTACTAGTACAGAGGGATAGTGTATATGTAGCAGAAAAAGTCTACTATATTAAGTTATAGTGCACAATATATTTCATTTTTAAAAATTATAACTTACCTTCACAAAGAAGTTGAAGTTTTTGTAAGCTATTGAAATGTGATGTACAACAAGAAGTAGTAGTCAAAATGGCTGTGTTTTCTTCTCTTCCTTTATATATTCAAGTATATAACCAATCAAATGTCAGGTAATAAAAGTAGAAAATGAAAGTAACATTTTCATTGGTTGTCAATTCCAACACTTCAGATGTGTTTTGTGAAGTAATTTACCTCACGGTACTTGGAGAGGTCTACAGGCTAAATGGCTAAATTAAATTTCAATCAAATTTGTGAGAATGAAAGGGATTGTTATGTAGTATGAGCTAATTTATATTTGGTGAGAGTGTCTCTAGTCGTTTTTCTGTAAATTACTTTCCCACCTTTTTTTGGACCGCTTCCCGGAAAGCGGTCCGGTCCGCGAACTAGGAGCGTAACGGGAGTCCACCATTTTGTGTTCCGGTCGAATCAAGGTATAAAATGGAGGGTAAATAATGTTCTGAATGGGTAGAAGGGGGCATGGTACAAGTAGTTTGCCCCCCTACGTTTTCTGAGGGTGGCTGAGGAGGACTATATGTGCGAAGAAAAAACTTTTTTTTTGAAATTTTGCGCGGTTAGCTTCCAGTTCGCGTACCGGATAGCGCTCTTTGAGCGTAGTTTGTTGAAAATTACAGAAAAAAGTTAGAAAAAAATAATAATTGTGAGTGATCAGATGAAGGGTAGCTCTGAGAAGAGCTTTTGGTTTTATGGTACATTTAGGTACTTATAAGTAGGTACCAATGCACAGTCTTAAATTCAGAATGAAAATTCTGTTGCCCTCATCTGAGAAGTGAACTCCATCTCCTCTGTAGATATCTTGCATGTAGTAACGCAAGTTATTGTTGTACAGAGAGCCCATTCCATGGTCTCTCATGAAAGCTGAAACAGATTTGTTTACATGCTTCCTCGCTTTCTCAATTTGTGGAGAAAATTGGTTGGACCACCTCCATTTCTGTCTTTGGCATATATTGGAATATACCAAAGCAGTTTGAGGAAAAAGTGCCATTAATTGCTCAAAGGTGTCCTTTAAAAGCATTTCCAGACCTACCCCTGTCAAAGTGCCCAAATCATTACCTCCACAGTGCACTATTAACAGGTCAGGTTTTGGCAAATGCATAAAGGTTTTCACCAATGGTATCAATTGGTGACATTTTAATCCTCTTTGGCCCAACCACTTAATTTCCACATCCTGTAAATTGAGGTTGTGTAAATTTCTGTTCTCAGCATACCTTTGAGCCCAGTGGATGTAACTATGTCCAACAATCCAGACCTTAAACATGGTGGGAGAAGGTTGTTCTGCAGTCAGATGAAGTGTGGTAATGAAAGGGCAGTTGAAACAGTAGGAGTTTGTAAAGAAAAAAAACTGTGGATTTCGAATGCTAATGAATCATTAGCAGTGATTGGTGCATTTCCATTTCTGAAAACAGAAAGTTAGGGTGCATGGATGTGTTATTTGAAAGATGTAATTTGAATGGTCAAGGAAGAAACATTTAATGAAAGATTGCACTGGATACGCAGGTGCACTGAGAGTTCAGAGTTCAATTGAAACATTGTTGTGTGAATTTGCAAACATGAGAGGTCTTCCAGGTGGTGGTTGCTATGGAAAAAAGGCAGAGAGGGCTGAGGGGGGAAGGGTTTTGATTTGAAAAAAGTGAGGGAAGAGTTATGATTGGCTAATATGAGAGATATGTGAAATGAATATCTGTATTTCTGTGCTTTCAATAGCTGCAGCCTCTGGAGTGCATCGTTTTTCTTCTGCTGAAGACAATTTGGTGTATTTCTGAGACTGTTTTCAAAACTCAAAAAGTATTTGCTAAGGTGAGAAAAGATTTATTTATTTTAGATAGAGAATAGTATGAATTAAGGAGAAAATGATGAAGAAAGCTGTGTTTTTAAACTGTGGCTTTGTCTGTAGTGATATAGAAATAGATTTTGTTACTTTGAGAAATTGTAATTGCATATTCGGTGTAGCATTCTGGCATGCAGTAACACAAGTTATTGTGGTACATGGAGCCCATTCCATGGTCTGTTATGTAAGCTGAAACAGATATGTTGTTTTTAAAAACGAATTTTGAAATCAATTACATTTCTGGATATGTACTGCTAGAGCTTCATAGGTTGTTTTGGGCCATATTTATAAGGCATTTGAGTGTCTATTATGCTATTTTACGTTCTTCATGGTGCAAATTTCTTGTAAATACGCTCCACCTTGTGCTTTGCAAATTTAGATTTTGATTATGGGAGTTACATAGCCATGTTAATAATGTCCAAACAATGGTGGTAGGGCATTCAAGAAAACGCTTTCCTGTGTCTCTAGGACATTTTCAGTCCTTTCCTCTTGAAAACAGGTATACAATTGATTTATATGCTGTGTTTAAAAACGAATTTTGAAATCAATTACATTTCTGGATATGTACTGTTAGAGCTTCATAGGTTGTTTGGGGTCATATTTAGAATGCATTTTAGTGTCTTTGATGTTATGTTTACCTTTTTAAATGGAAAGCGTTCTTCATGGGGCAAGTGTCTTGTAAATACGCTCCCACTTGCGCTTGGCAAATTTAGATTTTGATTATGGGAGTTACCTAGCCATGTTAATAGTGTCCCAAAAATGGTGCTAGGGCATTCCAGAAAACACTTTCATGTGTCTCAAGGACATTTTCAGTCATTTCTTCATGAATGCAGGTATACAATTGATTTATATGCTGTGTTTAAAAACGAATTTTGAAATCAATTACATTTCTGGATATGTACTGTTAGAGCTTCATAGGTTGTTTTGGGCCATATTTATAAGGCATTTGAGTGTCTTTGATGTTATGTTTTCCTTTTAAAATGGATAGTTTTCCTCATGGGGCCCTGAGCAGTTCTTAGCCATGTTATTTAATGGGAAGTGGATAACATGGCTAAGAGCATTTGCTGGAAAATGCATGAATATCGCTGACTGTTCAGAGAATCAAAGAATTCTACCAATTTTTTTTAATAATTGGGAGGTAGTTCTGAAAAGAACTTTTTTTTTGTTTTTGTTGTTTTAAATTTTTTTTATTAGTTTTCTGAACATTTTTTATATTTTTTTCTGAACATTTTGTATTTTTTTTTATTTTTTGGGGGGAGGGGGGAAACAAAAATGATTCATCGAAGAGGGCTCAACAGGAGCAACAAAAAAAAGAAGAATTTACTTTTTGGGGCGTTTTGGGCACACATGATTGTTGATGGCTCTCATTATAAGGGTAATGCTACTTTCGCGGTAGCAAAGTGTCTGGTTGCACCACACACAGACTTGCTTCACTTCCCCCATGTTGATTTGGATGTTCGGGATCACCTCCCTCGCCTCCGGTCCCGATACCTCCTGAACAACAGATCTTCTTGCCATTTCTGGGGGATTTTGTTGTTGGTCGCGAAGCTGGGCATTACTGTAATTGTTAGGGTGCCACCGACTCATGTGCCTGTGCATTGTATAATTCCCATAGCTGTACTTTTTGTCAGTGCCCCTTGAAAGACGATCGTCGCAAATACGACAAAAGACGTATCTGGCATTGACTTTTTTTTGGTCAGCTGGAAATTTTAAAAATTGCCAGATGTAATTTTCTTTCCTGTTATATCTCCTGGGCTCCTCTGGCAAAAACTCTGGATGTTCTTCCTCTTCCTCCTCTTCTTGATTTTCCTCCTCTTCTATAATTAGTGAAGCAGGTGGTCCTTTCTTCCCATGAGGAGGTGGAGGAGGTGGTGGGGGCACACTGGCTGAAGCAACCATTGAAGCCATTGCTGAAGAATCAAAAAGGGTCTTTCTCTCACCAAGATGAAAGTCAGAGTGAGGAAAGAAGGAGGGGTTTTCATCATTTGGGAGAAGGAAAAATTCTAAACCAATGAAAAGTGTTAATTTTATATCACATGACCAAGTATTACATCATTAGGAAACCAAAAGTGAAATGAACCAATGAAAAGTGTAATTATCGAGTCACATGACCTGCTGTGTTTACGTTTCGCGCTTTGCTCCACTTTCCGGTCCACTTCCGGGTCCGCTAACTTGGCGCGTCCAATGACGTATTACGCGATAACGCAAAACGTCATGCGAACATAACAGTTACGCTAAAGGAACATTTACTGGTTCGCGTACTAAGCCGCGGCTTTAAATTGAGCAAACGGGAAGCTGACCGGTTCGCGGACTGGGAGCGAAACAAAAAAAAATGTTTTAAAAAAATTGTTTAAAGAACATGAAAAATCTATTTTAAGATTTAAAGAAGAATATATTTTACAGCTACAGATATTAGCTTTTAAAAAACCATTGAAATTCAATGAAAAAACCATAGGTTATAGTCCATATATAGTTAGGAATTTGCATTTACAAAACCTTGAAAATTCAATGAAAAAAACATTGGTTTTAGGCCATATATAGTTAGGGATTTGCATTTACAAAACCTTATTTTACTCGCATAAAACCATTGAAATTCCATATATAGTTAGATGCGCTAACTATATATCGCGCACCCGCAATCCACTGCTGATGATGTCACATATTACATCATTCATGACATGGTCAGTGACATCACAGATGACATCACTGATGACATCTCAAATGACATCACTGATGACATCACTGATGACAACTCAAATGACATCACTGACAACATCACAGATGACATCATTCATGTGTTAATACGATGAACCTCTACAGACTCTGATATATCCTTAGATACACTCAGTGAAAACAGACACTCACAGACTGTCACTCATCCATGGAGTTACTCACACACCTAGTCAGTCATGCAAAGAATCAATCACACCTCCAATTCCTCAACTATACAGTTATACACACCTTACTTATTGAAACATATTCTAACACATATTTACTCTCTTATATAATCCCTAATAAAAGTTCACAATGATCCATACAGCCACTCACGCATTCACTGGCTCTTATGCACAGTTATTTATATATGTCAACTCTCACATGTACTGTGTTTTACATATGTACTTACTTTGACATGTAGCACTGAGATATCCATTCACTCACCAATACACTCATGCACACAGTCAACCGCCCATACAGCTGTTTCCACATGCACTTTTGAACCCATACATCTAGTGAATCAACTGCTCACACATCTATGCACAGAGTCATACACCTCCCAGCCACCCACACACACACTCAGTCTCCCATACAAATACTTGGGCAACCAATCAATAACCCATATAGTTACTCATATAGCTACTGATCAACACATGCAGCAGTTTACAGAACAACAGACATAATGATGCACAAATTAAGACAGTTTAGTCACTAACCCATGCACTCAGTGAGACACATTTAATCACTCACTCATACAGTCAGTCATGCACCTACTAAATCCTTCATCCAGACACTTATACACCCACTCATTCTTCAATATGTAAGACATATTTTAACTTTACAGAAACATACAGTCACTGGATGTTGTCATCAGTGATGTCATCAGTGATGTCATTTGAGATGTCATCAGTGATGTCATCAGTGATGTCACTGACCATGTCATGAATGATGTAATATGTGACATCATCAGCAGTGGATTGCGGGTGCGCGATATATAGTTAGCGCATCTAACTATGTATGGAATTTCAATGGTTTTATGCGAGTAAAATAAGGTTTTGTAAATGCAAATCCCTAACTATATATGGCCTAAAACCAATGGTTTTTTCATTGAATTTTCAAGGTTTTGTAAATGCAAATTCCTAACTATATATGGACTATAACCTATGGTTTTTTCATTGAATATATATATATATATACACTTCAAAAATCAAAGTTTACAGAGATGTTACAGCTAGGAAATTGAATTTGAAAAACCTTAGAAGTTCAAAGAAAAAAAAAGGTTACTGGGACATTAAAGTTAGGAAATACAACTTAAAGAACCTTTATAATTCACTGAAAAAAACAAAGGTTACATGGCCATTATAGTAAGCCAAAGATTTCACTCATGCAAAACCAGTCAAATTCGGCAGCTAAAGTTACCTGAGCTAACTATAATGTACGCCCCCAGCAATGCACTGCTTACGACCTCACATAGTACATCACTCATGGTCAGTAATATCACTCATCTCATCTCAAATGGCATCATTGATGATATCACTGATAACATCATCTAGTGAGTGTAAGCATTTTTTAAGAGTTTACGATTGTTAAACATATATACTAACCTACTACAAGGGTTAAATTAGTATAGTAGGTGCATTACTACTGAGTGATACTACTGCTAACATATACTATGCAAGTGGCTGTGTGACTGTATGTATCCTTGTGTGTATTGGTGTGTGAGTTGCTGTATGGGATATGCATGGGTGTATGAGTAGCTGTGTGGGTGAGTGAGATGCTGTGTGAGTGGTCATACTGGTGAGTTATTGAGTGTGTCAGTGGCTGTATGGGTGAATGAGTGGGTGTCTGAATGGCTGTATGTGGGAATGACTGTGTGTGGGAATGACTGTGTGTGGAAGGGCTATATGGGTGAGTGAGTGGCTGTTTGAGTGGGTGTTTGGTTAAGTGTGTTGGTGTGTGAGTGGCAATATCAGAGAATAAGTGTCTGTATGAAAATCTGTATGGATGAGTGAGTGGATATGTGAGTACGTGTATGGATGTGTGAATGGGTATTGAGTGGTTGTGTGGGTGTGTAAGTGAGTGTGTGAGTGCTTGTATGGGTGAGTGAGTGGCTGTGTTCAGAGGCTATATGGATGAGTGGGTGAGTGACTGTATAGGTAAGTAACTAGGTGTGTGAGTAGCTGTATGGGTGAGTGTGTGGCTATGTAACTTGCTGTACGGGTAAGTGACTGACTGGTTGTATAATAGGCTGTATGGGTGAGTGAATGGTTGTGTGATTGGCTATAACAGTGAATGAGTGGGTACCTGACTGGTTCTATTATTTTATCGTTATATCACCTCATTGTGAGGTCATCATGGTGTGACCGAAAGTGACTTTTGCATTTTCACGATTTCCAAATCGTTTCACCATTTAGGAAATAGCATTTAGGAAATCACTAAATTGTGAAAGTGTATCAAATCGAATGACAAAATGAAGAACAGACACTATGATACATTAGGGTTCGCGATTTCTAAATTGTGATTCTGTAAAATTAGCGATGTTGAAATCATTAATCCAAATTTTCATACATCTACCCTAAGTGCCCTCAGACAATACTATTCCATGTCACAGTGCATGTGCTATGCCCTTAAAATGGTATTGGTAAATATGATATCATTCAATTGGTCTATTTAACTTTTCTGTAAAGCCAAGTCACATGGCACTTGAATTACACTTGTGGCATGGAAGTTAAAAGTCATATGTGGGGTGCATTGTGTATTTACATCACCCACATAGGTGCATAGCTTATGTTGCTGCCAGGAGCACCACTGTGTCCTGCTGTGCAGCAGCTTAAGTGTAAAAAAGTAACACATGGCATGGAAAAAGTGCATTTTACATGAAACAAAACACTTTTTATACCTCAATAAACTAAAATGTGCCTTGCAAGTCAGCAAGGCATGGTGCCTTATACCTAAATGGCTATCACATAATATATTTTAAAAGTGTGCCCTTGTAATGCTTGATAGCCAAAGAGCAATTTCAACTTTTTAGGTACCCCGCATATTCCATCAGATGGACCTAGGTGTGAATAAAATACGTATTTTCCATCTTCACCTAGGAAAACGTTAGAGAAATAATTTAACATCATTTTTTAACTGATTTTCAAATCTAAATTGATCGTAAATAACTTTTTTAATTTGTACTTTGAGCTGACCAAAACTGAACTGGCTTAAGACTAGTTGTGTAACTGAATGAACATCCAGAATTTGAATACTCATCTGTTGATGTTAGAGTTAATGACTATGGCTCAGAAGACAGTAGTCTGCCTCTTAGCCCAGGAAGAACATGGCAGTGTTAACTACTGGCTACTTAGCAGGGATAAGTGATCCGAGAGGGGTATCAGACAGCCAATAGAAAAAGGGGAACGATAAAACTTCATCTTTTCACTTGGTGATCCCTAATGGCGTCATCATGACATGCTCTCATTTATTCTCAGAGCTCTCCCCACAAGAGCCTTTGGCTTTAACACCAGCAGGAGGGAGAACCAGTTATGACCCTCTCAGGTGGGAAACAAGCTCATCTAAATAGAGGAGTGTCAGTGCTGAGTTTGTAAAATATTACGTGCCAGTGCCCAGGTAATTCCTAGGGGTGTACTCCTGCTGGCACTGCCAACAGCCCTGCTGCTGCTGCTGAATTCCAGTACCAGTATTACCTATCTGTTAGATTTATCAGTTTTAAACAAACACTAGATTGATAAAGTTGGCAGAAGAATAAACACATAGCGCCACCATGTGGTGTAATTCCATGACAGGTGCTAGTGTTTAGAAATACGTGCTGGTGCTGAGAACCAGAGACACCCGCACAAAATAAGCACTGAGGAGTAGCAAGGGAGCTGGAAAGTGTATTACAGATCACTGAGGCTTCTACTGTGTTGAATATTTTGATCCTCTGTACTTTTATAGTAAAGCAAAGAGGAAGTGCTGCAAAAGGAGGTGGGCATAGGGTGACAAATTAGCCAGGAAGGGGTGGGAAAAATCTAAAATAACTGGCTGGTGAACATGAAAAGACTACCACCTCACCACCATCTCCTCAAAGCATTGGGCAGGGCCCCCCATTGACCTAGTTTTGATCTGTTATTGTCACATACACCAGGCCCAACCACACAAGTTGCAAACTGTTTTTATCGGCACAAGGGTCTCAATGCTGGTTGGTAGGAATTTTGTGGATTTCTGCAGATTCCAGAAGTTTCCATCCCAGAAATGTAAGGAAGATTAGTGATTTCAGGCAACGTTTGAGGTTTATCGGGCATTGTAGGTAAGAAATCCTCATGTGATTTAAGCAAGGCACACCTGCCAGAAATCCTCTGTTTGTCTACTTTTCAAAAATGTTGGTGGTTTCTAGCTTTTCATGGGCGGCTGCCAAGCATGCCCTTAAATCCCGCAACTACCCTTATTGCTGATCTCTCCATGACCTTTATTGTCAAAGTCTCTTGGCCCACCTATATAAGTGAGGTACCATTTTTATTGGTAGTCTTTCAGTAATGCGTTGTGCTATGAAATTTGCAGCTCTTCACAGAATATATATGTTTTCCTCACATAACTGCCGGCAACATTTGTGCTTTCAGTCAATTTTTAAGATTTGCAGGTCATTGTGTGTAAGAAAATGGTGTGAGATGCATTTGAAGCACAACACCCTGGACTCTTCCGAATGTCTAGGTTTCAGAACTGTCTGGGCTTGGTAAGTTTTTCCAGGTCATAGCAAACATAACAAGATGATGGACCAAGTGCTGAGACTTTTCAAACACTCACCCCCAGTGAAGATATCTGGTTTAAATCCATTGTTGTTTTGCTCACCATGCCACCCTACTTTAGACCCATCCATGTGCAAATCAGTCTTGATCCTTCTCCCCATGGGAGCAGTCTTCGCGGAATTGCAAGGCCAGGTCCGCCCTGGTGGCAGCCTATTGACATCCAAAAAAGTGCAGGCATTCACCATTGCATGTGGGGCTATATTGGCCACACTCTCCTGGATCATATGTCAAAACAAAACCCAAAATAATCAAACGTTCTACCATTTGCCATTGGGATGGGATGATTTAGTACACAGGGGAGCAGAAAGACTACTGAGGAGGTAGTGGTGAGGGTGGGGCCTGATGTTATGGCCGGCAAGACATATGCTATTAGTGTATAAAAGGTATATATTCCTGCCATACAGTAAACATTTATTTATTTATTTATTTTCGCGATTTTTAAAGCGCTGCAATTACCCATGGGTGTCTCAGCGCTGATGCTATGATTAAGACTACTGGTATGAGAATACTGACACGGCAACCCTTTCTTTAGTTGCTTCCTGAAAGTGAAGGGGTTACTGAGGATGACAAGATTACTGAGAAAATAACCATGTTTTTAATTGCTTCCTGAAAATGATGAGGGTGGGACTGGTCTTTATTTTTAGGGGGAGAGAGTTCCCCGTCTTGCAGCGGCGTTCGTGAAGCATCTGTCTCCCCAGTTAACACTTCTTGTTCTGGATATGTTGAGCAAATGGACAGTATTAGAGCGGAGCGTTCTGGGGACAATATGAGGTTTAAATGATTTCTTGAGGAATTTAGGTCCAAGGTTGGCTGATGGGGTTCATACCCCAATCTGCCCCATGGGGGGGCATAGCTGGGCCCATGCTTGGCAGCCTCCACCCCTATATGTAAGAAAAAACATTCCTTGGTGGCTAGTGTGCTTTTTGCCCCCACAAGACAGATCGGGTTTAATTACCCCATATGCCACTCAGGGGTAGCAGAAATACGGTTGTCCCATTTAGGTAGGGTGAAAGCATAGGCATGCCCCTTGTGGGCAGCCCCATCACAATATTTTAAAAAACAATACTCCAGGCTGTCTACTGGACCTTCTGCCCCAACCAGGGGCAGATCAGGGGTTATTACCCCATCTGCCACTCAGGAGGGCAGAAAAACTGTTTCCCCATATACTTGGAGTGGGGGCATGCTGGGCAGCCCCACCCCTATATTTTATTTTACTAAAACGTCTCTGGTGTCTAGTGGGCTTTCTGTCCCCTCCCAAAGGTCAGATCAGGGTTAATTGCCCCATCTGCCCCCCAGGGGTGCAGAAAGACTAAAATGTATGAATTGCCAAGGTTGAAAACAAGACCTTCCTTGCCCAAGGGGCTGATCCCCTTTTCCATGATGGCAAGTTTGTGGATCTCTGCTAGGAGATCGCTCTCCTCTGGTAATCCCCAACCAGGGGTCCACTGGGCAGAGGTACCATTAGAATGGGGAGATTATTTCCTTTTTAACTATAACTCTCTTGTGAGAATTAGAGCTCCTGGGACTGGGATACGCCCAGCACTGATTCAGTTAAAGTAAAATGAGCCCATCAGCTCATTTTACTTTCACTTTTATCATAATGACATCTGTGCGCTCTATGCGCGCCGATCGACATTGCAATAAATAAAACAAAAAAAACAGTCTTGCTGCTCAGGAAGCACTTCCCAAGCAGCATGGTAAGAAAAAAATAAAGGACTCCCTCTGGTGCCGAGCACCAGAGAGGCCTTTATAAACCTTCACAATGTCGGCCAACGGCTGCGCTTACACTGGTGAGGGCAAAACTAGCAAAGACGTCACTGCTTCAGCAAAACATGCATTAAATCGGAGTTATTTTGTGTCATTGTATGAAGATGCCAAAAAGAAGCACACAGACCCCTCCTGCGCTGGTACAGCTCAGAAAACATCATGATATAGCCCCTGCAGTGTAGTAGAGTATTTTGAGCAATCTGCCATTATTTGACCAATAAAGGACACATATTAACCTCCTTAAAGTAGATTTTCTAGAGAATTTGAACCGTCCAGTGGAAACTAACAGAATCAACTAATTGGTAAGCCGTGTTTTTAATTAAAATGATTTCTGTTGCATTAACGTCTGTGATTGTTCGTGAGATAAGCCTCACTAATTTACTGGTCAGAGTGAGCCATTAATCTACAAAAGCGTTCTCAGATTAGTCTAATATTCTGCCACGGTGCAAAATCCACAAGGCTCCTAAGGGATACTGGGACGAGTTGTGCTAATGTTAAGAAAAATTAGCTCAAGCTACTTTGACTTACAATGATCTCTACACGTTAAAGTCCCTAAAAATGAACTTGACGTAGATTGGCCCTTGGTTGAACATTTAAAAAACACATATCCCACACTATGTTTTTTTACTCTGATATTGCTTATTTTGTTGTATGCTAGGATGCAAGATTCAAATCATATTTTCATATTATTTTCAGATGGCCCAATACGCTGTATTATGTGTTTCTACAAAGTAGGGATTTGCTTAAGAAACACCAATTGCACATTATCAAAGCTACTCTAATGAGTGCTAACTTAGTGCAATACTGTATGGTGTCAGATTTATAGTAATAGGCAGAGACCGGCTTTCTTCTAATTTAGGTCTGTTTTCGGTTTCACAAACTACATGCAACATTAGCAGATTTTCAAACCATCTGCAAAATCTCAAAGTCTCAAAATCGCACTTAGATGAAAATTGCAAAATAATTAACTCACGCAGGTTATATTGCAGAATCAAATGTTATGTGCCATACCTAGGCATGTATGTAAAAAACTGTTACAAAAGATGAAAAAGCCATAGATTTTGGACATATCAGGAGAAGGTGCAAAATAGTTTTGCAGTTCTAGGCTGCCAATAACGAGAGGCCGCCTGAGTGTCTACTGAAACATCGGGAATATCAGAAGGAAACTCAAAATGTCTCTTTAAATACTGCCCACATAATTAAAACACAGTGCTCATTGAGAAGCAGTAACTAATTTAGAAAAGGGATTGTAACCAAGGTCCAATAATGCACTCACAGCTGGCACTACTATGGATGTCTCGAGTGCACAGTGGAATTTGAATCAAAGGAGCCTAGTAGCAGTAACATCTGGCAATATTAGGACAGCAATGACAACTTAGAATTATACAAAACGCATTTAATAAGATAAATAAAATGGTATTTGCGTGGTGAGGTTGAGACATATAATGTAATGCGGGAAAACACTGCCTCTTTGTACTCAAACAAAGAACCAACCCTGGTCCACAAAACTCATCTGACTGTAGAAAAGGCTCTATATATGCATATTAGTTTGCCTTAGAAAGTGTATATAGATATCTGTGTGCCATTCTGTTCGCTGAAAAAGGATTCTATGGGCATTGACCACGAGGTATTCCCATTGTAGCAGTACATGTTACGTGTTTTAAAACATACATTGATGCATTCATTCATTTCATAAAAGTGACATTTATACTTATGGGTTTATTCGATGCTAAATAATGCCTTAGTTTGGGCCTCACTTCCTTTTCATATACATGGGGCACTTGACTTATTTGAACTAGGTTTAAGTAGAAGTATGAACAATATTGTATAAAGCAATCGATACATAATTGTATTTTGTTGTTCTGCCCATTTCAAGGAGTTACCTTCTGAGAGTGTATGAAGTAAGAACGTTTGTAGCACACTTTTTAAAGAAGAATACGATGAATTAAAAATCGAATTTCTATGAAATTGTTTGCAGTTTTACAAAGTGTGAATTAGATCATTATTATTATTATGTATTCAATTTACAAAGTGCGCTATCACCTAGCAGGCGTCCTGGCGCTGGAAACGTAACTCAAGGGGGGGAGCTGAAGAACCGTGTTTTAGAACCCAGCGGCGCCAGGGGAAACGCCCAAAGTCTTCGAGTTCTCCTGTCTTGGCAAACAGAGGCACGGGACACTTCTAGGTGACGTCAAAGACCAAGTTTATTGGCTGCAACCAGAAACATAGGTCTACGAAGCACAACACGGGTAGTTCGTCAGAGACTGCACAATTTCGTAAAGCGAGACATCGTCTTTTATGCAGAAAATCACATTCCTGGCAAGCATCAATTACTTACAAACAGACCAATCATACAGTGACATTTCAAAAGTATCGCATAACGACAAACCCACTGTCAGTTGTCCATCCCACCAGAAATGACAAGGCAAAATCCAACATTCCTGCTCGGACAGGCCGGACAAACCCAAAATAAAAGGACCTCAACCCAAACCATAAATAGGCCATAAAGGAAGGAACAGAAACAGATGAGAAGTAAGATAGAAGGGTGTGTGCATGTACCATAAACTCAGCAATGTCCTGCTCTTTGATCTCTATCTGACCAGCTGCCTAACAAGGAACTGGCTCAACGAGGTCAGCCTCGGGCAAGGGAGTCAGTTCGCTCAGGTCACACAAAAGTCAGCTAAAGGTGTACGTGTCCCAAAGACTCGTTCGGCCGCAGTCATCGGCCTATGTGAGGGCAACCACAAAATGGCTGCTGTACACAAAATGGAACCCGTAGGTTCGAACGAAATCCCTGAATACATAGTGTTTCGATTGATCGATTATGACGAAAACACTCGTACATACCGCACTCGTCATTTGCGGTCCGCTGATACCAAAATCGTCTAGATACGACGGCCTTTATTAAACGGGTTCAGAATCACGGAATCTCAGACCCTCCTTTTGCCCTTACATAGGCAACAAACCCAGACTCACGTCAGTCTGAATCCAGGTCTATATTCATCAGATCATCAAGATGTTGCTGTAGCATCATCCTAGTACTTAGCAGCTCTCTCTGGACAGGTCTCCTTGCACACGAAGTAGCACAAAGGCCACAAATAGCAGGAGCACACTGTACACAAAGACAAAACAGAAAAAGGATAGCTAAGATCATCCCAATGACCATCAGAATCTTCCATCCCCACGTGGATAACAATCCCCAAAACCATCCCATTAACGACCAATCTCCTTCGTCCACATGTATAGACTCGGAGATCTTATGTAGCTTGGAAATGGCTTGGTACACTGTCGGAGCGTTGTCTGGAATGAAAAAGCAGCAGCTCGATTGAATCAATTTACACACCCCTCCTCTATCTGCAAGTATGACATATAACGCAACTCTGTTCTGAAGAGTCATAAGACGATCCGACTGGAGCTCAGCAGTGAAGTTACTAAGGGCACCAGCAGTTTAAACTATGGTGGACTCAACCACTCTCGTCAACTGTCGAATGTTCCTGCTGTTAGCCATAGGTCTCCAAAACGGCAGAAAACCCTTCAAAAAATCTCCTAATTCTTGTCCTGCAGTATCTTCCTTACTGAAGACACCTCTAGCAACTCTCGTCTTGTGGTAATCTGCTGCAGCTGTATACGTAGGAGGCAACAGGAATGAGACAAAACATGTGCCCGAGAAATCAGGGGGTAACCATGTATACGCTCTATCGTAACAAATGAAATAGGTACCCTTAGCTGCTAAAAACGATGGGGAAGTCTGGGACGCAAAAACATACGTCTCAGTGCATACACTATTCCCTAACTGAGCTCTCGGATTCTTGCCATTACCTTGCAGACAATAATGAGCCTTATGGGGCACTATCCAAATCGGAGAGGATCTTTTCACTCGCTGGTTAACACTCAAACTAACTCCATATCCAGTCACGTTCCATCCAATGTATGCTTGTGTCTCATCTCTCAGGATAGTCTCATAGGAACTAATTCCTCTAATCATGTTGACTATACCCTTGACTAGAGCACTATTCTTTGGACTATCCTTCACAGAACGTAAGGGGTAGACTTCACGAGCATAGATGAACATCGTTCTGTATGCCCACACAGAACCATTGTAGCTAAAAGGCAAAACCAGGTAAGGAATACCTTTATCAGTAGTATGAGGCATAAGACCACACACCCAACAATTAGTCGTGTTCACTACTACCTGGTGTTGGTGCAGAAGCTGAATAAAAGAATTATTAGCGAATTCCAGTCTTCTAATAGATTCATATTCGGGCAGAGGGTGAAAAGAATGCGAAGAAACAGTAGGAGGAGGCATAGGTTGTGCAGTGGGTACTAACGTCACTTGAAAAGAGAATGTCACGTATCCAATTAAAAACATCATTAGGCTAAACAACATAAACAAACATAATATTAAAAAACGTTTTCTGCTCATTACAGTACATATTTTACTCTTGAAGCTCATTCTTTCAACAGGTCTCTCCATCTCGATAAACTCCATCCTCTAATCGTGCTGTTCGCGGCGGTAGGGTGTTCCATGCTAAGGAATGCGTCTGTCAGTCCAGGGAACGCCCTTAGACCAACCAGAACTGTCGACCTAACATCTTCGGCTTGCACTCCAAAGACTTTGCACCGCGACCTTACAGCTGAACTCGGATGGCGGTTCGAAAAACAAAAATCAAAATAGTTCCTCGGAGGAGAGCTTCACCTTAAAAATCAGCGAAGAAAGAATACATTTTTTTATTTGTCCCACGACTCTTGGTCGCAAATTATAACGGCCTTTGCCAGGCAATGTATGTTCTCGATACAAAAGCTCAGGTTCAGAAGTGTCCAAACGAATCGACGGAGGCACAGCTTCTTGCTGAAGATCGTCGCTTTCTCGTTCAGTGTTCCTTCCAATCCAACGTGCATCGCTAAAAGGCAGAAAACGAGGCACGGTTTCAGTCTCAGAGTCTGGAATACCATCCTGGACCCACCGGTCGTACGGCAGAGGCAAAGAAGCTCTCTTACAAAGTATGCCGTGGATCCAGTTCTTTTTACCGCGCACTCGTACTGCTGATCGTGTGGACAAAAGCACCATGTAAGGACCAATCCTGCGGGGCTGCTCGTTCTTAGTCCGCTGGAAGTACTTCATGAAGATCCACGATCCAGGTTTGATAGCATGCCCTGGATCTTCAGATGCTTGTGGCAAGGTATCATGAACCTGTTGATGCAAAACACGCAATTTAGCCGTCAATTCATAAAGGTAATCAAGCAACACAGGGTGCTCTATCTCACTGAATTTGGTCGGCCGCGGCACTCCCCATATGTTCGCCGGGCGACCAAAAACCACTTCATACGGACTAAGTCCTATTCGTGAATGCACAGTCATTCTTGTGGACAGAAGTGCTAACGGCAAGGCATCAGGCCATTGTGAGCCAGAGCTCGCCTGAATCTTGGCTAGTTTTAGCTTAAGCGTGCCATTATAGCATTCAACCAAGCCATCTGATTGGGGGTAATTTGCAGCATGGAGTTTTTGGCCTATTCCTAACCCATCACACACTCTCTTCATTTCTTGACCCACAAATTCACTCCCATTGTCGCTCCAAACCATTCTCGGCAATCCATACCTAGGGAAAAATTCCTTAATAAGGGCTTTAGCTGTGGACAAGGCAGTATTATCTTTCAGAAGTATGCTTCTACCCATCTCGAGAAAGCACAAACAACCACAAGCACATATTTTAAGTTGTTGCACCTCTCCATGTGGATGAAATCTAGCTGCAAAGCCTCGAACGGATACATCGGAGGTGCAAAATGACCAACTGGAGTTGGAGTTCCCTTACCAGGATTGTACATCAAACAAACTATACAATTCTTAATCAAGTTCTCTGCACACTTAGGAATTCCTGCATTCTGCCATACTGGAGCTAACAACTTGCAAATCCCTTTCACACTGGTATGAGCCATTCCATGCGCCATCGCAACCACTGGGAGCACATACGCATCGGGTAACAACCATCGCTGATGCTCTGACAACTCAATCCAACAACCATTCAAATCCAATTTACCCTTGCTTTCTCTCCATTCATTCAACTCTTTCTCTGTAGCTTCAGCTTGGATGGACTTCACGCTCTCTATTGTATCTTCACACATACTTCTATCCGGAAACCATCTCGCCGGACCCGCAACATACATTCGGCTCATCACATCTCTCGCTGTTTCTTTTGCGACTTCATCTGCAAACGCATTACCACGAACAACATCATCAGTAATTTTCTTATGCGCACTGCATTTTACGATCGCAACTTGCAAAGGCAAAGGAAGTGACTCAAGAAGTTCATTCACCAACTGACTATGCTGAATCTTAGTTCCATGCAAAGTCAGGAACCCACGCTCTTTCCACAAACGTCCAAAACTATGAGCCACACCAAACGCATACTGGCTATCAGTGTACACAGTCACTCGTTTCCCTTTCGACAACACACACGCTCTTGTCAATGCAATTAACTCTGCTGCTTGTGCTGAATTATGTGGGATACGTGCAGCTTCAACAATCGTATGCAAAGTCGTAACAGCATATGCCGCAGTCGTATCACCATTCGGAAGCTTGAAGCACGAACCATCAACCCATAAGGTACCATCACACTCTGGAAGAGGAGTGTCCCAAAGGTCTATTCTCCCTTTCGTTTCTTCCTCTGTCCTAAGGAAGCAATCATGCTGTTCAGTAACATCTGTCTCAACTGAAATCGGCAACAACGTAGCTGGATTCAACGTGTTGCATCTCTTTATGTGCACATGACTCACTAAGAGTGTCGATTCGTAACCTGACAACTGAGCACTAGTTAAGTGCTGTGTCTTGGTACGATTCAACAAGGTGTCCACTGCATGTGGAACCATCACAATCAATGTATTATCCATCACCAAACCAGCAGACTGTCGAATAGAGACAGCCGCTGCCGCTGTAGCTCTCAAACAACTCGGCAACGCTCTAGCTACCGGATCCAAAGTCGACGAAAAGTACGCACATGGACGTTGCTTATCGCCGAACTTCTGTGTCAAAACTGACAATGCACATCCCTCTCTCTCGTGGACATAGAGTGTAAAAGGCTTGCTGTAGTCGGGAGTACCCAACACAGGAGCCGAACACAACGCATCGCGTAATTCTGAAAAGCTCTTCTGACATTCGTCAGTCCAAGGAATAGGATTTGAAGTATCCTTAACAGTAAGAGCTATCAAAGGTTTCGAAAGCAAAGAAAAATTAGGGATCCACTGTCTACAATACAATGTAATACCCAGAAAGGCACGCACTTCTCTCTGTGTCGTTGGCACACTCATTTTCGCAATAGCTTGAATTCTCTCTGGGGTCAATCTCCTTCCCTCCTTTGATAAGAGGTGACCTAAGTAGGTAACTTCTTGTCGACAATATTGCAACTTTGAAAGAGACACCTTATGATGGAAATCAGACAAATGACGCAACAACGACAAAGTAGCCTCTTTACAAATCTCTTCATTGTCAGCAGCAACTAACAAATCGTCGACATACTGAATAAGGGCAGCACCATCAGGTAAAACAATCGAATCAAGCTGTGTCTTCAAAGCCTGACTATAGATCGATGGACTCTCACAATAGCCTTGAGGAGCGCGCTTAAACCGGAAACTTCGGCCTCCCAAAGAGAAGCAAAAAATATCTCTACTCTCCACGTCAATCGGGATGCTGAAGAAAGCATTCTTCAAGTCAATCACCGAAAACCATGTGGCTGAAGCCGGAATCAAAGTCAATAAAGCAGTGATATCTGGCACAACAGGAAATTGCGGAACTACGATCTTATTCACCTCGCGAAGATCGATCACGAACCTATATACAGGAGGCTGTGAAGAATCAGTTATTTTCAGAACAGGCAAAACCGGACTATTGCACACGTTACCTCTCGTTTCTTCAATCACACCTTTCTCAATCAAATCATAAATGATCGCCAAAAGTGCTCTTTCACCATCACTAGAAATCCGATATTGGGGAATACGTGGCAATCTAGCATTCGCTTTCAACGTCACAACGTATGGCGGAATCTCCAAAAGACCCACATCATTAGGACCAGTAGCCCAAAGAGAATCATGGAGTGAGGACAATTCAGCTGGAAGTCCATCTTTAGACAAATAGATCGGAGAGATCACTCTCTTACCTAATGTAAGCTGTACTCCTGAAGGAGAACAATGTAGCGTTGCATACAATCTTTTCAACAAGTCTAATCCCAACAAGTTCCCACCACAACCTGTCGTCAGAATAAGGGGTGCCTCAAATTCACAAGGTCCAACAGAAATAGACAACGGACTAGAAATCGGATTAGTAACCGGGGCGCCAGAAAAACCTACTGAAACATTCGTTAAGCCAGACAAAGGTGCACCAGGGAGTTTAGAGTGCATGATAGAACTCTTCGCAGCACCAGTAACCAACAGAAAAGGCTCTGACACACCTGATGCAATTACTTTAAGGTCCACTCTGATCTACTGGAACTGAAACAACTCCCTCTCTTTGTCTATGGCTGTCCTAGCAATCATTACCATCAAAATTCTCACCTTCAACATAGTAGTCGTCCGCATAGTACTGAGCCGTCCTACCAGACACACCATTCTGCTGATCAAAGCTATTCATAGAATTCTGTGGAGGCAAGGAACGCGCATTCTGAGGAAACACACCACTAGGAGCTTGCTGAACACCTCGACCTCTCACACCAGAAGCACCATACGTGCGCTGTAACAGAACCGGACAACTATTCCTGAAATGACCCTCTTCTTTACAATACGCACACTGATTAGGGCCTACAGGAAAACGCTGTTGAGAAGACTATAACCTTTGCGAGTTTCTCTGATATTGCTGAGGTTGCTGATAATCGCGCTGATTATTACGAGGCGGATACGCTTGTTGTGAAAGAACCTTTGTCTTTAACTCTTTAGTCTTCTTGTCAGCTCTATCTTTCTCGTCCTTAATCTATTCTCGTAGTACTGTGCAGTAGCCAAAATCTGCGCCGACGATGAAACAGCCCAAGCACTCTCAGAATCCTTCAACTTATTGCACAACTCTGGAAGCAAATTATGCACAAACTTGTCAATGAACAACCGTTGACCACCTTCCGTACTCATGTCCTGACCACTGTGATCGACAAACGTCTTTTCGAACCTAGTGAAAAAGTCAGACACACTTTCGTCTTTCTTCTGCTTACATGCAGACAACTTGTCCCAATTAACACTCACGGCAGGCAACAAAGTCTTCATATAATTAACAATCCTATCAGGGAGTTCTGCAACTAAAGCCTCTGGTTTAGCACCACCAACTTGTCTAGCATCTGAGGCACCAATATTAGCCCATGTATCACCTAACTCTTGCGCATGATCCGTATGACGAATCAGTCCCCATATAGGCTGAGGAACTACATTCCCAAACAACATGTCTATGTCGGCTAGATTCATAATACATGAATCTGCAGTCTGTGATAATTCCTTATAGTACCCTGCAGGATTTTTACGTGGATCAGACAAAGACTGCTTAAGGGTCAAAACTTCAACTCGCTTCCATGGAACATGTACCCAAACACGCTGAAAATGAGGCGGAACAACTGGAATAGCATTTGGATCTCCCGCTCTCCAAACTGGGGGAACCTCTCTCATCGGATATTGTCACGCCTTTCTACTAACTAAAGAATCAGGCTCAAACAACGACCTAGAAGGAGACTCACTCCTAAACGACAACAATGTCGCAACTGCTTTCTCAACATCAACACCCACTATAGTTCCCTTCGCAAACTCAGACTGTACACGGAACAACTCAGGCGGAGTCTGTCCCAAATCACCATCTTCCCATTCTTCACGAAGGAAAGTACACATTGTCCCAAAAACATATCTCTACGTCGGTGCTTCCCATTGACGGAAAACATCCATAATAGCTAATAGACTCAAAATTATACTCAAAATTATACTTCAAAGGATAAGTAACCCATTTACGCACTAAATGATCCAACACCGTCCGCTCATCGGGACCAGGCAATTGGCTACGCAATTGTTTACGCTCTGAAACAGGGGTCATTCCCAATGACCCAAAGATAGGAGAAAAGAGACCAGTAACAGTATTGGTCATTCTTTGTCGAACAGAAAGAGGAGGTGACGAAAGAACAGGAGGAAAAACGGGATGAGACAAAGTATGCATAGGAGTAGTAGCAGAAGGAGTAGATAATACAGGCGTAGGAGTTGGAGACGAAGCAGGTAGCAAAGTCGGTGGCCCTTGAGAAGGCTGCGCCAAAGGAATAGGAGCCAACTGAAGAGGAGCTGGCTGTTGTAGAACCACAGGTGGCAAAGCAACCGGAGGTTGCACAACTAAAAGTGGCGGAGGTGCTGTAGCACTCTGCACATAAGGGAGTGGCGAACTCAACAAATGTCCCATCAAAGGATCTTTCTCAAGGACTTTCTTTGCATCTTGCTGCTGAGGTGGCAAAGCTGGATAGCACTTATCAATTGCCATTTTACTTTGCCTAAGCAACTGTTCAATCTCTTGTTCTTCTTCGTTATCTCTAAACTGCATAGCAGCTTGCATTACCGAAACACCTCTTTCTCTTTTATTTCTCTTCGCTAACTTAATTTATTTCTGTTTGGCTTCCTTTCGCCAAAGGCGGAAAGAGTCAAACATCGCCGGCCGGGCTTTCTTCTTGAACAGTTTGACTTCTAGATTATCTAAAATCTCAGTGTCATAGCTACCATATTGGGGCCATTGTAGGACACCGTCCTTCCTAGTGTATCTAATCCATACTTCATTATACGTGATAGGGCCCACGCCATGTTTTAAATATAGCTCATAGGTTGGAGTTCCAATCGGAGGCACCAGACACGAGTCCTCCAATCAGGAATCCCTATTACACCCACAACAAAATATCTTTCCAAGTCTGCTAAGACCAGGCATCTTCGCTCTCTAATCTAGCTCCAAACTTCAAGGGAATATCAAAGACAATAGCCTCACGAATACACAAGTCCCTCGGCTTTGGGGCTTGCAAGTCCCAAATCAAAGATCCCAAGGGGATACCCAAAACAAAACTAAGGACTGGGAGACGCTCCACTCATACTTAACTGTTAATATCGATGACGTCTATCGTCTCGCTCTACAAATCGTCTAATGGCTCTAAGACATAGCAACAGTCAGGGCAGCAGTCCTTCGTAGCTGTCGGAAAGCGAGGAACCTCGCAGCAAAGACTTTCGGACCACGACGACATACAGGGGTTGATAAAGTGGCAGGCCTTCCTCCAGAATTTTCACACGAAGCTCCTCGCGATCTTCAGGCTTGGACCGGTACCGCTGAAGTCGCCCTACGTTGGGCGCCAACAGAAGAACCGGGTTTTAGAACCCAGCGGCAACAGGGGAAACGCCCAAAGTCTTCGAGTTCTCCTGTCTTGGCAAACAGAGACACGGGACACTTCTAGGTGACGTCAAAGACCAAGTTTATTGGCTGCAACCAGGAACAGAGGTCTACGAAGCACAACACGGGTGGTTCGTCAGAGACTGCACAGTTTCGTAAAGCAAGACATCGTCTTTTATGCAGAAAATCACATTCCTGGCTAGCATCAATTACTTACAAACGGACCAATCATACAGTGACATTTCAAAAGTATCGCATAACGACAAACCCACTTTCAGTTGTCCAGCCCACCAGAAATGACAAGGCAAAATCCAACATTCCTGCTCGGACAGGCCGGACAAACCCATAATAAAAGGACCTCAACCCAAACCATAAATAGGCCATAAAGGAAGGAACAGAAACAGATGAGAAGTAAGATAGAAGAGTGTGTGCATGTACCATAAACTCAGCAATGTCCTGCTCTTTGATCTCTATCTGACCAGCTGCCTAACAAGGAACTGGCTCAACGAGGTCAGCCTCGGGCAAGGGAGTCAGTTTGCTCAGGTCACACAAAAGTCAGCTAAAGGTGTACGTGTCCCAAAGACTCGTTCGGCCGCAGTCATCGGCCTATGTGAGGGCAGCCACAAAATGGCTGCTGTACACTAAATGGAACCCGTAGGTTCGAACAAAATCCCTGAATACATAGTGTTTCGATTGATCGATTATGATGAAAACACTCGTACATACCACACTCGTCATTTGCGGTCCGCTGATACCAAAATCGTCTAGACACGACGACCTTTATTGAAAGGGTTCAGAATCACGGAACCTCAGGGCGGGTGCAAGAACCAGGAGAGGCTACTACGTCCTGGGAAACAGCCAGGTTTTTACCCTTTTTCTAAAGGGAAGAATCTCTCTGAGTTGCCTAATTTCCAAAGGGAGACTATTCCACAGTTTTGCAGCTGCCACCACAAATGATCTGCCCCCCAATCTGACCTTACGAAACCTTGGAACCATGACTTGTCTAGCCAAAGAAGAGCGCAGTGTTCTTGTCAGGGTGACCCGTTGAATTTTTTGCGCATACGCACAGGTCCTATCCCATGAAGGGCTTTAAAAACAAGGCAGAGAGACTTAAAGTAAACTCTCTGTCTCACGGGGAGCCAGTGAAGTTGAGCTAAGGCTTCAGATGCCAAGGAGCTTCTAGGCAAGCCTAACACCAGTTTGGCCGCTGTCGACTGTATTCTTTGCAATCTGTCCGGCAGGAAGTTAGGGGATTCTAGGAGGAGAGCATTGCTGTAGTGGAGCCTACTGAGAATTGTGCATCTGGCCACTTGTGCACGCACCTGAGAGGGAAGTAGTGGGAAGTAGTGGGAAGACTTTTCAGAGAGATCTGATGATCGCAAAGCAGGAGGTAGTAGTCTTTTTAAACTGACTTTCCAGAGTAAGCTTGTCTTCAAATATAATGCCCAGGTTGCGGACACTGGCATCCGGCTGAATTGAGGACACAGTACTCGAAGGCCAAAAGTTGGTAGGAAGGCAAGGAGAAATCCTGTTAGCCGCACAGAAGATCACCTCAGTCTTTCCTGCGTTGAATTGTAACGAGTTATCCTGCAGCCAGCGGGCCGTGTCCTGCAAACAGTTGTGAAAAGCTTCCACTGTAGTTGACTCCTCTCCCTCAAATGACAAGATCAACTGAGTATTGTAAATATTATATGCCTTCATAACAGCAATCAGAGGGTTTAGGTACACATTGAAAAGAATAGGGCTGATAACTGAGCCCTGAGGCACCCCATGCAGCACCTTGGAAAAGGCAGATTGAAAGGGGGGGATACCGCCTGATGTCTGTCCTGTAAGAAGGAGCGGAACCACCTCAAGGCAGAGCCCCTAACCCCACACTCACTCAGCCTTCTCAACAGAATCCCATGGTTGACCGTATCAAAGGCGGCAGACAGGGGACAGGCAGCTGCATTGATTCTGAAGCTCGTTCATGACGGTCAACAGGGCTGTCTCGGTCCCATGAGCTGGCCGAAAGCCAAACTGAGCCTCTTCCAACAGATTGTGATGTTCAAGATAGGAGGAGAGAGTCATACTAACAGCCCGCTCTACAATTTTGGCCGGGAATGGTAACAAAGAGATAGGTCTGTAGTTTTTAGAGCATTCGGGATCAAGGGAAGGCTTCTTCAGTGAGGGGGGATTAAAGCTTGCTTCCACTGAGGAGGAACCGCCCCACAGATAAGTAACTGGTTCACAATCAGCCGTAGGCTGGGGAACAGCTCTTCATTGTGCTCTTTCCAGATCTTATGTGGTACTAGGTCAAGGGGAGATCCTGAGGAGATGCCCTGAGCCAAGCTGTAGAACTCCTCCACAGTAAGGGATGTAAACCCACGGAGTGGTTCAAGGATTGGTCACAGAGGCCACTGACAGCATCCTCTGAGACGTCCACCTCGTGCATGATAGTGCAATCTGTCGCCCGGCCAAGAATCCCTGCAGCTAGCTGACCACTCATAAGATCGTCAATGATCAGCTGGATCTTATTCTGAAAGATCCCGGCCAGGTTCTCGCAGAGTTCTGGTGAGGGTGTAATTACATTCTTGGAACAGTCGGGGTTGATAAGACTGTTCAGAATGTTGATAATGCTTCTAGAGCTGTTAGATGCGGTACAGATTACCGAGGAGAAGTGATCAGCCTTTGCCCTTTTAATCTCAATCTTATACTCCCCAATTTTCTCTTTCCATAGCAGCCTGTCAGACTCCTTATAGCCGCAGGGGGCCCCCAGAGTGAAGACCGCATGCCTTTCTATGGCGGGAAAGGCATCTGAATTGGCCCATCGTAATATGGCTGGCAGTGTCTATTAGACACCGCCACCACATTAATCCTTTTCCGCCCCGGCCGCAAGGCGACCGAGGCGCAAAAGTGGCGGACGGTCTTTCCGTCTGCCGCGGCCCCCCGCCATACTAATATGGCGGGGGAATTCACATGCGGATGTTTGGCGGATTGCCCCCGCCAGGCCAGAGGTGGCTACCGCCAGCCTGGTGGGGCAATCCGCCCGACATCCTAATGGTCCCCTTAGTTTCCACCCACTACAGTATATATCATGAGGCAATGGATCAGTCTACTTAAGTCACTGGGTAACTTAACTTTGAGCGACTGCATTTTGCTGTCTCACAATACGCACTCTGCACAAAAGCTAGTTCCCTTCAGTGCCAGTGTATTTGTTTTTGCTTTATAGTTCCTTTAGTGTTGCCATTGTGTTAAGAGCCTGATGTGATAACAGGATGCTTCCCCATGCATATTCCATCTTTTTCAGATAACATCTCCTGTCAATACTGTTATATTGTTGTAAATTCTTTGTGGAGTGTTTTGCTTTTCTGACTGCTGCAGTTTTTAGAAAGGGAGCAACCCAGTAGCTCAGGGACCTAGGCCGGACAATAATTATCCCAAAAATTGGTCCGCCTAGGGTAAATTGTAGCATTGGACTTCCACAGCAATAGTGATCTAAAGAAAATTAAACATATCTTGTTTTGATATTGCGGTAAAGACATTCATTTATTTAGATAATCAGCCTAAAATGGCGCAGCATTATTATCTTTCTAATCTTTTTCCATTTTGTACTTCTCAAAAAATATTCATAGAATTAAATAAACATAGACAATCAGGTGCTTCTATAGTTTGTCAGGGCAGTGAATGTGAATGAAATATGAAATGACTAAATGGTGTGCTTGTGCTATATACAAAAAATATATGTGACTGATTGTGACAGGACATTGTTACAGACGGTACTCGCAAAGTGAGTGTCACAAGACACAATTGAATTTTAAAAATCAGTCCACATGGAGTTTTTGTTGACGTTTCACCCCTCAGTGTAACGTTTTTAACAGGGTCATCATCAGAACAGAATAGAAAAGGGAGGCACCTGGAAGTAAAAGATAAGATACATAAGGTTTTGAATTGTTGTGTACATGGTCCATATTCATATGTGAATAGGCAATGGCCATGATATTATAACTACATTTTGATGGTACATACCAGAAGAAAAGATGGGGAGGGGGTGGTTAGTAGACCTGTCAGTGTGGATATATCACTATAAATCAGTAGATTTTTTTCATTACTTTTTGTCAGAGTACCTGAAAGAAAATGAACTGTGATCAAAGATAGCTGTGACCTAATCCTTTCCTACAACAAATACATTTATCAGATACGGGCCTACCAATGAAGCCTGTACATTTCTTTCTTTTACCGCTGGTCTATACAGTGTTGGATACAAATACTATAAAGGAATAGGATGGATTTACACATTATTCTCTAACCAAATGAGGAAATGTACAACAGGCAGAGCGACCACATACCTCATATAGTGGTTTGAGGAGAGAGTTATTCAATCACTTAATGGTAATGGACCATGATTTCTTCTGGTACCCTGAAAACATGTGTATGGATACACTGTTTCACTGGTGAGGGAGTTGTGAGCAAACCCCTTGTTAAGGAAGATTTGCAGTATTCCTGTACATAAACAAATAATAGCATTTTGCTTTTTGCATGTGTGCTGCACAAGGCAGCACACATGGAAAAAGCAAAAAGCGAGGAGAAATAATGCATTTCTCCTCGTTTTGCCTAATTAAGACCAGTTACTACCTGGTCTTAATGTTGGCGCTGCCTCCTATGTACGTCACCCTTGTACATAGATGGCAGCGTCAAAATCAATTGGTGTTGCAGTGGAACTCCCACCTCAACACCCACTGCCCTCCCCTGTCACGCTAACTATTGCGTGAAAGGGGGCCTCATGTACAAGGAAGCATTAAGCCATTGCCATTAAGGCTTCTACATATGCCCCCTGGGAGTCTTGGGCCTCATCTTGAGGCCCCTTGCGCCATCGGAACTTCACTTTTCATGAAGTTCCGTGGCGCAGAAGCCTGCTTGGTATTTATCAGGCAGCAGTACGCCAGTTTTTGTGGCGTACTGCTGCCTGATAAATATCAGTCCCTTTAACGCAGTGTTCTGCGTTAACCCCTTCGGGGCAAAGAGGCATCAGGGGAGAGGCAAGTGATTTTCCTCTCTCCTGATGTCTCTTTCCAGGGCATTTCTGCCTCACGGTCGCGCACAGCATTGCGATTGTGCGGTAGAAATGCCCCCACTAGCACCAGGGATTTTATTTTAGATTGTAGGAAGTGACCCCTTTTGCAAGGGTCGCTTCCTGGTGGGTTGGATTTTTAACTTAGATTGTCTGCCCCCCCGGTGGGCAAATCAACCCGTACTTTTGTCCATTTTGCCCTTTTTGATGGCCCATCTGTGTGGATGTGATTTTGTGGGTAAATTTGTGTGTTGTTTGTTCATTTGTTTGTGAAATGTAGTATTAATTTTTTTATTTCCTCTTTGTTTTTGATCCAGGCTTTTGCTGTTTGTATTGGTGTAGGTTGTGGTTCAGTTACTGCTGGTTTTGCAGCCTGTGTAGTTGCATGTGCTTGGTAAGTAAATGTTTTTTGTACTACTTTCCCTAGATGAATGTGTTTTTATGAAAAGTCTAGTTATTGCAGTTTGTGTGGCTTTGTGGTTCTTGTTTGTTACCTTTTTTTTTTTGTATTGCTGCTTGATGTGTACTTTGTCTAATCTATACTTTTGTTTCTTTCTAGTGGGATTTCCTTTATTTTTGCTGTGTTTCAGCAGAGTAGGTGCTGGTGAGTGTTCTTATATTTGGTTAGATTTGAATTGTTTTTAAAGTGTATTGATCTTTGTGTGAAGACTCTACCTTGTTTACTTCTTACTTTGCACAGTGTAGCTTGTTGTTCACTTGTGTGTGTAGTCTTCTTGCTTTGTTAGGATAATGGCTGCTCGCAGGATGACTGCTCAGCACGTTGTTAGTTTGCTTTTTGAGTCTTCCTCTGAGCATGGTCCAGACACTGACTCCGATTCGGAGCCTGAGGAAGCTGCTGAAGATTCAGGCAGTGAGTTTTCTCTTCGCATGGTATCTTCTTCATCGGATGATGATTCTTGTAGTGCTGATGAAGTGCCTGTGGTAGAGAGGGACATTGATGTGCCGGTAGAGAGGCAAGAGCCATCTGAGCGGCTGCCTAGGTCCTTAAGGTTTCGCTTATTTTCTCGTCGGGAAGAGGCAAGTGTGGTAAAGGCTGCGCCCAAAAAGCTTCACATTGCTGTTGTTCGCCAAGGGTTATCTGGTGCTGCTAGTCTTCCTGTTGTAGAGCAGCATGAGGCATCTGGTGCTGCTAGTCTTCCTGTTGTAGAGCAGCATGAGGCATCTGGTGCTGCTAGTCTTTCTGTTGTTGTTGAGCAGCAAGTGGCATCTGGGGAGGCGAGTTCCTCTGTTGATGTTGAGATGCAAGAGGCAGCTGGGGATGCTAGTGTTCCCGTTGATGTAGTGCAGCAAGAGGCAGCTGGGCTGCAGGCTAGGGTGGCTTCTTCTTCCGATATTAGTGATGACGTCTGGGTTGCCCCTGGCATGGTGCAGCCTGAATTGCCAGACTTCACTGGTGTTCCAGGGTGTAGAGTGAATACTGACAATTTTCTGCCAATTCAATTTTTTCAATTGTTTTTTGACGATGAGTTTTTGCAAGAGATTGTGGAGCAAACTAATTTGTATGCAGAGCAGTATTTGAGGGACCACAGTGCCAGCCTTAAGCCCCATTCTAGAGCTACCTATTGGTCTCCCACATATGTTGAAGAGATGAAGAAGTTTTTGGGATTAATTTTTTTGATGGGCTTGCTAAGGAAGCCATCAATGTCTTCTTATTGGTCCACTAGTCCCTTGATGGCAACATCTATATTTCCAGCAGTTATGACTCGTGATCGGTATATGCTTCTTCTTCGCATGATGCATTTCGTTGATAATGATTTAGCGTTGCCACGCGATCACCCTGATTGTGACCGTCTTTTTAAGATTCGGCCTGTCCTTGATCACTTTGTTGATCGTTTTTCTGAGATCTTTGCTCCTGGAAAACAAATAGCTGTGGATGAGTCTTTGGTATTGTTCAAGGGCCGCTTGGTTTTTAGGCAATACATTCCTAGTAAGAGGGCACGCTATGGAATCAAACTGTATATGCTGTGTGACAGTGAGACTGGATACGTTTATAATTTCAGGGTGTACACCGGTAAGGATTCCAGCATTAACACTTCTGCTTGTCCGTCCACTTTTGGAGTGACTGAGAAAATTGTGTGGGAACTAGGTAGACGATTATTTAACAAAGGCCACCATTTATATGTAGATAACTTCTACACTAGTGTGCGTTTGTTCAAGGAATTGGCCAAAGTGGGCACTGTTGCTTGTGGCACGATGCGCAGTAACCGGAAAGGTTTCCCTATTGAACTTGTTTGCAAAAGGCTTGTGCGGGGACAGTCTACTGCATTGCGATGTGGTAAGCTTCTAGCTGTGAAGTTTTGTGACAGGAGAGATGTGTACATGCTGACTACAATCCATGATGAAAGCACTGAAGCTCTGCCTGTTCGGGGTGAGCGTGCTGAAGTGCGTAAACCTGTGTGCATTTTACAGTACAATAAGTACATGGGTGGTGTTGACAGAGTAGATCAGAGGTTGGAACCTTATGCTGCTCTACGAAAGTCTTACATTTGGTACAAGAAGTTGGCTATTCATCTTTTCCACTTGGCATCCTTTAATGCTTTCGTTGTGTTCCAGAAATCTTGTCCTGAGGTAAAGATGCCTTTTGTTAAGTTTCAGGAGACTATAATAGGCAGCCTTGTACTAGTGGAACAGGCAAGTGTCCCAAGATTTGGAGTGGTGGAGGAAGTTGCCAGACTGAAAGATCGCCACTTTCCAGAATACATTCCTCCCACAACTGCAAAAGACAATCCTACTAAAAGATGTAGAGTCTGTTGGCGAAGAGAAGTGCGGAGGGAGTCTCGTTTGTACTGCCCTGACTGTCCTTCAAAACCTGGATTGTGTGTGCCTGCTTGTTTTAAATCGTACCACACACAAAAGAAGTTTTGGGAGTTTCATTGAGCTTGTAAGTGTACTGTCTGGTCTGTATTCTGTAATATTTTTAGTCTGCTTTAAGGTGTGCATTGGTGCACAGCATTTCGTTTTTGACTTTGTGCTAGCAGATTTGTAGGTTTCATCATTTGATTTGTGGTATTTCTTTAAAAAAATCTAATTTCGATGGTGGTGTGTGCTGCATTATGCTTGGATTGTCTGTGTGCGTGGACTGGCGTTTGGCTGGTGGTGTGCGTAGTCTGGTGCTTGGCTGGCATAGTGCATGGATTTGAGTTGTGCTGGGGGGTGAGTGGATTTTTGCTTGGCTGGCGGAGTGCATGGTTAGGTGCTTGGCTGGTGGTGTGAGTGGATGGCGCTTGGCTGGTGGTGTGCGTGAACTGGTGCTTGGCTGGCATAGTGCATGGATTGGAGTTGTGCTTGGGGGGTGCGTGGATTTTTGCTTGGCTGGCGGAGTGCATGGTTAGGTGCTTGGCTGGTGGTGTGCATGGTTAGGTGCTTGGCTGGTGGTGTGAGTGGATGGCGCTTGGCTGGTGGTGTGCGTGAACTGGTGCTTGGCTGGCATAGTGCATGGATTGGAGTTGTGCTTGGGGGGGTGCGTGGATTTTTGCTTGGCTGGCGGAGTGCATTGTTAGGTGCTTGGCTGGCGGTGTGAGTGCATGGAGCTTTGCTGGTTGTGTGCAAGGATTGGTGCTCGGCTAGCGGTGTGAATGGATGGTGCTTTGGTGTTTGTGTGCAAGGTTAGGTGCTTGGCTGGCGGTGTGTGTGGACAAGTGCTTGGTTGGTGGTGTTGGTGGACTTGCGCTTGGCTGGCGGTGTGTGAGTATTTACTTTCTGATGGTCACTACACACAGTGCTAGCTGAGTGCCACTCCATCCAGTCCATCAATTTGTGTATTTGCTGTGTCTGGAATGTGGGCGTGTGAATGTGATGGGCCCTTGAATGGCGCTGTCTGTTGGTGTGAGTGTTTTGATGTGAAGGGCCTGCGGCTGGCGGTGTGAATGTTTTGTATGTGTCACATGTATGAAAGGTGTGTGAATGGCCTGTAAAGAGGTTGGTGCCTTGTCGTGGCTTTACAGCTCACGAGCTGTGAGTCAATGGTTCAGTTTCTCGTTCTCTCATTTATTTGCAGTGCATTTCATTATTTGTGAATTTGCTTGCTAATTGAATTGTATATGCTGAACCTTCACTCACCCTCGTGCTAAATCCAACCAGTGTGTGTGTTTGAGGATTTGTTTGCTGTTTTTTTTTTATTTTTATATTTTTCAGTAAGGGTGCTCTGTGTTTTTTTTTTGTAAATGTTGTGATGTGTTCCTTTTGTGCATGGTGGTATGATTGCTTTTCTTTGTTTTAGGTATGAAAGGAGTGTGAATGGCCTGTAAAGCGGTTGGTGCCTTGACGCTGGCTTTACAGCTCACGAGCTGCAAGTAATTGGTTCAGTTTCTTTGTCCATGTAATTGACAGTGCATTTCTTTTTTGGGAAATCTCTTGTTAATGTTTTTATATACTGAACCATCACTTGCCCTCGTGCCAAATCCAACCAGTATGTGTGTATGTGTTTGGAATTGATGGGCTACTAGGGAAACCTACCAAAACCATACATTTTTGAATTGTAGACACCTAGGTGCTTTCAAGGAGCTATGGCTTGTGTGGATCCTCCAACGTTCCTTTACCCAGAATCCCCTGCAAACCTCAATATTAGTTAAAAAAAACAATTTTTTCATCAATGTTTGTGTTGGAAAGCGTGCCATCACTGGGCTCACCCAAATTTCCTCCCTCCCAGCGTTCCCCCAGGTCTCCCGGAAAAAATGGTACCTCACTTGCGTGGGTAGGCATAGTGGCTGCGACAGGAAACGGTTCAAATCGTACGGTGGTGAATTTACAATAACCAATAGCAACATTACCTTTTTTTGGGGGGGGGGAGGACTGAGTTTTTGGACCGGGGCTCAGCGGGCATCTTTGGAAAGTTCCAAACCCAAACAGTTCTGAGAACTAGACACCCAGGGGAGTTCAGGGAGGTATGGCATGCGTGGGTCCCCCAATGTTTTCCTACCCTGAAATCCCTGCAAACCATAAATTTAGGTTAAAAAAACAGTTTTCCATACATTTTTGCGTGGGATCTCCGTGTCGGCACAAATGTCCTACCACCCAGCGTTTCCCTTGTTCTCCCGAGTAAAATGATACCTCACTTGTGTGGGTGGGCCCAAGGCGTGTGTGTTAGGCAGGGGGGCTTAATTTGTAAAACTGAAATACTACTTTTTCAAAAGTCATTTTCGGACTGTTCTGCTTTGGGGCACCCACACAAGTGAGGTATCCTTTTACTCGGGAGAACAAGGTGAACGCTGGGTGGTAAGACATTTTTGCCGACACGGAGATCCCACGCAAAAAAGTTTGAAAAAATGATATTTTTACCTAATTTTAAGGTTTGCAAGGAGTTCTGGGTAGGAAAACATTGGGGGACCTACGCATGCCATACCTCCCTGGACTCCCCTGGGTGTCTAGTTTTCAGAACTGTTTGGGTTTGGTACTTTCCAAAGATGCCCGCCGAGCCCCGGTCCAAAAATTCAGTCCCCCCCCCCCAAAAAAGGTAATGTTGCTATTGGTTATTGTAAATTCACCACCGTCCGATTTGAACCGTTTCCTGTCGCAGCCACTATGCCTACCCACGCAAGTGAGGTACCATTTTTCCCGGGAGACATGGGGGAACGCTGGGTGGGTGTAAATTTGTTGATCCACGCAGATTCCAGAACTTTCCACCACTGAAATGTCAGGAAAATGTGTTTATTTTGTCAAAATCTTGGCTTTGCAAGGGAATCTGGGTAACAAAACCTGGGGGTAGGCAGAGGAGTCACCCCATTCTGAATTCCCCAGGGTGTCTACTTTTAAAAAGTGTATAGGTTTGCTAGGTTTCCCTAGGTGCTGGCAGAGCCAGGGCGCAAAAACTAAAGGTAGTCTTTTTGTCCAAGAAGCTCAAAATTTCACTGGAAAATTGAGGTGCGATCATGTTGCGTTTTGCGCTGTTTCCTGTCGCAGCCACTATGTCTACCCACGCAAGTGAGGTACCATTTTTCCCGGGAGACATGGGGGAACGCTGGGTGGGTGGAAATTTGTTGATCCACGCAGATTCCAGAACTTTCCATCACAGAAATGTCAGGAAAATGTGTTTTTTTTGTCAAAATCTTAGCTTTGCAAGGGATTCTGGGTAACAAAACCTGGGGGTAGGCAGAGGAGTCACCCCTCCCTGAATTCCCCTGGGTGTCTACTTTTCAAAAATGCGTAGGTTTGCTAGGTTTCGCTAGGTGCTGGCAAAGCTAGGGCGCAAAAACTAAAGGTAGTCTTTTTGTCCAAAAAGCTCAAAATTTCACTGGAAAATTGAGGTTCGACCATGTTGCGTTTTGCGCTGTTTCCTGTCGCAGCCACTATGCCTACCCACACAAGTGAGGTACCATTTTTCCCGGGAGACATGGGGGAACGCTGGGTGGGTGGAAATTTGTTGATCCACGCAGATTCCAGAACTTTCCACCACTGAAATGTCAGGAAAATGTGTTTTTTTTGTCAAAATCTTGGCTTTGCAAGGGATTCTGGGTAACAAAACCTGGGGGTAGGCAGAGGAGTCACCCCACCCTGAATTCCCCTGGGTGTCTACTTTTCAAAAATGCGTAGGTTTGCTAGGTTTCCCTAGGTGCTGGCAGAGCTAGGGCGCAAAAACTAAAGGTAGTCTTTTTGTCCAAAAAGCTCAAAATTTCACTGGAAAATTGAGGTTCGACCATGTTGCGTTTTGCGCTGTTTCCTGTCGCAGCCACTATGCCTACCCACGCAAGTGAGGTACCATTTTTCCCGGGAGACATGGGGGAACGCTGGGTGGGTGGAAATTTGTTAATCCACGCAGATTCCAGAACTTTCCACCACTGAAATGTCAGGAAAATGTGTTTATTTTGTCAAAATCTTGGCTTTGCAAGGGAATCTGGGTAACAAAACCTGGGGGTAGGCAGAGGAGTCACCCCATTCTGAATTTCCCAGGGTGTCTACTTTTCAAAAATGTATAGGTTTGCTAGGTTTCCCTAGGTGCTGGCAGAGCCAGGGTGCAAAAACTAAAGGTAGTCTTTTTGTCCAAGAAGCTCAAAATTTCACTGGAAAATTGAGGTGCGACCATGTTGCGTTTTGCGCTGTTTCCTGTCGCAGCCACTATGCCTACCCACGCAAGTGAGGTACCATTTTTCCCGGGAGACATGGGGAAACGCTGGGTAGGTGGAAATTTGTTGATCCACGCAGATTCCAGAACTTTCCACCACAGAAATGTCAGGAAAATGTGGTTTTTTTTGGTCAAAATCTTAGCTTTGCAAGGGATTTTGGGTAACAAAACCTGAGGGTAGGCAGAGGAGTCACCCCACCTTGAATTTCCCTGGGTGTCTACTTTTCAAAAATGTGTAGGTTTGCTAGGTTTCCCTAGGTGCTGGCAGAGCTAGGGCGCAAAAACTAAAGGTAGTCTTTTTGTCCAAAAAGCTCAAAATTTCACTGGAAAATTGAGGTTCGACCATGTTGCTTTTGCGCTGTTTCCTGTCGCAGCCACTATGCCTACCCACGCAAGTGAGGTACCATTTTTCCCGGGAGACATGGGGGAACGCTGGGTGGGTGGAAATTTGTTGATCCACGCAGTTTCCAGAACTTTCCACCACAGAAATGTCAGGAAAATGTGTTTTTTTTGTCAAAATCTTAGGTTTGCAAGGGATTCTGGGTAACAAAACCTGGGGGTAGGCAGAGGAGTCACCCCACCCTGAATTCCCCTTGGTGTCTACTTTTCAAAAATGTGTAGGTTTGCTAGGTTTCCCTAGGTGATGGCAGAGCTAGGGCGCAAAAACTAAAGGTAGTCTTTTTGTCCAAAAAGCTCAAAATTTCACAGGAAAATTGAGGTGCGACCATGTTCCGTTTTGCGCTGTTTCCTGTCGCAGCCACTATGCCTACCCACGCAAGTGAGGTACCATTTTTCCCGGGAGACATGGGGAAACGCTGGGTGGGTGGAAATTTGTTGATCCACGCAGATTCCAGAACTTTCCACCACTGAAATATCAGGAAAATGTGTTTTTTTTATCAAAATCTTGGTTTTGCAAGGGATTCTGGGTAACAAAACCTGGGTGTAGGCAGAGGAGTCACCCCATCCTATATTTCCCAGGGTGTCTACTTTTCAAAAATGTATAGGTTTGCTAGGTTTCCCTAGGTGCTGGCAGAGCCAGGGCGCAAAAACTAAAGGTAGTCTTTTTGTCCAAGAAGCTCAAAATTTCACTGGAAAATTGAGGTGCGACCATGTTGCGTTTTGCGCTGTTTCCTGTCGCAGCCACTATGCCTACCCACGCAAGTGAGGTACCATTTTTCCCGGGAGACATGGGGGAACGCTGGGTGGGTGGAAATTTGTTGATCCAGGCAGATTCCAGAACTTTCCACCACTGAAATGTCAGGAAAATGTGTTTTTTTTGTCAAAATCTTGGCTTTGCAAGGGATTCTGGGTAACAAAACCTGGGGGTAGGCAGAGGAGTCACCCCATCCTGAATTCCCCAGGGTGTCTACTTTTCAGAAATGTATAGGTTTGCTAGGTTTCCCTAGGTGCTGGCAGAGCCAGGGCGCAAAAACTAAAGGTAGTCTTTTTGTCCAAAAAGCTCAAAATTTCACTGGAAAATTGAGGTGCGACCATATTGCGTTTTGCGCTGTTTCCTGTCGCAGCCACTATGCCTACCCAGGCAAGTGAGGTACCATTTTTCCCGGGAGACATGGGGGAACGCTGGGTGGGTGGAAATTTGTTGATCCACGCAGATTCCAGAACTTTCCACCACTGAAATGTCAGGAAAATGTGTTTTTTTTGTCAAAATCTTAGCTTTGCAAGGGATTCTGGGTAACAAAACCTGGGGGTAGGCAGAGGAGTCACCCCATGCTGAATTCCCCAGGGTGTCTACTTTTCAAAAATGTATAGGTTTGCTAGGTTTCCCTAGGTGCAGGCAGAGCCAGGGCGCAAAAACTAAAGGTTGTCTTTTTGACCAAAGAGCTCAAAATTTCACAGGAAAATTGAGGTGCGACCATGTTGCGTTTTGCGCTGTTTCCTGTCGCAGCTACTATGCCTACCCACGCAAGTGAGGTACCATTTTTCCCGGGAGACATGGGGGAACGCTGGGTGGGTGGAAATTTGTTGATCCACGCAGATTCCAGAACTTTCCAGCACAGAAATGTCAGGAAAATGTGTTTTTTTTGGTCAAAATCTTAGCTTTGCAAGGGATTCTGGGTAACAAAACCTGAGGGTAGGCAGAGGAGTCACCCCATCCTGAATTCCCCTGGGTGTCTACTTTTAAAAAATGTATAGGTTTGCTAGGTTTCCCTAGGTGCAGGCAGAGCCAGGGCGCACAAACTAAAGGTAGTCTCTTTGTCCAAAGAGCTCAAAATTTCACAGGAAAATTGAGGTGCGACCATGTTGCGTTTTGCGCTGTTTCCTGTCGCAGCCACTATGCCTACCCACGCAAGTGAGGTACCATTTTTCCCGGGAGACATGGGGGAACGCTGGGTGTGTGGAAATTTGTTGATCCACGCAGATTCTAGAACTTTCCACCACAGAAATGTCAGGAAAATGTGTTTTTTTTGGTCAAAATCTTAGCTTTGCAAGGGATTCTGGGTAACAAAACCTGAGGGTAGGCAGAGGAGTCACCCCATCCTAAATTCCCCTGGGTGTTTACTTTTCAAAAATGTATAGGTTTGCTAGGTTTCCCTAGGTGCAGGCAGAGCCAGGGCGCAAAAACTAAAGGTAGTCTCTTTGTCCAAAGAGCTCAAAATTTCACAGGAAAATTGAGGTGCGACCATGTTGCGTTTTGTGCTGTTTCCTGTCGCAGCCACTATGCCTACCCACGCAAGTGAGGTACCATTTTTCCCGGGAGACATGGGGGAACGCTGGGTAGGTGGAAATTTGTTGATCCACGCAGATTCCAGAACTTTCCACCACAGAAATGTCAGGAAAATGTGTTTTTTTTGGTCAAAATCTTAGCTTTGCAAGGGATTCTGGGTAACAAAACCTGGGGGTAGGCAGAGGAGTCACCCCACCCTGAATTCCCCTGTGTGTCTACTTTTCAAAAATGTGTAGGTTTGCTAGGTTTCCCTAGGTGCTGGCAGAGCTAGGGCGCAAAAACTAAAGGTAGTCTTTTTGTCCAAAAAGCTCAAAATTTCACTGGAAAATTGAGGTTCGACCATGTTGCGTTTTGCGCTGTTTCCTGTCGCAGCCACTATGCCTACCCACGCAAGTGAGGTACCATTTTTCCCGGGAGACATGGGGGAACGCTGGGTGGGTGGAAATTTGTTGATCCACGCAGATTCCAGAACTTTCCACCACAGAAATGTCAGGAAAATGTGTTTTTTTTGTCAAAATCTTAGGTTTGCAAGGGATTCTGGGTAACAAAACCTGGGGGTAGGCAGAGGAGTCACCCCACCCTGAATTCCCCTTGGTGTCTACTTTTCAAAAATGTGTAGGTTTGCTAGGTTTCCCTAGGTGATGGCAGAGCTAGGGCGCAAAAACTAAAGGTAGTCTTTTTGTCCAAAAAGCTCAAAATTTCACAGGAAAATTGAGGTGCGACCATGTTCCGTTTTGCGCTGTTTCCTGTCGCAGCCACTATGCCTACCCACGCAAGTGAGGTACCATTTTTCCCGGGAGACATGGGGAAACGCTGGGTGGGTGGAAATTTGTTGATCCACGCAGATGCCAGAACTTTCCACCACTGAAATATCAGGAAAATGTGTTTTTTTTATCAAAATCTTGGTTTTGCAAGGGATTCTGGGTAACAAAACCTGGGTGTAGGCAGAGGAGTCACCCCATCCTATATTTCCCAGGGTGTCTACTTTTCAAAAATGTATAGGTTTGCTAGGTTTCCCTAGGTGCTGGCAGAGCCAGGGCGCAAAAACTAAAGGTAGTCTTTTTGTCCAAGAAGCTCAAAATTTCACTGGAAAATTGAGGTGCGACCATGTTGCGTTTTGCGCTGTTTCCTGTCGCAGCCACTATGCCTACCCACGCAAGTGAGGTACCATTTTTCCCGGGAGACATGGGGGAACGCTGGGTGGGTGGAAATTTGTTGATCCAGGCAGATTCCAGAACTTTCCACCACTGAAATGTCAGGAAAATGTGTTTTTTTTGTCAAAATCTTGGCTTTGCAAGGGATTCTGGGTAACAAAACCTGGGGGTAGGCAGAGGAGTCACCCCATCCTGAATTCCCCAGGGTGTCTACTTTTCAGAAATGTATAGGTTTGCTAGGTTTCCCTAGGTGCTGGCAGAGCCAGGGCGCAAAAACTAAAGGTAGTCTTTTTGTCCAAAAAGCTCAAAATTTCACTGGAAAATTGAGGTGCGACCATATTGCGTTTTGCGCTGTTTCCTGTCGCAGCCACTATGCCTACCCAGGCAAGTGAGGTACCATTTTTCCCGGGAGACATGGGGGAACGCTGGGTGGGTGGAAATTTGTTGATCCACGCAGATTCCAGAACTTTCCACCACTGAAATGTCAGGAAAATGTGTTTTTTTTGTCAAAATCTTAGCTTTGCAAGGGATTCTGGGTAACAAAACCTGGGGGTAGGCAGAGGAGTCACCCCATGCTGAATTCCCCAGGGTGTCTACTTTTCAAAAATGTATAGGTTTGCTAGGTTTCCCTAGGTGCAGGCAGAGCCAGGGCGCAAAAACTAAAGGTTGTCTTTTTGACCAAAGAGCTCAAAATTTCACAGGAAAATTGAGGTGCGACCATGTTGCGTTTTGCGCTGTTTCCTGTCGCAGCTACTATGCCTACCCACGCAAGTGAGGTACCATTTTTCCCGGGAGACATGGGGGAACGCTGGGTGGGTGGAAATTTGTTGATCCACGCAGATTCCAGAACTTTCCAGCACAGAAATGTCAGGAAAATGTGTTTTTTTTGGTCAAAATCTTAGCTTTGCAAGGGATTCTGGGTAACAAAACCTGAGGGTAGGCAGAGGAGTCACCCCATCCTGAATTCCCCTGGGTGTCTACTTTTAAAAAATGTATAGGTTTGCTAGGTTTCCCTAGGTGCAGGCAGAGCCAGGGCGCACAAACTAAAGGTAGTCTCTTTGTCCAAAGAGCTCAAAATTTCACAGGAAAATTGAGGTGCGACCATGTTGCGTTTTGCGCTGTTTCCTGTCGCAGCCACTATGCCTACCCACGCAAGTGAGGTACCATTTTTCCCGGGAGACATGGGGGAACGCTGGGTGTGTGGAAATTTGTTGATCCACGCAGATTCTAGAACTTTCCACCACAGAAATGTCAGGAAAATGTGTTTTTTTTGGTCAAAATCTTAGCTTTGCAAGGGATTCTGGGTAACAAAACCTGAGGGTAGGCAGAGGAGTCACCCCATCCTAAATTCCCCTGGGTGTTTACTTTTCAAAAATGTATAGGTTTGCTAGGTTTCCCTAGGTGCAGGCAGAGCCAGGGCGCAAAAACTAAAGGTAGTCTCTTTGTCCAAAGAGCTCAAAATTTCACAGGAAAATTGAGGTGCGACCATGTTGCGTTTTGTGCTGTTTCCTGTCGCAGCCACTATGCCTACCCACGCAAGTGAGGTACCATTTTTCCCGGGAGACATGGGGGAACGCTGGGTAGGTGGAAATTTGTTGATCCACGCAGATTCCAGAACTTTCCACCACAGAAATGTCAGGAAAATGTGTTTTTTTTGGTCAAAATCTTAGCTTTGCAAGGGATTCTGGGTAACAAAACCTGGGGGTAGGCAGAGGAGTCACCCCACCCTGAATTCCCCTGTGTGTCTACTTTTCAAAAATGTGTAGGTTTGCTAGGTTTCCCTAGGTGCTGGCAGAGCTAGGGCGCAAAAACTAAAGGTAGTCTTTTTGTCCAAAAAGCTCAAAATTTCACTGGAAAATTGAGGTTCGACCATGTTGCGTTTTGCGCTGTTTCCTGTCGCAGCCACTATGCCTACCCACGCAAGTGAGGTACCATTTTTCCCGGGAGACATGGGGGAACGCTGGGTGGGTGGAAATTTGTTGATCCACGCAGATTCCAGAACTTTCCACCACAGAAATGTCAGGAAAATGTGTTTTTATTGTCAAAATCTTAGCTTTGCAAGGGATTCTGGGTAACAAAACCTGGGGGTAGGCAGAGGAATCACCCCACCCTGAATTCCCCTGGGTGTCTACTTTTCAAAAATGTGTAGGTTTGCTAGGTTTCCCTAGGTGATGGCAGAGCTAGGGCGCAAAAACTAAAGGTAGTCTTTTTGTCCAAAAAGCTCAAAATTTCACAGGAAAATTGAGGTGCGACCATGTTCCGTTTTGCGCTGTTTCCTGTCGCAGCCACTATGCCTACCCACGCAAGTGAGGTACCATTTTTCCCGGGAGACATGGGGGAACGCTGGGTGGGTGGAAATTTGTTGATCCACGCAGATTCCAGAACTTTCCACCACTGAAATGTCAGGAAAATGTGTTTTTTTTATCAAAATCTTGGTTTTGCAAGGGATTCTGGGTAACAAAACCTGGGTGTAGGCAGAGGAGTCACCCCATCCTGAATTTCCCAGGGTGTCTACTTTTCAAAAATGTATAGGTTTGCTAGGTTTCCCTAGGTGCTGGCAGAGTCAGGGCGCAAAAACTAAAGGTAGTCTTTTTGTCCAAGAAGCTCAAAATTTCACTGGAAAATTGAGGTGCGACCATGTTGCGTTTTGCGCTGTTTCCTGTCGCAGCCACTATGCCTACCCACGCAAGTGAGGTACCATTTTTCCCGGGAGACATGGGGAAACGCTGGGTGGGTGGAAATTTGTTGATCCACGCAGATTCCAGAACTTTCCACCACTGAAATGTCAGGAAAATGTGTTTTTTTTGTCAAAATCTTGGCTTTGCAAGGGATTCTGGGTAACAAAACCTGGGGGTAGGCAGAGGAGTCACCCCATCCTGAATTTCCCAGGGTGTCTACTTTTCAGAAATGTATAGGTTTGCTAGGTTTCCCTAGGTGCTGGCAGAGCCAGGGTGCAAAAACTAAAGGTAGTCTTTTTGTCCAAAAAGCTCAAAATTTCACTGGAAAATTGAGGTGCGACCATGTTGCGTTTTGCGCTGTTTCCTGTCGCAGCCACTATGCCTACCCAGGCAAGTGAGGTACCATTTTTCCCGGGAGACATGGGGGAACGCTGGGTGGGTAGAAATTTGTTGATCCACGCAGATTCCAGAACTTTCCACCACTGAAATGTCAGGAAAATGTGTTTTTTTTTGTCAAAATCTTAGCTTTGCAAGGGATTCTGGGTAACAAAACCTGGGGGTAGGCAGAGGAGTCACCCCATGCTAAATACCCCAGGGTGTCTACTTTTCAAAAATGTATAGGTTTGCTAGGTTTCCCTAGGTGCAGGCAGAGCCAGGGCGCAAAAACTAAAGGTTGTCTTTTTGACCAAAGAGCTCAAAATTTCACAGGAAAATTGAGGTGCGACCATGTTGCGTTTTGCGCTGTTTCCTGTCGCAGCCACTATGCCTACCCACGCAAGTGAGGTACCATTTTTCCCGGGAGACATGGGGGAACGCTGGGTGGGTGGAAATTTGTTGATCCACGCAGATTCCAGAACTTTCCACCACAGAAATGTCAGGAAAATGTGTTTTTTTTGGTCAAAATCTTAGCTTTGCAAGGGATTCTGGGTAACAAAACCTGAGGGTAGGCAGAGGAGTCACCCCATCCTGAATTCCCCTGGGTGTCTACTTTTCAAATATGTATAGGTTTGCTAGGTTTCCCTAGGTGCAGGCAGAGCCAGGGCGCAAAAACTAAAGGTAGTCTCTTTGTCCAAAGAGCTCAAAATTTCACAGGAAAATTGAGGTGCGACCATGTTGCGTTTTGCGCTGTTTCCTGTCGCAGCCACTATGCCTACCCACGCAAGTGAGGTACCATTTTTCCCGGGAGACATGGGGGAACACTGGGTGGGTGGAAATTTGTTGATCCACGCAGATTCCAGAACTTTCCACCACTGAAATGTCAGGAAAATGTGTTTTGTTTGTCAAAATCTTAGCTTTGCAAGGGATTCTGGGTAACAAAACCTGGGGGTAGGCAGAGGAGTCACCCCACCCTGAGTTCCCCTGGGAGTCTACTTTTCAAAAAAGTATAGGTTTGCAAGGTTTCCCTAGGTGCCGGCAGAGCTAGGGTGCCGAAACTACAGGTAGGCACTTTGCCAAAAAAGGGTCAATTTGTAACTGCAAAATTTAGGTGTGAGCACGTTGCATTTTTCGCCGTTTCCTGTCGCAGGCACAAGGCCAACCCACACAAGTGAGGTACCGTTTTTATCGGGAGAATTGGGGTAATTCAAATTTGTAAATTATCTGTTATTACCCATTGAGTTTTTATGCATTTCTCCCTTTCAATGAAACACATTGTGTTTAAAAAAAAATATTTTTGAAAAATGACCAATAATTCTCATGCTAGTATGAGTATTCCCAATTTTGAAAATTAGCAATTATATACTGTTTCTGAACTCTATAATTTGTACCCAATTCAGAAATACATAGGTGACTTTCATACAGATTTTTCCATGTATACATTTTCCAAAACAAAGTGCTCTATACCCGGTAAATGAAAAAATACCATTGCAAGTTGCTCCTCAGTTTTTGGATCTGGGTTCGTCGGGTTCTTGGTGGCACTACAAGTCCTATATATACCCACAACCAGGAAGGTCTATCGGACATAACGGTATATTGCTTTCCAAGAGTTCTCAAAATTAGAAAAAGTTATAGGTGAAAACGTTGAGACAAAAGGCTGTTTTTTTTAACAAATTTTCAATTTTTTCGATATTTAACTGTTAGTTTCTATAAAGAAACCTTCATGGATTTAGACAAATGACCCCTTTCAGAATTCAGAATTCTGTGTACTTTTCGAAAATGTACAGCATTCCAGGATCCATTATTGCTTTCAAACTCTTTTCTACCATTAACTGGAAGGAGGTAGAAAGCTCTAAAAATAGCAAAAATAGGCTATGTCACAGAAAAATGCCAATACTGTGTGAAAAATGTCGGTTCTCTGACAAAAGACTGTTATTCCCTAAAAGCTATGAAAATGGAGATTTCAGCCCCACAAACCCTTTTTTGATAACTTTTTTAGGGAAAAACCCAGAGGCTTTCATTTGCAGCCCGTTTTTCCAATTTTTCTGAAAAAAACAAAAAAATCACTATATTTTGGTTACTTTCTGGGACCCCTCCAAGAGAATCCAGAAACCCAGGGCACCTTTGGATTCCACATGATGTTGGAAGAAAAGGACGCAAATTTGGCGTGGATACCTTATGTGGTCAAAAAGTTACAGGGGCCTAAGCGCGCACTACCCCAAATTGCCAAAAAAGGGCTCAGCACAGGAGGGGAAAAGGCCTAGCAGCGAAGGGGTTAAAGTGGCGTGCAATGGGTGTTGCTGGGGGCGTTCCCAGCAACATCCATGGCCTTTTGACACTGCCCCAGATTTACGAGAAATCGTAACTCTGAAGCAGTGCCAAAAGCTTACGCCTCCCCAGGGGAGGCGTAAGGGAGGCGCAACAGGGAGAAATGTCTTTATTTCTCCTCGTATTTCCTTTTTCTTTGTGTGCTGCATTCTACAGCACACATATAAAGAGGAAAAGCCTCTTGTGATTATTTTTGTACAGAAAGGTTTCCCTTCCTGTACAAAAATAATCTTCCCCGCAACGCAGGCACCCTTGCACCATGGTGCAAAGGTGCCTGCGCTGGCGCAGGGAGCCCATTGTGCGCCGGCGCAGGGGAAAAGGACAGGAATGCGCCGTATCTTATAGATACGGCGCATTTCTGCCCTTTTCTTTTGCCGTAGGGAAGCGCAGCAGGAAGGCCTACGTCAAAAAGTCAAAAATGAGGCCCCTTGTTTTTAGGTTGCTGAGAGGATGCTTAGTAATATGGAGGAAAAGTTCGAACATGGCTTTTTATTGAAATATTTGTTTCTTTTAAGTATTCCTTATGTTAAAATATTATTGGAAGGCCTGATTTTAAGCTAGCAGAAAGGGACATTCACATAACTATATTAAACGTATTTCTAATCTAACATTTACCGCAATGGAAATTAACATTTTCGTTTCTGACTGAACTGTAAATACCCATTGACAAAGCCAATAGGCCTAATGTTTTAAAGTTGTGTACCTTAATATCGCTAGAAGTAGGCACATCTAGAGGTGTTGGTTTAAGGTCTGCCGGCCAACGTGCAATTAGAGGCGCCTGTGTGCATGGGGTCTAGTTTTGGGAGAGGGAGGTTAGTTGCCCACTAGTACCTTTTTTGAACACCAAGTAGTTTGTGAGGACGTTTATGGAGAGGCTTTAATCGGCTTTTCCATCTTCCAGTTGTACGTATTTGTAATTTTGAGTGTAGTATTTAGTTGTATGTGTATTAAATGTTTTTTCTTTTTAAAGAAAAAATTCTAAATGGACAATGATGTATTAAGTGTCATGTGCTGTGTTACTGAGTTTTGGGTTTCGAGTCAGCATTGGAGTCTTCAGTATTGCTACCCTGAGAGTGAAGTGTTCACATGATAATTGATTGGCTGTTCGATGGTTCATAGTATGGGTCACGAGGTCACGAGAACTCAAGATTCGAGTTCACACAATTGGTGCTCAGTAACTTCACAATTTACTGGGACCTCTTGACCCAGAGTTTTCCCAGCAGTATTGTACTAAGCATAACAATATAATTTGCATCCTAGTCTAAAATCGTACTGCAACATTAAGGTCTATTTTACTACACTGTGTGTGCTATTTAAACTTCAGGCATAGGGAAGAAGTGAGACCTGCTACAAGCCTTTCGTTTTGTTGATGCTTTTGTTTGGCTTTGAACTCTACTGGTGCTTTGTATTCAAAGCACTGCCAGAGAACATAAGCCTACGAACTTGAATCCAGTATTGCTGCGCTTGCAGACACACTTTGCGGCATTGAGAATACGAACCCTGCTGCTACAAACATTGTCACAGTGAGAATGACGAACTGTGAAAGGATGATTTTGTTTGGCTGTGGTTCACCTAGGCCTCTCTTTGTGCGAGACCAGGCAGCCTACCACCTTAGATCTAGTATCATCTTTTACATAGCCCTGCATATCCTTGCAGGTTCACCAGCTCCCACTGTCTTGTTACCCACTGCTGTGTGAGTGACTGTTTGAAATACGGAAACACTTTGTAAACTTTGGGAGCGGGGAGGAATTGAAATCTGTTTCAAGCACTTGCACTTTGAAAAAAAAAATATTGTAAAGGATATTGTTGCTAGACAAGCCCACAACCCCATATATAAATGTAGCTGCACCCTGACTCAGGGCATCAGCGGGATATCAACACACAAGAGCAAAAGTGTGCTATGTGCGTAGTAGAGACTGTCATGTCATTTTGTTGGAGGTGACTGAAGCGGAGGTCTTTTTAAAATCTTCTGAGTTGACTGATGAACAGAAATGAACTTACAGCCAATCAATACCTAGACCCCGGATCACTTCACCCGACATAAATGATTCACAATCCCGTTGAAATTGCTTAAAGAATGATGTGTTTAATATGTAGGTTTTAGTACTGGCCCAATAAGTAATAATGTGAACATGACCAAAATAAATGAAAATGGCACCCCCTCGCATTATGGACAAATCCTAAAGTGCGTTTTTACACGTGCAAGAGTTGATGTCTGCAGGAAGGAATAGTACAACTGGAAGAGCCTGCCTCAAAGGCATAAAACCTACAGAGCCACAAGATCTAAAATCATGATGGAATTTTCAGGAATTCAGAATAAAAAGGAACCTCTGAAAGTACTTCTAATCTTTAGGGAGCCATTAGGAAAAAAGTAGGGTTAAAATAGAGACATAGGGGTAAAGGACTTATGCAAACTTTGCCCCATGCTTTATGCTCTTCATGACATTATCACACAGTCTTTGCCACACAAGTCAGTATCATGCAGATAAGGGATGTTAATGAGGAATGTTAATGGGGTTTTGCCTTTATTCCACATCCTTAACTATGTGGTACCTCACTCTGCACGTAAGAACGTATTTATTTTTTAAATAACATTATTTTAATGATATTTCAAAGAAAAAAAGTGCGGTAGAGATAAAGTGAGGTTAAGGGGATTTTAGGGCTCAGAGGTGGGTAGAGGTAAAGGGAGGTAGGGGTGATAAGGTTTAAGGGATGGGCACATTTCAGTGGTTTTTGATATCTAAAACAAAAATGTTTAACTCAAAAAATGTTATCTAACTATAACTCCCCTGTAACCTTCAGGTTTGTTTTGTGAATTCATTTGTTGATTTGTCTTTTACGGTATGTACTTACTTTACATGTGCACCTAATTATAATGTTTCTTTAACTTTTAGGTTTATTTAGTGAATTTACATGTGTTTTTTTCAAACGAATGGTAACATAATATGCACTATATGCACTGTAACAAGTTACAGGGGCTGTGGTAATGTTTTCTTTGCATTTTTACATACAAAATACAGTAAGAATATTTTGAATTTTAGTTCCATTACTTTTATAGAAAAAAACATTACCAGTTTAATTAAGAACTAGAAAATTTATATATCTTTGGGACTCCCCTTTGGGTCCACGGATCCATCTCAATGCCTGAAATGATTGGCCTTATGGGCGCCATGATGGGTTTGTGGATCCACAAAACACCCTTAAAAAGCAGAAAAGGTAGAGATAGTCCCCTTATGTTTATTCCTATTCTCTCCCTTCCACTTTAAAATTGGCTACCAGAGTGTGTCAACCCATTTGCTTCCTTAAAAAACAATATAGATGTGCACTCTACATGAAACCTTTTCCCTAAAAACCTTTCCATAAGCCCAGTTTCCAAGGCACCCCATTTGGAAATCTGTACTAAGCAGTTACAGCTCAAAAGTTCATAAAGCTTTGCCAGCGCTCATGTCTGGTTCACATTCTCATTGGAAGTTTCCTTCTACGGTTACAAAATATAAACATATTACAAACAACATAATAGTAATGTTATTTGTTTAACCAATCATAGTAGGCTATATAATAGCAGTTATTGACTACTTAACCTTGTATTCAGCACTACAACATCAGCCAACCACATGTTTTGCCAAGCCTTTTATACATTCTCTACACTAGGGGTGAACGTAACTGGCATAAATCAGTGTACCGCAATCATATGGAATTACCCAAAAATACATGGACATAATATGGAATTAAGCGAGAAGAGTAATTCTGCAGTTAGCACTATTTTCTTTGCACACAAATGCCCACTAGCATCCCAAATGAGTGTGAGGAGGCATTTTATGCTGCGAAATAGCACTAAGAGAACACGAATAGCCAACAGCTGCCTGCACTCACTCACTAAACATGGACTTGGGGTAGTATTGTAGTATTAGGTGAACCACAGCCAAACAAAATCATCCTACTCTTCCCACTCCATGCTGCTTGTGAACAAATCTTCTCATTCAGCTACTGACTTCTCCTGTGTCCAGCTTCTGGTTAGAGTGTGGATTGTTGGCCACAGCATGCTCAAAATTGTGGCATTGACAAAGATCTTGGATTTCCTCAAGTAGACATTACTTGGATTGGTGGATTGGAATACTTGAAGTTATGAAGTGGCATCAATTGTTGCCTACAATTGAGAGCATTTCAGATTATGAGCACCCAGACCTCCTGATGTGCACTGTGGTGACAACGATCTGCACAACCTTACAGGGGCTGAACTTGAAATCTAAATGAAGGAGTTGTATGTTCCAACATAAGTCAAATGCAGAAGTGGCTGTGGTCATTCCAGTTTTGTTCAACACCCAACTCAGTTTTGTTCCGAGATTGAGAAATCCAGGATGCAGGACAATAAATCAATTTTAGCATTTCTATGTGCTGTAGGATGGGGTCCGTTTACCACAATAATATCCACTTCAACATGACATGAGTTTACTGAAAGGATGGAGTCCATTTAACAGGAGAAGGTAACTGGATCTTCCTTACCAATATCAAGAATTATATCCAGGTGCACCTTTAGGTGTGTACAATTCATTATACACAGAAAGACTGTTTTCAGAACAACCTGTTAAACAAACCATAGCATTTTTTTATCTTTTGTTAAATGTACTTCCTGAATCGAACCAAACTTTTGTAAAAACTATTTTAATTGTATTCCAAATGGTGTGGTAGAGATGTATGCAATGGTCTATATGTATCAGTGCATTTGCATATGTATCAGTATGAAAGAGAAGGTATATGTGGGTGTAGTAGTTGGGTTTCATGCATCCAAGGTAATGTGTGTAAAAGTGTGACTAGGGGTGTGTGTCTCAGTCTGTATAACTCAATGTATAAGAGTGTACTTGTGTGTATGTAACTGAGTGAGTGGCAGTAGTTGTATTTGTGTATGTATGTGTGTGAGAAACAGTGTGGAGGTCTGTAAAGGTGTCTTTTGGTGTGTGTGTGTGTGTGTGTGTGTGTGTGTGTGTATGTGTGTGTGTGACTGTTATCCATGGGGTTATGAGTTTAAGATTATTATTTTGATTGTGAATGTGTGTGTGTGTGCATTTTTGTAGGAGAAAAAGTGGGGATGACTAAGGGTATGGAAGTGTGTTTGTGGGAACAGTTTGCATGTGGAGGTGTGTGTTCTTGTGTAGGTGTGTGCGGGGGTTGTCTGTGCATGTGAGTCTGTTTCTGTAAAGAGTTGAATGAGGGTGTGTGTTTGAATGTGTGTCTGTGTTGTGTGTGTGTCTGCATGGGGATTGCTGTGGGTGTGTGTATGGGGAGGTGGTTGTGTGTGTGGGGAGTGCAACTGTGTGTCTGTTAGTGTAAGTGTGCAATGGGTTGTGTGAGTGTATTTGTGAGTGAGTATATGTGGAAGTGTGTGGGGTTTTGTGTGTGTGTGCATGGTAGTGTTAGTGTTTGTGAGTGTGTGTGTGGGGGGTTGTGTGACTGACTGTATGAAAGGGTCATGTTGCATGAGTCTATCTGTGTGTGTGTGTGTGTGTGTGTGTGACTGATGAATGAGTTTGTGTTGGTGCGTGTGGGGTTATATAGGTGTGTGTGTGTGTTTGTGTGTGTGAAGAGTTGTGTGGAAATGAGTGTGTGGAATTGTGTGGGTGTGTGGAATTGTGTAGGTTTGTGGGGGCTGTGTGGTTGTGTGTGTATTTGGAATTGTGTGCATGTGTGTGGGAGTGTGTGTGAATGTGGGGTTGTGGAGATGCATGTGTGTGGGTGTGTGAACATGGGGTTGTGTGGATTTGTGTGCAAGTGTGTGGGGGTTGTCTTAGTACGCGTGTGAGAGTGTGGGAGGGTTTTCTGTGTGTGTGTGAGTGTGTGGAGTTGTGCGGTGTGTTTGTGCATTTGTGGGAGCTGTGTGGGAGTTGTGTGGAGGGTTGTGTAAGTGTGGAGCGGTTGTATGGGTGGATGTGAATCTGTGTGTGTGTGTGTGTGTGTGGTGTATGTCAGTATGTGTATTGGGTTGTATGGGCATGAGTGTGTTTGTTTGGTGAGTTATATGTACATATGGAATTGTTTGGGTGTGTGTGACTGTGTGAGTGTGGGGTTGTGTGATTGTGTATGAGTGTGTCTGTGGGGTTCTGTAGATGTGTGTGTGTTTGGTTTTGTTTTATGTGTATGTGAGTGTGGGGTTGTGTGGGTGTCTGTGAATGTGGTTTTGGGTGTGAATTAATGTGGGGTTATTTGGTTGTGTCTGTAACTGTGTGTGAGGGGTTGTTTAGGTGTAAAAGTCACTCTGTTGTTTTCTAAAAAATTGGGGGCCTATTTATGACCTGATTTGTGGCGCTCTTGCACAATGACTACATGGTACCAAAGCGACGCAAACCTTACATATGATTTATGAAGCAACTCAAGGCCACTTTGTATAGCTATGAGTGGCTCCATAAATCTGGAGTAAATCAACACAGTGCAAATCACTGCATTGCTTCACTCTGCCCTGTGAAGTCATTCAATGGGCATTACGCATTCCCAGAATTACTAGAACTAGTTGACCTGAGAATTCTCTAAAATGATACGTCTTCTCAGGTGAAGTTTAACAATGAGAAATATCTGTATTTCTCCTTCTTACCTCCCTTTTCTACGTGTGCTGCATTGTGCAGCACACTTAGAAAGAGGAATATGCTTCACAGAAAGGTTTTTGTGCAGGCAGGTGTCCCTCACAAAAACAATACTGCATGCAACGCAGGCACCCATGCACCATGCTGCAAGGTTGCCTTCAATGGTGCTAGGCTGCCAAATGGGCACCAACTCTGCGCAGGAATGAGCCATTTTGCCTTAAATATGGCACATTACTGCCCTTTTATCTGACATGCAGTGCAACACAGCAAGGTGACTCCATGGATCCATCGTATGGCTTCAGAGGCCGTGCTGAGTGCTGTGATGAATCTTTAGATCTGCTGAACGGCCAAACAAAACTTCCTTAAATTGTTTAATTGGTCCCATTGCAATTCCCCAAACCATCCAGGGAGTCAGGGTTCCTTTTCCTTGCCCCGTGTACCACTTTTTAAGATATTTGACAACAAAGGGACCAAGTACTAAAATCCTAAAATGGGGGCCATAACTTTCAGATGAAGTATCGGTCAACCCATCAGACTGCGCAGTTTAGCGATTTTGCAGATCCACTTCAAACGATCCAAGATAGGTCTGCAGTGTGAAACACCTTTTTTAAACTTTAATTTCTCGAAAACTATTGAGCAAATAATGGATTTAAACCAAATCACATTCTGGAACATGGCAAAAATGTGCTTTAAGAGTCCCTATTTATTGGTCCTTGCTTGACAGATCACCCTAAAACTTTCCAGCAAGAAGCTGCAGTGGATGAAACTTATTTTGGTACATTTTGTATAGATTCATCAAACTGCGGAAAAGTTATTAGCAAACCTAAAAAACTATTTCTTATTGAACGTCCTAATTATATCTCCACAGTGACGACCACCAATGGGTTATATGTAGATAGATAGATAGATAGATAGATAGATAGATAGATAGATAGATAGATAGATAGATAGATAGATACTTATCAGACTTTACAATAAAAGGTAAAGGACTGCATTTTAAAGCCTTGCATGGTATTACAACTAGTTGTAAAGTCCAACACATTGTAATGCACACAGGGTATTGCCATCCAGTGTAAAGACCCATGTTGAATGAACTAATTTTCATTCATTACCAATAGGAAACATGAACAGAAAATCAATATTAGACATTCTTGGAACCCTGTTGGTTTGGTAAAAACAAAAAACAAAAATTAAATTTATAGGAGCAGCGCACTTGGAATGAGAAATGTAGGAAACTAGATTAGTGGTTGAGGGGAGTGAAATCCGACTCAAAAATCAACCATAATCCTTTCCAGGGGAAACATAAGCAAACCCCAAATTAATCTGTGCTCAACCCTCTGCTAGCTAGGCTGAACGTAGTCTGGCTTCACTTAGAGGCAATGAGTAACGTATTCATGCAGCTCTTCAAACAGTAAGTGGAAACATGATACAAAAAAATTCCACACCAAATTAGAAAAATAGTGTAAAATTGTAAATAGTGTTTCCCACCAAAACAAAAAAAGTACAATCAGTAAAACCAGATATATGCACTTTTAAAGATTTAGATAAAAATAGTGCCTTGAAGCACAAAGCAACAACTGAGTTTATCTGGTTGCACCTGCCTGGGACAAAGTCACAAGTTCAGAGTGACCGCAATGAAGAGCAGACCAGTTACACAAACCAAGTATTCACTACTGAACAAAGTATTTTAAATCCTGGTTGCAGAGCTTTGCAAGATCTCACATTGACGATGTGTCCCACAGTGGCAGTTCCGAAGAAGCTGTGGGTGTTGAAGATGCATTGCACAGAAGCAGTTCTGATGAAGCCATCATCAGGGCTTGCCCTATGAGGTCCAGCATCATTGTCAAGGGTGTCATTGATAAAGGCTTACAATGCAAAGGTCTGCATTGAAGATGCATTGCACAGCGGCAGTTCTGTGGAGCTGCGGGCTGCAATGTGAGGTTCTTCATTGGGGAGGCATCAGTTATGATGTGGAGCTGCAAGAAAATATGTGCTACATCGGTTATGACCAAAATATTACATCTAGACTGGCAGAGCACCTTCTGGCCCACTTCCAAGGGTCCAGAACTGGGATGGTACCACATGGGGAGCAAGACTCAAAGCGGACAGACTTCAGGTGATGGATTCAAGGAGGTTGGAGCCTTTTCTGTCCCTGCGGCTCTGATTAAGAGTCCAGCCAACTAGACCTTGAAGTCAATCTGGTGGTTCAAGATGCAGGTCTAGTCCTTCTCACTTAGGCAGCAGGGCAGCAGAGTAGTAGGACAACAGAGTAGCAGTCTTTTTGCAGCACAGCAGCACAGCAGTCCTGTTGAGTCTTCCACTGATCCAGAAGTGTACTGAACGGTTGGGTTTGATGGCCCAATCTTTATTCTTGGTGGCAGCTTTGAAGTTGAGGTTTCTACAGGGTTCCACCACTGAAGGTGTTTGAAATTTCCTGCCTCCCAGCCCTTCCCCCAGCTTGTCTGGGGGCTGAAGAAACTACTGTGAAAACATTTGTGCTGTGCAAGAGCATTTCTGATATCTAAGTGTGGTAGGTGACTGCTCCTCTCCCTATTAGAATCAGAGATGGCCAATCCTGCTAACTCCTATTCCTCCTTTGTCTTACTGTCTGTGAGTAATACACAAAGAGCAACTTTCGGCTACGCCTAATCATGTGACCCAGAATACAGGCTGCAGGCACCAAATTGTTGGTGTGGGAAACAATGGCTTTTTTTTGCAGTGTCCCCCCAGTTTGTGCCCCCATTTTGTCTACTAGATGCTGGTTTTCTGACTCTCATGATGCCCTGGACTCTGCCAACCAGATCCAGGGCCTGTGATCTGTGTAAACGGTACATGGTGATTAGGTATGATTACAATTGGTACTGATAACCTCCCTGTAAGACCCTAGCTTATAGTGTGGATATAGGTTTAGAGGCCCAGCAGATTTAAAGCACTTAAGTGTGTACTGCTGTGATGCCTGTTGTCATCCTAAAAGTCAGTCCTGCTTTGCAGGCCCCTTTTAAAATAAAACCATGTTCAAATTCAACTTTGGAGTTAAAGGTAGTGCCAAAGTTTTAAATTACCTTATTTGTTCATATACGTCACCCTTTAGGTCTACCCTAGGTGCCCCAAGGCTATGGATCTATGTTAAAATAAGCAGGGACATTACAAAACATGTTTTATAAACCCTGGTGTAGGAAAATCTGCCAATGTCGTGGGTCCCCATTTTAGTATGTTAGCTCCATAAGCTAATATGGGGAGGCTTTATTAATCATTAATAAAGTCTAACTATCAATAGAAGTAATCAAAAAGGATATTTCAAAGTGTCTTAATAATAGTTTGAATAAATTCCACAACTTGCCATTGTTAGAATTATTATAACTATGACAGGAAAGAAATTGCTTTCTGATTAGCCCGAATTTACCCATGTAGCAGCTCCACTGATTGGGTTTTAAGTGGCCTGGGCAGAGACAAAGGAGACATCAGGTATAAGGAAATTTGCTTCTGAAGAGTAAAAGGCAGGAAGGAGGATGGGTGACCCAAACTGGTTTTCAAAGAGAGAAAGACACTGAGGATAGGAGCCAGGCCCATCCACCCTTTCTGAACCCCCAGCCAGATGGGAGCCCCTATAATTGAATTAGTAGAGGGCTTGAAGGGGAGTGTTAGGGAAAGTTAGCCACACCAGTAGCTTTGGTCAGGCAGACCTGAATCTCCTGGAGATATTTTCTCTATTTTGGAATTTATGAAACAGTGCTTTCTGTGACATGAATTTGCACAACTTCACGGGAAGTGGTCATCATTGCGGGTAGCACCCTGCACCCCATAGGTCAGGGGTGCCCCTCTGCATGCCAGCCTGGAAACCTGGATAAATATGGGAGAGATGCCCAAGAACTTAGATCTCTGCCTGGAAGAAACAAGAAGAAGCCGGATTCCAGTGCTTATCCCCTGGCATGCACCTGCTGCACACTTTGGGACTTTGAAGGATTTGGCTAGGTGCAGTGTGGGTCTCATAGTTCCAACTTCCCAAGGAGCAACTAAGGGATTCTGGAACCTTGAACTTGTGTTGTCAACCCTTCTAGAACCCAAGTGGACCTTTTGGAAGAAGATTCAGATGTTTGTAATCAGTTGTATAATTTTTGTCAAAAAGCTCCTTTAGTTGACCAACCCATCGTCGAACGTCAAGCCTCTGACATGGAGCCATGACCCAGCCTGAAATTTAGGTTTGTTCTGCTAAAAACTCCTGTAATCCAAGACCTCCAGGATTTTACAGCCGCTGAAGCAAGCCACCATCATTTACTTGCACCCGGCCTGATGAGGAGATTGTCGTTCAGAGAAAAAACCCTAAAAAAGTGACTAAGTCAGAGTGTAAAAACTTGACGGAGCCTTATTGCTCACTGTTCCCGACCCTTGCTCCATCGCAGTCAACCTGAAACTTTGACTTTGCCCCAGGCAGGCGCGACAAGATGTCCCAAGTTGGCACTTTTGGCCTTAAGGCACTAGAAAGTATTCATTCTTTTAAAAGCCACATAGCTGGTTCCCTACATTGGTTTTCAGACATTTTCGTATAATTCTAAACATAAAAAATATTATAGATTTTTATGAATTGGTGCAGCATTTTTATTGTGTGTTGTGTTTTACTTATTTAAAGTATTGGTGTTTTAAACGCTTTTCAAATCTGTCTCCAAAGTTAAGCCTGACTTCCTGCAGCTAAGCTACCAAGGTTACTACTAAGTGTGGGTACAAAACCTGCTCCTACTTATAAACCACCTTCCAACAGTTGTGACAAGAAAATGCCAACTTTCTAAAAGTACAACAACAATATACCTTGCCTGAAATGTTTTAACCAAAGCAAAAGTTTGGTCCTTCAGGATAAAGAAATGTAGCTAACTTGACCATGTATCATATACATTTCCAATCTTTGCTTCAACCCATTTTACATATCAACTCTTAAACGTTGAATGACATGACCACGTTTCAGGAGCTTTTTATGCACACATTTTATTCAGAAATCAAAATCATTACTTATACAAACACATTCTTTTTTTCAGCAGTGCATAACACATATGGATGTATGTCGTTACAACGCATACTTTTACAACGCATACCTTTACAATACATTTTTTACACCGCAACATCCATTACAACGCATTCCATTACAACGCATGCCATTACAACAAATTCTTTAAAACTACCTTTACAACGCATTCCACTACAACGCATACTACATTTACAAAGCATACCATTACAACGCATACCATTACATTGCATGTATGGTAAGTATTGGATAGTGTAGGGGTAAAAATTACTATTCTAACTCCAGGGGGAGCAACAGTCGGGTAAGTATTGGATATTGTAGGGTTACAAATTACTATTCTAACTCCAGGGGGTGCAACAGTAGGGTGAGTGTTGGATAGTGTAGGTATGCGTTGTAATGGTATGCATTGTAATGACTGCGTTGTAATGACATGCGTTGTAGTGGTATGCATTGTAGTGACATGCGTTGTAATGGTTGCGTTGTAATGGTATGCGTTGTAATGGATGTTGCGTTGTAAAAGTTTCGTTGTAAAGGTAGTGCATTGTAAAAGTTGCGTTGTAAGTGTTGTTTCCCACACATATACAATGTTCCAGTCCACAGTTTTAAAGAGAAGGAGTACTCTATTGTATCCTAATTCTTGAAGCTCCTAGGATCAAGCATGTGCAGGGGTTGTACCAACTAATTAATTGAACCAAGACCAGGCATCTAATTTTATAATATGGGCTGGCTATGTGTAGTTAAAAAGACAGGCAGCTCAATAATGTATAGAGGTCGACACATTTTGTAGTTTCATCATTTTGGGGTCTCTTCAGGATCAAGACTGGGTGAAAATAAATTAAATGAAAACATTGCTTTGTGAGAGACTCGTGGTTTATGTGGGAATTTCTCATTCAACTAGAGCCCCTCAAAGATAATTCAAGTTACCTCTGTTAAGGTATGTCTTCCATCTGTGACAGGTGTAGTTAAGTTGAAAATGAGTGGCCAGCAAATCTACTGTGCTTGCTGGCATTTTTTAACTGAAGCAGGTGGTGAACACTCTTTGTGAAGTCCTTCAAAGTGATTATTCTCAGGTTTTTAATTCCTGGGTTAACTGTGTAAAAACATGTATTAATTGAAGTATTCACCTTGAGGTTTGTTTCTTTTTACTCTTTGTCAGTGCATGCGGTGGAATTTCGATGTGGCACTGCTTCATTGATGCCTTGTATTTAGCGTTGAAGTTTCCCATAACAATGTAGGCAAGAGGGTAAAGCAAACAAACAGAAGATCTTTTTATCATTGTGCATGGTGAGGGAACATTTCTATTTCTGTACTGACAATTGCCAGCAACCCTCTGCTCATTGCTTAAGATGAACCAATTTAAGAGCGACAATTAAAACAAATAGTGGCATATTCACAAGGAGCTATCGCTGAATTAGCTGCACTTAATCACAGCCAAAGTAGAGATACATTTACCCCACCATTCACAAGCAGGTGCTAACACTAACAGCCCACAGCACCACTTTTCCAGCGAGAGCAGCAGCAAAAAACATTGCCACAGAGGATCCTCGCAACTATCGCTAATGAGATGCAGAGTAGGCATTCCCGTGCAAAAACCCACAACAACACCAAACCTCAACATTCACAACGACCAGACAGATCGGCGATAAGAACACAAAACATGTGATAAGGCACGGTAGCAGCAGGAATTTTACACCTGCTCTGACCTGGTGTAAAGTCGGACGGCAGTCAGCACCAGAAAATGGAGCCCTGCCCAGGGCATCATCGGAAGAGCAACAGATGCCATGGAGCAACTGAACTTGCAGCACAGACACCCAAGAGGGCCACAACACCCACCAACGCCACACCTAGGACCACCCCTCCCTGGCACCACCACAGGGGCAGCCAGACAATTACAGCAGCCCCCCAGCAAAAGGCACCTGCCTCACAGGTCCAACATCTGACAATGTCAATGTCCACTACAGCCTGAAAAGGACATCATCCAATGCATCCTGGCCATCATCTCCTAACAGGCCTACGCACCAACATAGCGGACAACCAACATCCCACCCCACACCAAGCCGCTGGCTGTGCACCACCTGTTGGCCCCGGGCACACCCCGAACAACACCTGCCAGAGTTGGTGTCTCACAGCCAGCCACATACAAGTCCCCCACACCTGCCTGGCCTTCACCATCATCCTGACACCCCAGTCCCCGTACGGTCAGCACAATGTGCAGGACCCGCTGGTGACCAAGCAAGGACCATATGCCATAGCAGGATGAACGCACATGTATGAGGCAATCCACTGCTCACATTTCTGATCTGTGCCCCCTGGTGACACAGCACACAATCAGTGCAACAGGAAGCACATGTCACGAGTGGAAAGTGGCAAGATGGCCGCTGGTAGTCTGTAGGGAGAGGACGCGTTCTCCCTTCACTCCCTGAAGCTGCTATTGAAGTAAAGGTGATGGCTTAGAGATGGCGGAATGCTGACGGCGCTTTTTGCTTTTGTTCTTGTGCTTCAGTTTGGGACACATTTCGACTAAGGAAATGATACAGACCGCAACGGATTTAGCTACAATTCTACCTATAACTGAGATTAAGCTTTTTACGAAGGCATTAACCTCCTCGACCCTGGGAACGGCGCTGGCGTGGACATTGGTTTACACGCGTCAGCTGATGGTGAAGGTCAGCGGTTGGAGACAGCAGCAACGGCGTCATCGGCATCAGAGTTTAGTGGCTGCTCCGTCCATGATCTGGCGTTCGATGGCTCCGAAGATTGCCAGAGCCTTGAGGGAGGAGAAAGCCGCCTGGAGCGAGTCAGATGCTCCGGCGGCCAACCTACGAACAAAGAAACTGACGCGGACTCAGGAGGAGCGAGAGGAGCATCGCGTTACCGAGCAAGGAAAGAATGCTGCAAGAAGTAAGGAGGCTGGCAATGCGGGGGAGAAAAACAAAAAAAAAGAAAAAAGTAAGGCGGCTTTGACAAGTAAAGGAAAATCGGTAGAACAGGGAAATCTGAGGCAGCCGTTAGTCTCGGAGGCATTTTTCCCTGTCCCTGCAGCTAACCCTCGGATGTCAGCTATCGTGGCATCCCCAGCAGACTCTGTGGATACTGCAGACCCAGACCTCGACCCCGACACCCACGAGAGTGTAACAGATGGAGGCCCTTCGGCAGAACGATTTTTGGCAGAAGCTAGTATACTGGCACCTCTCGGCGAGAGTGCGCATATGGTTGCTGAACCGCCAGAAGGGACAATGGTACAGGAGAAAGGGAAAGACCGCAGAGAGATCGTAGCTCAGGAAAAACAATTCAATGGGCTGGATCAACAGAGACATGGGAAAGAGAAGGGAAGGACAACTGATACTGACAACGTTAATAATGTGGATAATGTTATACAGCAGGCTGAGGAAACTGCTGAGGAAATTGCTCCACCTATAGATCTGGCTTCAGATAAGATTTTGGTGCTGACAGAGGCACTAACAGAGGCGTTAAGAGAAGAACAAATGAATGCTAACATGTATGAAGTCCCCCTTCTTGAGTTGATAGATGCTGCGGGGGGTGACAGTACTGGGCCTAATGCGAATAATCGGGTTGAACTGGGCGTTAATGGGAATAGTAATAATGATGATGGTTTAACTGCTTTATTGGCTCTACCTGGCTCTCCGGCTGACGAATGCTTCTTTTCTGTAAATGAGGGTGAAGATGAGGGTGAAGCTGTGGGGGCGGCTAGGGGAGGGGGGAGCGAGTCGGAGGACTCTTCTAATGCTAATGCTGAGGAATTGGAGAGTGATCAGACGATGTCAGGTCTAGCAACAGAAACAGTAGCTACATCAGGATCTGGAGAGATCTCAGATCAAGAGCTATCCGCAAAAAGGGAAATCCAAAGTTTTGACAAAAAAAAGGAGAAAACCAAAGGGATCCATAAGCCCTGCAACCACTAATGTTGCAAAGAGACTTGACTGGGATTACTCAGCCACGTCGCAGATGTACCAAGAGGTTGTCGGGGGTTCAGATGAAAACCTGGGCTCTTTAGGGATCCTTGAGCAAAGACTAAGCATGGGCGAATTTTGCGAATCTCGCGTTCGCGAATTTTGCGGATTTGCGAACTCGCAATTCGCAAAATCCGCGAATTCTCGCGAATTTGCGGATTTTTTTTGTGTGTTCGCGCGGGTTTCTGCCAGTTCGCGAGGGTTTTGTACAATTTCGCAAACGCGAACTTACCTGTCGGGTCGCAAGTTTCGCGAACTTGTTGTTTCTACGTTCCAGCCTGTTTGGGACACTCTTCTTCATCACTGCCACTCTCTGTCACCACTGCCACTCTCTGACTACTCATGCCACCCTCTGGCCCACCCATGCCACCCTCTGTTTCATCACAGCACCCTCTGGTTGTCCAGTCAGTGTACATTATTGTGGCAAAGCAAGCACACCTTCCCTGCCTCAAGTGACCTGAATTAATTTGGGGCTGATTAATGTGTCACAGAATATTTTTTTAGCTGGCACCTGCTTCCTTAGTGCTTCCTGATTAGTGATCTTTTGCACTTGCTAAGTGCTTTCATTGTTGCAAAATTAGTTACAACACCTGCCCTGCCCCAACTGACAATAATGAATTAGGGGCTGATTAATGGATTTGAACTTCCAGCCTGGCTCCTGCTTGTCTCCCTTAGCTGTAATTCTGGACCTTTGTGGCATATGTGTAACTATTCTGAGGTTCAGAGCAGGGTCACATAATAGTTGCAACTGGCAACTGAACTCTGGAGGGGCCCCTCAGGAAGCACTACAAGAAATGGCTACTAATGATGAGCCTGAACTTTTGAACCTGGTAAGTAGTTTCAGTTTTGCTAAGATCGTATTTCTGCAATTTTGCGCTTATTCGCGGGGCGCGAGGTTGAACTGGGAAGCCGCGAACTCACGCGAACAGTGCGAGCAAATCCGCTGCTCGCGGATTTGCGGATTTTGCGGGAAATTCGCGAATCTCGCGGATTGCGAATTTACCGAAAATCCGCAAAATCCGCGAGCGAAACGGATTTTCCGCCCATGCTTAGCAAAGACCCAGGCAAGGTCAGGGTGAAAATCAGAGCCAGAGTCAGGGCCATTCACAGGGACATAGTTCACCAATGGGGTTTGAAATGATGTATTCAATGCTGAAACAAATACAAACTGAGGCAAGGGTGGAGAGTCGTAGAGCCAGACAAGAGAGTAAAAAGATACAAGGTTCCTTACGTAAAGTAAGTAAAGTATATGCAGAATTGGCAGGGAGAGTCACGGAGATAGAAGAAAGAACTGGGGCCTTGGAAGACGAAATGAAGGGCTGGAAGGAATTTAGACAGGAGCAAGAGAAGACTAATAGTGATGTGTTATGGAAGCTGGAAGATTTTGAGAACAGGCAGCGGAGAAACAACATCAGGCTTTTGGGTATTCCGGAAGGAAGAGAAGGACAGGATGTCAGAGCTTACGTTATGGAAATTCTCAAGGGTGCACTCCCTGATCTAAAAGGTTGGGATTGGGAAGCAGAGATTCAGCGTGCTCATAGATTTCCATTTACACAAAGGAAGGGGGATGTCTCAAATAAGCCTAGAGCAATACTAATGTATGTGGGTAACTATCTATTGAGAGAGGAAATTATGGCTAAGGCAAAGCCGCAGGCTAAGTGTAGATACAAGGATGTTGAATTTTTCGCTAGACCAGACTTCTGCCACACAACGGTAGAGCGCAGGTGGAGGCTGCGGGAACTAATATCACCGTTTCAAAAAATTGGCTGTGAGGCATATTTAATGTTCCCCAGTAGATTGAAAGTGGTAAAGGATGGGCAGTTCAAAATTTTCCACTCTGAAATAAAAGCGGCTGAGTTCTTGGCATGGTTAAAAGAAAGGAACCCACAGAATCAATCACATTCCCAGGCACAGGCTGATAGGGAGCAAGCGGTAGCTTTGGTGGCTAAAGGAAATAAGAAATAGAATATGTGTATGTATGTAGGAAACAGAGAAGAAGCACACGAATAGAGAGTTGTACTTTAGGGTAAATCTGTATATATGTATGATTAAATGTTCACCTTGTTTGTTTAGTAGGTAGGTAAAAAGACCAGGGGGAGGGGGGGACGCGGTGGCCCCGAGCAGACACAGTTGTCACACATAGGTCCTACGGACCTATTTGCCTGTAGGGGGGGTGGGATAGTCGGGGTGGGGGCTCAGGGAGGGGGACACGGGGGGAGTGAGGAACACCGAAAAAACTGGAAGTATAGTAGACAGGAAGTAATTTGGAATAAACGCAATAAAATAGAAAAAATATATGAGTTGTATATGGCTGTGAGTCCAATATGTAGTATGTCTTTTTTTGAAAAGTGCAAAATCAATGGTAAATTCCTTAAAAACCCAGGATGAACACTCGAATAATGACGTGGAATGTGTGTGGTCTCAACGACAAATTAAAAAGACAGAAGGTGGCTGTCTTGATCAAAAGTCTGAGACTAGATTTCTTAATACTTCAAGAGACCCACATACAGGCGTCTGAAATCAGGCTGCTAGACCAGTTAGGTCTCACTGTCATTGCATATTCTAGGCAGGGTGCTAGGAATAGGGGGGTGGCGGTAATGGCAAGGCAAAGAGATGTAACTACTAGGAAAAAATGGGAGGACGCCTGGGGTAGATGGGCTTTAATAGAATGCTTGATTGGAGAAATATGGGTAACCCTTGGTTCTATTTACGGGTCTACAGGAGATGATCCGGAAATCTTTGAAGAGATCGACATTGAGTTGGCGACTTGGGCTCCATTTATAGTAATAGGAGGAGATTTTAATATCAATGGAGCAGGGGGACTGGGTCTGGGGTTAGGACCCCCAGTCAAATATAAAGGAAGGAAGAAAAGAGTGTTCCAAGCAGTCTATTCTTTAGCAAGAAATAATGGGTTACTGGATGTGTGGGATACCCTTAAACCAGGTCAAGATGGTTATACATACTACTCAGCACCCCACAGAATAAGTGTAAGGCTAGACTACTTTCTAATTAGTAGTCAAGGCATTGATGGTGCAGATATTGAGAGATTACCAAGGTTATTAGCGGATCATAATCCCCTAATTGTCACCTTAAAGGGATTGGCAGTCGCAAGGAAGGTTTCGGAGTGGACATTTGAAAAGGCATTATTAGAGGATGAGTCATATATCCAACATATGAAGAGCTGGATAACTGAATTTTTGACTATAAATAGGCATACAGCACCTGTAGGGATAGTATGGGATTGTTTTAAGGCCGGAGTAAGGGGAGAGACCATTAGCTTTGGGGCCAGGAAAAGGAAACAGGAGAAAGAGAGAAGTGATGCTGTAAGGAGGGAATTACTGCTAGCAGAGGAAGAAGTAAGCAATAGATCAGATCAGACTAGTAATGGAGGTGCAATGGATCCGGCATGTATCAAGCTTGCAAAATTACGAATGTAAACAGAAGAACATATAGCAGTGAGGGCAGCTAAACAATATATGGTTAATAGAGAGAATTGTTATGAGATGAGTGAAAGAGTTGGCAAAATGCTAGCAGCTAGAACAAGGCAGAAGACATCACTCGGAGAGATAAAAGCAATAAAAGATAGCTCAGGAGGGATTGTAACAAATGTGCAACAAATCAGGGAAGTCTTTAGGAGTTTTTATACGAATTTATATTTTGAAAGCGATATAAAAGATCCTGAAGATATAATGGAGTATCTGAATCACTATGAAGGGGCTCAGTTGGACGAAATAGAGAAACAGAGGATTGAGAATCCATTAGATTTAGAGGAAATAAAAGGAGCTTTGAAGAGTTTACCTTCTGGAAAAGCGGCCGGGCCCGACAAGATTCCGCTAGAGTTTTACAAGGTGTTCTGGGAGGAGATAGGGGGAGATATGGCTCATATTATGAAACAGGCACAAAAGGGAATCTCAATACCAAATACCTGGTCTGGGGCTGAAATTGTTGTTATTCTGAAGAAGGGAAAGGTACCGACAGATCCTGGGTCATATAGACCAATTACTCTTATGAACACAGATACAAAGGTCTATTCAAAAGCACTGGCAATAAGATTCGCCAGCGTAATAACACCTTTAGTCACTGCTACCCAACATGGTTTTATACCTGGACGGGGGACCACACATCACGTACGGAAGCTAATAACTCTTATGGATAAAACTGAGGTTAGCGGGGATCCATTTGCGGTATTATTGTTGGACGCTGAAAAAGCATTTGATCGTGTATCATGGTTATATTTGTGGAGTGTTTTGGGAAAAATGAGATTTGGAAATGGCTTTCTTACAGCGATAAAGACCTTGTATAGAGATCCAGCTGCCACAATCAGAATTAATGCGGGAACAACGGAAAAAGTAAAAATAAATAGGGGTACCAGGCAGGGATGTCCATGTTCCCCGCTACTTTTCGCAGTATATCTAGATCCGTTAATTCGAAGATTAGAAGCAAACATGAGTATACCCCCAGTCGCCACACTTAGGGGGGACTGTAAGATTCTTGCTTATGCCGATGACGTGGCGGTCGTAACACCCATACCCACAGAGGCTATAAGATATGTGGAACAGGAGGCTAAAGAATTTGGGAAGGTGTCTGGATACTCTTTGAATACTGGAAAAACACAAATCATAAAAAATAACAAAGTTATATGTCAGGATCCACGGGTGGTGCAGACAGGAACGTATTTGGGCATAACTATTACCTCAGACTTAGAAAAGCTAGTAGAACTAAACATAGATCCCATTATACGAAAGGTAGGGGTAGAATTAGACAGATTGAACAATCTGCATTTTACATTAGTTGGCAGAGTAAACATCATAAAAATGCTAATATTGCCGAAGTTTTTATATTTGTTTCGGACAATTCCCCTATGGATTGATAACCTGTGGTTTAAAAAGATTGAACGAATGATTAATAACTTTATCTGGTCCAAAGGTAAAACTAGGAGAGCAGCAAGATTCATGGCTCTCCCACGGGAAAGAGGAGGATGGGCACTACCGGACCTAAAGCTTTATTATTGGGCTGCAGCCCTGCAATATATGGTAGGATTAATAGGTGGAGCAGAAGTGGAAGGAGAAGATCATTTGGGATCATTAGCGATATATGGCATATTGATGGGAGAAGAAGTTAAAAATATCTTTTTGAAAAATTTCGATACAGCTTACTTTAAAAGAACACGTTTTAAGACTATTTTGGGTGCACACAATATTTGGAAGGCTTTCATGAAGAAATTTGGACTGGGGAAGTTTAATAGGTACACGAGGATATATGAGAACACGTTATTTCCGGAAGATATATTCTCCGACTCAGTATATACAGAGTGGTATCGAAAAGGGACAATAAAACTGGGGGATTTTATGGCTCCACAGGGGGTGAAACAATTTGTAAACTTACAGACAGAATTCAATTTGTCAACAAGACACTTCTTCAAATATTTACAAGTAAGAAGTTTCCTGCAAAACAAAAGGGGGGGATCAAGAGGATTTGAGAAAAATAATATATTAGAGACAATACATACTGGAGTAGATTGCACAATTAAAAGGTTTTACGCTGAGCTAAATGACTCTAGACCAGATGATATGGTTAAGTGGGGGGAAAGTTGGTCTGCAAAGTTGGGCATAGAACAGGAATGCTTTAATATATCAGTAGAATTAGGAAAGAATATTTTATGCTCTGCGTCTTTACAGGCCCAGCACTATAAAACCATCTATTGGCTATACTACACTCCAGCGAAACTTGCACAATGGGGGGCGACTACTGGTATAAACTGCCCTAGGTGTATGAGTCTAGATGCAGATGCTATCCATATTTTTGCAACATGTCCATGTTTACTGACAATACTGAATGAGATAGAAATGTTTATACAAAGGGCATTAAAACTATCTATTAACTTAACATCTGCAACTATTCTGCTGGGGGTAGACGTGAGCAATGAACACGAGGTGGGCAACTACTTTATCTTTGTTGCTATGGCAGTCTACAGACTATGTATTGCCGCAGCATGGTTAGACCAATTGGCACCATCATTCCAGCAATGGTTAGCCAGGCTGCTCAGTATATATAATTTAGAAAGAGCGATCTACTCAAGGAGAGGGAAAAATGCAAGGAAATTAGGATTGGAAATATGGGAGCCAATAACGAAATGGAAGGAAGAAGTGTGAATTGTATATATAGTGTATATAATGTGTATATAAGGTGTATATATTGTATATAATATGTATAAATGGCATAAGAAATATCGAGATGTAAGGGAGGAGGAAGGTTACCATTAAGAAATATAAAGAAGTGTAATTTATTTGATTTCAATATGTAAGTTTAATGAAAGCGATATCAATGTGCTAAGATTGATTGATGTAAATGTTTAGATATGAAGAAGGATATTTTTTAGGTTATAACGTGCCATATGTTGGGTACACTTTATGATTATGCATTATCTTCCTTGATTTATATACTTTTATTCTGTTCCTCGCCCCCTCTGGATTCCAGAGGGTGGAAATATTTGTAAAAATATGTCAATAAAAAGATTTAAAAAAAAAAAAGGAAGCACATGTCACACATCAATGTGCAGGCAACATCTGAACACAGTGGGACCCTCACCAATGTCGCCTGCAAATACACATCCAATGTGGATGATCCCTTCACCCTCCGACAGTCCAGCAGCATACAGCTGTCCTAAGATCGCACAAAGGGAAATGCACAGCCCCGTGTCGACTGCCCAATTAACACCCCACTCAGCTCAACTCCACAACCATGCAATCCTCAACAATGGCTATTCACACGTCACAAAATCACTACCAACATGCACAACAACATGCCCACACACCAGACACCTCAGAACCACTCACAATGGTAACCTGGGCAAGCCGTGCACATGAGCCATCAACGGTATGGCACTTTAGCCACTCAATACCCGAATGTGGGGAGAGGTTTCAACTAGGCATGTGTTGAGGATGCAGTCGAAGAATACGCAATGCCAAGAGTGGAGGTGAAGTACTGAACAAACCGCAGTATGCAGAACACACCCAGATCCACGGCGACATACACCTCTGGTGAATGGGGTGTAGTGGACAGTGGATGCAACCATGTCACCCCAGCCAGTGGTGGGTCCTTATGGAAATGTTGCCTGTTTTGCCCCACCCGTAAGCATGAGCAGAGTGGGATGGGCCGGCATACACCAGGCCAGCGTAGGGGTGTGAATAAAAAGCATGTAGCCCTGTGCGTTGTCTCCTTTCGGAAAGCCCAACATCTCTCCCAGGGCGGCGACTCCCACCCCGCCATGAGGCCGATGCTGTCCTCGTAAGCTGAGTTGCCTGAGATCCCGTGCGGCTGACATACTCCTGCTCGCTGGACCACGGACCCGTCAGGCCCGACCCTACACAGCCAGGCCGAACTGATCATGCATCCGACACAGGCATGTGTCATGGAGGGCCCACCATGTGCCAGTGTAAGCTCCAAGCCTGAGACTCCCTTCGATCAGTGAAGCATAGTGCCATATGCGCTTCTTGCGACACAACCTGCCACAAACCCTGTCCAATGCCATTGGGTGAACCGTGGATGAGGGACCAGGACAACCCTGCGGACCAGTAGGTCTCACATCCAGCACCTAGTCGTGAATCACGATTGGCTGAGACAACATCAGTGGATGCACAGAGAGGAATAAGAGAAAGATGTAGCTCAGTCTGGACAAAAGGCAGGTCACAGTCACGGAGGTGACTGAACACGTGGTGTCACTGAATCTGAACTACACAGCCCGGTGGGGCCACCAACCTATGCCGGCGACACTCAGTGAATGGCCCATGCTGTCCTCTGCCTCCACCTTACACTGCTCTCGGCCTAGGCTGTGCTCGAGTAGGCCACAGATTTGGAACTGAACTTCAAGTGTGCTAAGGCTGATTACACATCATTGCATGAAGGGAAGGCCTAAGAGGATGTCACCTTGCATCGTGGCGGAGAGAAAAAGATCATCATTACAGAGGTTTTCATACACTACTGAAAACTGCCCTGGCGTCACTAGCACTGTGCACTGCGAGGCAAACACATGTGGCGGTGGGCCACTGCTGACTGCTGCCTACGGCCTATACTGTGGTCCCGTAGGTCACAGAGTCGTTATTCAGCAATAGCGAAGTCCACATCAGTGAACCGGCATCATCAAAGTCTTCGTCCCCACTCAGAACCAGTGCCACTAAGTCTGGTCCCCGACATTCATGGATACTCTCTGGTCAAACAGTGGTGGCATCTGAGCCTATGGACTAGGGGGCAGATTTCACCCCACATGTAGCTGATAAGGAATTGGTTGTGGCAAAGGGTTGTTCCATTCCACTACTCCATTTGCTGCTTACAGATAAAATTGGACATTTCGGCATCTTGACCTGAGGGACACCTTCCACTGTCCCCCGAAACACTCTGAAACATGCACCTCGGACAATGATGGTTACCTGCTCTGATTGCATGACCCATATGACTGCACCGCAAGTCACAGTCCCTTGGCTGGGTGCTTGTGCCAGCCGCAGTGCATCCGGGGCCACTAACTCTGTGCTGGTCAAGTCCAGGACCCCTTCTCCGTAGACATAGGCTGGGCCCTGAGGATTCGGCCTTGGGCTCATCAGCGATAACTATTTAGCATAATAGCGATATCGGTAAGGGTTAGAGAGGGATGTAAAAGAGAGAGAGCACTCATGACACCAATGCCTGTACAACAATTCAGTTTGTATTGTTAAAAAAAAGTTATAACATATATAATGTACAAAATAAAACTCTATTAGTGCGAAGGGTCCCAAGTGTATTTGTAAGAACCAAAAGTAACAGTTGAGTGACAATCGGTGAAGGTATTTACAAGGTTTCAAGCAATTGTTCTCCAGGAAAGCGACCGTTTTTGAAATAAAGTCTTACAGAATATTAGAGCAAACATATAAAATCATAAGTGCTGTGTGAATGATTCGCTTCCTTTAATCGTCTACGGCGTTTTGACTCAACCGGAATGTGGGGTCTTGTCAGGATCTAAGATGTAGGGGACATCTAGGGAATGAGAGCAAGAGAGGATATGAGGACTGGACCAGTGGAAAGGAAAGGGAATAGGTGGGATGGTCAAAAGGATTGGCTAGCTACTTTAGACATATCATCTTTATACACCAACATCCCTAAGAACGAGAGTATCCAAGTTATAGAACAAATGTTAGATACAACACCTCGGCCATTCTGTGTCCCAACTTCATTTATATTCTCACTGATGCGGGTGGCCTTGCAAGCCAATTACTTTGTATCAGGGGGTAATTACTATCAGCAGTGCTCCGGCACCAGCATGGGAGCAGTTTTCGCTCCAAACTTGGCGCATATATACATGAACCATGTAGAACACACGGTGCACGGACATAATATCGAGTCCAAAATATCGATTGGACATAATATCGAGTTTTTAATATAGACTGGACAAAATATCGACAGGACAGAATATAGATAACGAAAATATCGTTTTTAAGGTACGTGAAGTAATATCGACTGTTAAAAATATAGATAGTTAGAATATCGAAGTATATAATATAGATAGTTAAAAATATCGATTTTTTAATAATATATAATTTTTGATAGTGTATTTTTATGTTATAACATGTGTGAAAAGTGTGTATTTATGTTATAAATAATTTTATTTAATGAATTTTGTTTTTATAATTATTGCGTAATTTAATTCTGTAGCGGGTTGTGGGTTTATAGGGGAATAGGGTTGGAAGTAATTTAATTATAGTTAATTAAATATGTACATTTATTTATTGATCGTAATTTGTAATTAATTGTTAATTCATTGATATGTGTTAAATATTTAATTGTAATCGGAAAATAATTATTATTAATTGATTAATTGGTAATTATGTAAATGTTACTAATTTAATTCTGTAGCGGGTTGTGGGTTTATAGGGGAATAGGGTGGGAAGTAATTTAATTATAGTTAATTAAATATGTAAATGTATTTATCGATAGTAATTATTAATAAATTGTTAATGAATTATTATGTGATAATTAATTTAATTATAATTGTTAAATAATTTTTATTAATTTATTAATTGGTAATTATGTAAATTTTACTAATTTAATTTCTGAAGTGGGTTGTGGGTTTATAGGGGAATAGGGTGGGAAGTAATTTATTAATAATCAATTAAATAATTAAAATAATTACAATTTATTTTTTGGGAAATAATTGTAAAATACTTGTTAATGATTAAATAATTAATTGTTAATGTTTAATTAATTTGTATTAATAGGTGAATAATTGAAATAATTATTGTTAATTAGTAATTTTTAAATATTAATTATTATAATAGATACATTTTTTATTTATTTTTAATTAATTATTAATATATATATCTGAGATATTTGAATAATAAATTAAATATTTACTTTCCCTAATGTTGCACTCTTTGGAGTGGGAATAGTAATTTTTACCCCTACGCTATCCAACGCTTTCGCTACTGTTGCACCCACTGGAGTGGGAATAGTAATTTTAACCCCTACGCTATCCAACGCTTTCCCTACTGTTGCACCCACTGGAGTGGGAATAGTAATTTTTTACCCCTACGCTATCCAACGCTTTCCCTACTGTTGCACTCTTTGGAGTGGGAATAGTAATTTTAACCCCTACACTATCCAACGCTTTCCCTATTGTTGTACCCACTGGAGTGGGAATAGTAATTTTTATCCCTACGCTATCCAACCCTTTCCCTACTGTTGCACTCACTGGAGTGGGAATAGTAATTTTAACCCCTACGCTATCCAACGCTTTCCCTACTGTTGCAATCTTTGGAGTGGGAATAGTAATTTTAACCCGTAAGCTATCCAACACTTTCCCTACTGTTGCACCCACAGGAGTGGGAATAGTCATTTTAACCCCTACGCTATCCAATGCTTTCCCTACTGTTGCACCCACTGGAGTGGGAATAGTCATTTTAACCCCTACGCTATCCAACACTTTCCCTACTGTTGCAGTCTTTGGAGTGGGAATAGTAATTTTAACCCCTACGCTATCCAATGCTTTGCCTATTGTTGCACCCACTGGAGTGGGAATAGCAATTTTTACCCCTACGCTCTCCAACGCTTTCCCTACTGTTGCACTCTTTGGAGTGGGAATAGTAATTTTTACCCCTACACTATCCAACGCTTTCCCTACTGTTGCACCCACTGGAGTTGGAATAGTAATTTTAACCCCTACGCTATCCAACGCTTACCCTATGCTTGCACTCTTTGGAGTGGGAATAATAACTTTTACACTTTTGTTATTGTACGTTAATAATATTTGCTATTATTTAATTATATTTTGTTACTATATATATATGTTTTAAGAAATATGAATTAATTCTTTTTTTTACTTTCATTAATTATTTAATTATTATAAGTTACTTTAAGTATGTTTAAGTATATTTTAGTAATTAATTTTTAATATTAATTTAATTAAACATTGTTTTTAGTAAAGTCGATATTTTTAATAACTATATTTTTGTAAACAATATTTGTAACTCGATATTTTTGTACTTACCTGTTTGTAGATAGAAACTCAATATTTTGTCAGTCTATATTTTGTCAACGATATTCTTGATGGTCGATATTCTGTCTCTCGATATTATTTCAGTGATCCAGAACACACCTATGCACTCAGCAGCCTTAACCCACAGTGGTCACACATAAAGTGCTGGCATAGGTATATAGACAACATTTTTCTGATTTGGAGTGGCAATGAAGAGAATTTCCATGAGTTTGGGCATTACCTCAATTATATTCAGACACACTTGACCTTCACGGCTACACTACATAAATCCATCATAGCATTTCGGGATCTTAACATCTAACACAGAGAGGGTACACTATACACATCACTAAATAGGAAGCCTACCGAGAGGAACACGTTATTGTCCTACAAAAGCCACCATCCCCTAGCACTCAGAAATGGTTTACCATTTGCTCAATTCTTGCGAGTGTGCAGGAATTGGGCTTGTAAAGAAGATTATATGAAAGAAGCAGACATACTCAAAAGCAAATTACTATCTATACAATAGAGAACTCATTCAGTTTACATTTGTTTATTGGTACATTGTATATGTGTTATGTACTGTAAAAAATAGTTTTTGTTGTATATGTAATGAATTTGATTTCCAAATCAAGTGTCGGCTAAACAAGGTCAAAAGACATTTGGTTATGTCATTCAATGTTTATGATTTGATATGCAAAATAAGTTCAAACAAAGACTGAAAATGTACCTTGTATGTGATACGTGGTCAAGTTAATACAAATTCTTGATTAACAAGGACTGAATGTTTGCACTGGTTAAGCAATTTCAGTCAAGGTATGTTGTGGTTACCGGATGTTTACAGTGGTCCAACCTTGTGATAAAATAGACCCAACCCCTTAGTACGAACTTTCTAAAATAGGCATTTCAGAAATGCGACTTAAAATCCAGTGTTACCTTTACAGATGGTCTTAACTTAAAATTCATTAGAGACCAAAATCCGGCATTTCTACCTACTCCCAAATAAAATGTATCACTTAGAAAATGTAATAAAGCAACCCAATGTAATCATTCAATGTTTATGATTTGATATGCAAAATAAGTTCAAACAAAGACTGAAAATGTACCTTGTATGTGATACGTGGTCAAGTTAATACACATTCTTGATTATCAAGGACTGAATGTTTGCACTGGTTAAACAATTTCAGTCAAGGTATATTGTGGTTACTGTATGTTTACAGTGGTCCAACCTTGCTGATAAAATAGACCCAACCCCTTAGTACGAACTTTCTAAGATAGGCATTTCAGAAATGCGACTTAAAATCCAGTGTTACCATTACAGAGGGTCTTAACTTACAACTCTTTAGAGACCAAAATCAGGCACTTCTACCCACTCCCAAAAGAAAGTTATCACTTAGAAAATGTAATAAGGCAACCCAATGTAATCCTAAGGAAAAGTAACCCTTTGCATTGTTTAAAAAAATAACCTAGGAGTTTTTCACTACCAGGACATGTAAAAGTTAAACGTTCATGTCCAGCTTTTACAATACATGGCACCCTGTTTTATGGGCTATTTAGAGCCTACTCTACGGGTGACTTATATGTATGAAAGAGGAAGGTTTGGGCCTAGCAAAGGGTGTGTTTTTCCAGGTCGAAATGGCAGTTAAAACTGCACACACAGAATGCAATGGCAGCCTCGAGACATGTTTAGAGGGCTACTTATGTGGGTGGCACAATGTGTGCAGTAGGCCAACCAGTAGCATTTAATTTCATGTCATGACCTGGGAAGATATAGTACCACTTTACTAGGAACTTACATGCAAATTAAATGTGCCAATTTGGTGTAATCCAAAGTCGTAAAGGACTACAAAAACAAAATCAGAGAAGAGATACATCAGGGCTCTACAAAGGAACCAGGAGGATGCCACCCAGAGGGAAGAGAGGAACAAACATGAGTAAGGTCAATCAACATTGCGAAGTGTCACAAACAGACTGCTTCCTTGGAAAAGGCCAACACCACTATCGCACATTAGTGTCTGCTTCCGAACAGCTTCTCCAGCCATCCATCAACCAGACCAGTAGTTATAGCAGCCCTTCAATCACCAGTTCTACACTATAAGCAAGAAAAGAGATGATGTGTGCTTAAAACCCATGAGTACCTTAACTCAATAATATGTCCTTCATGCTAGCCTAATTAGTAAGTGAGTGCAGGATAGTACCCTACAAATTTAGATGTACAAATATATTCTATACTTAAAATTGCTTGCTTCCTGAGCACTAGTAGTATGTTAATAAAACCTCTCAAATACTGATTAGGATTTTTAAATTGAACAATTTTTGACTCTATTTCTCATTGTGTCTGGAAAACATTACCATACTCTGTTTACAGGAAACTTGGCATGCAGATTGCATGTTTTTAGAAGGACTTTGATTGTTTGATGTAAGCATGCCTAAGGGAGAAAAGGTTGACCTAAAGTGGCCTCCTCACGTTGCTTCAACTATCTATTGGTCTGTCTGGGAAAGTAGTCCCAGTTTATGAATGAATGAATGAATGGCAGGATTTGTTGAGCCCACTCCTACTCATAGAAAGTGACCCGGTGCTATAAGGAGAGTAAGTTAAGGAAAGAACATTTGAGAGACTAGAGTGTAAAAATCCAAGTTTTACGTTTGTTTCTGAAAGGCCACTTGCATTGAATTTGTTGCAGTTCTACTGGGAGCCTATTCCAGGCCTATGGTCCAAGGAGGGAGAAGGATTTGCCATCTGATTTTGTTTGATAAACCCTAGAAGTTATGGCCAAATGGCTACTGGATGACTGCAGATTTCTCTTAGGAGAGAAGTGACCTATCCTGGATGACAGGTAAACAGGACCAGAGTGGATCAATGGTCCATGCATTAGGAGATGGGTCTTAATTTAGATCCGCTTATTCACCAGGAGCCAATGCAGGTTTCTCAAGTGTAGCGGGACATTATTTTGGTATGATAAATTGAGCTCCAGGTGTGCGACTGCGTTTTGAACTGTTTGCAGATTTCTAAGCAATTATTGTGGGATACTAAAGTGAAGGACATTGGCATAATCCTGCCTGGACAGAATTAGTGCCAGTACCACTGTCATTCTCCCTGATTGGTCTTCACTGTTGTACTAGCGCAATGTCACAATCAGCTATTGCTAGTGAACACTTATACCTAAGATAACATTTAGAAAGGATGAGATTTCTCTAAATCTCGTCATATTGATACATGATTCAATGGAAGGGGGTGTGGCCGTAAGCTGGCTGATGGTGGGCTTGTGAGGCAAAAGCTCAGTTCAAACAATGCATTCATTCACTCGAATCCACCTCTTTCTCCCGCACGGAGGCCTCCTTTCAGCCAGCTGTGGATTTGCCTGGGTCAGGACGCACAAGGATTTTTTTTACGTGGAGGCTGAGTGCATTTGAATCTTGGTGTTTTTATCATGACTACTAGGGTGCCCTTCAACCACTCGGAAATCCCTGTTGACCTGCAGATAGAGACCCACTGAACTGAGTAACTGCTGTGGACTACGGCACCCAAAACTCCCGGCCAGACCTGCAGCTGGCTCCTCTCTGCTACTTAAGGAGCCTGGTTACACTGCAGTGCCGGACGCACAAGGAGCATTTTATCATTGGGGATGAGTGCATTTGGACTTTGGTGTTTTTATCATTACTGCTGGGTTGCCCTTTATCCAATCGGGTATACCTTGTGACCTGCAGAGGGAGAGGTGCTGAGCTGAGAAGCTGCTGTGGACTACAGAACCCCCTGCAAGACCTGCAGCTGACTCCAAGATGCTACTTAAGGAGACTGGTTGCCCTGCGGCAGGGGTCATGCGAGGGCTGTGTTGGGGAAAAGCCCAGCAAGGGCGGGGCTGCCAGAAACAGGTTTGGAAGGTAGGACCTCTCCCCTGGGCCCTTATTTTGGAGTTTCAAGGTTGCCGGATGCGGATGGATATCGGGAGTCTGGGAGACTTTGGTTTCTGAAGACTTTTTGGCTGGATTGTGCCTCGCCCAGATATGTTTGAAGGTGGGAAAAGAGTGACGTATGTGGAAATCGTCTGGGTGCACCCATGGATTGTGTCAGGAGAGACAGTAATATTAAACCCAGTGGTGAACGCTGCTGAATTATAGAAGGGTTTGTTTATGCAGACTTTTAGAATGGGGGTCTTTAGTAGAGAGAATCACTATGCTACTGGTAGTTTGTTTGTATCTGTTTTTACCTAATAGGGGCTGCTTTCTTGATGGTTCCCACATTGGGAAAGAAAAAAGTCACAGCGCATAGGTGTCCACTCCACTGAAGACTCTGCGAGTCACCACCAATGAAGGTTTCTTAACCAGGGCTCTCATTGGTGGCTTAAGAAATTGAGTTAGTGGAGAGAAAGATTTTGCTTTAGACGAGCAGTCCCATAAATTCTTCCACAATGTATCCCTTATCAGGGATAACTGCACATGAGGCTCATACTCCAGAAGTGGGGGGAAGGGGAGTGGAGGGAGGAAACAGGAGGGGACAGGCGCACTCAACAATAAAAGTTAGCCCAATAGTGACCTTGATAGTGTAGGCTCAATCTCTGGTCGTAACCCATTGGGGTTCTGCCATCCCGACTTGTTCCCATATGCTAGGGGAGGACACTCAGGCCCCAGGGCATCTACCATGCTTGGGGAAGACCTGCTTGACTTAAATCAGATCCATCTAGGGGGAGGATGTTCCTGTGGCAGGGTTTCAAGTAGTAAATTCACTGAGGTGTTGCTGGCTAACTTAGACCCAATTATGACTAGGTTAAAATCCACTAATTCTTAAGTGGTCAAAATATTTCCCTTTTGCAAGCAGCAGGGGCGTCCCAGGCTAAGTTGTCCTTTGCCCCTGCAAAATGGGAGATGCACTCCGGGAGTATCTAGTTCTTCTCAGAATGCTCAGGTTTATGTGGGCGGAGCAAAGATAGAGGTTTGGGGTGATGCTGAAGGAGATCTGAACTCAGGGGCCACAGAGAATTCTTACACCCCTCGGACATCCTCTCAGCCCCAGCACTTGAGAGACACCATTGAGGCTACCCCTTATGAAAATGCTTTAGGGAATGTTTAGCCTCTTGCTAGCTCGCCCACTCATTCCTAGTTATATCAGGAGCAATATAAACAAATTTACGCACTGGCTTCAGGAGAATGTGCAGAGAGGAGAGGGAGAAGTGGATGCTGACTTTATGGCTCCTCTGGTCAGTTGGGTGGGTAGTGACTTTAAGCATTGGCCAGGGAATTGTGTGTTGGTCATCTTCAACAACTGAGGGACTGCTGCACATGCTTTAGCTTTACTATCCTGTTATAAGCCCTTAGAAAACCAAGGTAGTACTGTTCTCCCCTTAGGTTTTTTCTTCAAACCTGAGAGGGGATGCGCCCTCGTGGCCCCCCAGATTGGCAAATACAGAGTTCTCAGGGTTGGGTGTGCCTGAGGTTAGGTTAGCCTAGTTGGGATAATGTGATTAACCATTGTGCCCTTCAGGGTTCAACAGATTGGCAGTTCCATTGGAAGACAGGGTAGCCCATCTGGGCTAACAAAACAAACAGTTTTTCCCGTCACGATGTGTGTGACTGATCCTCTCCTCTTCTTCTCTGCCCAAGCTTAAAAGTGTACAAGATATTTTTTATGCTCCGTGGGTGTGCCCATGCCTCTTATTCAGATGGTGGTTTCTTTTGTGAAAAATATGAAGGACCTGAGAATTGTCTTGTGGAATATTGCTGGGCTTTCGGCTACATTTTCTGATCGTCTTTGGGTGAAGTTTCGAGCTTCCTTTCAGATCTACAGGAAACCTGGGAAGTGAATAACAGGTTTTTCCTGGAAGGGTATAAGATATACTTTCTGCTCACAATGCCTTCAGGTTCAGGGAGCGCCAGGGGCCTGATCATATGTGTGGAAGCAGATCTCCATGGGCAGCCTGTTAGCTAGGGTAAGAGTCTGATGGTAATGCAGGAGTTGAAGTTGTTGGTCCTGCATTACTGTTATTTAACTATAATGATATAGGATATAAAGGGTAGGTTTCTAGTATGTTCGGTTTAAAGGATACCCTGAATGCTTTGGAGGAGCAAAGAGGGAGGCTTGGTCTGTGGAGTACGGTGCTACTGGGAGACTTTAATTGTCATATTTGTGCTAGCCCCTTGTCGACTGGTGAACATGGACAGAGAATCTTGATAACAGATGAGCTTCATTTTATCCATTCCCAGGAAGGAAAGGTTCTGAGTGAGAGTCTTCCTTGACAAAATTTGGTGTTTACCCTGGAAATTGATTTATGAGCCCAATCCCTGCATTCGTACCACGTACAAGGGGAGAGGATGCGCATCCATTAGAGATTTCATAAGTAGTTTGGCTCCTCTATTCATATACATTGCCAATTTTAGCATTGTCCAAAGTCCTTTTATGGATCAAAAAACCCTGATTTTGGGAATAGGAGGCTTGAGTGTGGCACAAGTTTTGGGGGTGGATCAAACTCCGACTAAGTGCATTAATTGGACACAGATGGAGCCAGCTGTTTATAAAACAACCCTTTTATCCCAGACAGAACATGAAATAGTCATCTGTTTAGATGCTGGTGCCCTTGATAGGGAAATTGTGCAAGCTTTCCAAATAAGCTATTGACAGCTCCAGCTCTCCAGGGTAGGGTCCAAGAGATGAAGTGGATTGATAGGGAATGCTCTAAATGTTTACGACTTTTGAAATCAGCCTTAAAACATGTTCCAAAAGATAGAAGCCAGGTGGTTGCCAGTAGGCAGGCATATAAGCGGACTGTACGTACCTGCAAGGCTACACTTAAGTATTTAGCCTAGGAGGAATTATTATAGGCCAGTGAATCAAGAAACACTTCTTTGTTCTGGAAGATAGTAAATAACCAATATTTAATGAGGGGGACGTCCAAGCTATTTGTACCCACATTTTGGAACAACTGCAGGTAGATCATTTTATTGGAGTTTATAATGTTGGCTGAGGTGGAGAGGGCAATAGTCAGAGATGTGGGCAGAGCCCTTGTGGTTTTTACACTTGATGAGGTCAACAGAGGTATTAACAGCTTAACTAAAAATAAAGCAAGAGGCACCGATGGAATTGCTACGGCTTCCCTGCTTCTGGGTGTGGAGTTTTGGTGCCCTTCATTGATTTAAGTAATGAATGCTGCTGAACGCTCTTGGTTGCCGCAATCTTGGTTTGCCGCTGTGATAGTTCCAGTATTCAAGAAATGGGACAAGGATAATCCCCATTGCTATCGTCCAATCTCCTCGATAGATGTGGTAGTTAAGGTTTTGGGAAGGGTTGTAGTTAATAGATTGATGGAATAGTCCAATGCCAAGGGGATTCTAACTGACATCCAGAACGACTTTAGGCCTGGTCTGTCTACAACTGACCAATGCTATAATCGGTACTTAATATTAATAAGTACACTCAGTCAGAGAGTCTTCAGCTGGCTTTTATGGACCTCACATCCACATTCAACAGGATCAGTTGAGCTAAACCCTAGATCCTGTTGATTGAATTAGGAGTGTAGCGTAGTATTTTGTCGCTCCTGGAAGGTTTACACAGGAATACCTCCGCCTCAGCTTGTTTCTCCCCCCAATGCAGTACTTAGTGGTTCTTTACCTACCAGGAGTTGTGTACATCAGGGGTGCATTCTCAAACTCTTTCTGTTTATTATATATGTCAACAGGCATGAGGAGACCCTCCTTGTGACCCAGACATATGCCCTAAGGTGGGTCAGAGGTTGCCCCCCGTGTTGTCATACACCAAGTATGCAATCCTCATGGCATGGACAGGGAGGGAGCTACAGATTCTTATGGAGAAATGTGTTGCTTTTATGAACAGCCTTGACCTGACTGTCAACGTCTCTGGATCGAATGTCAAGGTTGTAGGCCCACGATCAACTAGGCTTATGACATTCAGGGTGGGTCAGCATATTATGGGAAAAAGTTTCAGCTTTCACATACTTAGGGGTACTCTTTGATGCTAAGAACAACTTGCACATCCTCATGGAACAGAAAAGGGAGGAGATGATCAAGACCATTGGGACACTGTCAAGTTTAGCCCAGAGATTGGGTTCCTAGTTGCCGCAGGTCCTGTTACATATTCATGGGGCGAAGTGCATCTCACAAGGCCATTATGGGAGTGAGGTGTGGGGTCATGCCGACTTGATCAGTTAATTCTGAGAAGAGATTGATATTTTTAGCAGATCTAGTTTCACTTAGCCCTTTACCATGTTGGGTAAAAGTTTGGAACAGACAGGAACTTCAGCTTAATAGACTGATTTTAGAGGACTGCCTGTCCCTGGAGGGTGTGCTGAGAATTTCATGGATCACTTACAAAAAACCTGTGTTGGCACCCACAGCCCTTGGGAGAGAAGAAGCATATCTCACCCATCATACCCTGAGGTCTCGGAATGTTTTTGGCATAAAGTTATTGTTTTTAGACTAGGCAGCACTTAACAAAGAGGGCACAGAAATAATGAAACCACCAGTGAGAGCCCATATGTTTTTGAAGGCTGGCAATGGTATAGAGCAGTATTTGGTTCAGATTAGGAGTAGGCATGCTAAATGTTTTCTATCTCGATTTAGTTTTAATCAAATTAAATATTTAGTAGCCTTTCCTGTTGGCGGGGTGCATTCAGATGTGTAGTTGCCCTGTGACTGTGACACTAGGTCTCCCCAGTACACCCTATACTGTCTTCTGTTTTGCAATTATTAAAGCCAGAGCACAAAGAGGTTCTTGTTACCATTGTTGAAGTCTTTGGAATTTGATCAAGCCCGCCCAGCTCTAATGTATCTTCAGTTGTTCCAAAATGAATCTGTTTTATCAACTGTCATGAGCTGTTTGCTGCTGCTCATGAGTTTAGACGCTCATGGCCAGACTAAAGAGGTTAAGCTGCTAAACTAGTGATGGGCATTAATTCAGTTTTTATTGGTTTTATGATATTTTATTCTATTGAAATTTAGATAATATTTATATCTGTTTTTTAATATTTGCTGTGCTTTTATGGTCATTTGATTGACGGAATAAAGATTTATGATTGATTGTTTTCTTGTTATATATGAGGCCCATGGCACAGGTCCAAATGAGCTTCATTGTGTCGGACTCCTATGATATGTGTTGGGAACCAGGCAGGAGTCCCCACTGTCCTCACTCTTGTTCGTTCTGGTTACGGAACCATTAGCGGAGCTATTTAGGATGTGGGGACGGGTACTTATCATTTGATATCACTGTATAGATGATGATCTGTTAGTGTACATGTTCAACATGGATGCTGTTGTCCCTTTCATGTTGCAACTCTTGCATGAGTTCGGGGAGATGTCAGGACTTCAAGTGAACTTGGCAAAGATGTGTTTTCCCAGGGCTGTCTGGATAGGGCAGGCATAGACCCTGCAGCCGGAAATAGGTTGGCTCCCTCGACAATGTGGAATACAAGTCTATCTTACTCTAGAAGATCTCTGGGAGGGCAACCTAGGAGCGGTGTTACACTTCTGAAGAGATGTGTGGCCTATTGCCCAAGGCTCCAACTCCCCATTATAGCACGTATCACATTAACTAAAATGCTCATGCTACCGCGGTTGCTTTAGTACTTTATCAATTTCCCTACCTGGGTGCCTGTCACATGGTTCGATCAATTGGACTCATTGCTGCTGTAGCTTATCTGGGACAGGGGGTGACATAGGGTTTCTCTGGACACTCTTCGGTGACCTATTGAGGATGAGGGCTTAGGGGTGCCAGACTTTGAGACATACTATTTGGCAGCTGTTAGAAATGGGGTAGCCAATTCTACGGGGGTAGCAAGAAGCAGAGCGGGCATGCCAAACTCCGGAGGACATGTGTAAAGCATCCACGCAGTACACACAGGCGACACGCAAGGCACACCACAAAAAGAGACCACACCAGATTAGATGAAAAGAATAACTTTTGTATTGTGTAAAACATACTAGAGTAACCATGTAGGTAACCATAGTAGTCTCTAGACTGCGCCAACTGGCACCAGGGCAATGTATATACAAAGGGGATTATCGACAGGGCAGGGCCAATTGGGCCACTGCCAGAACTATTACGCAAGGATAAAGAATAAATAAGAAAGGTAAGTCAATCCGTCTAAAGGCTGTAATAATGAAACAAAGCATTATCATTGGCATCAAACATTAGGCAGGAACATCTGCAATAAAACCTCTTAGCAGGACATTCACCATAGACCTGGAATCAGGCAGGACGTAATGGGGTATACGCTAGCCGGGGACATTATCCTCAGGGTAGGAACATTAGGCGTAAAAGCACCTTCGTGGGTTACCTGTTCCGGCGTACAAATGACAGAGACACGGGACACTTCCTTCGGCGTCAAAGATTCGAGCGTTTATTTACTGCAGGGAACACAGAAGTCATGAGAAGTACATAGCATGCAAGTTCACGGAGTCTGATTTAAATTGTATCTGTGGATCGCTCTTCTTATACAGTTTTCTGTCATAGGATAACATTACAGACAAAAGGTTACAACCCAGTTCCCACAGTAAATATCATAGGGGGTCGCTTTCATGTATTCAGAGCCCAGAACATAATTACAGTAGCATTTGGCAGTTCCCAACTGTAAAAGTACATCTTCCCACCATTAGTGCATTTAGTTTAGCTGTAAATGAGTCAAGGAGTAGTCAGAAACAGGTGCAGAGGAAGACGAAGGATAGCGAACAGATCGAAGAGAGTGTAAAAGGGGTGGTGTCAGGAAACACGATTGCAGGGATCAAAAGGACGTGCCTAATGAAATGCACAACTAAGACAATAGACCGGGACGGCAAGATGAGCCTCGAGCGGGGCCATCTGCCTTACAGTGTCACCCCCCTCATCATAAAGACACCCTCAAAGGAACACGTGTCTTCCGCAAGAGTTTGGGAATCCCAGGGTCGCAAAGCGGACAGCGTCCAGTTGCTGGCTACTTGAGGGCAAGAAACAAAATGGATGCCGTATCTAAGATGGAACCCGTGGGTTCAGATGAAGAAACCCACGAAACAAACGAACGGTTTAGGCTAGTACAGCAAAAACCCGTACATCCACTAAACTCGTCATTTGCGGTTCATAGATATCAGACTCGACAATATTCGTGCGAGTCGAAAACACCACTTACAATTGTCACGGAACCTCAGTACAACACAGATATCCTGGTATGGTATTTGGCCTCCCCTAGTCATATAACTTCTCGGGTATAGGGCATTAACCATGAGCCTCGCATAAGATGTCAGGCCAGCCCATGAACACAATATACGCAAGCCTGAAATTAATACATTATTAACCACATTAGCACAGGCATCAGGTATTATCATGCGTAACATCAGCAACTCCTGCAGCTGGAGTACTCTAGACCTAAAACTTTCATTAGCCTGACAGCATTCAACATGGGGGCATCCTGCGTTAGCTAAAATCACATTGGTAGGGGGCATAAGCCATTAGCATGGACATCCTCGCAGTCAGCTGGCCTCAACACCTACAGTCCTTGCCCCCTACGCGGCAGATGAATTTCTGGTGCACTACATAGTCGCAAAGGGGTCTCTAACCTCACAAAGACCCCAAAGTTGCAGAGTAAACTCTGGCGCCACTGTGCCTGGGAAAATGGAGTGCCTCTTCTGGACTCTGCAATTAAGAGTGCCCCTCAATGTTAAAGCTGCCCGTGGTCAACCAAGCAGGCAGGGGGAAATCCCACACGCCGGGGTCCCCTCGTAGCGTTTTAGAATCCCAGGGCTGCAGATGTCTGCTCCTCTTCTCCTGGGTACAGTTGTAGCGCCTTGGCAGCAAGCAGAGCACAGTCAATACAAATAAGACACTCTGGCAGCACCACAATGCAGCACACATGCAGGGGAATTGAAATATAGCGCTTCGACAGCACAGCGCTGCAGGCCTCAGCTCCTCTTCCCCTGGCACACTGAATATAGCGCTTACAATGTGCTCAGTCCCACCAGGGGCTTCAAGGATGACAGGTAGCGCTCCTCACCAGCAATGCGAATGTAGTGCTCATGAGGCGCTAGGTAGCTGCCACAGATTAAGGGTTCCACCTAAGGACATAGGGCCCACACTCCTCTCTCCTCACTGGCCATCTGCATATAGCACTTGGGCAGTACAGCGCTAGAGTGCAGGCAGGGGGAGGGTACAGACAGTCCACATGGACGGCTCACAAGGCGCTAGGTCCTACCAGCAGACTCAGGGACAACAGGTCGCGCTTCTTACCTCCTTCTGGGTGCAGTCAAAGGTGCTCCTTGGCAGTCAGTCAAAGCGATCTCCTTTTCCAGGCGCTAGGGAGCAGTCAGGGCCCAGGTGTAGCGCTCACGAGTCGCAAGGGCAGGAGAGCAGGCAGACATTTCTAGGCCAGGTCAGCGGTCAGTGAGAACTCATCAGTACAGGACAGCAGCTCCTCAGAACCATCATCCCATGTATCGTGGCCCTCCTCCTGGTACAGCAGCTTGAACTCCAGCAGCGGGCTCTCACTGCCCCTGTGGACAGTGGAGGGGTACAGATGGGCTCAGGGGCCAGCACACAGGCCCATGCGGCGGCATCCCCTGGCAGCATGTCCCCACACTCTCAAGTCCATGCTCTGACTGAGCACGTGGTATCTTTACTGCTCTACATATACCAGAAAGGCTGGAAGCTTCTAGAAGGTCCCTGGCAGTTCCAGCCTCAACTGTCACTGTGGGGAGTATAGAGCACCTTGTCACTTCAAATATTAGACTGCTAACCCACCACAGGCAGGCGGCACAAGCAGACAGAAATGGCGACCATTTCAAAAGTGACATTTCTGCAATTGTAAAAGAACACTAGACCGCCAACCCACTGCAGGCAGGCAGCACAAAGCACACAGCAATGGCGTCCATTTTAAAAGCGAAATTTCTCCACAGCAGCTCAAATAAATCTGTGCACGCTATTGCACAGCATGTATAACTGCATCTCACACCACACATGGCCTATACATTTCTCTACCATGGGGGAGACATCCTAATATAGGGGGGGGGGTGAAAAGTGAAACATTTTAGGAAAATGGGCCTAGTCCAACGCAACTCCCCGGCCAGCCAAAGCCAGGGTAGACCGATCAATACCTTGATGGGCTTCCCTGCTTGGGGCGAGAAAATGTGGACACAGGCCCGCAACTGCAGAGGCACCCGCAGGTTCTCTGCCGCACCGGAACCCGATGGTTCCCCCTCTCACACCACCCTTGACCAACTAAGCCACCCCATTGGTGCTCTCTAGCTGGTTGCGGCCAGGACTGGCCCCTCTGCCATCTAGATGTCTCTGTCCCTTGCTCTCTCACAAAGTGGGGGTCTTTAGCCCCAGGCCCTTAGTACCTGTTTACCATTCTCCTTCTCCTCTGTGCAGTTCCAAACTGCCACCGGTCCTCCCACCTGGGGTATGCACCCTCAGGCTGACCAGCCACCAGGGGCGAGGCTCTCCTCCCCCTACCTCTCTTTCTGGGGTTCCGTCCTCTCCACCTATGCGGGGCACCCTCAGAACACCACTCTCTCCTCAGTCCAGGGCCTTGACCTGCAACTGATTCCCCAACCTAGAGTCTAAACCCTTAGGTTGAACTGGTGACAGGGGCGAGTCCTCACTCCTCCTGCACCCCCTCTCAGAGTTCTGCACCCTCCCACCGGGAGAAGTACCCATAGAAGTCAATCCCCTGGGGGGACACTGTTTACAGACGCCTGACCCGCCAAGTCAGGCAACCCCTGAACCTGGATTCCCAGCCCAGGATCTCAACCCTGTAACTGAGCCGGTGCCAGAGGAGAGACCTTCCTCCCTCTGCACCCCCTCCCAGAGTTCCGCACCCTCCCGCCGGGAGAAGTACCCCTGGAAGTCAAACCAGTAGGGACTTTGAATACAAGTGCCCCTCCCTCCAGGTCAGGCAACCCCTGAACCTGGCACCCCAGCCCAGGACCTAAACCCTGCAACTGAGCAGACCCCCGAACCTCTGGAGCTCCGATTACAGATGCTCCGGGTTCTCCTGACACAATGGGATCCCTTTCACTGGGCGGCACATCAGGACAGCTTAGGCTCTCAACCTGGGGTTCCCTTGTGAAACTCTCCAGGCCCTGAGACTGTGGTTGGGGTACCTCGGGACACCTCCCTGTCTCACTCCCTCTTGTAGATAGGATGTGAGGCACTACAAACCTCTCACTAACCCGGGACCTAGCTGGGCTATTACGCACCTCTCCCGCTTCGCTGGGTCGGAAGATCCCTGCACCACTGCCTTCAGGATCACTCCCCAAGGCCCTCTCAGACTCTCTGGCACTTACCCAAAGGTCTGCCTCCCATTGCCTCCGCCATCCTCTCCTGCGCTAGGACCTTCTCAGTCTCTAGCCTCTTCTCTTCCTCCCTCAGCTGCGCTAACTCTTTGGCATGCTCCAACCTGAGCTTCTTCAGGGCCAGCTGATGTTCCCTTTCTTCCCTCCTACCTACGCACTCTTCTGGGGACAGGGAAAGGGATGGGGCAGTGCCCCTGGGACTGGACCCAGCGCGGGACTCCCTGTCTATGGTGTCCTCATTAGCTACTGGCGTCTCCGCCCTATCAATTTCTTCCTCTTCCTCCTCTAAGTCACCAGTCTCCAGGTTAAGGACTGGGGACCCTCACTCCCAGAGTCCCCCTCCTGGTCTCCACAAATCCACCCTTTAAATATGCAGAGGGGTAATCAGAAAGGTCCCCACAGGGCTCTAAAGGTTCCCCCCTCTTGAGGGCCTCATAGAGAAACAGCTTCCTGTCAATGTTGCCTACTAGGGGTATCCCTCTCTCTCGGCAGAAGTACATCACTCCCTGCTTGGTGTACTCCATGAGGTAATCCTCATTGCAGACCAACCCCATCCTTGCAAGGTACACCCGGTACACACCACCCAGAGTGCAACAGGGGAACACAATTCAAAAAAACACTTCTAGGAGGAAGCAATAATCAGAAAAACAATAATACCCACAAAAAACCTGTGATTACTTTTCAATGCTCTATTTGCAGTGTAACCCGTTGCCGCTGCAGTACTACGAAAACACAAGTCCTATCCCACCATTCGCCACCAATGTTAGAAATGAGGTAGCCAATTTTACGGGGTTAGCATGGTGCAGAGCGGGCAGGCCAAACTCCTAAGGACATGTGTAAACCATCCACGTAGTACACTCAAAAAGAGACCACACCAGATTAGATAAAAAGAATAACTTTTGTATTGTATAAAACATACTAGAATAACCACGTAGTTAACCACAGTAGTCTCTAGGCTGCGCCAACTGACACCTGGGCAATATATAGAAAGGGGATTATTTAAAGGGCAGGGCCAATTGGGCCACTGCCAGAACCATTACTCAAGGATAAAGAATAAATGAGAAAGGTAAGTTCATCCGTGTCAAGGCTGTAATAAAGAAACAAAGCATTATCCTTTGGCATCAAACATTACGCAGGAACATCTGCAATAAAACCTCTTAGAAGGACATTCACCCTAGGCCTGGAATCAGGCAGGACCAGATGGGGCATATGCAGTGCTTTAAATGGTGAAAGAGAAGTGCCGGTACTCATCAAATGGATTGGGGTGGGCCTGGGAAGGGCGTGTCTGCGGGCGTGGCTTCGAGGCAGCCTTGTACACTATCAGCCTTTTCCAATATAAGGTGCCCCTGTGCCCTTGGCCAAGTTCTGCTCATAGCTGCAGGGTGTAATTGGTGTTTGTTGTAATTATATAAAGCGTGAATTTACCTTGAGGGCATTAATTTGAGAAGCAGAAGTTATACCCAAAAGAAGACTTTTTTTTTTTAAAGGCAAAAGGAGATTTAGGTGATTTGCCCTGGATCACATTATGTTGATCCCACGCTGTGTTCATAAAAACAAAAAGTATGCGTTCAAGTACGACTTGTGCTTCTCATGTAAAGCACTTTAATGCCCTCCTGCCCAGTTTGCACTATATATTAGCAAAAAATGGACCAATGTGCCCTGCACACACGAGCCGAAGTTGGCCGAAGGGCATGAGGTGCTCTGACAGACACTGGTGCTGCAACCTTTCCCTATAACTGACAGCGCAACAGTTCCACTTTCGAGAGCTCTAGCTGTCAAACCACACGGGTCTTTCTGTCCTGTCGAAGCTGTGCGCATTAAGGGAATACCAGCAGCAGAAGCTGAAGAACCCCTATCATCTTGCAACCCCCTTGTTCATGTCCCTGCGCCTCTGTCTGACTTCCCAGATTAGAGCTGTTTTAATTCATTGATTAGGCTTTTGGGCAATGTTTTAACACCTCATTGTCCCTTTCTTCACCCTCTTTCACTGTCTCACCCCTGCTGACACACATCAACAGACCCATCACCGTTAGCAGCTAAGCTATCGGTGATTTAGGTGAGCTGGGGAGGTCCCGAGGTGTTTGGGTTCACGGGGCAGTCACTGTTCATCCAGAAACTGACTAGTCAACTTAAAAAGGACCCCATGCTGCCTCTTTTCAGACACAATTAGCAAGGGCGCCAAACGCCTAAAGCACTATCTTATCAAATGCCGGCTCTGAGTGTAGGGCTGCACCCGCACCTAGCACCGGAATACACTTGCCATTACTGTCACGCGCCCATAACACAGAGACTGACCACCGCATGCCAGCCACTGGGAGTACCGGTACTCTCTTAACCCTTAGGAGAAGTCCTGGTACTCAGTGGGAGAATATGGAGAAGTGCCGGTACTCAGTAACGGTAAGTACTGGCCCATTTAAAGCACTGGGCATACGCCAGCCGGTGACACTATCCTCAGGGTAGGAACATTAGGCGTAAAAGCACATTATGCATTGCATCAGCATCCCCTGCAAAAAGAACATTAGGCGTACAAAGCAGATATCCTGGTATGGTATTTGGCCTCCCCTAGGCATATAACTTCTCTGGGTATAGGGCATTAACCATGAGCCTCGCATAAGACGTCAGGCCAGCCCATGAACACAATATACACAAGCCTGAAAGGAATACATTATTAACCACATTAGCACAGGCATCATGTACTATCATGCGTAACATCAGCAACCTCTCCATCTGGAGAACTTTCGGCCTAAAACTTTCATTAGCCTGACCGCATTCAACATGGGGGCATCCTGCGTTAGCTTAAATCACATTGGTAGGGGGGGCATAAGCCATTAGCATAGACATCCTCGCAGTAGCTGGCCTCAACTACTACAGTCCTTGCCCGCTACACAGCAGATGAATTTCTGGCGCACTACGCAGTCGCAAAGGGGTCTCTAACCTCATGACGGCCCCAAAGTTGCAGAGTTACCTCTGGCGCCACTGCGCCTGGGAAAATGGACTCTGCAATTAAGAGTGCCCCACAATGTTGAAGCTGCCCGCTGTCAAACAAGCAGGCAAGGGGGAATCCCACACGCCGGGGTCCCCTCGTACTACTTTAGAATCCTGGCGCTGCAGACGTCTGCTCCTCTTCTCCTAGCACAGTTGTAGCACCTTGGCAGCAAGCAGAGACCAGTCAATACGAATAAGACACTCTGGCAGCACCACAATGCAGCACACAAGCAGGGGAATTGAAATATTGCGCTTTGACAGCACAACTCCGCAGGCCAAAGCTCCTCTTCCCCTGGCACTCTGAATATAGCGCTTACAATGTGCTCAGTCCCACCTGGGGCTTCAGGGACGACAGGTAGCGCTCCTCACCAGCAATGCGAATATAACGCAGACAAGGCGCTAGGTAGCTGCCACAGATTAGGAGTTCCACCTAAAGACATAGGACCCATGCTCCTCTCTCCTCACTGGCCATCTGCATATAGCGCTTGGGCAGTACAGTGCTGGAGTGCAGGCAGGGGGAGGGTACAGGAAGTCCACATGGATGGCTCACGAGGCGCTAGGTCCCACCAGCAGAGTCGCGGACAACAGGTCGCGCTCCTCACCTCCTTCTGGGCGCAGTCAAAGGTGCTCCTTGGCAGTCAGTCAAAGCGCTCCCCTTTACCAGGTGCTAGGGAGCAGTCAGGGCCCAGGTGTAGTGCTCATGAAGCGCTAGGGCAGGCGAGCAGGCAGGCAGTGCTAGGCCAGTTCAGTGGGTACTCATCAGTACAGGACAGCAGCTTTTCAGAACCATCATCCCCTGTAACGTGGCACTCCTCCTGGTACAGCAGCCTGAACTCCAGCAGCGGGCTCTCACTGGCCCTGTGGACAGTGGAGGGGTACAGAAGGGCTCAGGGGTCAGCACACAGGCCCATGTGGCGGCACCCCCTGGCAGCATGTCCTCACACTCTGAAGTCCACGCTCTGACTGAGCACATGATATCTCTACTGCTCTACATGTACCAGAAAGGCTGGAAGCTTCTAGAAGGTCCCTGGCAGTTCCAACCTCAACTGTCACTGTGGGGAGAATAGAGCACCTTGTCACTTCAAACACTAGACCGCTAACCCACCAAAGGCAGACGGCACAAGCAGAGAGAAATGGTGTCCATTTTAAAAGGGATATTTCTGCAATGGTAAAAGAACACTAGACTGCCAACCCACTGCAGGCAGGCAGCACAAAGCACAAAGCAATGACGTCTATTTTAAAAGCAATATTTCTCCACAGCAGCTCAAATAAATCTGTGCACAACATTGCACAGCATGTGTCCCTGCATCTCACACTACACATGGCCTATACATTTCTCCACCATGGGGGAGACATCCTAAAATAGGGGGGTGGGGGGTGAAAAGAGAAAAATGTCAGGAAAATGGGCCAAGTCCAACAGCAGCACAGCTGCAGTGGTTTACATACTAGTATCAAAGACAATGGTCCAAACCTAATGATCAAAAATTAACTAAATGCATACTTGTAATCAATCTTTATACAGTTTAGTGAGCCTTCCACCAATTTAGCCCTGCAGATTCATATGTTACACAAGTGAAACATGAGACAGGTTAATACATTTTGAACAATTTGAACAATTATTTCAATAATTGTTCAAATTGTATTAACCTGTCTCATGTTTAACTTGTATAACATATACAACCAACGATTCATAGATCAAGGGTTGGAATATTATTGATTTGCGATATTGAATGTATATGATTTTATTGTATATTGTATAATTTTAACCAAGATATTAGTTAAACAATAAACTTGTGTAAAATTATGAACCTATAGAGTTTCTTGCACTAAATATTTTGTCATGTCATGTATAAAAATACGAATTGTTTGTAAATATCTGCTGTGTGCCAAATGGTCACTAGTTAACTGAAGAACACAGAAAGGAACCCCCCCCTTTTTTTGATTTTTTTGTTTTTGCTAGTTTGAAGATTCCAGCCCTGTATGCAAAAGGCCACTCCTTGTTAAATTACTACTTTCGTTTACATTTATACAGTCCAAAGTAGCACGTATAATGAAATTAGATGGAGGGTGAAGGGTAGCGGGTATCTCGGTCGTCTTCTACATTTATCTACATGGTTCAGGAATGGCGGTTGTAGCGGTGAAAGGACTGTGTCTCGATGTTGTGCCCGCTTATGCTTTGTGCATATGATGCCGCTACTCAACTTCAAACAAGGCCCGCTGTCTATGGATCGCGCAGTGCGGAATCGGCTGCCGATGTAGATTAACGTAGAAGACGACAGAGAAACACGCTACCTCATCATCCGGATAAGGACCACCCTGCAACGTTAGCGGTTACCGCCCAAGGCACCACTTAGAGGTCCAGACCTCCCACGAAGTTTCATGGGTATGTGACCTTGTCACACCCACGGTATTAAGGCTGCACCCCCCTTCGTCCTGAAGAAGACTCGCAGGCTGAGGCCCCCAGTCACCCCAAGCCCCTAGTCGGGTCGAAACGTCGACACCTTTCAAATCGCAAATTGGACCACCCTCCATCTAATTTCATTATACATGCTACTTTGGACTGAATAAATGTAAACAAAAGTAGTAATTTAACAAGGAGTGGCCTTTTGCATACAGGGCTGGAATCCTCAAACCAGCTCCATCAGAATCAGTTTAAATTGTTTTTATTATACTTCTGTGTCACAAGTTTTGCTAGCACTTCACCCCTTCCTTACTCACCACACTTTCCTTCTTTGCACGCTCTTACAAGCACCATGCTCCTTTGTACCGTAAATATATGAGTATAATTGTTCTATGTTGGAGTGAAATATAAAACTCCTTCGTATCATCAAAACATTTCTTGTCAGGTTGTTGCATCTTTTCCATTTTTTCCAGATTAACTACTAAACAGATTGAATCTGCAGCACTAAATTGGTGGAAGGCTCACTAAACTGTATACAGATTGATTACAAGTATGCATTTAGTTGATTTTTGATCATTAGGTTTGGACCATTGTCTTTGATACTATACGTCACCCAGGTCCACAACCAGATTGGGTCACCACATTTTTATAGTGGTTTACACACTGGCTGGATAGCAAGAACCTGACTGAGTTGGGGCTGACTGAGTTGTTGCTTAACCAGGGAGCTCTCCTGTCCCAACTTTTGTGGTAAATATCGGAAAGGGGCGGCAAAGGGTTTCTGTTGGTGATAGAGTTTCGAAGCTGGTTGCGCCATGTCAGGTGGATGCCACAATGGCCTTTGTATACTCCTGGTCTTCCATTGGTGAGGCTGCCACATGGGAACCCTCCTACATGCTTCTCAGTGGCACAGCTGGTGACATTGTCGAACGTGGGGTCCGTGATGGTCAATCTTTGTATTGCTCCCAGGACAACTCCTTGTCTAGGAGGCATTGGCCCAGACATTTAGAGCCCACTGGGATACAGGGGTTGACGAGCCCCAGATGCATGCAATATTACCCTTATTGCTGTCTCTGAAGATATCTTGTTTGATGGCTGTATGGTGTTCTTAATGGGATGCTACAGAAACTCTTGTGCGCCATTCCGCAAAAATGGAATGATGTATTGAGTCAAGAGGTGATGGACCATGAATGGGTTAAGATACTAACATACCAACAAAACGTCTCCTAAAATACCTGGTTTAAAATGATCCAATTTAAATACCTCAACCAGACTTATCTCACCCCAAAAAACTGACTGCAATATATAGAGTGAGGCCAAACGCTGTCCCCATTGCCCTCTGGTGGAGTCAGATTTCCATTATATGACCTGATCCTGTACCCAAGTTAGGATGTTTTGGACCTCAGTGGTACAGTGGTTGGGAGCAACCATTAGATGGGTTATTCCATATACCTTGAAGGAGTGCCTGCTGAGCTCCCTCACCACCTGACATCCAAGAAGGTGGGCAAACACTTCATAGATCTTGCTTTATGTTGGCCAAAGGGGGATTTCCCTTACATGGAGGTTGGTAGTCAACCCATTATGAGTGAGGCGTGTGGCTACAGTCAGGAAAGAGCCCAGGCAGAAGATCAGGTACTCTGAAGGGAGGAGGCACAGTGGGTGAGGAGTAAGCCACTAGCACCCTTATAGACAGAAGCACTAGAATCATTTGAGAAAACAGGGGCTTGCAATTGCTCCCTCATGGGCAGCTCAGACCCTAGGAGCGAAACTGGGATGGCTAACTAAAGGTAGATATAAGTGTGTGGCTGGGCCCTCCGGAGGGGGATACTGCTGCAGTTATACAGTGATGGCTAAGAGGACCTGCACTTTGGGTAGGCTACTGCTGCAGGAAGTGAGAGTGTGTGGTCTCAGTGTTGTGTGAAAGTGTCTTGCCTGGGGGACTCCCTCTGACCCATGTTCCTCATTTTCTTTTCTAGCTGCACTGAAGGATGGCCCACTGGTAACCCACTGTTTGCAATGTTGGTTACCTATTGTTGTTTCAGTTGTCATTGTACAACACATGTTTGTACTGGATTTGGGTGCTGTACAGTATGCTGGAGAACATCTTACTGGTGGGTGGATTGAGCAAATCCCAAACCCTAAAAGAAGCATGGTGGGACAGATGTATTGCTGAGATGCTATATTATGCAACTGTATAGTACTTTGAAAAATGGCAATAAAGTATTTTTTTTAAATGACTAAATGCTAACATTTCCTAAAAATCATGAGATTAATAGTGGCAATGTTAGTTGTAGATTCCTTCTTAATGAGAGTAATGAAAAAACATTGCAGACTTGTCAAAAACGGATGGATATTTTCACATGGAGAATGTCACTCAAGAAAACATATTTGTGGAGCTAAGTGGCTTCATGAACATTTTATGTTCAACCAGCTTCACAATTTAAAGTGTAGCTTGCACTGATAATACACCTTTCAAAAGAGGGTTGAAAGACAGTTTTAGGTTATACTTTTGGTTCCTCAAGGGTTTTTTTAGATCATGAATGACTTTCACGGAGACCTATCTTCAACAACCTATGAAACTGAAACTGGCTTTTTGTTTTACAATTATGCATATAGAGTATGTACGGTTCAAGACATGAGGAAAAATTTGGGGTTATATATAACCTTCTTCCATTTCCTAAATTAAATTGATAGTATGAATTAAACAAATCTATATTTAATAAAGATGATATGATCTTCAGCTGCATCATTATATGCACAGAAATGTGTGTTCTGGTCAGTATTCAAAATAGTAACCAAGGTTCAATTGTTAATCCAATGCAAAATAAGTCAAGGACACTCGATCAATCCTGGTTTATTAATAAATGTGATCAAGTAAAAAAACATTTTTAAGTACAACAAGCCAATTGAAAAAAAAACATAGTCAAAGTCAAGTATGACACCAAAATTTGCGCTGATAAAAAAGTAATAGGTAAAAGGGAAAGGTGAATATACCATGACCCAGGGGCCACATTGGGTCCCAAAAAGGGCCAACATGCTATAAAAAAATAATCCTACAAATACTTTTTATTGCAGAAACCATGGCTCCTCTGCTGTTTCATGAATACCATACTCTCCCTGGGTCCCATGGAAATTCTGGCCCTTAAGGTTCATGGATCATGCAAAGGCTTTCTGAATTGTGTACCAAAAAAACAATTCGGTGTGCTATAGCTGTGCAGCTGTGCATATGCAATAGCCATATATAGCAGTTGACCAACCATGGTGGCAGTAGGGTCTGGAAGTAACACACCATGGGCAGTCCACCCTCTCTGCCTACAGATTTTGGCCATCCGTAGTGGGCGGTGTCCACCAATGAGGTGTTGAGTTGAGGGTCCGGTTGAAACCAGCCTTTACTGTGCATGGTCAAAGGTTATGCTCTGTGGGTGATGGCCACTCACAGAGACTTGGGCTTAGTGCCCACAGCCATCTCTGCTGTGCAAAAACCAGAGTCCATGCACAATTGGGATTGCCTGCCTGTGGTGGGTTTGGCACAGGTCCTGGATGCCAGGCCTTTTGAGGGCCATACATGGCATGGGTTAGCCAGCTGCAAAGGATGGGGATTGTCCAACTCCACTAGGCACTGTTGAAGGCTATACCCAGTGGACTTGGGTCACCTGTAGAATTTGAGCCCAAAGCCTTGTTTTAGCCAAGCATAATGACGTTGACCACCTGCAGAATTATGTGTGTAGGACCTGGTCGGAGGCTAGGTCATTTGGCCAAATTCCACTACAAACAATAGTAGTCATTGTTCTCCTGCAGAGTGTTGGGTGCAGGGTATAAATGACAGGCCTTGTGACAGCTAATCATAGAAGAACTGTTGGCATTAAAATGTTGGGCGCAGGGTCTGTCTCGATGCCAGGCCCTGTGGTCTAATCCCATGTGTCTGGCTGATCCCTGTGGCCGCCTGAGGGTTTGTGGCTGCATGCTGACCTCTTTGGTTAGGCCCTGTTCCCAAATCCTTACCATCGAGATGGGTTGAGTACAGGGTAGGCTTGAGATAGAACACAAACACTTCAATTTAGGAAAGATCTTAAGTCACACCTCTTAAAGATCACCATATCAAAATGAAGTTATACTCCTGCTCTAGCTTCATAAACCAGCGTCTGCTCTAATCACTGATTGGTTGTTTCTTTTTCTTTAAACCTGTAGAGGCCATTGTTGTCATCTGGCTGATTCATGCTATTCAAATGACACATACATAAATATATAGAGTCACACATATATTTGTACATTGTGACATTTCCAAGAATTCACTATGCCACTTCTAACTTTAGATTCAATTTCCCTATCTGATAACAGTCCTTAAACCCTTCAGTTACTTCACTGATCCCATCTCTGCTTTCCTTGCAAGTCTATAAAGAGGTGAATTCAAATCATCCTTATGAAAGCCAATGCTGACTATGAAGACCTAAATCAATATTGTTCAACATTTTATCAAACATTTTTGGACCTGGCCCCTTCTGCAGGGCTATCCACAAACTGTTTACCTTCCTTCTCCCTCTGTCCAACCTTCTTTTTGTTGGTTTTAGGACACTGGGCACTTTACCACTGCCAACCAGTGTCAAAGAGTGTGTGTTCTCTCTCTACTAAACATGGCAAGATTGGCTTATACCTGTTTGGTATATTTGATTTACGAGTAAGACCCTTGTAAAGTGGTGCCGCCTATACCCAGGGCGTGTAATTGACTGCTACTTAAGTGGTAATTGCTGATCAGAAACTGGTAGGGTTGCATGTTTGGTATGTCTAAAATGGTAGTGATAAATCCTACTTATTGGTGAAGTTGGATTTCACATTACTTTTTTAGAAATGACACTTTTAGAAAGTGTTATTGCATACAACAACGTATCAACAAGTAATATTCACAGACAATCATATAAAACATGCACAATAATTGCAGAAAGGAGGAAACAAAGAAACATCAATGGTTGTTTGAAAAATACAAGGAGCAGTCTGTATTTAGAAAAATTTCAATCAATAACATTATCAGCAATATTTACATTAAATGTGGGTGTAACCCATGGAATCTTGTGCAGATATGTGCTTGTGTGAATAAGTGAACAGCACAAGTGGCAAGTAAGGTAAAAACAACAGAGAAAACGGCTCAAAGAAAAAAGACAATCAAGTCAAGGGTTGCAAAACCACGAAAGTTCTAATGAGTTTGCTATGGAAATTCAGATTAATTGGGAAGTTAGGGAACCAAAAATGTGGCAAAAGTTGCACTGGGTGGTCAACGGCGTTTCAGCCAGTGATCAATTCAAGTCATCTTCAGGAGCAGGTTACAAAGGAATTTATTTGATGGCATTCTTGGGGAGAATAAAGAGGATAGAGTAATAATAGAGTTGGTCACCGTAGTGGTGGAAAGGGCAAAATACCTGTATGCGAAGTGGCAAGGAGATCCAATTGCTGGTACTTCAGAAAATGCACCCAAATTATGGTGCACATGTAATCCACGTAGATGGATAGAGAGGAAAGTACTACCATCTGGTGTGCCGTGGGAATTCCTGTAAAATTAAGTAAAAGATAAGAGGGTGTATGGGGACTAGTAGACAGGTGTGGGCCTGTCAATGGCCAATTGGAGAAAGCACTAGAGAACAAGCAAGGGTCAATAAGGCCCTGATGTGAAGATGGTTGCAAAGGTGTCTGGATTAAAAAGTAAGGAAAATGAGTAGGGCAGAAGGACATATTGTGGGGGAGACTTAAAACGCCACTCACCACTTGCCTGGACTTTTGTTTCTTGCCGCCCTGCTTGAGAGAACTGCTGCATTGGGGGTTTTGCGCTATTGAGCGCACTGTCATCTCGGTTGTTGGTCCCCCCCGCTGCCGCTCACTACACCAATTGGGCCGCTGAGCAGGGGGACTACAGCCCCCATAATTCCTGGCGGGACAGCCCCGCCCACCTATGTGCACTTCCGCGCCTGGAGGCGCACAAAACACTGGTGCTCCCTCGAAGGAGCGGGAGACTTAAAACGCCACTCACCACTTGCCTGAACTTTTGTTTCTTGTCGCCCTGCTTGAGAAAACTGCTGCATTGGGGGTTTTGCGCTGTTGAGCGCACTGTCATCTCGGTTGTTGTACCCCCCCACCGCCGCTCACTACACCAATTGCGGCCGCTGAGCGGGGGGACTACAGCCCCCATTATTCCCAGTGGGACAGCCCCGCCCATTTACGTGCACTTCCGCGCCTGGAGGCGCACAAAACACCGGTGCTTCTTCCCGTCGCGGGACGCGCACGTGCGTCACCGGGCTAAGCCCGGGACAAGGGCGGGACCGTCTGTGGCCGTCCGGGGCTGACCAAGGCTGGGCTGGGCCACCCCCTTTTCGACCTTACTTTGGTTATCCAGGACACTCATTTAAGGTCTGAGAACATTTTGTGTATTAGATGGTAAGGTACTTGGTTCTTTTTACCAGTTCATTTTAGCTGCAGTAACACAGGTAAAATATGAATACCTGGCTAAAAACATGCAGAACTTCTTTGGCGGGAGGGTCTGTTCAAGGGACTTTAGAACAGTTCATAACAAGGGCTGCTTCAGTTTTAGAACGCAAAATTGCGTTCACCGAGCGGCTCTTGTCTTCTGAACTGCAGAATAAACGCTCTTCCCTAGGTCCTATCCAGTTGGCTACTACTCCATCTCATCATGCCACTGGTACAGAACTAACAAGCAATGTTCCCTCTAATTTTTTTCCTCTGTGTGCGGCAGTATAAGGTCTCTGTGCGCTGCAACTAAGGCTATGTGCGCGGGGGACCAGACCGCTTATGTGGGTGCAGCGCCAAATATCGCTCCAAACCTGTGCTTAAAGTGAAAAGAGTGCATTTCCACACATGCAGCGCCACATGAAGTGTCTTAAGGCAGGTTTTCAATTTAGATCTACTCGCAATTACATGAATTGGTTAAGCAGGCAAGTACACTTTGGGTTTAGAAAAGCACAGGACTCAAATGGTGGTACCATAATACGATTTTACTGAAGATCCTCAGCTCAAGGACTGTTCATAGGGTGGGGAATGTTAGGAGCCAATACAAGATCACACATAAAAACAATTACATAACCTATTTACAATTTGATGGGCAAGCTACGGAGTAATGTCTGGCTTTCCCGTTAGAGATAGTTTGTCACCAGTCCAAAAACGAGCCCCCTACAGCAAGTCGTCGTAACAACTTCTGGGTTAAAGTAACTTGTGGTAAATCGCAGTCGGGGTAGTGAATGCTTTGAAAAGGCTGGTCGTTGTTGAGACTGCGAGGTAAAGGTTTCCCGTGATTAATCTTTCTGCTGGAGAGAGATGTTTGTCTGGTTGCAGTTTTGACTCATCATAAAGTAGTACAGAGGGTTAATATGCCTATTACAAAAATATGTACCATACACATAACAGAACTGTATTTTATGTGTATAGCTTAGTAGGTTACTGCTTTTGTTGTAGAGAACCTTTTGTTACTTGCAGTTCATAAGTTACAATTATGATATAGGACAGTAACCTATGAAGTGTCAAGGAGCTGCTTGCAAACTGCATGGTATAGGTTAAAGAGTTACGTTTTTTTTCCTTATCTTTCACTATACTAAAGATGGTAAAAAGGGTTGGTTTGGGTAGAAATACATTCTTATTAGTAAAGACAACAGTATGTGGGGTCTTTATTTTCCTAATTGCGTTCAACGAAGAGCCATCAAATGTATTTCCGTTGATGTCTTCTGTCTTTGGCAGAGTTAATGTTACTTGGTCGCTAAATGCAGACTAATGTTCATTAATTAGCTCCTCTTGGGTTAATTGCTCCAATGAATCTGACTGCCAGAGAAGACCACCTTTTTTATGGTGATCTGTGTGATATGCCATATCTTCACTATAAGTCATAATAAAGATGTTAGTGAACAGACTGACACTGAGCAATAATGAACTATTAATGGGGGATCTGGCTCTGCAACAGAAAGCCGCTGAATGCAAACATTACTTGGGCTTAACTTTCTAGAAATGTCTTCTTTTTTAATTTATCATTAATATTTTTAAATATATAATTGTGGCATGTTAAAAATATGTGAAGATATTAAAGGACAGTGGAGACCACAAAATAATTAAAAAGAAGACTTTGGAGCTTGGAAAATTCGAATTTAGGAATACATTGAACATTTTCTCAAAAATTAGGATGTGGTGTTTTTATTTCTTGACATTGTTATTTCTAGTCTCCTAATTATTCCTGTGGAAAAAAAGAGAAGTTACGTGCAGGATCATCAGCAAACGTAGCCTCCCCACCCCTGCCGCTCACCTTTGTTCCAATGCTGCCAGCAGAGCGTGTTTCCAGAAAGGCTGAACAACGCATTGAGAGAGGGAAGAGCTACAAGCATGGCAGTAGGAAGGGAACCTGTAAGGAATGGAGAGGGATGGGAGAGGAGGGGGCAACACAGGAAAACCAATGTGTTTGCCTCAAAGAAATGACCCGCTGGCGTTACGTGTGGAGGGCCAGAAAACTTTACCTCCTCACCCCCTCTCAGCTATGTTCCTAATGCTGCCAGCAAAGCAGGTTTCTATTGTATTAATTTATAAAGAAAAGGCCGACCAAACAAGCAAAGGGAGAGGATTGGGAGAGGGGGTGCTCATTCTTCCAGCAAGTAGGAAGTGTCGAGGTGCAGGGGCTCTAAGGAGGGGTGAAAAAATGACAATAGTTAATTAACGTGCAAATGGTCTTTTAAAGACCATTGAAGTACTCGGGTGCGGCTGTTGTATGCCCTGGAAGCTTTCTCAGCCTGGGGGGGGGGTACACACACGACGGGGGTGGGGTGGGGTGGGGTGCGGGGGCTGAAACTGTCAGTCAGTCTCTGAAAGGTACCTGGTATTGTAAAATACTTATAGATCACTTTAAATGCGACTGGAGGGCAGTGTTTGTTGGGGTGAGAGAGGTGTGTGGCCAAGAAATTGTTTTCTGATTTCATATGTGTCTCGAAACTGGTTTTAAAGTTCGATCTTTTTAAAATTAACTTATTTTGTACATGTTGAGAGAAACCACAAATGTTGCCTTTCCACCGGAGTTTAAATAACAGATGTTGCTGTGATCCGGTTTAATGACTTTCAATCTATCGGCCTAGGAATGATAAAAGGCGGAGTGAATCATGCCCATTTTCCAACTTATCAATTGCTGGGCACCAACATCTCAGGTATCGCAGTGCGCTGGCGGGTGGAGTGGGGGGGCAGTCTTTCCCATGCGAGAGGGGCCCCCTCAGCTCACTCTGTACTGTGACGCTGTGGCATGGACAAGAACTAAATCTATGTGAAGACTCCCTGTTTTCTACGAAGATGAAAGATCAAACTGCGCTGTTACTTTATTGTGTTATCGTGAATCACGAAACACAATAAAGTAACATCGCAGTTGCAAAGGGAAGGGGAGGGGTGCTCATTCTTCCAGCAAGTAGGAAGTGTCGAGGTGCAGGGGCTCTAAGGAGGGGTTAAAACATGACTAAGTTCATTAAAGTGCAAATGGTCTTTTAAAGACCATTGAAGTACTCGGGTGCGGCTGTTGTATGCCCTGGAAGCTTTCTCAGCCGGGGGGGGGGTCAACACACGACGGGGGTGGGGTGCGGGGGCTGAAACTGCAGCCCTTTGAGCACAATGGGCTTGGCACGCCTCCAACACCATGTCTCTTCCTCTTCTTCCAGCCTGGATTTCGCGACGCTCGCTCTTTAAAAGCAGCGTCTCACAGGGATGTCTCTGTCACAGTGTGCGCGCTAAATCCAGGCCACTGCGCGCTCCAGGTGACCATCGTGAGCGCGCGCCCACACGCGCACCTTGGTGGGAACAGTGCTAACAAGTGACATTGGTATTCCCCTATTGCTAGAAGATCTACTAGAGTCACCGGTCGGGAGTAGGGTATCCAATCCCATAGATATTAGCACAGGATCACAAATAGAAACTTCCTTTGAGGAGCAAAGAGTAGCGACATCCAGCATACCCACGACTAAGAAGACCATTATAAAAACACCAGGCCCAGCTCCCGCAACAAAAAGAAAGCGTGGTGGGAACAAGCAAAAGAGAAGCCGAGCAAAAACTTCCAAAGTAGTCACAAGCCCCATAAATACTAAAGGCCTTGTAGAACCGAAATCTGGCCAAGGAAAAAATGTAACCATAACACACCACCAAGATCTAATAAGAGATATAGAGCATTTGATTAACTCTCTACTGTTACCGCTCGTGGAGAGGGTAAAGAGAATGACAGAGCAACTGGGGTCTATTCAAGACATGGGTATTGCCAATACAAATTTACTTAAGGGCCTGTCAGTTAACCGGCCTGACTTGTTTCCTACTGTCCCGAAGGTGGATTTAAACTTAACCAATCCTGTAAATAGTGCAGAGATGTTACCTTCCGCACGCAATAACATCCCGTCCAAACAGGTTACGACCATTGATCCTGAGCCTATACAGTCCAGGGGAGTAAGAAACAGAGGGCAAGGAAATAAGCACGGTCATGAAGAGGGAAACATCGAAAGGAGACCTCATCTGGATAATAACTCAATAGGGCTTGTGCAGCACATAGATCTTCCACCGGAGGCAGCACCCTATGTTATCGTACTTACAGGGGTAGCAGAGTTATTAAAGGGGAAATTTGAAGGCCATCAGAATCTTAAGAACAAGGTAGTGCACTGGTTAAGAGTGAACAGACCACTACCTCCCAATATAGATGGCGAAATTTTACATGTCCGAAGATTGGGATGGGTGGGTCGAAGATCAAAGGATTTACATGGGGATATCATCATTATTAACTTTAAGGATTATAGGGCAACAAGCCATATCAGAGATTAGTACTCATAGGGCTATGAGGGTGGCATATCCACTCGAGACCTAAGCTATTTTTACCCAAGGGCCCTAGTAGGAAACCCACCGAGACCAGGCTATTTGAAAATCCAGGCCCCGGCGGGCCCCCTGTATAATATTACCACCTCCAACCACTTTGCCCCTCTATCCGGATTGGATGGCGTAGACTGACTTCCTAGCGGCTCTGAAGAGAATGTGAGGGAAAAGGAAGCATCCATAAACACTGCTGATGACACAATAAATAGGGCAGAAGGTCAAACTGACATAATCTCTAGTGTGGGACAGCCTTGATACCAATGTTAAGACTACTCATAAAGGCCGATGGATTCTGTCGTAGAATCTAGCAGGCTTAAAAGACAAAGTGGACCATCAAGAGTGGCACGAGATAATAAATAAACACAATATTTTGTGCCTCCAAGAAACCTGGATGGCCCACGAGAATCACTTAAGGGGATACCAAACTTTTATTACACCTGCCATTGTTAGTAATCATGGTAGAAACAAAGGGGGCTTATGCACCTATATTTCTAGTGCATCAGGGATTACAGCCACTAAATTCATCTCAGCAGAGTGTTATCAGATCTTATTAGTAAGGTGGCCGGGCTTAAAGAGTATGGCCATAATAAATTTCTACAACAACACCCATGCCTCCATATGGGAAGGGATAACCATTAATCTTCGAAGATCATTAAGGGAACTAGAAAAAATAGATGATGGAGACTTGGCACTCTTATGGGTGGGTGATTTTAATTGCTCCCTATGCACCAGTTATGTCTCTGGCACTCGTCTCCTGGCGGAGACTAGGGAAGACATACCAACTCACTTTGTCCATTCCAGGCTGGGGTACTTGGTAAATTCTCTGATATACGAGTTTGATCTGGCTATATCAATAAAAACTGCTCACCAGCGGTAGAGTTTAAAGCCACATTCAATGGGGGAGGGGCTAACTCTATAATTGATTTCACCCTTCTATCCTCTAGATATCGGTTACTAGTGCTGTCTTGGGAAACATTAGATGGCACCCTTAGTGATCATTACTCCATTTCATTTTGTTTGATTAAAAAGGGACTTGAACCACCTACTGAGGTGCTTTATAACACCTCAATTAATCTGGCAAGCACTAATGGCTACTATATTAAATGGGCAAAAGTAGACCCAAAAATCTTTATGCATAAATTGGTGACCAAAGTTTCCGACCACCTGCAAATTTGTCTCTCATTACCTGAAAGTAATCAGCAAGTTCTGGATTCCTTCGGAGAAATCACTAGTGAAATCAAAAAATTGCTGTCTAGAGAATATAAAACCCGCACTCATAAAGAGAAGGGCTGGTTTGATAAAGAATGCTCAAAGGCACACCAAAATTTGATAGCAGCCCTACACGAAACCCCCAGATCATTAGAACTGGTAAGGCAGACCCAAAAATTGTATCGGGATGCTTTAGCCAGAAGAAAAAAAGAGCTAAAAAAAGAAATCTGGCAGGGTCTCCACGAGGCTTGCTTAAAAAAAGATCATTTAGCCTTCTGGAGAGCTGTAAACACTCCTTTTTTGTCAGATAGATAAACGGACATCATTGATATAGCAGTCCCAGGGGATACTTGGGTTGAACATTTTTCTAATTTATATAAGAGCCCTAACATGCCTAAGAATAATAACACCACAGAAAATCAGGAGCGTTCGGAGCCATTCCCATTGGGGGTCGTCTTTGACCATGCAGAGGTTATTAAGGCTTAAAAGACAAAGTGGACCGTCAAGAGTGGCACGAGATAATAAATAAACACAATATTTTGTGCCTCCAAGAAACCTGGATGGCCCACGAGAATCACTTAAGGGGATACCAAACTTTTATTACACCTGCCATTGTTAGTAATCATGGTAGAAACAAAGGGGGCTTATGCACCTATATTTCTAGTGCATCAGGGATTACAGCCACTAAATTCATCTCAGCAGAGTGTTATCAGATCTTATTAGTAAGGTGGCCGGGCTTAAAGAGTATGGCCATAATAAATTTCTACAACAACGCCCATGCCTCCATATGGGAAGGGATAGCCATTAATCTTCGAAGATCATTAAGGGAACTAGAAAAAATAGGTGATGGAGACTTGGCACTCTTATGGGTGGGTGATTTTAATTGCTCCCTATGCACCAGTTATGTCTCTGGCACTCGTCTCCTGGCGGAGACTAGGGAAGACATACCAACTCACTTTGTCCATTCCAGGCTGGGGTACTTGGTAAATTCTCTGATATACGAGTTTGATCTGGGCTATATCAATAAAAACTGCTCACCAGCGGTAGAGTTTAAAGCCACATTCAATGGGGGAGGGGCTAACTCTATAATTGATTTCACCCTTCTATCCTCTAGATATCGGTTACTAGTGCTGTCTTGGGAAACATTAGATGCCACCCTTAGTGATCATTACTCCATTTCATTTTGTTTGATTAAAAAGGGACTTGAACCACCTACTGAGGTGCTTTATAACACCTCAATTAATCTGGCAAGCACTAATGGCTACTATATTAAATGGGCAAAAGTAGACCCAAAAATCTTTATGCATAAATTGGTGACCAAAGTTTCCGACCACCTGCAAATTTGTCTCTCATTACCTGAAAGTAATCAGCAAGATCTGGATTCCTTCGGAGAAATCACTAGTGAAATCAAAAAAATGCTGTCTAGAGAATATAAAACCCGCACTCATAAAGGGAAGGGCTGGTTTGATAAAGAATGCTCAAAGGCGCACCAAAATTTTATAGCAGCCCTACACGAAACCCCCAGATCATTAGAACTGGTAAGGCAGACCCGAAAATTGTATCGGGATGCTTTAGCCAGAAGAAAAAAAGAGCTAAAAAAAGAAATCTGGTAGGGTCTCCACGAGGCTTGCTTAAAAAAAGATAATGTAGCCTTCTGGAGAGCTGTAAACGCTCCTTTTTTGTCAGATAGAGAAACGGACATCATTGATATAGCAGTCACAGGGGATACTTGGGTTGAACATTTTTCTAATTTATATAAGAGCCCTAACATGCCTAAGAATAATAACACCACAGAAAATCAGGAGCGTTCGGAGCCATTCCCCTGGGGGTCGTCTTTGACCATGCAGAGGTTATTAAGGCTATTATGGACAGTGCTTCGGGGAAAGCACCGGGGCCGGATGGTGTCCCAATCGACTTATTTAAATCTGAGTTATCATTATGGTCGCCCCTTTTAACAAATGTCCTAAATTGTGCCAACGCTTCAGGCTTTATCCCAACCTGGCCAGAAGCAGTTGTTATACCAATTTTCAAAAAGGGGACAGGAATAACCCCGCTTGTTATTGACCAATATCTCTTTTGGATGCCTTAATGAAGGTCGAGGGTGGAATAATTCTCAATAGGCTCCAGGTCTGGGTAGAGGATAAAGATATTATCTCAAATTTACAATACAGATTCCCCAGTGTTAAGGGGACTATTGAACAGGGCCTAAACCTAGCACTGCTGACCGCAAAGTACACCCAAGCCAAGAAAGAAAGCCTATTTATCACATTTGTGGATCTAAGTTCCGCGTTTGATTGTGTGGACCACTCTTTGTTATGGAAGACGCTGAGTGATATGGGCATTGACCAACAGATCCTTTTATTCATTAGAGAATTGTATAGGGATGCTACGGTATGGGAGGGGGGGTTTATTCTGATAAATTTAACATTAAGAGAGGAGTGAGAAAAGGGTGCATTTTGGCACCCTTCCTCTTCACCTTATACATCAACAGTGTGGGACAACACCTTAAGGGTTTTCAGTTTGATTACCCTGCTGTTGGGGGAATACCCATCCCCATCCTTCTGTATGCGGAGGACGCAGCAATAATCTCACGTACACTTATTGGCCTACAAAGGGCTGTGGTCGAATTTTCAGACTACATGAGTATCCGCGGGTTGGTAATCAACGTCTCCAAAACGTATTCAATGACCAACACCTTAAAAAACCAAGTAAGGCAATCTTTCTGGAAAATAATAAGAATAAAAACACCAACAGCTTTTGCTATTTAGGAGTTAATTTTGACAGCAGGAGTAGTTGAAAAGAGGCAGTGTTTGCTAGAAAATTGGCCTTTAGTAGGGCCAATGGTGCCCTGATGAATTTTTAAAGGAAACTAGGCGGGCGACCTGTTAAGGAACTTATTCAAATTTACAAAGCTAAATGCATTCCTACCGGAACCTATGGGGCCGGGCTTTGGGGGATTGTCTATGCAGAGTAGATTCAATGCTCTGAAAATGACTTTATCCGCTACCTATTGGCAGCCCCCAAATCCATACCTATCTATTTTGGCCATAGCGAACTGGGGATACCCTTTATTGAGGATACGATTAAGTCATCCCCACTGCTTCTATGGCATAAAATCTGGGTAACACCGGAAACCTCGTTTAATCAGGGATGTTGTTATAGATTGCTGAGCGTTAGATGGAGCTGTAAAGATCAAGTGATTAAACTACATCAAACCCATGGCATCGGACATAGGGCACAAAGAATATTTTGATAACCCAGCGTGCCTAGAATCAGTTCCAAGACGTACGAATAAAAATTGATCTTAGAATTTTTATACAATAAAAGGTGGCTCGCTGAAAAGGATAAATGTACCACCTTGGAGAACCAGTCACTTATTTCTCATGTTGGTATACAACCCTATTTATTGATGGAATCCAGTTCCTTCATGAGAATGTTGTTGCCTAGGTTCCGGGTGGATACTTTTTTTCCCAACTGTAATGATTGGTCCAAACTTTTAGAGAAGTGCCCCTGTGATTATTCATCCGATCTCTCTACTATTCATTGCATCCTGTTCTGTAAACTTTATGTGATCCCCAGGAAAAGGTTTTTGAAGCTGATCCTTACAAAATGGGGTATCAGGGGATGCAGAGCCTCTTTTTTCAAACTGAAGCAATTGGAAACAGAATAAGTGATAAAAGTGGTCTCCTCATACTTGAGAATAGTAATTGGCTTGAGGAATACTATGTGATTTAGGTCAATTTTGGCTGTAGCATCAGTTCCTTTTTATCTTTATTATGGAAAAACTTATGAATTTTATGGATCTTAATTGTTTATTTCTTTTAATCGGAGCTTAGAAAAGGCTCAGTAACAGGGATGTGCATCTTTGTGTTATTACATCTGCCGTTTTCTAGCTCTGGATTTACAGAAGAAATTTCGATATTTGTTGCGTATGACTATTTTTAGCCTGTGTAAATATCTGATTAATTTATTTTTAACCTTTTTAATGAATTTGACTGTATTATGATATATGTGCTTTTCGAATCGAATAAAGCAAATTTTGATCTTTGAACTTTGGGTGGGGCGAGAAACAAATAGATAACATGCCCTCTGGGTCAATGTTTTCCACTGGAAGGGAGGCAGGCCCACTGGTGCTTCAGCTGGTGGATGGTGCGCCGAACCTGGCTGGTACGCTGCACGTACCAACATACCATCCCACATCACCCCTGACACTCCTGTAGAGGGTAGCCACTACCAGGCCTGCTGCCAGCATAGAGGAGAGGTGACGCTGCTCAAAAAACACTAGAGCTGCCACCTCCTCCTCTCCAAAGATCACCCGGGGCTGTGCATTGGGTGGCAGAGCTGCCCAAAAGAAAGTCTTCCTTCTGCCATTGGGCTGGGTGGGGTAGAAATAAATAGAAGAAATGGGGTTGGGAGCACACTGCCTCACAGCACAGTTCACCCCTTTGCATCCTGGTAAATGCAGTACACAGTTCAAACTTACTTCAAAAATAGCTGGAGTTTTTCGCCAAGGTTGGTGCAGACATTACCTTATATCTCTAGACACGTATTTCTGGGTTGAGCCCTTCATCAGCAAGCTGCCGAGCTTTGGAGATGCGCCTGTGTGCCTGTGAGTGGTACAGTGACCTGAGAAGAACTTGGCAGCATTTCCAGCAACCCCAGATGATTTTTCTTTCCTCTCTAAAACTGCTGCTCTCTACTGATGAAGGGCTCAACTCAGAAACACATGCCTAGAAATAAGGAAAGAAGGGTAAATGAAGTAACAATGTCACTAAAACACAAAACAATGTACACAAAAACATAAAAATACAGAAACACAAAGACACACAATATTATAAAAAACTACAAATTAGGGGTAGAAAAGTAATAAAGGCTGAGGATTACAAAGAATAGGGACAGATAAAATTTAGGCCAACCACCATAATAGAGACAAGAAAAAAAAGACAGCTTCACCCATAAGGACCGCATGGTGCTGTTCACATTCGATTTAGAACGCAAAAAAACACTTGACAACCATGTAGTACCCTTCACGCATGATTTTGGAGAGCGCAGACACACTCCACATACCCAACGCAATGCGAACCCGTGCGCCGGTAGCCTCTGGCCACAAGCAGAACTCTACTTAGTGCTGCTGAATTTTTTTTTTAATCCACCAAATTCTGTGTAGTAGGACTACACTAACTCCCCCACTCCTAATCTACAACAAACTTAGGGGCATATTATCAAGACTGGGCGATAAAAATATCGCCGCTTTATCAGCAGGAAATTGCCAATAAAGTGGCGATAATGGGCTTGATAATATGCTCTATGGAATTCCAATCAAAGCTCATGTTAAATGTGAAGGATATCTAACATGAGCTTTGATTGGAATTCCATAGAGCATATTATCAAGCCCATTATCGCCACTTTATCAGCATTTTCCTGCCGATAAAGCAGCGATAATTTTATCACCCAGGCTTGATAATATGCCCCTTACTTCTTATTTTGCTGTTTACTGCTCTTCATAGGGGTTGCAGTCTGCAATAAATATCAAAATGTTTGGGACTCCTATTGGCTGCATTTGACCACAATGTTCAGTAATTTACTGTACTAAGCGTAAACAATGTGAAGTCCAGAAACATACGGTACACAGCATGTCTGAAATGTTTCAAAAAGCCATTCCTTTAAGGCTCTAACTATAGATGACCTAAAGTACTGATCCCTTTACACAACAATGTTTGCACATGAATCAGGATTCTGAGATTTCTAAACATTAAGATATCCATATAATTTTCCCATGGAGTATTTTGGTTAGAGAAACCTCCCAAAACTAACTGTGTAAAACATGCCATAAATTTAGAAAGCATCAGAGTTCTGTACGTCCATCCCAATTTTCATGAGTACAACTCTAAATGAAATGTGTTTATTCCATCCGGAAAATATCACCCAACATGTTATCTGTATTAAATATGTGTGGTAAATACTTCATCCCTAACTGGTGCGCCAGTAATCAGGTCTTAAGTGTTGTTTACCTACCTGCTGTAGATAATCCACTATTGAAAACTGGTTTCTTCAAAGCACCAAAGAGGTAAATGCCTTTCTCGTTGTTGGCTTTGAATGATGTGGCAATATAGATGTCCACTTTCTAAAGCTGATATTCAGTGTGGTGCACAGACATAATATCGACTCAAAAATATCGACTGGACATAATATCGACTTTTAAATATAGACTGGACAAAATATCGACAGGACAGAATATAGATGACCAAAATATCGTTATTAAGGTAAGTGATATAATATCGACTGTTAAAAATATAGATAGTAAAAAATATCGATTTTTTAATAATATCTAATTTTTTATAGTGTATTTTTATGGTATAATATGTGTGAAAAGTGTGTATTTATGTTATAATTAATTTATATTAATGATTTTTGTTTTTATAATTATTGCGTAATTTAATTCTGTAGCGGGTTGTGGGTTTATAGGGGAATAGGGTGGGAAGTATTTTAATTATAATTAATTAAATATTTAAATTAATTTATTGATAGTAAATTTAAATTAATAGTTAATTAATTTATAATAGTTAATTAATTAAATTTTAAATGGTAATTAATTTTAATTAATTGATTAATTGGTAATTATGTAAATTTTACGAAATGTTTTTTGTAGCGGGTTGTGAGTTTATAGGGGAATTGGGTGGGAAGTGATTAAATTATGAATAATTAATTATTTACATTTATTTATATTTATTTAATTTCAAATAATTGTTAAATATTTTTCATTATTAAATAATTAATTTAAATTTTTTAGTATTAATAGGTGATCAATAGAAATAATTATTGTTAATTAGTAAATTTAATATATTAATTATTATATTGTATACTAATATTATTTATTTTTAATTAATTATTAATTGATATTCAATAATAAATGTTTTAATTATTTTTGAAGTATTTACTTTCCCTAATGTTGTATTCTCTGGAGTGGGAATAGTAATTTTAACCCCTACGCTATCCAACTTTTTCCCTACTGTTGCACCCAATGGAGTGGGAATAGTAATTTTAACCCCTACGCTATCCAACACTTTCCCTACTGTTGCACCCACTGGAGTGGGAATAGTAATTTTAACCCCTACCCTATCCAACGCTTTCCCTACTGTTGCACCCTCTGGAGTGGGAATAGTAATTTTTACCCCTACGCTATCCAACGCTTTTCCTACTGTTGCACTCTTTGGAGTGGGAATAGTAATTTTTACCCCTACGCTATCCAACGCTTTCCCTACTGTTGCACCCTCTGGAGTGGGAATAGTAATTTAAAACCCTACGCTATCCAACACTTTCCCTACTGTTGCACCCACTGGAGTGGGAATAGTAATTTTAACCCCTACGCTATCCAACGCTTTCCCTACTGTTGCACCCACTGGAGTGGGAATAGTAATTTTAACCCCTACGCTATCCAATGCTTTCCCTACGCTTGCACTCTTTGGAGTGGGAATAGTATTTTTTACACTTCTGCTATCGTACGGTAATATAATAGTATCTTATTTAATTATAGTATGTTACTATATATATATGTTTTAACAAATATGATTGTAAAAATTTATTTTTATTAATTTCATTTATTATTTAATATTATAAGTTAATGTAAGTATTTTTAAGTATATTTTAGTAATTACATTTTAATATTAATATAATTTAACACTGTTTTTAATAAAGTCGATTTTTTTTAAAACTATATTTTTGTAAACGATATTTTGTACTCGATATTTTTGTACTTACCTGTTTGTAGATACAAACTCGATATTCTGTCTGTCGATATTTTGTCCACGATATTTTTGCAAGTCGATATTTTGTCCCTCGATATTATTTCAGTGATCCGTTCAGTGTATGATTGGCTCACCGACCATTACTGCTGATCCCCAAGATTAACGAGATTAATTATTTGCTCAATAACCTTATCCAGTTAGTACAGGAGTCTCAATTGTTTCAAAATTGTGAATCCACTTATTGTCGTTCACATTAGTGATAAATCAGTAGAAAACATATCAGAGAGCTTGCATTGAAAAACAACAGTTCATCGATTTGGTGAAAATGGTCGCTTCTTCTGATGGCACTCGGATCATAACGGAGACAACAGTGGACAAAATCTAAGAAACATTCAGCTTTTGGGGTGTGGATGTTTGTGGATCGTTTCAACTAAGTAGCACAACATCCTTTATATACATACATGAAAATGTATTAAAATGATCTGAAGTTCTCACTGCATTCATATGTTTTATGATGATTATGTACTTTTTAATTGATTCCTTATTTGTGCTTTTGTGATTTTTATAATCAAAGTTGAATAAAGTTGTTTTTGAATTTGAATTTGATCTGAAGTTCTAGATGTATATAAGTGCTGTTCTTTTGAACTTTGAGAGAAACTTTACATGTATTTTTGATTACTTCTTCCAATGCTTCCATATGGTATGTATGCACTGGAATCTATTATAGTTCAAACATAGCTGGAAGAGAAGGGGGTATGGAGGGATCCAAAATTGTGTGTACAGGAGCTGGTGCAGTTGGTGGAGAAAATGGCAGCTCTACGTGGGGAGCGCAAATGTTGGGAACATCCTGGCCACACCCTTCCAGGGGGAGATGAGGAGCGCAGTGCAGATAAGTATAGGGTCAAGGGCTCGCCTGTGGTGGATGTCCTTTCGAGTAATGGAGGCACAGCTTATGAAGACTTGACCTTTTACATTTTCCAGTTTGCATTTCTTGGGTTGAACAAATAGTACAAATAATTATAGATTTATAAAAAACATAGGAGAGCGTGCGGTGCTATAACATTTTAATGCAAGCTCGTGGGACGCGTTTATGTAAAATGTTCTTTAACTTTAGTATTATTAATGTAAAACTATACTCATGAATATTTTTTTTACACAAGCTCGCTAATAAAAAACACCTTCATAACCACAGTCCTGACTTAAAAGCCAGTGCCTTCATAATCACGCTCTCAGCATATAAACCATGCCTCCCACTTAAAAACGTCATGTTTCAGAAACACAATCTGAGATTCATTTGCCTTATGTTAAAAATGAACATAAAAAGTGATGTTTAATTTAAGCGGTTAAAAGGAACCTTTAAATATTCATTGGCGAGTAAAATGTTATTCGTAAAATAGCACCAAAGAGAGATTAGCAAGCAGAGACTGATGCTCATTGCTATTCATAAATAAACCCAACGCGTGTGCAGCTGTCTCCATAGTCTGGCCTCTGCATAGAATGCCTATCACAGTTACACAGGGTTGTCAGACATAGCTTAGGCTGGCCTCCGTTTTCTTTACTCTTGTATTCAAAGTGTGTCGTTGCTCATTCTACTGTCAATTGGGACATTAGGTTTCATCCTGCCTCTTCTATGATTTGAAGTATTTTCGGTAATAGTGAGCGCCTTTTGATATTTTTAGCATTAATCAAATTGTTTTTTAAATGATTTAAACAATTACTTGTCTACTTTTTAGAGAAACGTGTTACCTGGACGAGAATGCATGTACATACTACAGGACGACAGGAGATACAAATCTAGAGAATGCCCAAAGTGAAATGAGCATACACATTTTAACTTTCACCGAGATCGTCAGCTGATGTTCAGACCTCGGCTGCTTTCTCTTCAGGCTTCTTAAAGCATTATAGAACATACATTCTAATAAAGAGATGGTACAATTTGCTGGTGAAAAATATCATCGTGTTTGTGAGAAAGATTGCGGGGACCTCATTTATGAAAAGTGACGCATCGCTGCGTGAAAACAGCGATGCGTCACTTTTCACTGCGCACTCCTTGCGACACCAATGATGCGTCATATTTAATGTATGATGCATCATGTCGCAAGGACTTACAGATACGTCAGTATTTTTGACGTATCTGTAAGCGCAAAAGTGACGCATTGCTGGAGTGTGTCACAAAAGTGACGCAACTCCAGCAATGCGTCCTTTCACATGGGGAAAGCCCCATGTGAAAGGGCTTGCGTCAGTCTTACGCCTGCTGTGAGGCAGGCGCAAGATTTTGGCGCAACAGCATCCTAAAAGTCACGCAGTGAAATCTCATAGATTTCACTGCGTCACTATTACAAGGCTTTTTGCGGGGGAACGCCCCCTGTGCATACATTATACCTGACGCAGGTATAATGTGGCGCATGGGTTTAAAAAGTGAAGCATCTACCTAGATGCGTCACTTTTTAAATATGGCGCAACAAGGTGCATATTTTACGCCGCTGGTGCGTCACAAAAAGTGAAGCACCGGCGGCGCAAAACTGACGCAAGGCCTCATAAATAAGGGCCCGGGAGAGGAGTGCACTGCGAGAGAGAACGCTGGAGAGGTGTGGCTAGCTGAACATGGTGGGGGCTGTACCGTATAGGAACTTCCTGTTGGAAGCATGAGTATGCATTGATCCTGTCTCTAACTCGTCTCCTCCCTGCTCCGCTTGGAGCCCCCAACACCCTGGACTGAGCTTACCGTCCCACCGCCAGAAGAGACTCTCATGCCAGATGTGACAGATCAGTCCGGACCATTTCTCCACTCGCAGGTCTGATCCAAAATGGTTGCCTCAATGCAGTGAAAAACTGCAGCCTGGGACAACAGCAGCAACAGGGACAGGCCGACCTGCAGATGTTAAGGGAGCACATTGGTTTAATGGAAGATGCATTGAGGCTTCCATCACCTGCGAAGAAGCAGAAATTCGAGTTACACTGATGGCCTCAGGGAGAGGCGAAGAGGGCCTCCTAGAGCTACTACTGGGGCTGGAGGATTGAGGCATGGTGGAGAGCGGGATATCTCGCTCGATCCCCTCTCTGCCTTTAATCTGCCGAATGAGAGGAGGACGGAAAGTGCCCACACCGCCATACGCTCCCGCCCGCTTGTACTGTACAACACATAATCACAATTCCCACCCAAAGGAAACTCAGGAGACATATTTGTGGGAAAGAACTGCTGCAGGTTTATTTCATACAACACAGGTATGACGTTATGGTGGGTCATCTTACGGGCGATCCCACGCAGGCAGCCCCTCGCTGTCCTGCATGCCTAAGGAGCCATCTTGCACAGAGAGTCGATGCTCTGACAGTGCAGCACATTACCATGTTCATTATACTCCCGCCCCCCATGTCGGGGCGGAGCGGTGTGGCACACCCCCGATCGGTTCAGGCCCCCCGACCGCCCGAAGGACTAACGGGGCGCTGTCGCGGTTTTCCGGAACCTCCTTCGGCTCCTGGTCCTTGGCTCAGGCACCTTTACTGTGCCAGGCAGAGGTACCCTTACTGTACCCTTCTGCCGCAGAGGTACCCTTACTGACCCCGTCTGCTTCCAGATCGCCCTGTAACTCCGCCTGCAATCCAAAACCAGACCATTACATCGTTCAAAAACTTCGCCTCGCCGCTCTAGCTGCTGGGTCAGGGTTCAGGGTGGGACAGAGCAGCGCCGCGGGAGAATCAGGAAGGAGAGAGGCCGAGCTATGGCTGCTGCAGAATAAATAGTAAGGCGCCCCTCTTCACCTGGGTGAGCCCTCCCCTTTGGCCAATGAGAGGTGGACGCGGGGAGGGGCACCTGATAGGTAGGCTCGTGCTAGCCGGGTGGGACTAAAGCGCTGCCCCGCCCATGCTCTTCTGCGGGTCACGCGGTCAGCGGCATACTCAGAGAAGTCACAGGTACGAAGAGGAACATGTCAGGCACCTCAAAGGAGAGTAGACCCAGTGGAAGAATACAATATTTATTAGTATCATACAATGTTTGCCAAAGCACCAAAGAACTAAGGGCCCGATTTATACTTAGGTGGATGGGATACTCCGTCACAAAGGAGATTGATAGCTCGTCAACCCTATTACAATTACATGTTATCCTATGCCATTTGCAATATGGCAGACGAGATGTGCGCCACATTTGTGATGAAGTACACCCATCCTTCAAAGTCTAAATCAGGCCCTAATTGTGCTGGTCCTGAAACTGCAAAACTACAAAGTACTGCCTCAAAGCACGTAATTAGCCTAACAGGATGTTAAAACTGAGGGCAACTGCCAGCACCAGCAGGAACAAAACCGGAACCCCCTTGCTTTATATATAATTGGTTAATGAGTTGTTTGGATCTAATTAATCCTACCTTAAATTACATGTTGTTGTTTTAGTGCATAATACATTGTTCTAGTTCTGTCTATGATTTCCTGCTTCCTAAACCACGTCCAATCTAGCAACACAATAGGTAACCCCAAATCTATCGACAGACAGAGTTTAGAACATGAGATGCGTAGAGAAGCCACAAATGCTCCTTCCGCATTGTTATCAGTTGAAATGACCAGAGGGCATAACTCTGTTCAGAGAACATGAAGTAATACACTTCACCAAGTCCTGGGCACTATAGAAGACTCTAGAAAAGCATTTAGAAGTACAATTGGTGATATGGACATAGCTTATCTGTGTCCCAACAAGAGGAAAGACGTCAATCGAATTAAAGAGAATGAAAACCTATTGAACGTAAGCTTCCTTTTAAAAGTTGCACCGATTGAATCATTACAATAACAAATTCTGGATCAAAGTGAACAAGTGAGGTACTTAGACTTTGGGGAGGGGTGGGGAGACTTCGAAAGCCAATCTAGGAATGGGAGCAGCAAATGGTGGGTCTGCTAAAAAAACTGTTTCACTTCCAAGCATCTTGAAAGTTCGCACTATGGAAAGAGCACACAAGGTCACAGTGGAGCCACCCACTGCACGCCCCCGTGAAAAAAAGTGTGGAGGCCCAATATAAATGTCATATAGAAGTCTAGGAATACAAGTCTTTTTTGTGGATCTCAACAAATTAATGACTTGTCTATATAAGACTGCTGCATTATCACAATGTGTATCCTTTCTGGAAGTTAAACAGAGCATATGAGACATGGGGCCAAGATATGTACGTTAATGGTTGCTGGTAAGTCAACCCGATCAAGAGTCTGTCCTCCGCCTCCGGGTGGCTCGAGCCACCCGGAGGCGGAGGACAGACTCTTGCCACGGGTTGACTTACCAGCAACCATTAACGGGTGACCAATGGCACCGTTTTAACAGAGTTTATGCATTTGATGATTTTTTCACACGAACAAGGAGATTGATACCCCATGTTACCTTTCAACCGCCCAAATACCAAATGAGCATTTGAATGCCCAACATAGACGGTCACTTCAAGGCCATTTTTGAAGTGCTCCTACACTGTTATGTCCTGATGAAGACCCCATTATGAGGCGACACTAACCCTTTAATCCTGCGGGGTCGAAACGTAGACTTCCTCACATCCTAACACCACAGGACCTAAGGAAACTGAATAACCATACCTCTGTGTGATGAATTTAGGGAACTACGGACCTATTTAGGCTGTAAAGGTCTAACTGTATATAAATGTGATTGTGTTAATGTCACACCACCTTTACCCAGTTCCCCACCAACCCAATCACCCCCATCTTACCCAAGTACCTTTCTTCTTTCTATTTTCACTGAGAGCACTATATGATATCAAATGATATAGTAGCATTGATGACTTTGAATTATAAGAGTTGTCCACTTTTTTTAGAGTAAAATGTTTTCTGAGATATAACGATTATGTTAATTGCTTTGAGCTATAAAAGTTTGAATAATTATGTTTTTTCATCCCTCTTCTTATTAAATCAAATATGATGATGAATTATGAAGAATTGATTTTGTGGTGAATCCTTGAGACAATTGTAGAATCAGGGTTACTATCCTGACCCTTCCCAAACGTTCTTTTGTTATGACCCAGGTCAGGTAGTTTTGTATGGGTATACCCCGTTGAAACTCAACACATGCAATTTACATCAGGCAGGCGGACACATAGCACACAGAAATGCCAACTTCAAAAAGTGGCATTTCAAAAATAGCTATAATAAATCTGAGTACACCATTGCACAAAATGTATTATTACCATTCCAAATATACCAAACTTGACCACGCTGTTCCTTTCATATCAGGAATACCACTGAAACACTTATCAGAAAATCCCCAATGTATTCCTATGGGAGGGCAGACTCAAAATAGTGAGAAACCAACATGGCGGGTTGTCACTACCAGGGCATATCATACACTTAAGGTACATGTCCTACCTTTTACCTACAATGCACCCGGCGCCATAGGGCTTACTAGGGCCTACCTTAGGGATGACTGACATGCAGAAAAAGGGTGGTCACAGACATGGCACACACTTTAGGTGTCACGTCACAGCGGCAGTAACACTGCATGCACAGGCCCTGCAATTGCTAAGGCCTGAGATAGGTTTGAAAGGCTACTTTAATGGGAGGGGCAATCAGCGCTGCAAGCCAACTAGTAGCATTTATTTTACCAGCCCTGGGTATCTGAGATACCACTTTACAAGGGGCTGACAGTTAAATTAAATAGGCCAAACATGTGTAGACCAATCTTAACATAAGTAACACAGAGAGAACACACACTTTACACTGGACAGCAGTGCTAAAGTGCCCAGAGTCCTAAAACCACCAACACCATGTAAGAAAAAAGGCTAGGAGAAAGGCAAAAAGTTTAGGGATGACCCTGCAAAAAGAGTCAAGTCCAACACAACCCCCTTCCAGTCAAAACTCAAGGAAGACCATTCACCACCTTGATCGGCTTCCCTGCTTTGGGCGATAAAACACGGACACGGGCACACAACTGCAGGGACTCCTTCCAATTCTACGTCACTCTCAACCCATGTGTTTCCCTCTTAAAAGCTCTCAGGACCAACTAGGCTACCCCACTAGTACAACCTTGCTGTCCACAGCCATGACCAGGCCCCAGGCCACTTAGACGTCTCCTGTCCTCGCCAATCCACAGAGTGGGAGGCAGTAACTATTGGCACACAGCAACGATTCTCCACTCTTCCTCTTAGTGGAGTTCCAAACTGCCACTGATCCTCCAACTTAGGGTCCCAACCGCCAGGCTGAGCAGAAGTGAAAGGTGAGGCTCTCCTCCCCTTACCTCTTCTTCTAGGTGCCTGCACTCTCCTCCTATGAGAGACAACGTCAGAACACAACTTATCCAAAAGTTCAGGACCTCTCTCTAGCAACTGGCCTACCAACCTGGGATCTAAACCCTCAGGTTGCACCGGGGTCAGAGGCGAGGACTCCTTCCCTCTGCACCCCCTTCCAGAGTCCAGCACCATCCTAACTGGAGTGGTACCCATAGAAGCTACATCATTCAGGACACTGCTTACAGTTGTCCTTCCCTCCAGGTCAGGCATACCCGAAACCTGGTCTCCCAGCCCAGGGTCGGAACCCTGTTGCTTAACAATTGCCTCGCGAACCAGGACTTCCAGGGAAGCACATATGCCCCACCAAGGGTGACACATAACTCATGTGTCGTGTGACAGTCTGCCTGGCACAGATCTCCTGACCCCTGTCCATCTGAAAGTTCATGAAGATCCCCCAGGACAAAAGTGGTGTTACCATGGTCATTCATTGGTGACTCAGCCCTTCTGGCTGGCCCCTGAATCATGTGTTCTTCCACTGGGGACTCTTTCCCCCTCTCACCCTTCAATCTGGACTTCCGCACCCTCCACTTAGGAGTGGCACTGCCAGACACCAGAACTGATGGAGGCCTGCTTACAGACTTTCCCAGCTCACCTGACATGTGAAGATCTCCCTCAATGGACGGTCCATAAGAACAGTCCCTTAAGGAACCATCCAGTACTGGAGACCGAGGTTGGGGCACTTCAGGACACAGCCCAGTCTCACTTCTTCGCCTGAAAGACAGGAAGTGAGGCCCTATACCCTCCTCACTATAAGGGGACCTAGCTGGGCTACTCCCATCCTCTCCCACCACTCTGGGTTGGAAGATACCTGAACCACTACTCTTAGGTTCACTCACCAATGGCTCTTCAGAACCTCGGACAACCACCCAGAGGTCTGCTTCCTGTGCAAGCTCCCTGAGATCAGAGAACTCACACTCTAACAGGTGTTGGCGCAACCCCGGAAAACATTTATTGAGCATGTGCTCTCTGACAAACAGATTGAACCGCCCTTCAAAATCATTTGCCGTGCTAACCATCACCCAATTGTCCAGTGCATCGGAACATTCATCCACAAACTCCCCCCAAGACTGGTGAGACAGTTTATGACTGCCCCTGAATCGTAACCTATACCCCTCTTTCTGGGAACCAGATACCATACCCCGGGAACTGGGAATGGGACTTCCTGCACTGAACTTCATATTGCTGCACCAGTGGACCCCACCCTTACTGGGGAATCCAGACAACTGAAACTGCACTCAGGTGATAATCTAGCCTCCAGAACAAATTTCTCTCTGGCGACGGCCCTCTCAGCCTGCGCCATCCTCTCTTGCACGAGAACCCTCTCAGTCTCTAGCTTTTCCTCCTCCACACCCAGCTGCACTATCTCCTTGGCATGCTTTAACATGAGTTTCTCCAAAGCCATCTGATGTTCCCTTTCTTCCCTCCTATCTACCCACTCCTCTGGGGACAGGGGGAGGAATGGTGCACTGCCCCAGGACTGGATCCAGCAAGGGACTCCCTATCTATGGGGTCCTCACTCTCTACTGGCATCCCTGCCCTGTCATTAACTTCCTCCTCTTCTGATTCTTCAGGGTCACCCTCAGACCCACCATCCTCTTGGTGTGTGGTCTGGGAATTCTCCCGTTCACACCTCCATATATCTTTTTGCCATTCTAGCAGGGCTGTGCTAAGGGATCGCTGAGTGTCTTCCACACTCACTACTAAGCCTCTCTCATCACAGAACTCCTTTAAGTCCAACATACTGTATTCCAACAGATCATATGCATTAAATGCTGATTCCATTTTTGACAAGAGACACACCCCACATTGCAACACAAGACTCCTAGGCGAAATATCTTAAGCACAAGTACACAATTCAAAAATGACACTTCTAGGAGAAAAATAAAACTCACGAAATATAATCCACAAACATGTGATTCTCTAAATGCAGATTTTGTAGTGAAACCAGTTGTCACTGTGGTACTGAGCAAACGCAAGTCTTATCCGCACAGCTGACAATGTTATAAATGGGATTTCTGGCTGGCTAGGGGTTGCGCCTAAGCCAGGCAGAAACCACCACTCTAGTCAGAGCAAGGGAGTAAAATGCTAAAGATAACCCCTGCTCACTCCCCTGGTAGCTTGGCACGAGCAATCAAGCTTATACCAGAGGAAATGTGTAAAGCATTTGTGCAACACACACACAGCAGCAGCATACCAGGCACACCACAAAAGAAACTCTACACAATATTATATTTAAAAATATCCTTTGTATTATCCAAAACACCTTAGAATAGTAATCACACAATATACACTGTGCCAACTGGACGTAGGCAATAATTACAGGGGATTATATACTCATGACAGGGCCAATTGGGCCACTGTCAGAACCATCACAAAGCAAACATAGTAAATGTAGAACACAACCAGTGACTATTGGTAAAACACTGTACTCAGCCTTATATCCTGCAACATAAATCTCATTATGCAATCAGCATCACATTAGGCGGAAAACTCATTATGCACTAATCTCATTAGCATAAACACATTATGCAACAACGTCATAAGCATAAACATCAGAGGCATAAATCATGGTGCATAAATCACATTTGCCCTAGGCACCAGATAAATCACATTAGAGCCAGGCGCCCATCAACCTACCACTGACCCCCTGGCCTTCTCTCCTTGTGGATCAAATGCCCTATGTCCAAAATGTCAGGGCTGGCTGCCAATGCAGCAATATCCAAGGGTGCACAATGTGCTGGGACAGGGCAGGAGTGTATCTCACTCCTTTCTCATGAAAGGAGTCAAAAATGCCCCTAAAGAAATAATAGCACTGGCACTTACTGTGCCTTGAGTCCCCCACTGGGGCTTTCAAAACAAATGTGCCCAAACGTTGCAGCTGCCTGCACTCTCTCAGGGCAGCTGGGATTGTCAATCGCCTCTGGCACCATCGTGCCTGGAGAGCCTCACTCTGGGACTCTTAATCATAAACTTGCCACCGCAAAAAATGGCGCTGGCACCACCGTGCCTTGAGTACCTTACTGGGACTCTTCTAAACAAAGTACCCCTTTGCAGCTGCCTGCGCTGGTGTGGTGCAGCTATGGGAAATAACTACGGGCACTGGCCAGAACAGCCTCTCAGGCACACTGCGGGACTTTTAGATCAATGCTCCTCCCAAAAGAAATCAGCACAGCACCTCCAGGCTCCAGGCACCAACAAGGTACCTTGGGGAGCCCCAACACAACTCTTCTGAAGCCCCGTTTGGCATGGGGGAGGCACCCTCACCAGGCAATAAAAAGCCCCACTCACTGAGACAGGCTTGGAGGCTTTGTCTCTTCGTGCAGCTGGTCCCGCACTCCGGTCCCCTCCAGGCAACACAGCAGGGCTCTCCCATACTCACGGGATCCCCGCTTCAACAAGCACCACACGCAGGTTTCAGACTGCGGCTGAGGGAGCCCTGCCTCCAAAACTCCTCTAGGCTTCCCCCAGAGAGCTTCCTACATGGCGCGAGGTCCCGCCCAAAACCAGGCAGCTCAACCAGACTTCCGGGTCACGCTGACAGTGGCCCAGTGGCTCACTTTCTCTTCGGCTGCAATGTGGGGTGGGCTCCCAAACGGAAGGTATCATAGCAGGGTGGGCACCCATGCAAAACAAAGACAATTGAGGGGTGAGCAACCACTTTAAATCAGGATCATTGCAGGGGAAAGGCACCCGCTATCGGCACCACAATGCGGTGTGTTTGCACCCGCCTTTTAAAATACGCATAAAGCGGGTTGGGCACCCGCTAGATCAGCAAAAATGCGGGGTAGTCTCCCGCTAAAGCACACAAATGTGGTGAAGGCCCCTGCCTTTTAAAAGTGGCATACATGTGGGGTGGGCACCCACATTTCATCGGAACTCAGGGGAATCCGGTGTTCCCTCCAGCAATCTTGGCAGCAGCACGCTGCAGGCCACCCATGCTCCTCTCAGTAGAAGAAAAGTAAAGTGTTCTCAAGTCGGTGGAGTCTCAAAATATAGGGGGGCAAAGGCTGGGCCTAGGCAGGTCAGCACAAAGGGCTCTCTAGCAAGGAGGCAGTCCCTGGTATTGGTTCCTCCAGGAGCCCAGCAAAAGCCACAAGCCCCCAGTCACAAGAACAGCACACCTTCATGAGGTCACAGCCCCTATATTTATATTACATCTTGGCTTTGTCTGCCGTGGCACAGGCCTTGGGGGAACCAGCCAAAAATGGTTTTGGGGGAATCGGAGAACGTTGTTTACCAGACTCCTCTTCCCCTTTGTCAGGTGGGGGCTCCTCATCACACACACCACAGGGGGACTGATCCAGCATTCACTAGGACTGGCACAATCTTATTCAGTTTCAGGGACTACTCCTCCCACTACTCCAAATGTAGATGTCCCATTCAGCCTAGCGCTGACTCACTCTGCCCCTCCTGGAGCCACACACACCTCACCAGCCCCTGCCACTCAAAAGCCAGACATGCAACTCACATCAGGCAGGCAGACACATAGCACACAGAAATGCCAACTTCTAAAAGTGGCATTTCTCAAATAGTTATAATAAATCTGCGCACACTATTGCGCAGCATTTATTATTACCATTCCAAATATACCAAAGTTGACCACGCAGCTCCGCTCATATCAGGAATTTCCACTGAGCCACTTATCAGAGAATACCAATGCATTCCTATGGGAGGGCAGCTTCACAGTGGTGAGAAACCAAAATGGCGGTTTGTCATCACCAGGACATGTCACACACTTAAGGTACATGTCCTACCTTTTACCTGCAATGCACCTTGCCCACAGGGCTAACTAGCGCCTATCTCAGGGCTGACTGGCATGCATAAAAAGGGGGGTCAACGACATGGCACACACTTTAGGTACCACGTTACAGTGGCAGGTACACTGCGCGCACAGGCCCTGCAATGGCAGAGGCCTGAGATAGGTTTGAAAGGCTACTTTGGTCGGTAGCGCGATCAGCTCTTCAAACCCACCAGTAGCATTTTGTTTACCAGTCCTGGGTATCTGAAATACCACTTTACAAGGGACTGACAGGTAAATTAAATAGGGTAAACAGGTGTACACCAATCTTACCATAAGTAACACAGAGAGCACATGCACTTTACACTGGACAGCAGTGCTAAAGTGCTCAGTGTCCTAAAATCACCAACACTTTGTCGGAAAAAAGGCTAGGAGAAAGGCAAAAAGTTTAGGGATGACCCTGCAAAAAGGGCCAAGTCCAACACTTAGGGTGATCGTCCCCACAACATTTTGCCTGCTTACTTCCACTTTTTGCTCTATTACTTTGTTGGCCTTAGGACTCTGAGCACTTTACCAATGCTGACCAGTGCTTAAGATCATGTGCTTCCCCCTAACACATGGTGACATTGGTATATACCTGACTGGCATATTTAGTTTACTTAGAAGTCTCTTGTAAAGTGGTATACCATATACCCAGGGCCTGTATATTAACTGATACTAGTGGGCCTGCAGCACTGGTTGTGACACCCACACAAGTAGCCTTTCAAACATGTCTCAGGCCTGCCACTCCAACTTGACATTTAAAACCACTTGCTTAGCCTTAAGCACCCTTTTTATTACACATAGGTCACCCCTAAGATAGGCCGTAGATATCCCTAAGGGAAGGGTGCATATCAAACAGCTAAATTGATTTTGTCTGCTAGACTAGCATTGGGAATTCCTTAATGTACCTTTAATCTGCAATTTCTGATTATAAAGGAGTAGCTGGATCATGTTTCATATCTTTGGAATGGTAATGATACATCCTCTTTAATGATAAAGCTTTAATTACCATTACTGTTCTAGAAATGCCACTTTGGGAAAGTGGACACTTCTCTGCTCTTAACTTTGCTCTGTGTATCTTAGACACGTTTGCACTGGGTGACAGCTACACTTTCTGCATTCCCTCTAAACAGCCACAAACACAGCAAGGGTAGGTGTGATGGATAACTCATCTGCATTTATCTGCATTCTGATAGCTTTCCTGGGTAGGAAGTGGGAGAGAGAGCTCACACTTATATCTGAATAGGCTGTCCCCTCTCCTCACAAATGACTGATTACCGCTCATATATAGCCTAGCAGACAGGGCTTGGATAAAAGGGAACCTACACACTTTAAGGATATGTTTGGAAGTCACCATCACTTCAAAGGCACAGGCAGATTTGTGTATAAGTACTGGGGCTCTGACAATACCAAATCAGTTCAATACTGGACCTGGGAAGAAGTCTTCTGGAGTAAAGACTGCTGTGCTGTAAGAATTGCCACTTTCCCATGACTGACTGTTCTGAGGAACTGCTTTTTTGCTTTGTTGAGCTGCCCTGCTGCCTGCTGCTCTCTACCCTGATGAGAACAAGGATGGGACCCATCTCTCTTGAACCTAGAGTGACTCCAAGGGCTTGCTGGCTGCCTCCTGTTTTCTCAAGACTCAGGGAGACAAAATACGTCCTGCGTTGCTGCTTGTGCTGCTGGCCTCTACCATCTATGAGTCCTAGCATTGCCTGAGGTTCCCCCTCCAGTCCTGGGCCTCAGAAGTGGTTTCTACAGCTTTTTTCTACAATACCGACACATCATTGCCTTTGCACTGATTGGAACCAACGCGTCACCCTTCAATGCCAATGCAAAGGCTATTTGACAATAGCAGTTCTACAAACTGCATAGCCCAACGACTACGTGCTGCGCGGTTCAACAATGACACATTGTGAGCATCTGAATGGACTTCGACTATGTCGCAGTGACCTGATTGAGTGGAAAAGATCAACACATCATGCCCTCAGCATCAATGCTTTGCTCCACCCAAGGTACCTTTTCAGTAGGACCTGAGTAAGTCTCATAGCTGACCTTCCCTTCATCTTTGTCTGCCTGAACTTTGGATTTACCCTGGTTCCTCTCAACCTCAAGTAATGTTTTAGGGCTATTGACTTCAAAGCACTGTTTTTTAATGTATACTTTTAAATTTATACCTGGACTTCTACTAATTGGATTTTTGTCATTTTGGTCTTGTTGTACTCAGACAAATCTTCTCTGTTGTTCTGAACTTGTGTGGAGTCTTTTTGTGGTATATTCCTTGTGTTACTGTGTGGGTGTGTTGCACAAATACTTTACACATTCCCTCTTACCAGAGGGTGAGCACAGTTTAAATTGAAGTGTGTATCTAGCTTACCCTGAGTAGGATTGTTGTCCCTACTTAGACTGGGTACAATCATCTGCTAACCAGAAACTCAATTTCTAACAGTTTCCTACTAACTACTTCTTCTCAAGCCATAGAAAAGAACACATAAACAAATAATAATCTTTTGTCTCCAGAGACTAATTCGATTGAACCAGCTTTCACAATATATTATATGATATATTGGCAATGGGTACAAGTAAGGTATGGCACAAACCAGCCTGAATCACTGGGGCCAAGGGTGAATTGAATGTGACAATAACAGCAAAAGCAAAAACAGTATTTTCTTATACTGACACTTTGTGGGGCAGTGTCCTTGACACGTTATGCATATGAAAGTAGGAAACTTCAATCAGAAAAATGTTTGCTTTGTCAGAGTACATACCACATCTGCAACCCATTTTCAAACTTGATTTGAATTATTGCAAGTTGAAAAGCTATAATGTAGTTTATATTTCCTTGCTACATGCTAATCTTATCCATAAAGGTTATTGTTATTATTAGTGAAATAAAATGGTCCCAATTCCTGCATTATTCTGCTTCCATTTTATATGGTTAATATATTTGTATTAGGATTGTAAAATAATATTACATAGCATAATGCATACAATAAAAAATGTTGTGCTGTAATCATGCCAATATACAAATACCAACTTAAAGGTATATTAAACCGGTAGAAAGAAAGACAACAGAAAGAAAGAAAAGAAAAGAAGTAGAGGAAAAGATAATGTAAGTAAAATTAGAGCACTGGAATGGTGAGGGCTGCATTGAAGACAATGAAGCAGAAGCAGCCTTTGTGAACTGGAATAGGCCCACTGCTCTCAACATTTCAATGTCTTAATACACAGTCTCTGCCTTTCTCTTTCCCCTGCCTCTTAAAAATATTTTCAGCAGAGGAAATCGAAAGGTAGATGACCTGCAGGAGGACACATGCAGCCTTCACCCTTCCCTCTTCCTGTGGCTCAGGGTCACTAAGGCTTCCGAAAGAGGGAGAGGTGAAGTCTGCTCAGCTTCACGGTCTCTCTGGCATGGCTAAACCTCAAAAATCAGTTCAGAAAATCCAGGGAGAACCAGGGGCTGACTTCAGCCCCCTTTCACAGCTCTTGCTGTGAACGTTCAACAGCTAACAGCTGTGGCCCTGCATGTGGCTGTTATCTGTAGATTATTCAAAACAAAAGCTGTGAACAAAGGCCTCACAGAGCACAAGGGGATTTCAGCTCCCTCCGACTCCACAAGGCCTTTGTTTTACTACTTAAAACATTCTTCCCTGAAGAGATGGAATGTTCTAATAACTTTATAGCCTACAGTAGATGGGCTATACCGCCGTTCAAATCCCCACTCCCTTGTTAAAGTCTAATTCTTGAGCTGGCCTTTAATGGCAGGTATAGCCAGCTACTGCAAGCTATATTAGCTGATCTAACAATCAGATAGAAATGTAGCAAAATGCAAACCTAATAAATCATTCTTATGCTTACTTTTAGTAGCAACAAAGAAATAGTTTAAATCCTATGTTTTTCACAGATCTGACTCAGCAAGCCTGAAAAGATCATTTGGTGTAATCACAGGATGTAATTTGTCTGAAGGCAAAACAATCTAACAACTTATATTTTAAGTACAATTATCACAGTAGAATGATACAGAGCCTATGAAACATATTTTAAAAGAAAAGTGATATATTGATATCTAACTTTTTTGTATTTTTATTTTATTTTTTATTTATGTTTTCACAGCAAAAATACATTACAATTCAGAAAGCATAAAGAATCATTCAAAGAAAAAAGGGTCAATGGGCACACACATAATAACTAAAACAAGCAGCATAGATCATACTATTCAATTACAGTTACAATATACATACAGAGGAGGGACAAAAGGAAAATGGGACTAAACCAAGAAATAAGATGCTTCCTATTATTCAATCTCTGCTCGATTCATTCTTTTTCAGAAATATTAAGCCTCATAATGATCACGAAAAGCTCCCCAAATGTTCATACCCAGTTGTCTCTTCCTGGACCCCTTTACAAAAAAGAGCCCCCATTCCAACTTGTATAAATTATACATTTTTGCTCACCAATGTTGAAAAACAGGTGGATTTTCCTGTAACAATTCAGTTACTATACACAGGCGTGCTACCATCATAGAGAAAAAAACAAAATATTGGTGTTTATATAATACATCCAATGAGCTTTTTATGGGTATTTTACCCAATAATATCATGGTGGGAGTAATAACTAAAGGCGTATTAATGACCATTGTCATAAACTTTTCGATGTCAGCTATAAAGCTCTGCAATTTAACACGCCCTCAGCATCATCCTCCTTACAACGAAAACATTTACCATCATACCCACCCCCCCATTTTTCCATTCATACCGGCTTGTAGTATAAGTCAAATAAAGTCTTAAAAAATTGTGCTAACATTTAGACCAAATTAATTTCCAAAATGCATTAACATATTTACAATAGAATAACATGTCGAACATTGCACCCTTCTTGGTTTTACAAGATCAACAGAAATTTGAAACATATACTGGAGTAAAACGTACTCTGTTGTACATAAAAAGAGTGTTTGAATGATATTTGCTGACTTAGAAGTCTTAAAAAGTTTACGCAAAATCTCATTCGAAGCCTGTGGCTTTAAATTCAACTGAAAAAAACTCCTCCCATATTATCTTGACAGGAGATCTAGTTTATTACAGCTGACTGATGAAGATGTACAACTTAGCAGCCCTAGGAATATCACCATTCCTACTGATTTGTAGATCCACAAATCAGGGAGAGTTAAACAACCCTTGCCAAATTTCCTTCTAAGCTTCTTCCAGCTGAGTCTGTTTCCCTTGCTGGCCCACATAAATCCACTCAGCATACTCTCTTTTTTTGCAATGTATTTGTTAGTGAAGGACAGACGTATATTATTAAAAAGGTATGTCAGCTTTGGCAGTATCTTCATATTAATCAGATTTGAATGCCCACATATCATCAGGGATAAGTGATCCTATCTATTAAGCTTCACTTTAAACTTTACTTGTCATCCATCAGAGATTGGCATTTGGTAGGTCCTCAAGTCTATTCCAGGTATCTGATTGAAGATTGTGTTTTGCCTGCGTAATACAATAAGTTCCAGTCCATTACCTTTGTTTTAGATATGTTTATCAAATAACATGAAAGAGCACCAAACTCTTTTGTTATTTCTTCCAGCTGTGATATAGCTAGAACAGGGCCTCTAGCATATAATAGAATACCATAGGCATATAAGGTTATCTTATTTTCTAAATTCAAGGACTGGAACCGGATGATCCCTCTCTCTGTCCTGAAATCCTGTTCCAATCATTCTATATATAACCCAAATGAAACTGAGCAGAGGTGGCATGATTATCACCATTCCAAAGTAAATTCTAAAGGCTTATTTGTAGTGTGAAAAGGAACTGAAGTGAAAACCCTTGTCTTTAACTCTAGTTATTGAGCATTATCCTGCTGTACTTCTCTAGATTTTCAAATGGCACCACATTCATGTCTTACCATTTTTAGGTGCTCCCGTGAGTGTGACCCTGAGATAGTAATCAGTGGTTAGACATATTGCCTAGCCCATCCTATTGACAGTCAGTGTGGTTTATGAACCGTCCTCTGTAAAAGCAGGACTCGGTTCACGTATGATGTTTTGTATCTATCACCCACTAAACGCTTTAGCACCCACCTCTGATGTTTTATGTTTGTGGCAGTTCATGCTTAAGCCTTCATAAACTTTTTTCTTTTTACACAAAAGTTATTCTGACCTGAAATGTCTGTCCATTTTTCCTACATGTTGAGGATTCTAAAGATACCCAGTGTTTGTGTACTCTCCTAAAGGGAACAGAACATGGCCAAAATATAGCAATGTTTTTAAAATGGTAAAAAATGCTGCATTATTTCTAGGAGTGGCATTAACAAAAGGTTTGCTTTTCTAAGATCATCCTCTTTCCAGCTTTCAGGAATATATTTTTTTACAAGTGTAGTCATTGTTTCCTATTTTGGTGCTTTCTACCTATTTGTAGTTTGTGGTGGAAGCAGGCATGAAACCTATGGGTAAACTATACATTTCTGAAAATTGGATACCATTTTTAATTTAGTAAGAGGTCATTTATGTAAATCTGTCAAGGTTTTCCTAAACAAAGTAAGAAAAACAGAATAATAGGAAATCATAAACATAGGTGACAATGTTGACATCTGTACTTTTTAGCCTAATGGCTGATTTACAAAAGTAATATAGTGGTATGTTTGCCAGACTCTTCCAGTTACAGCTATATGTAGTGTTGTTTGGTGGATCAAAATCATTCCATATCAAGAGCTATCAAGTGAGCTGCAACTTATGTTTTTCCATTGTGTACATACCATAAATCCAGGGCCAGACTGGCTACCGGGCAGTTTTGTGTCCTGCCGAGCAGGGGGATGATTTCGTTGATGGGGACCTGTGTGTGCAAAACAAAATTTGTTTTGCTTTTTTCATTTCAAAGCGCATGCACGTCCCCATCAACGAAATAAGCCCACACCACAGAGAAATTAGCCCCCAGCTCGGCAGTACACACCACTGCCCGGTAGCCAGTCCGGCCCTGCATAAATCAACTCATAGGGTAAAATCTAATGAATGAAAAATGGGTGTAAAGGAAACCGATGCATTTTTTAAATGTGTGCAAGATAATGAATTTAGGAATATTGGTAAGTGGCTTACATTTGGAATCCAACAATGAGTAGAATTTCAATTGAAAATAATGGATGTTCTATCATGTTATGCTCCCACACTTCTCCCAATAAAAACATTACTACACTTGTGTGGCTGGGCCTATTTTCCATGGCAGGGAAGGTCTCAAAATACAACAAGTTGTAATAAATGAGCCACTCTTGTGATTTTGGCACCCTATGATGACCCTTGCCACCACCATTTTAATTGATTTCAGTGTGTTCCTTAATGTAGGATTGCCTGTTGTTCTTCTGTTCTGTAATCTTGCTGTCTTTCAGTGGGAGCTGTTACTGAGTGGAACAGTCTTGCCAAGAGCAGAGCATGTGGGATGTGCATTTGAAGGCGTGCAGTTGTGATTGTATTGTGCATTGGTGAGAATTATGAGTTCTTACTATTGGCTTTGACCATTCTGTTTTCTGACTTTCCCTTGCTTTATGGCAGTGCTGACTATTGCCTTTGACATGCTCTCATGTCATCATGCTTTTCAATTCCATCTTGCTTTGGGCCTTTCTGTCCGGCACGGGGCTGCAGAGCGGAATGTTCTTTCACTTGTTTTCTACACTCTGTGTGCTAGTAAAAACCGGTTCTTGTCTGCGGAATGTGCTCACTTTATGCCGGAGTCATAACAAATGCCTGATCAACCTGTGGTGTGACCTTAGTACGAAGTGGTACAGGAATCTCATGAGAATGAGGGGGCGTGGCTTGCTAGAAGCTCTGTTATGTTTGGATTTGTATTAAATAGGCGGAGCTTCCACTGGTCTGATGGAAGTTGGCAGTGGAAGTTTTGGGAGTTTGGATTCCGAGTGAGGGCAGATGTGTCTATCTCGGATTGAACCCCGATTGCTGAGCTCTGATCCCCGGCTATGTGAATATTTCCCCCGGCCAGAAGTGGGCAGTGTATGCATCAGGTGATGTGTTGAGTTTTGTGCCATTGTGATCGTTTGAGGTTTTTTCTTTGTGGTGTGGGAGGTGCACATCCAGAGTGATCCTCTACTCTATATATATATTTCTGATCTCTTGCAGGACGTCCAGTGTATCTTATCTAATATCAGTTATTGCTTGTTTATTAATCAGTATAATTATTGATTCATGCCATTTAGATTATAAGTTTGCTCAGTTATCGATTCATGTCTGTAGCTAATGCACTTGGTATGTGAGTCTGCCTTTGTTTAGAGAGTATTATGTAATAAACCCGAAGCCTTATTCTAAAAGTGATAGTCTTTGCATTTTGTTAAATAAAACTCCTTTTCCAAAGGTGCTGTTTGTTTTGTGTTGCAGTCTTGTTGTGCCAGGGGTGGTAAGACATGCTTAAAAGTGTAGACTATTCAAAGGAATAATTATATATATAAGTTTGCCTCCCAGGTGGGAGTGCAGTGGTTGGGTGTGGCTTATTGGTGAGAAACCACATTCAAAACAGAGCGCTTCAAAACCATTAATAGACTGCAAAGCATATTTACCACCAGCTGTAAAGTTATCCCTTCTCAAGAGATAATTGATTTCTTACCCCTGTTCTTCTATAATAACATTAAAAAAAAGGAATGATCTTAAATCCTTTGCGCCCACCTTCAATACTGTAGCTGGCCACAAAAAATCACTTCACAAGAATTCAGACACCTTTTCCACTTTCTCTCCAATCAAAGAAGTGGACTGCAATAAGTTGCTAAATCCAGTAAGCCCTCATGATGTACAGAATCTATCATGGCTGCACCTAAATTTCTCACTAATCAAATTTGACCAAATACAAGCTTGCATAAAACCTTGGGTAGGGTGGTGGAGGTGCTGATCAACGAGAAGAAGTTGAAAGTATTGCATTAACGGAAGAAGTGGTCTCTTCAGAGCTTCTGGCTTCAGACTCTTCTATCTACTGAGGCCTTTTTTTCGCACACCCCATCCTGTTGGAATGAATTGGCTGCAGATGTTTTTTCATTCCCGTGGACATGCACAGAATCTGTGACATTTTTTCACAATCCAATTGATTTGTTTTTCCCCAGTGTCTTATGATGACTACTACCATATGTTCATCTTGAATGCAAATGTTTTAGGTCATGACAGTATTGTAACAGAAAGAGCAGTTTTGTCTAAAAACACATTGGAAAACAATGATAGATTGACGTTATGTTATGGTTATTAAATGGAATCAGATATATCTGTAGTAGTCTATTATCAACTTTCCATCTACTGTGAAGCGACCATAAGGGACTTTACTGCCATATTGCACTACAATATTAAGATTCTGCCTGATAATATGTATTGGCACTACAGTATTGGTGTAAGGACAGTTGCACCAGGAGTTGGTGAAGGTGCTGATGGAGTAGAAAAATTAGAAGGTGCCACTGGAGGGGCAAATTATGCTGGTAGTGGCGGAGGTGGCGATGAACCAGAAGAGGTTGAAAGTTTTTAATTACCTGAAGTGGCCACTACTGATCATCTTGCTTCCGCCTCTCATATCTCCTTCTGACAACTTCTTTCCACAAATGCCAACCAGGTGGAATAAATTGCCTGCAGGTGTTTTCTCATTAATGAGTATTGTTTTTTACAAAGGAAAGAACTTTGTTACATTTGTTGCATATAACAAGTTTAGAATTAACTGTTTTCTCTCCAGGTTACAGAGGAAAAAAATCCCACACAATGGAGTCCTTCAATTTTTTCTCTGCACCACCTCTTCATAGAAACACATTATTGAAGCACAATAATATTCAATGAACCAAACACAGGTTTAAGATTAGTTATAATTAGTTAGCCAGACTAAATTAACTATTAATCACACCTTTCCCATGCACTGCTTGTACCCTATCATTTTAACTCACTCACGTCATGCTAAATCATAGCATTCATACCAATGTTTGTAACCTCTCAAATGACATTACTAAAGAGAAGAGTGTGCATGGTAGAGCACTACGTTATAGTTAATTTAGTATGGATAGCAAATTGACATCACTGTACGAAGGTGTGTGAGCTATAGTAAGTTTTGGGAGGGGCGTAAAGTATAACTTTATGTTTTAACAATAAAGTTATAACTTTTCAATTTTAATGTATATTTAGTTTGTTATTTTGTATAGAAATAATAAATTAAGTTTTCTTTTCTATAGCTATTCTTAAATCTTTGTTTTTATCATTGAATTTGCATCACAGCTATTGGCACCTGAGTGTGTCTACTTCAGCTGTAGCCTTCTTGTGTAGATCCCTCAGACAATCACAGAGGTTCGGGGCTGCTGCTGCCTTCCAGGACATTGATTTACACTTTTTCAACAGTACCAATGCTAGACCCACCAACTTGTAGACATGTTTGGTAGTTTTAGTGTGTGCAGAAGAGCCTAGCAAGCAAGTCTTTAAATCCTTGGGGACCATTGTTCCAACTAACTCTGATAAGCACCCCAGCATCATCACCCTAGTAGTGATCTATCACCGGACAGAGCCACACCATGTGAATAAAGTTGGATTCCGGTGCCTTGCATCAGGACAGGTAAAGTATGCTCCTGGTAAAGATTCCATATCTGTTTGGGGTCAGGTATGTGTGGTGCAAATAATTGAATATTATGTACCTCATTCAAGAATTTTTGGAGGCCTGCCTCATGCTGCTGAGGCACTGCACCCACTATGCAGGGATCTGTTCTTGGCCAATGTGTCCTTTGCATCAGTCCTTCATGTCTCTCTTCCTGTCATGTCCTCATAGTCTGGAGTGCAGCATAAAGACATCCACTGACCTGTTTTGAGATTCTGTTTGTAAGCACCACCTGTAGGAGCAGGGAACCATCTGGAGTTGACTGTCTGGGGGGCTATGTGATCGTCCATAACTGTATGAAGGCATTGTATAGCAAGAACTGGCCTGCACCTCCATTGTACATCTCCCACAGTTCCTCAAAACAGCTCAATTCCCCCTCTGTAAACAAATTGCCCCACTTGTGCATGCCATCTCCTTCTAATCTATGGCCACAAAACATACATTTGGGCCAACCTAGCACACCCCAACATTGACCACAGTGGAAGCTCCAGTGCATAAGGATGGGGAGGCTGGCATTTTATGAACAAATGTCCTACATCACCATTTTGCCAAATATAGTAATACATGATCCCCAGTGTTCCCCAGGTCTATGCTCACTAACCTGTCTAGTATGTGAAGTCCTAGCAAGGATACTTCACCTCTGCATCACCGCGGGTGCCACCACCCACCTCACAGGCCACTTGAGATGTATCATTTCTGAAGAGCTACCCACTGGAAGTCCTCCCTCCAAATCAAGGAGGTGGGTAGATATTTCAGTTTTTGAAGGAGTGCTTAAGCACTACTGATATGGATGCACAAAAACACAGTAGTCTAGTATGTACCAGCACTTTGGCCACAGTTATGCAACCCAGAATTAACAACTGTTGCACTGTCCAGGAAGGCCATTTGATGCCAGTGCTCTTTCTAGATTTCCATCAACAAGATCTTTTTCACTGTAAAACATGTTGATACCCTAATATTTAGTGGACCTGAATTTGAATTGTAGGCCCTCTATTCAGAAATCTATCTGGTAGTCCTCTGCTAGGTGGAGCAGAGAGAATAAATGTGACTTATCCTAATTAACCTCCAGTCCTGACCCAAAGTCTTTTAGGAGGGACATAAATGAGGGTATACCACCTTTACGAACTGCTTTTGTGCTGAGATAGATCAAGCCATTATCTTTATATAAAAACACCTCATGTTATTCCATGCACACCACAGTTTCCAACTCAGGGGACCTCATTTTAAGTAGACATGCCAATGGCTCCGTTGCCAGTGCAAAAATAATCGGTGACAGTAGGCACACCTGTTCGGTGCCTCAGCTCACACATAATGAGTTTGATATCGCATCGCACATATGTACTCTCATCATTGGTTCTGTGCAATTGAACCCAGAAACAGAATTCCAAACTCAAGCGTCCGTAGAACCCCTATTAGGTATTGCCAACCCAGGGTGTCAAATGCCTTTTTGATATCTAGAGACATGACCCAATGATCTTGCTGCTGTCTCACTGCCCAGTCCATTACTCTAAATGAGCGATGAGATTGAGAAAGGTGTTCATTCCTGTAATAAAGGCATTTTTGTCGTGGTGTATTATTTTCTTGGCAATTGGAAACAATCAGCTGCCAGTACCTTTACTGTACCTTAACATCCAAATTGAGGAGCAACAGCGGAGGTAAGATGGCATCAGAAGGGGGTCCCTTTGGGAGTATCACCATCAGCGCTTCTCACAAAGAGGCTGATAGGCGGCCCACCTCTTTTGCATCCTCATAGCTCATCAGTAACGTAGTCATGAGCCCTTGGGCATATGCTACTTACAATTCTAGTAGGTTTCTTACCTCTAGCCAATTGTCTACTAATACCTCCTGAACAGTGATCAAGTCCTCCAGTTCCCCTCTCTGAATTCCACTGGCATCTTAGCGGCAACCATCGTTTGAGAGGGAGCATACAATTTTGTATATTATGAGCAAAGCAACTCATGTATGACAAACTAGGTGTTGACTACTGGTCCTTTGACATATCTGATAGGTCCTATTGCACCTAAGGAACCTCTAATCCCAGGAGCCAGGCAAGCATTAAGCACCTTTGTCTCCTTGGCATTTTGTCATGCTATCCACTCATGGTAATCTAATTGGCTCACTCTATTTTGCCCTTCCTGGTATTCCAAGTTGGCCAGTGTCAGCCCCTGTATGCCCTGGGTGTCGCAACAAACGAGATGGGACCTTTTGTACCAAAGGGGTAGGGCGCCAATAAGACCAAGAGTCAACAAGTAGAACCCCCTTTAGGTAACTTAACAATTCAACTATCATACATACAAACCACGGATAATCCAATATCACCAAATTATAAATACAAATATGATCAAGTTTTGATATATACACCGTACCATCCAAATTTATCTAGAAAATGTTATGTGTATTAATTAAATCACAATGTATTAAAAAATCATTATAATACAAACATATTAAACATTTAAAAAGAGCATAAAAATCATTCAATACATACATAAAATTTAGATAATCAGAAAAAAGAAAATTAACATCATTAATAAACCATCATCAGACAGAAAACATAGCGGGAGAATACATTAGACTGCTCGATGACGAAGGGACGTGGGAGCTTCGTATGCAGGCAAGGCACCTATTATGTATGATTGTGCAGGTAGCTTGCAGTGCTGTTTCCTATTTGCCAATTGTTATCTCATTTGGCATTTGTTTTCTCTGTCTCTGTCTCTGTTTCTCAGCATGATGTGCTTCCCATGTGCAAAATTTGTAAGCATGTTTGGCTCAGAAACGTAGGGGCAGATTTACAATAAGTGGCGCATCCCTGCATTTCAGCAGGGATGCGCCACTTATTGTGTGCCTTGCAAGCGCCATCATTGATGCGCCTCATTTTCAATGCGGCACACCAATGGGCAAAAATGGCACAGATGCGTGATGCATCTGTGCTGTAAAAGCGGTGTATTGCTGGAGGTGCGTCGCAAGCGCGACGCAGCTCCAGGAAGGCTGGGGGGGGGGGGGGGGGGCACTATCTTGTTAATGTTGCGTCAATCCTTACGCCTGCTTCAAGCAGGCGCAGGGTTTTGAGACAGCATGGGCCCCAAAGTGACTGAGTGAAATCTTGTAGATTTCACTCAGCTACTTTTAGGAGGTATTCCTGCGCTGGAACGCCCCCCCCCCGCTCATGACCGCCTCCTTCTGGCGCAGGGCTTTACAACGTGACGTGACGCATCTCCCAGATGCGTCAGAGTACCCCGCACCACGGCGCTTCTTTTGCGCCGCCGCTGCATCACAAAAGTGACGCAACGGCATCGTAAAAGGGGCGCAAGGGGCTTGTAAATCTGCCCATTACTATCTAAGCTAAGATTTTTGTATGTTGTGCATTCCTTGTTGGTACACGGACCCACGTAGTCTGTCTCGGTCCCACGTACTCTGCCTCGGAATCGAAAATCGAGTCGGCACCACGGAATGAACATTCACTGAAACGTGCAATAACGTAGGAATATTCCAAAATGGTTTCTCAAATGTGAATTTCCACAACTTCTTCCTGGCATTGCTTGTGTAATAAATTAATTTGCTAATGACGTATTTGCACGCAGTTTAGCTTTGAATGTTTATGTGCTTCTCTTCATACATATGATAGGCGTTCCTGTAAGGGAATAATATCATTCATGGGATAGTACATTCACAAATAACTGATGAATATATATTCATATTTTAAAAAGTACACGCAGTGGAAAGAGCACGCCTTCATTTGTTTCATGGGCTGCATATCTCAGAAATGCAGCATACCGGAAGAGTTGCAAGGCTATTTACTGTCAAGGATGATTTAGTATAATCTGTGCCGGTGGATATTCTTTCACAGATCAAAGAAAACCCCTCCTCTGCGTGCTGCCCCATCAATTGAAATATCTTACAATTAGGTTTAACTTCTGCGGAAACTACCTCGTTTCCAGTGAATTTTATCGAGGAACTGGCAGTAGAATGTAATCTAAATATCAGCTATCATCAAAACTCACTGTGTTCTTTTTATTCAACTTTCAGGAATGGAAAGAAGATCAATGTAGCGATCGGGTATTGGTAATTAAAGTCAATGTTAGGGACTGTTTATTCATTGCATGTTTAAAGAACCACAATGATTTATTGTTCAGCCATATTGCCTGCACACAAATTCTGGAAATAAGCAATTTCTTGAAAGAAATGCAATACGGATTAGCATATGATGTGTCACTGAATCAGCTATATTGAGTGTTTTCTGCAGATTTCAGTCGCTTTAATCTCTTCACATGTCAAATCAGGCGTTCAAAAATTAAATAACAACAGCGCTAAAATTGTGTTTCCGAAAGTGTTATAACAGTTATTTGCAAGAAAAGCATCACTATCAGGTTGATGCATGATGTATGTCGTCCCAGGCAAACGCCAGTCTTGGAGTGTAATGACTTGTAAACTAACAGCATAGGGTAATCAAAAAAGGCTTGTAGCAAACATTTCATGATGCTGAAAATAATCGAAAAGAAAAGCGCACATACATATGTACTAGTGGGATTTATTAAAACCATAAACCTTTGCGTACTTTCATTTAGCGTGGACAAGTTGTCTAATTTATTTAGTGGCGTGTACTTGTAGTAATCTTTGGGTATGTTGTAGCAAACATGCATCAAACAGGCAAGTAGAAAGGATAATGTGCTGGGATGGTACTTAAGCCCTGTTTACTAGTGTTGCAGTAAGCCGCAATAGGCCCTAACGCAAGTAGAGAAACTCGGCCTCCCCAAACCTGGTTTGGCAGTAAAAAAAAACAACGCTAACTGAGGCAAAATAGGCTCCTCAAACAACTGTACCATTCCTAACTGGGCCCCTGCTGATTGCAACTGCCATGGAGTGCTAAGTGCTAATCATCACAGTTAGAAATGGGGGTCTCTAGTTGGCAGAGGTAGGTACCTTTGTCCAAATGGGGACCCTTGCTTCTTGTCAGGGTAAGGGGGAAACGCACTTTAGATAACGCCTGCTCACCATCTCGGTAGCTTGGGACAAGCAGACTTATCCCAAATACAATGTGTAAAGTATTTGTACCAACACTCACAGTAACTCAGTGAAAACACCAAACATGGACACCAGTTTGGAAAAATAAAGTATCTTTATCTATACTAAACAAGACCAAAACGACAAACATCCAACATGCACAGTTAAAAAGTATGACTTTAAAAAGGTGTCAAGAACTTGTACCATAGAAACTATAGATGTGTGACTTTTCACCAAAGTACCTGTAGATGTGTCAAAGTTCCAAAGCCAAACAGCCACCTAGTCGGAAAACAAATAGATGTGACACTCCTGAGACCTTGGGGAGGCGATGCAACAGTTCTGGCACAAGCAGAAGGTGAGTTGCGTTGAATCCGGTCTGTATGGGGAGTGATGCATCGTTTTTTTGTGACATGTATGGTTCGCAGGTGATGCGTCGAGAAAGAGTGCCGAACACGATGCGTGGAAATCTGGGATGCATCGGCGATCGTTGCAGCGCCTTCAAGGGGTGCTGTGTCAGTCCTCTTCAGCGGCGATCCCTCGATGGGTCGATTCTTACTGTGGCGGTTTCCGCAGCGGCCTGGCGATGCGTGGAAATTCTTCTCGCGCCATGGAGATGCATCGGGAAAACATCTGCAAGAAGAGCGATGTGTCGATTTCTGTAGTTCTTCGCTTTTCTTCTTTCTTCCAGCTCCCAAACAGGAGTAACAACCTCCAGAGTCCCAAAACAGGCACAGGCAACTCTTCGCAGGCTAGAATGAACAGCAGCAGAGTTAAGGGGAGCTGGGGTGAAGTCTTTGTGTCCCTGAAACTTCAGAACAGGAGGCAAGCACGCTTCAGGCCCTTGGAGATCTCCTTCAAGCAGGGGACACAGCACACAGAAAAGTCCTTCTCCTTTCCGTGGCAGAAACAGCAACTGCAGGCCAACTGCAGACACACAGCAAGGGTAGTACTTTTCCTCAATCTCTCCAGCTCTTCTCCTTGGCAAAGGTTCCTCTTGAAATTCAGAAATGATCTAAAGTTCAGGGTTTTCGGCCTAATACTTATACCCCAAAATGTCCTTGTTCTCTTTGCACATGGGGCTCTGAGCCCAGTTTAAACCAGTTCTTGGGGGTACTCTGCAAATGCACAACAACATTTATTGTCAGTGTGAGCTTTATCCACAGACACACCACAAGGGGACGGAGCCAGCATTGTGGAAGGCAGGCACAGCCTTTTTCAGGTACAGGTGCTACTCCTTCCACCACTCCAAATGCAGATAAGGCCTATTCAGCATAGTGCTGAAACATCCAGACTCCTGGAGCCCCTGCACCTTCCCAGCCTCTGTCACTTCAAAGCCAGAAAGTCAATACACAAACCGGCAGAGGCACACAGGATGGTTGAACAAGAAAATAGCCACATTCTAAAATTGGCATTTTCAAACACACAATTTAAAAACCATCTTTACTAAAAAGATGTGCTATTAAATCCTGAGTTCTAGGATTCCAAACTCCATTTTTCTATCTTATCTCAATTGGGGGATATGGTTGTAAAATGTTACAAAGCATTCCCTATTATGTCCTATGGGGCAAGATAGCCTTTCAATAGTGAAACATAAAATTGTCAGTATTACACTATCAGGACATGTTACACACACCAGTACATGTCCTACCTTTCTCATACACTGCAACCTGCCCAGGGGGGGTACCTTGGGCCTACTATAGGGGTACCCTATATGTAAGAAAAGGGAAGGTTAGGGCTTTCCATGTGGGAGCATTTGCCAAGTCGACATGGCAGTTAACAAACTGAGCACAGGCACCACAGTGGCAGGCCTGAGACCTCTTTTCAGAGCTACCCCTGTAGGTGGTACAAACAGTGCTGCAAGCCCACTGGTACCATTTGATTTACCAGCCCTGGCACACTCAGTGCACTTTACTAGGGACCTACTGGTAAAACAAATATGCCAATCAAGGAAACCAATCACAATACCATTTTAGACAGAGAGCATATGAATTATAGCCAACACACACAGATCACAAAAAAATAGGAGGAAGAAGCAAAACGTGTGGGGATAACCCTGCAAAAATTGACATTTCCAGCACAACGCTCTTCTAGCCTAAAGCCAGGGTAGACCAAACAATACCAGGGTTTTCCTGCTTGGGACGATAGAAACTGGAACCTGACCCAAACAGCAGGGGTCCAATCATTCCAATCATACTCAATGCAAACCTGGGTTATGAATCTATCATGTGTGATCATTTGCACCTAATATGAGTTTTGTTACTTACTCTACAAAAATCCACATGTCGCAGCTAACACTGTACTCCTTTCCTCTGTTACATTCCAGCAGATACGACCTGCCAAAATTTAATGAAGGGTATGAACTTTATGGAATTCTAATTCTTGCACAAGCAGGAGTTTAAGAAGGAGTCATAGGATCTGGCCCACTCCAACCAGATATATACAATTTCAAAGATTTAAGTAAAAATACGGCCAAAAAGCATCAGTTGCCAACTGACAATGATGAGTACAGGCCTCAGCAAGGCCTGCGAGTGCAAAGGGTTCACCCTTCTGTGCACGAAGTCCTCAGACTACACAAAGAATTTGGCACGGAAACTGAAAATACAAAGACATAGTTTAATAAACCTTTAAAGGTGGTACTACAGCCCACACAACACTCTACAGTATTGTTCAAGGTAGCACAAAGAACTCGAGTACACAGTCCCCTTTTACACACAAAGAAGGGGCTCATAAGTAGGCGGATACAACTCAGAACATGATTTACTACCAAAATGGACCTTTCTGAACATGATCAATACATGGGTGGAGGTACCGGTTCTTGAAGCCCACGGAAATGCACATTCCTATCTACGCTAATCAAAGACAGATGTGACTTCTACTGAGCATGCGCTAGACGCACAAAGGGCTATTTATAGACTGTTGCTGGGCAGACTCCAAGGGTGACTAGCAAAGAGGTAGGACTCATGACATGGCGAGCACATGGCAATATGTAGCAAACAAAATGGAGGACAGAAAACAAAATGGAGTCTGATCGTATAAAGAGATTAAGCGGGAAAACACAACAAGTGAATTACAATATCATGTCTTTAGCTAATTCTTAACTTTATCGCTGTTTTATTTACAACAACAATATCTGGTATTGCTAGACCAGTATAAAGTCACAAGTTCAGGCCAACTGCAATGGAGCGCAGGTCGGATATAGGAACCCAGTTAGACTGGCTGAATAAGAGTCCCTTAAATGCTGGTTGTGAAGGGTTGTGGAGTCCCATTCTAAAGATGTATCATGAAGTCGAGGCGATGGAGGTCTAGGTTGGAGTTGTGTCACACAGCATTGGCCAAAGACCTGCAAAGCTGAGATGAGAGGTCCTACCTGTTGTCTAGGATGCCATCGACAAGGGGGCTAATGAGGCAAAGTCTGATGCAGAGGATGCATTGCAATACCTGCTGGTTCTGAAGAAGATGCAGGGCTTGCAATACTGATTCCTGTGTTGTCATCAAGGCTTCTGTTGATGAGAGGTTTCTGATGCAAAGGGGTTGCATGGGGGATGCATTGCATAGTGGATGATTCAGATGTGACTGCGAGTTGTAAATCCCTTGAGCCGGGAGCGTCCATGTGGCAGAGGCTCAGGTTAGTGCTGTGGAGAAGAGTGGATGAATCGGTTCTGCTGAGTCCACAGATGGCCTGGCAGAGTGCCTTCAGGCAGACATCCAAGGGTCCAGTTCTGTGGTAGCCCTACTTGGCTGGGTAGGACTCACAGACGACACAGCCCAGGTGCTGGGTACAAGGTTGTTGGAAGCCTGGTATGTCCCTGAGGCTTCTAATTAGGAGGCGGGCCAACTAGTTCTTGGAGTCACTCTGGGGTACTGGGTTAAGTGTTTCAGGCCCAGTCCTTTTCACCCAGGCAAGAGGGCAGCAGGACATCAGGGCAGCACAGCAGGGCAGCTGTCCAGCAATGTGGCAGTCCTTTCAGCTGCCCAGCAGTCCTTCGCAGCAGAGTCCACAGGTACAGAAGTGTACTGAAGAGTTGTTGCCTGAGATCTAATATTTATACCTGGTGCCCACTTTGAAGTGGGCGATGTGTCAGACGTATTTCACCCCCAATAGCTGCTTGGAATTTTCTGCCTCCCTGCCTTAGCCCCAGATTGTCTGGGGTCACAATGGACATGTGTCAAACCCCTTTGTGAGAGTGTTCAGGCAGGGCCTGTGCTATGAAAGTGTGATAGGCGACAGCTCCTCCCCATGTTAACTCATAGTGGTCTCATACTGCCAACACCTAGCTTCCCTTTGTCTCAGTGTCTGGGAGCAAAACACAATGAACAACTGCCAACTACACCTAGTCATGTGACTCAGGATACAGGCAGCATTTAATGCAATGTACCAGCCTTGGTACTTTCCAAGTGATTGCAATATCTAGTCTAATGATGAGCATGTAGCAGTGTTACGCCAACTATGATATGCTCAAGCACTTGTGGCTAAGCTAGCATCATGTGCTGTTTAAATGTGGTTCTTGAGCAAGCCTTGCCTTGCGAGAGCATCTTTCTTTCAGCACCATGGAAAAGTGCAGGCATGTGTCTCATAAATTTTTATGTCAACGTTATGCAGGCCTGTACATTAGATATTTGGCATCAAATTATAAGCGTTTTTCACATTACCCCACCTAATACCAAATCACTACATCTTACTTGTTATCATGTCTCATCATCATCTATGTACCTTCATAATTCTGATTGACCTTGAATTTGTATTTTGAAATTTATATTTTTGCGCACAGTGTGCACAGATGGATGCCAAAGCTGAAAAACATGCAGGGCAAGCTTGAATAATTGTGCAAAGGGTGATCAGTGCTGCTATCCCTATTATAATTACTTCCAATGTCCAGGATCCCCAGGCCCCCAACCATGCCAGAACGTTGTCCCACATGCTTCATGTGTGTATGTTGTGAGCTTCATCTTTAACCTTATTTATTTTCTTGATCGCATTGTTGATGGTATTGCTGTTATTTGGGATATAAGAACAGCAAGTCTAGTGAATGATGTGACAAACTCCACCCTCCTTAGCCAGGATGATGTCTAATGCAACCCTATTCTGTATTGCCACAGCCTTCATGGTGGCAAGCTCCTCTGTGATATTTCCTAGGGCTGCTGCTGTTGAGTCAACTAGATCCTCTATCATCCGTGCTAGCTGATGAATTCTGTATGTTGTTTATACTATCCCGATTTTAACAGGAGGGGGGAGAGAGAGAGTCAGTGGATTCAGTCTCCCTAGTTATATGAATGAACAAAGTAGAATCCACTCAAAGTGATAGTGATCCCTAAAGTGATGGGGAACACACAGTGTTGTTTAAATGCCCCTCACACACCAACAGGCCCCTTGGTGTCATGCTTCATCATCGGGGCCTTCGCACCCCTCTACGGGATGCGGCGTGCTGCGACTCGCGGATACGCAGGAGCACTTAGAAGTGAACTATGTGTGGGGGTGTGTGTTTTACCAAAATGTGAGTGAGATGAGGTGAAAAAAGGAGTAAATAGTTAAAAAATACCTGGCACGTGGGAGGAATTTTTTTTTTTAAATTTAATCCCCGGCTGGTATTGTTAAAAGAAGTGCAGGGCGTGGTTAGATAGATACGTATTAGGGTATCAAAACCACTGTTTAAAGTGTCAACATGTTTCGGAGGTCAAAGCCCCCTTCTTCAGGACAAGGGTTATGCACTCCGAGTGAGCCGCGTTGAGGGAAGGCAGGCGATTAGCCATTGCAGTAACCGTCATTTCTGAGCAGAAAGGAAGGATCCCCCAATATACGCATAGGCTCATGAGGTCTTATAGTTGAGAACTTTAAGTTCTATCGCCAATTGGGCGCAACTGCATTCACTAACATAAAAACATAGTTAGGAATATTACACATTGTGGTAATTATTTTTATATACACTTTTACATTCTACATGTGAGTAAGGGGAGGGTAAGTGCATAACCCTTGTCCTGAAGAAGGGGGCTTTGACCTCCGAAACATGTTGACACTTTAAACAGTGGCTTTGATACCCTAATACGTATCTATCTAACCACGCCCTGCACTTCTTTTAACAATACCAGCCGGGGATTAAATTAAAAAAAAAAAATTTCCTCCCACGTGCCAGGTATTTTTTAACTATTCACTCCTTTTTTCACCTCACCTCACTCACATTTTGGTAAAACACACACCCCCACACATAGTTCACTTCTAAGTGCTCCTGCGTATCCGCGAGTCGCAGCACGCCGCATCCCGTAGAGGGGTGCGAAGGCCCCGATGATGAAGCATGACACCAAGGGGCCTGTTGGTGTGTGAGGGGCATTTAAACAACACTGTGTGTTCCCCATCACTTTAGGGATCACTATCACTTTGAGTGGATTCTACTTTGTTTATTCGTGTATACTATCCCTGCACCAGGTATCATCACTCCAATTCCTGTCATCATATTATCTTCCTATTCTGCAGTCCTCCTAACTCTTCCAGGGTGATACCCCTAGTGTTCAATCTGTATTAGATCAGTGATATGGGCCATTCAGGGGAGGATGGAACCAAGGTAGCAACTCCCATACCATCCTGGGGGCATATAGAAGTGTGCTCACTAATCACAGACATAAAACAATCCCTAATACCCCACTAACACTAACACTGCTGATGCCCCCTTATCACAGTTCCTGACCCTTGATATCTTTATTACATGTGTGCAATTGCTTTCACCAACAAAAATAGGTGTACTGTCTGTTTCATCTGAAATTCCTAATGCTTCGTTGTTCCTCCTCTAACATTCCTTTAGTCCCTGTTCACCCCTGCCATTTCCTTTAACCTACACCCAAACATGCATTTCTTTAATTCTTCCTTTCCTGTTACTAACTGTTGAATTATGCATGGTTCTTTTGGTAATCCTACATGCACAGCTTGTTGCTTAAGGGGTGTTTTTTTGTCATTTTGGGTGCAGGATGGGCAGTAAGCTGTTGTTCTATCCTGAACCTAGGTGTCTTTAGCTCCATTCTCTTCACCTTTTACGAGCTATCCCAACTTGACCTATCCTTCCACTCCTTATTTCTGGATGTTGTGTCAAATATGTCTGGCATTACCTGGTCCCATTTCATTGTTTGCATGTTCATGCATGGTACTCTCTTTATCTTAGGCATTGTTGTTGTTTGTCCAGTGGAAATTCCATCTTCATAGGAGGTCCGAATGCTATGGACATGTTGTGCTGCCTAAGGTGCACGTCCCTCATTAAAACACATCCCACATACTTAGAAAATGACATCACATCGTAACTCATGCTGCCTCCTGTACCTGTAGGCAGATGTGTGCAGATATAACACCCTGATATGTTCATAATGCGTACATACATTTTTAGCATTTCCGCGTATTTGCTTACTTCGTACTCTTCCTATAGTTCTTTTTCCCTCCTATCTCAACCTCTCCCACGTTTTCTTGCTTTCTGTTATTCCTTTTAAGTTCCCCAAATTTTATCTTTGAGTTGTCCCTATCGCCCACTAGCCCACTCCTCCTTTTCGTGTTCCTCAACCTGCCCCTGAATGTGAATAGGATTAAAATATAGTGAATCATATCTGTCAAGAGATTTGAGTTAAATCCATCATTCTTTTGCTCACCGTGCCACCCCAGTTTAGACCTGGCCATATGCAAATCAGTCTTGACCCTGTGCCTCATGGGAACAGTCCAGCCTTAACTGCCAAGCCAGGTCCTCCATGGATCCGGAAAGAAGCATCCTAGGACTGGTTACGTGGTTCACCCCTCTTCAGTCAGGATAGCTTGATTCCAGTGGCACAAATTTCATACACCTACACTGTGGTCATCAAAGCTCACAATTTAAATTTAGACATGATTTATTTATTTGAGATACAATTTTACTCTATGTCCTCAAATGTTGTCCAGAGAAAGTGGCTAAAAACATTCCTCAATGTCTGTTCCCACTACTGCCTTCGATCTGCACTGCACCCCGACGTGGACCTCCCACCACGAGGCGATGACTTCAGTTCCACTGAATTAGTGCCACCAGAGCTGAGTGCGTCTGCAGACTGCCATAATGCGTTGCCATCCTAGCAATCAACACCCACTTTGAATTGTGAGCTAGGCTTAGTAAGAAACGGCTGAGGAGGTTGCTTCAGCACATGGTGGACCCTCTTCGACACACGCCGGCGGCGGAAGGTGAGCAGAGAGGCTTGTTTGCGCAGCAGGGGGCAGTCACCTCTGGGCAGTGGGAGTGGATGGGTTGTAGCAGCCTGGGTGCGCAGCGGCGGCTGACTCCTCAGGGCAGTGGGAGTGGATGGGGTGCAGCCGGCTGGGTGCACAGCAGCAGTCAGACACCTCTGGGCAGTGGAAGTGGATGGAATGCAGCAGCCTGGGTGCGCAGTAGCGGGAAGACACCTCTGGTCAGTGGAAGTGGATGGGGTGCAGCAGCCTGAATGCACAAAGGAGGGAAAGCGATTTAGGCGTGCACAGTTGTATGTACTCTGCCATTACTGATTCCATACTATGGTTCAGATGACTAAGCTTGAGGGCTGCACTATATCCCGGCAGGTGGTTGGAGACACACTGGTGAGAGAAAGGTGAGCTGTGATTATTTTCTCCACAGTGTCAATATTCACTCTCCCTCTCCATCTCTTCCATTTTTTGTCATTAACACTCTTTCTCTCTCTCTCACTCTCTATCTCTTCCTTTCTCTCTCTCACACTGTTTCTCTCGTTCTCTGTCTCATCCTCTCTCTCTTTCATTCTCTTTCTCTCTCTCTTCCTCTTTGTCTCACTCTTTCTCTCTCTCTTCAGCTCTCTCACAATGTTCATCTCCTTCTCTCTCTTTCTTCCTCTCTCTTTCTCTCTCTCTCTCTATCACTCTTTCTCTCTTTCTCTGTCTTCCTCGCTCTCTCACTCTTTCTTTATTTCTCTCTCTCTTCCTCTCATCCTGGGTGCACAGTAGCGTGCAGACACCTCTAGGCAGTGGAAGTTGATGGGGTGCAGCAGTCTGGGTGCGCAGGAATGGGCAGTCACCCTTCGTGCAGTGGAAGTGGATGGGGTGCAGAAGCCTGGGTGCACAGCAGCGGGCAGACACCTCTGGGCAGTGGGAGTGGATGGGGTACAGCAGCCTGGGTGCGCAGAGGCAGCCAGACTCATCTGGGTGGCGAGAGTCGATGGGGTGCAGCAGCCTGGGTGCGCAGGGGCGAAAAAGAGAATTAAGTGTGTGCAGTTGTTTGTACTCTGCCATTACTGATTTTATACTATGTATCAGATGACTAAACTTGAGGACTGCACTATGTCCCGGCACGTGGTTGGAGACACACCTGTGGCAGAAAAGTGACCTGTGAGGATTTTCTGCACAGTGTCATCACTCACTCTCACTCTCTATCTCTTCCTTTCTGTCACTCCCACTCTTTCTCTCTCTCCCACTCTCTATCTCTTCCTTTCTCTCTCACACTCTTTCCCTCTTTCTCTGTCTCATCCTCTCTCTCTCATTCTTTCTTTTTCTCTCTGTCTTCCTCTCTGTCTCACTCTTTCTCTGTCTCTCTTCCTCTCTCTCTCTCACTGTTTGTCTCTTTATCTCTCTCTTCCTTGTATCTCACTCTTTCTTTCTCTCTCTCTTCCTCTCTCTCTCTCACTCTTTCTCTCTTTCTCTGTCTTCCTCTCTCTCTCTCACTCTTTCTTTCTCTCTTACTTTCTCCCACTATTTCTCTCTTTCTCTCTCTCTCCTTTAATGGACGCATGACGCACAATCTTATTTTGCTTTTTGTCTTGCAGGCTGTTATTCACAAATGGTCCAGGGATGACACACCATAGCTGTACATAGTTTTTTTTGTTTAAATAAAATGTTTTATATGTAAATCCATGCATGACCGTGATTCCTTTTTGTCCAACCTTACATGCAATTATAATTGTGCACCATCAGCCAATTTGTTATGTTCCAGATTTCCTAATGTTGCGGTCACATTTGTTTGTGCGAGGGGGGATGGCGGATAAGGGGCTGGTGGCAGGGGTGTCGGAACAGTGTTGTGTGACCGAGCTGCATGATCATTGGCTCCATTGCATCTGTTGTTGTTCAGGTGTGGCTCTGGGCTGGGCTCCCTTTGATGTTGCAGGTTGTAGTCCGACTTTACACCAGCTCAGAGCAGGTGTAAACTTCCTTCTACTAACACACCTTATCATCTGATTTGTACTCTCTTTGACGATCTTGCTGGTGGTTTAGAAACTTGCGAAGTGATGTGTTTGCTGCTTTTTGCACGGGAAAGCCTATTCTACATGTCATTAGCAATTTTTGCTGGGGTAATCCGTAACAATGCTTTTTGAGGCTGCTATCGCTGGTAAACTGGTGATATGGGCTGTTTGCTCCAGCTTGTGAATGTTGCCGTCCTGAGAGCCACAGACCCATCGCTTTCACATGAGGGGCCACTCTGAGAGCCGTAACTCTATTTAAAAAAAAGTCCGCTTTCACTAATTTACAATCGCCTCAGGAACCCCATCCCCCGAAGCATGCCGACATGTTCATTATTTGAAAACAAACAAACGAGGAGAGGGCTGCTACGGACCCCCTCCCGTGGCCAATTCCAGCCCTGAGGACCCCATCCCCCGGAGCCTGGCCACCCCGTGGGGGACCGTGGGTTGAGCCCCAATGCCCCCACCATCCCGCTGGCTCCCCACGTACTGCGGGAGCCGGCATTGCTTTTCCACACGGGGGGCTGCTGTCATGTACCTCCCCGTGTGGAAAAGCATTTATCTCTGGATTTTGGAAGCAAGAGCAGGTTTCCCAGCTCTCGCTTCAAAAATCCAAAGCAAGTTTGCTATGACAGGATGGCAGCAAACAGCAGTGTCCCGGGGGTGGGCAACCGGGGACACTACAGGAGCCGGCCCGGGGGGGTGGTGGTCCCAAGGGCCATCTCTGGCTGCTGGAGGAGGGCCGCGCAGCCCCCCTCCCAACATGAGTAAAGCCTCTGGGAGGCGGTGGGCCCCAAAGCTGCGGGAGCCCCAGCGGGCCCCCAGTAATATTTTTTAAGAAATTCCCCCGAGACCTAGCCCACCTGGGGGCCTCATTAAAATAAAATGCGGGAACCCATGCTTCATTGTTTTTAAATCGATTTCACAAAAATTCGGGACCCCAGCGCGTATTGCATCAAAATATAAAAGAAAACTCTTTTGTTGACCCTGGGGGTCCTTCTGGGACACCCTGAGCAGGCCTAGGGAGTCAGGGTGTTTTTACCCTGCCCCTTTCTCACGTTTAATATCTTTGTTTCTCAGTTTTCTGGTGAGTCGCTTCTACCGAGTCACAAGATGGTTGCCAAAGGTTGCCAAAGGCAAAAATGGAAGTGGTCAGATAAACTCTGTCCACAGATTGACAAAGCCAGGAAACATGTTAATAACGCTGTTTCTGCATACCTCAGAGACCATAGCATGGGCTCTATCTACAATAACAACCTGCGTTACGACATGCATGTAATCTATGAAGTGATGGATTTCACTTTACATATAAAGGAAGAAGAGTGTTTCTTTTCAAACTCAAACTTCGCTTCTGCTCCTATGTCTAGCTGTCACCTACTCACAATGAATACACAGGCTCGCTTCAGAGCCACCCTATTGCCCAACACTAAATAATATTCCTTTAAAATCCTTTTAAAAAATATATTCTTTTCAGAGTCGTGATCCCTTGGCGGATCCGCAAAGTAGAAGCATGAATTCAGTGCACATTTTAAATTTAGAACTATGATTTTACATCTATATATTTTAGATTGATTTGCTAAATATTTTGGTGAGTGTCTAACTGTGCTTGCACATGTGTGCATACGTTTGAGTTGGTCTACAACAACATATATCACTTTCTCAGTCTAAGTGGGGCATGGGAGTCTTAGTGAGTGTGCAACTATGTGCAACAGTCTCTGAGTGGGTCTGTGAGTGGATGCATGAGTTTTTGAGTTGGTGTGTAAGTGGGTACATATGTCTCTGAATAGGTCTGTCAATGGCTGCATGAGTATCTACGTGAGTCTGATTTGGCCCTGTAAGTATTTGAGTGGGTCTCTGAGTGGATGTATGACTGCCTAACTGGGTCTGTGAGTGGGTGCATAAATGTCTGAATTGGTCTGTGAATGGATGCATAAATATCTGTGCGTCTGTGAGTGGGTGTTTGTGTATGTGAGTAGGTCTTTGAGTGGCTTTATCTGTCTCTGAGTGAGAATTAAACTGGGTACATTAGTGCCTGAGTGGGTGTATGAGTCGCTGAGTTGGTTCTGTGAGCAGGTATGTGTGTCTGAGTGAGTCTCTTAGTATGTGCATGCGTCTCGGAGTAGGCGAGTGACTGTCCAAGGGCTTCTATGAGTGGGAAAATGACTCTGAGTGGGTCTCTAAGTCAGTTCATGAGTGTCTGAATCAGTATGTAAGTGTGTGAGAGTCTCAACGACTGGGTGCATGACTCCATAAGTGGAACTCTAAGTCTATGAGTGACTATGTGACTGGTTCTGTGAATGGATGTGTGAATCGGACCATGGGTGTGTGAGTGGGTATGTGAGTGTCTGAGTGGGTCTGTGAATGGATGCATGAGTCACTGACTGGGTCTGTGAGTTGGTATGCAAGAATCTGACTGCATTCCAGAGTGGGTGTATCAGTGTCTTAGTATGTCTGTGAGTGGGTGCATGAGTTTCTGAATTGGTCTGTGAGTGAGTGCATAAGTAACTGAGTTGGTTTTTGAATGGGTACATGATTGTCTAAATGGGACTGTGAGTGGGTGTGTGAGTGTCTGAGTGGGTCTGCAGTGGATGCGCAGGTATGTGAGGGGGTCAATGACTGGATGCTTGAGTTTGTATGTGGGATTGTGAAGGGGTGTATATGTTTCTCAGTGGATGAGTCAGTGGGTGCATGAGTCTCTCATTGGATCTATGAGCGGGTGCATGAGTTTATGAGTGGGGTGCAAGTTGGTTCGTGAGCCTCTGATTAAGTCTGTGAGTGGGTGCGAGTGGGTATGTGACTGTCTAAGTGAGACTGTGAGTGGGTATATGAGTATCTCAGTGCATCTCTCAGGGATTGCATAAGTCTCCGAGTGGATCTGTGAGTGGATGATTATGTTTGTGAGTGGGTCTGTGATTGGTTATATGAATACGTCTGTGAAAGGGTCTCTGAGTGGGTGAGTGACTACCTCCGTGGTTTTATGAGTGGGTGTGTGAGTCTCTTGGTGGCTCACTGTGTCTGTGTATGTATCTATGAGTAGGTTTGTGAGTGGATGTTTGAATGTCTGTGTGACTGTGAGTGCATGCATTACTGTCTAAATGTGTGTTTAAATGTATATTTTTTAATGTATTTCGGCAAAGTTCGTGACTCCACCACAGCATTACTTGGGGGTCATGCTGAGTGCAGTGTCGCAACTCATCGTGCTGCAAAATAAAAAAACAGTTCATGACATTTTGTAACTCATAAGGATTCTTCACAATCCTTACAATACAGTTATGGGGTCAGGATCCCCTTACCCTGAACCCTTTATTAATTTTTTATTTATTTTGAAGGTTTTGTATAGCGCAAATAAGACCCTTGCAGGCATCAGAGCGTTCACTGGCAGATGTGAGTGACAGCAACACGCATAGCAAACAATATAGTTTAAACTAATACAATAATAATAACTACTATAAATTGGCACATATGTATGAATAAACGCAAATAGATCAGGTGAATTTGGCCAAGAGAATAGATTTCACTTCTTTTTTGAAAAATGCAGTGGAAGGGTTCTGTCTTGTTTCTGGGGGCAAGGCATTCCAAATCCTAGGAGCCATTCCTGAGGAGATCCGGTTGTACGTTTTCTTCTTGGCAAATCTGTGTGGTTTCAGTAGCAGGTTATTTGAGATCCTGGTGGATCTGTTACCACAAGAGAGCACCAATTTGCCAGCTAGATAACTAGGTGTTTTGTGCTGTAGAGCTTTGTGTGTCATACATGCAATTTTCAAATGGACTCTAACCTCGAAAGGTAGCCAGTTGAGGGCAGGAAGGTCAAGTGAGATGTGACAATTTCTTTTTGAGCCCGTGATGATTCTAGCATCTGAGTTGATAGAGGCCCTTAGAGGGGCCGTTGTCTATCTGGGAAGGCCACAGAGAGTGACAGTACCATTATCCACGCTAGGGATTACTAGGGCTTGAACTGCCTGTTTGAAGTCATTTGCGGGCAGGAACGGTTTGAGTTTCTCAAGATGTTCATCTGAAAATGTGATCCTTTTGTGGAGGCGCTGATGTGTTTCTGCATATTTAGCTTACTGTTCAGAGTTACTCCCAGTGATTTTGCAGAGTCGATGATGAGATGTTAGGTGTTTCGTCCACTCAAGTATGATGGTCAATTGGCTGGGGGGAGCGATTAAGAGGAATTTGGTTTTGAGGGTGTTTAGTTTCAGATGGTTTTTGGCCATTCAGGTTGCATTTTTTGGAGCGTTGTATTGAGAGAGTTGATGTCCTCAAGTGAATGGATCTTTATGTAAAGTTGTGTGTCATCTGCATACATGTGATAGTGGATATTCAAGAAGTTTGGTGAGTGGCTCCATAAACAGATTGAAAAGTGTAGGTGAGAGGGATGAGCCCTACGGTACTCCTAAGGTGACCGGGGTGGGTTTGGATAAGGATTGGGTGATCTAGAATCTTTGTGTTCTATCTTGGAGGAAGGAGGAGAATCAGCTAAGAACAGAACCATATAGTCCCATTCTGTATTTCAGGAGGTCTAGCAAGTTGTCATGTTTAACGGTGTCAAAGGTCGAGGATAGGTCAAGCTAGATTAGTAAGTAGGTTTCGTTCGGGTCTAGGATTTTTAATGCGTCATCTAGCATGTGGGTCATGGCTGATTCAGTACTGTGTCCTGCATAGAACCAAGATTTATATTCGTCAAGCAAACTGAATTGTTCTATGTGGTTGCCAAGCGTGTGTGAAAACATTTTTCAAGAAGTTTGGCCAAAGTGGGGACGGTGGATATTGGGTGATAGTTATTCAGGTCTGATGGGTCTGCCGATGGCTTCTTTAGGATTGGGCATACCTGGCCTGCTTTAAGGATTTCAGAGATGTTTCCTCGAAGGAGAGAGGTGTTTATAATCTTGGTCCATAGAGGCAATAGCATTAGGAGGAATTATCTTAAGTAGTTTGTGGGAAGAGAGTCTGTGAAGTGGTTGGAGGGATTCAGGTCTGTGAGCGTTTTTTAGTATAGTTTCTTTACTGTAAGTATTTAAGGAGGACTATGAAGCGTTGTTTTTTAGGTTCAGCTTTGCGGTACATTGGAGAGGGACGCCTAGAGGGGGCAATGAAGTGACCATGTGATGTCTGCATGGAATAATAGGTCATTGAGCAAGTCTGACTTTATGTTTTCTGTCTTCCTAATGAAGTAGGAGGCACATTCCTCGTACTTGGGTATTGTGTCTGCGTTAGTTTGGAGAGGTGTGAGACACCCTTAGATTGAGATTTGATTAGTTCAAATAGCTTTTTGGGATAATTCATTGCTTGGTCTCATTGCTTACTGAGGAAATCTGCTCTTGATCTTCTTATCCTTCTGTAATAGGCATTTCTTTTGCTTCTTAGTAACTTGAGATGTTCAGAGGATGGTGCTGATCTCCATTGTCGTTCAGTTACTCTTAAAGAATGTTTGTCTTCATTTAGCCGACCATCATACCAGGGTTTTGAGTCTTTTGTGGTGACTTTTTTAAACTGTAAGGGGGCTATATTGTCCAATACCCTACTCATGGAGTGGAAATAATGGTTAGTCAGGTCATGTACATCGGATAGACCTTCCAGTGGGAGCATGATGTTAGGCTGGAGGGTGTGAGAAAGTTGGGACCTACATTTTTTAGGTTTCTCTTCCAGATTTCCATCCTGGAGGGTTAGACAGAGAGTAGTTTAACTGATAAATTGATGTGGAATGTGATGATGTGGTGTCAGATCAGTCGCAAGGGAGGATCGATTCAAGCTGGGTGGATCCGCTTTCGAAATTACTAGATTAAGGGTTGAGCCTTTATCATGTGTGGAGTTATCACATATTTGGGAAAGGTTAAGGTCTGAGAAGAACTCTTTGAGGCTATTGACCCCTGGGTTATCAAGGTCATTCCAGTAGAGGATGAAGTCTCCAAGAAATATTTGAATATTTTGTTAACCCATATTTGTAGCAAGGATATCCATGAAATGTTTGATGAAGGAGAGGTTGTCCCCTGGTGGGTGGTAGAATGCATGTAATGAATATATTGGATTGTTGTTATTAGTGATAGCTAAACACATCTATTCACAGGAGGAAGTTACCTGGGTGTCTGAGAGAATCAAGGAAAGTTTGATCCTATGTATGCAAGCAACACCACTGCTTGGCCTCTCAGTTCTATCTAGTCTTGAGATTCAATAACTTGGGGGTACTAGTATGTCTAGTATGGTAGAGGATGATTAGTTTAGCCATGTTTCAGTCAGAATTAGGAGGTCCAGTTCATTAGTGAGGATGAGGTCGGCTAAGTCGGTGGCATGTTATGCGGCCGACCTACAATTTAGAAGCATACATTTTAGCCGAGCTGTAGTAGGAGTTAGTTGGGATCGTATAGTATGGGGACTCGCATGAGGTTGTTTTCAACTATACCTCTGGAAATGTGTCTAGTGGCTCTAAAGGTATTGGAAGGGGAGGATTGGATTATAGAACATCTATGTAAATTGTCTAAATGTGCCGTATTGAGGGGCAGTGAAGGAAGCTCATAGGAAGGGAGTAGGGAGGTTAAGTCCTTCGTAGAAAGAGGATTTATCCTCCGGATCGGATTTAATGAGGCATTGGGGTAGGGTACAGTTCTCCACCTTGGGAGTTCATGTTTCTAGGAGCTTGTGCACTGCTGTTGGGTGAGTGGCACTTGGTTTATTTATTTTTTTATGTATTTGAAGGTTTTATACAGCGCGAACAAGACCCTTCCGGATATCAGAGTGCTTTACAGGTTAGATGTCGGACACAGGTAGAAGCATAGACAAAGAACGAAAATAAAAATATAGGTAATTCAAATACAAAGTGATAACTAGTACAATCCAGTAATTATATTATATTGTTAAGTAAGTATTTCAAGTAAATTTAGCCATGAGAATCGATTTTAATTCTTTTTTTAAGTAGGCAGTAGAAGGGTTCAGTCTTTTTCTGTGGGCAAAGCATTCCAGATCCTGGGAGCCATTCCTGAGAAGGTCTGGTTGTAAGTTTTCTTCTTGGCGAATCGTAGTGGTTTCAGTAGAAGATTGCTAAAGCTCCTGGAGGATCTATTAACGCAAGAGAGTACCAGTTTCTGAGCTAGATAACTTGGAGTACTGTGGTGTAATGCCTTGTGTGTCATACAAGTGATTTTCAGATGAATTCTAGCCTCAAACGGTAGCCAGTTGAGGGTTCTATGGTCTGGGGAGATGTGACAGTTTCTTTTTGAGTCAGTGATGAGTCTAGCAGCTGAGTTAATTGAGTCTCTTAGAGGGGCCATCATCGAACTGGTGAAACCGCATAGGGCGACACTCTCATTATTCCACTCTTCGGATTACTAGGGCTTGCACTGCCTGCTTGAAGTCGTTTGCTAGCTGGAAGGGCTTCAGTTTTCTCAGGGTGTTCATGTGGACATTTGCTCCTTTTGTAGAGGTGCTGATATGTTGTTGCATGTTTAGGTTTCTGTTCAGAATCAATTCCATTGATTTCACTGGGTCGACAATGAGAGGTGGCCCTTTGAGTGCTGTTAGGTAATTCAGCCAGTCGATTGGTTGGGGGGCGATTAAGAGGAATTCAGTTTTGAAGGTATTTAGTTTCAAATGGTTTTCGGCCAGTATGTTTTTTGTAGTGTTGAGTTGAGAGATTCGATGTCCTCAAGTGAGTGGATCTTTAAGTAGATTTGGTGTCATCTGCATACATGTGAAAGTGGACCTTGGGGAGACTGAAAAGTTTGGTGAGTTGTTCCATGAAGAGGTTGAAAAGTTTGGGTGAAAGGGAAGTTCCATGCAGTACTCCTAAAGTTATAAGGATAAGGATTGATTAACCTTGAATCTCTGAGATCTATTTTGGAGGAAAGAGGTGAACCAAGTAAGAACAGATCCAGATAATCCCATTCTGTATTTCAGGAGCTCCAGCAGGTTGTCATGTTTGACTGTGTCAAATGCAGATGAAAGGTCAAGTAAGATTAGTAAACAGGCTTTGTTTTGGTTGAGGATTTTAAGTGTGTCATCAATTATGTGGGTCATGGCTGATTCCGTACTGTGCCCTGCTCAGAAGCCTGATTGGTATTTGTAGAGTAGGTTGAGTTGTTCAATATGGTTGTTAAGCTACAAGTGTACACCTTTTTCCAAGAGTTTGGCCAGAGTGGGGATGTTGGATATCGGGCTATAGTTATTTAAGTCTGATGGGTCGGTCTTTGGTTTCTTTAGGATAGGAGATACCTGATCTGTTTTAAGGATATTTTGGATGGTTCCTTGAAGAAGTGAGGTATTTATAATCTTGGTCCATAGAGGTAGTACCAGTGGAATAAAGTATTTTATTAGTTTATGGGCTGAGGGTCTGTGAAGTGGCTGGAGTGATTCTAAGCCATTGGTGTTTTTAGTATAGTATCTTCACTGTAAGTGTTAATTGAGGACCAGGATGCATTGTTTTTAAGGTCGGATTTTGCGGAGTATATGGTGGGTACACCCTAGGTTTGGGCTTTGATTAGCTCGAATAGATTTTTGGGTCAATTCTTGGCTTGATCTAGTTGATTACTGAAGAAGTCGGCTTTAGATCGTCTGATCTTTCTAAAGTAGGAGTTTCTCATGGCTCTTAGAGACTTGAGGTGATCAGAGGATGGTGCAGATCTCTATCATTGTTCAATTAATCTTTGTGATTGTCTGTTTTCATTTAGCCTACCATCATACCAGGGTTTTGAGTCTTTTGTGGAGAATTTTTTCAATTGTATAGGAGCTTTTTTGTCTAATACCGTGGTTAACATGGAGGAGTGTCTTAGCTTCTAGTGTGGACCTTGTGGGCTTGGGTTGTTAAAGAATCAAATCATGTAGAGTTTGGAGGTCCTCTTTGAATTGTTATAGTGATAGTAATATCTGATCGTGCCTCGGGTCAGGTGTCGGAATTAACATGTTTGAAGTGTGGAATGCGGTTAAGAGATGTGAGCTTAATCCTTGTTTGGCGTTTTAGAGGAAATCGAGATTTGGTTCTTTTTGTTGCAGTCTTTCTGTGTGGTAATCAGTAACCCTGTACAGTTAGCGAAGTAGCATTACGTGAAGCTAGGCAAAGTGCACTTTGCACTACGTGAGCTATGCGTAGCACTATGCGAACTGCGTAGTACGCTGTTCGCGATGATTGCACAGTGCTGGATGCTTGTCCGCAATCATTGAAAATGGCATCTTGCAGAGTGCGAGATGTCTTTTACTGCCGCTCAAGTAGATTTTTACCCGGTAGTTTCTCATTGTGAGCGGTCGCAAGCATACAGTACCACTCGCAATGAGAAGCCTGACCTCCCCGCGTTGAGAAGCTCGCCAGGAGGTTTATTTTCCACGCTTGCGATCGGCAACTTGATGTTGCTGATCGCGAACGAGGAAAAAGTCTCACCGGGATGTCATTTTGCTTGCTCACGGTCGCCAACTTGAAGTTGAGGACCGCGAGCAAGCAAAATATGGCCGCAAAAAATTACCGCTGCACTACGCTACGCGTGATTGCACTGTGCTACGTGCAATTCGCATAGTGCGAAATAGCGCAAACTTCGCAAACTACGCAAGCGTAGTATAGTGCTTTGCCCAGGGTTAGTAATCATTGGAGTGGGTGGGTTTGGGCACGGGCCTTGAGGAGGTATGGATATGTGTTGTTTGTGGGATTGGGATTAGTGGTGAGGGGAGAAAGGGCAGGTGAGAGTGTGGGCTGGGAGGATGTAAGGGAGTTGGGTGAAATAGGAACCGAGTGAGTATTGGTGATGCTGGGGTGTAGTATGAAGTGGGGAGGTATATGATATCTTGAGGAAGAGAAAGGGAACGAGTGAGGGGTATGAGTGGGCCTGAGGGCGTGATGTTGAGGTGGGGTGGGCTTGTGAGAAGGCAGGATGAGAGGAAATGAGGGTGTAAGGTGTGGTGGGGACAATAGGGATCATGGTGGTGTTGTGCGACAAGGAGGATTTGGGGAGAAGAGTAACATTGGCAATGGTGTTGGTTAGGACGGAGGTGGGAGTATATGCCAGATAGGATAGAGAGGGGAAATCTCAATCAATCAATCAACAAAGCTTTATTTCGACATGAAATATCTTAAAAGCGTACATGCAAATAAAAACACAGTTTATAATAAATATGGTTAAAAAGAGAATTACATTTAGAAGCATTATTGCAATAAAAAGAGTAAAAACATATTGAACTATGACAGCTTTGATGGAAAATAAAAAAAAATGATGATCATACATACTTAACATAGAGCTTTCAATCTTATACACCAAGCCCAACTTAAAATGTTTGCCACCCCGCAGGCTATGGTTGTATTGGCATCTGCTCAGAGGATTCTGAGAGCGGTAGAATGATCCCTAATCTTGAGCTGTCGGCACACAGGTTTTAACCATTTCATTCTGGGTTTAATATAAGCCGGGAATACAAAAAAGAGGTGTGGAATATCTTCGACTAGACCTACACAGTGTGGGCAATCAGCAGGTGTTTTATGTGGGGGGCTCCATTTGCTCGTAATTTCACGAACAGGTAGAGTACCCAATCTGAATTGAATGAAAAGGGCCCTATCTCTTGGTTTCTGAATAAAATCTAGATAGAGCTCAAGGCGAGGGACCAACTTTTGTTGTCGAAACTCGTCGGTCAGTCTACCTAGGTTTGGGTTTCTATGCTTCTCACTATCGATCCATGTCCAAAAGGCTCTCTTGACTTCCCCTTTAGACAGCATTATCCCTGACTCCCATGCAGTTTTTAAACCAGTAGCCAGAAGGAGCCTTTTTACATTTCTTATCCAGCTAATCTTATGGGATCCCTGGAGATTTATTACTTCTTTGAGGCCGTCAGCATATCTTGATAACTCGGGGGTAAGCCATAGTCGGGCCCAATAAAGGAGGGGACGCAAAGTGTTTAAATTCTTAACTGAGCGGCGACCCAAATCGCTCAAAAGTGGCTTAGTGGGGGTCCCACTCGGGAGCGAAACAAGTTCTCTAAAGAACTTGTTTTCTGCTGTGACAAGGGTGTCTACGTTACCGAAGCCCCAAAGTTCAGCTCCGTATGATGCACAGCCCACAGACTTTGCAGCATAGATCTCTAATGCTGGGGCAATGGGCCTAGAGGTTGAGGCACGGTGTTCTCTCCCTATCACGCCCACAACCCGCTTATGGTTTAGGGCCATTTTTTCAATGTGCGGATGCCATTTCAGGATATCTGATATTCTGATCCCTAAGTAATCAAAAACTTTCACACGCTCTAGAGGTATGCCATCAAGTATGATGGAGGATTTGGACGACCTACTAGGGTTGAAGTAAAGGAGCTTCGTTTTTGAGGTATTTATTACTAAGCCCCTTACCTTACAAAAGAGAGAAAACCTATCTAATAACTTCTGTAGGCCTGCTGGGGTTTTCAATACCAGCAAGGTATCGTCCGCAAAAAGTAATGCGGGGACTTTGACACCTGCTAAGACAGGACCATCGGCATTAATTTCCGATAAAAAGGAAACAACCCTGTTCACGAACAGGGTTGGCGCCAATACACATCCCTGGCGGGCACCTCTGTTCACAGGGATTTTATCCGTTTTTAGTTCCTGGGTGCCCCATCTAATACGTGCAAAATTTCCATCATGCATGCAGACCAGGAGGTTCAAGATGGGCGGTGGAAACCCCATCTCCTGCAAGACTGACCATAAGCAGTCTCGGGGGACCAGGTCGAAGGCAGTCTTCAAATGAATAAATGCTAGATAAAGACCCCCTTTACCAATGGTTACCACCTTCCAGTGTAAAAGTACCAGCCTGAAAGCCTGGTCAATTGTGCCTTTGCATGCCCTAAACCCTCCCTTAAATTGCGAAATAATGTTGTTAGCCAACAGAAGGATCCTCTCCAGGAGGACCCTGCCAACCACCTTCTGTCCAGCGTCGATAAGGCTTATTGGGCGGTAATTGGCAGGGTCCCCCCTGGAGCCCTTCTTTTAGATAGGAATTACTTCCGCTCCCTTCCAGGAGTCTGGAACCGGAGATCCTTCAAGCAAGGCATTGATTAAAAATACAAAATAGGTGGCCCATTGCTCGGCGTCCGCTTTAAATAAGTCACCCGGTATGCCATCTTGTCCCGGGGCCTTGGCTGTTACAATTTTATTTATGGCCGCCACCACATCATTATTCCCTATGCGGTCAAAGGAGCCCAAGGGGGTCGAGATAGATACCATGGGGCAACTTGAGGGCCTACACCTCTCCGAGATCTCCTCTCCTGCATAGAGTCTCCTGAAGTGATCGAACCACTCCCCATCAGTAATATGATTAGGGATTTGGTCAAGGCCACCGTCATTAGATCTTCTACCCAGGGCCCAGAAGAGCTCGCCGTTCTTGGACTGGCTCGCTTTCTTTAGACTAGTCCAATATAATTCTTACCATGCCTTTTTCGCCTTTACAATGGCTCTCCATACTGAAGTCTTGCCAGACGCACCATTATTGTGGGTTTTCACGGCTAGTATTAATGCTGACTTTTTCTTCCTACAATTCTTATTAAACCACTTCTCCAATGACTTGCTACTCGTGGGGCGCTTTTTGCGGCGCGGAACTTCTAAAGAGAGCAAACTCATCTGGTCAATTGTTTCAACATAGATTGTCTCCACCACTGGGGGCCCAACCTCATTCACACAAGCTACTGAAAGCCTAGTGGTCTGATCTCTTAGGATTTCCCCTAGAGCAATATTTTTCTGTTCATTTAGAATGAATTTTGGCCGCTTAAGTAACCTTTTGTAATTAGAAGGTATAATTGCCTTTGTTGGCATCTCAGGGCTAGCGATTGGGCAAGACTCCATGTTTTGCCACAGTTCCAGCATGGAAAGGGATAGAGGGTTATGGTCACTGTCAATAGATGGTATAACAATCATGTCACACAAATATTTCCAGAGCCTCTTAATAAGCATTATATAATCGATTCTGCTCGGACATGACACCCTGTTGTATGTGTTTCCCCCAAAAACATCAGAGGGCGTACGCCCATTAACAGCTCTTAGACCAAGTTCCAACATAAGTGCATTCAATTGAATGACCACTGGCGACCATTTCTTCACTGGCAAGATCGACAGTGAGGGTATTCCCCATCTGGCATCGTCATCATGGGTTCCCAAAATATCATCAGTTGCCAGAGGTTCAAACGTTCAGTTCAGGTCCCCAGCAATCAAGGTAAAAGAGTCAGGGGGCAGGAAAGAAGCACTTTAGACAAGATGGAGATAATTGAAGATTTTGCCCCTCTTTGAGTACCTCTCGCATAAATGTTGAAAAGTTCTAAGATGATACCACCCTTTGTGCCCTTGATTGTTAGTCTCATCAGGTCCGGTGTTGGGCATAGGTGATGGACAATTTTGCAGTTAAGCGCGGCCCTAGCCCAGACCATGAGACCTCCGGATGGGTGTCCACGTCCAGAGGAAATAGCTGGTATATTGAAGCACGAGTAGCCGGGCTTAAACAGTGGCTCAAGACTCCGTGTTTCCTGGAATACTCATAAATCATAGTCATCAATAAAAGTATTCCAGTCCGGAAGAGATAGTTTGCTGCGTAGACCCGCTATGTTCCATGAGACGATTTTAGGGTTCCCAAATGAACCACTGCACAAGGTCAGGCCTTCTTTAGGTAAGTCAAAACTCTGTCCATTCTCTTTATTGTTCCCCAGAGTTACTGGAATAGTAACTGGCAGTTCGGGACCTGGACACAGGGCTGATTTAAGTGGACAGACAGTGCTACTGCTGGGTGAGACAGAGGTGTTTGTAGATACCCCTTCGTCGGCCTGAAGTCAGTCAACGGCCTCCAGACCACTGAACTAATTTTGAATAGAAGTTTGACTCGGGGCTAATAGGGACTCCTGCCTGCCCACACTAAATGTCCTCCTCTCGTTCCGCTGTACTAGTGTCCACCCAATATCTACAGGGGAGAAATAATTGGGGGGATAAAATTAGGATAAGGGGAGCGGCAAGATAGAAGTTCCTGGGCTGTAATATTTCCAGTTGCAGATATACTCCACTGTCCTAGAATCTGTCAAATTAACAAGGACACAATCCCCCCTGATATCCTTAGCCATGTGGCCCACCCAGGACACCCTTCATACCATGAGAATTTTGCTCGAAATGTGTGATGGTAGTGGCCTATGTTTATTCAACCAATCAGCAACTTTATTCCTCAGGGCCATGAATGACTCTTGGCTGGGTTTGTTCAGGACCGGGACCCCTGCTAAAACCACCAGATAAGGGCTTACCTCTGGGGCCAGGTCGATGTTAATTACCCCCTCGGGAACTGGGCTACAAGGTCAACAACTCCCTCTTTCAGCCGTGCTGGTTTACACTGGGTAGAGTTGTTAACTACTACTGACAATAGGGGATTAGTTTGAGGAGCAGCTGGTGCCTGTAAAGCAGTGGTCAGGGCTACTGAGGTTACCTGATCAGTAACGGCGTTCCCTCCCTGGGAGTGTTTTGATGGAACATTGGCCCTCGGTATAATTACCGTCTTTATGGAGTCAGCAATTCCCAATGACGAGAGATCAATCTTACTTAATTGGTGTTCGATCTTAGTTAATCTATCTTCAACTGGGCGAAGATAGCGTTTCAAAAGCTCACCCATTTTGACTAATAAGGGATCCTCCATCCCCACCCCTCGCCCTGGGCTCCCTCGGCTCTTACCCCCGGCCTCAATTTGGGATACCACTCTCTTAGGTATTAGATCTTCACTAGTTCCTGCTGGATTTACAGGAGTAATCACAGCAGCCTGTTCCCCTACGGCTGTGGTTACTCGTGAATTTTGAGATAGCTTCCCTCTCTTTCCAGCAGTATCATTAGTCTGTCCTTGCTTTTTTTTGGAATAGCCCCATGGCGTCTCTCTCGTAGTTGCCTGGTATTGTGCTCTTTAATGGGACTGGCCGCTATGGGGAGCTTAAGGGGTGTTAACAATAGCGATTCAGAGACTGTGGACTGGTCCCCTAATGATAGGTTGTCCAGATCAGGAACTGCCAAGTTCAAATTTGGTGATTCCGGTATGATGGATGTGCCAATGTTGCTGATAGGACCATGGTGTTCTGGTGTCCGTGCATTGGCGATGTACCCCATTGATGACCTTCTGGCAATGGCTAAGTCCTGTGAGACCCGCCTCTCCATTAGCGTAATCCCCTGGTCTATAACTGAGTTAACCCTGACAATAAAATTGTCAATAGTTCCAGTTAGATTTGCATTGGCCGCCTTACTCCTGCTCTCCCTTGCTGCCATATTATACCAGGTAAGAAGTATATTTAACTGAAATACTCACAAACAGGATCCCCAAGTCTAGAGATGAAAGAGGGGTGCCTCGTCCCGTCCTTGACCGGTCTTGAACGGGCTTAAACGGGCTCGCCCTTGGCCCGGGCTTCGCCCGGTTCATCCCGCACGCGTCCCATGACGCGGAGGAACCCTCTCCTTTTTCTGTGCCTCCAGGCGCGATAGTGGGCGGAAGTGGGTCGTGTGCTGCTAGGCAGCCTGGGAGCTGTAGTCTCCCCCTGCTGCGGCCGTGCGATGGTTTGGAGCGGCGGCAGGGGAGACACACAGCGTAGGGACCCCATGTGCGGCAGAATCAGCGGTAGGTCCGTTCGTCCAGCAACACCAACACCAACACCAAAGGAATGATTGGGAAAATCTATTAAAGGGGACTCAGACAGGGAGTAGTGCAGTGAACTAGGGGTGTGGTCTGCTGGGGAGGTGGGATGGGGTCCCTTCCATACATTTCCAATTTACATATATTTCCTGAGATCAACTGGTGGGGTACGGAAGTCCACTGCAACATTACACGGGGGGCTCGCTGAGTGCTACGACAGGGACATGACTCCAGCTGCTACCAAAAATTCAGAACTCATCATTCTAAAATTCATAAAGGACCTTAAAGAGACTCCTACAAAATACCAATGGCGTCAAGGTGCTCTTACCCTGACCCCCTCAAGTTTTTATTTTGGGTTCACCAATCCCCAGGACTGGCTCTGCTTCATTAAATGGCCAGGTACAATATTTTGCTCAGCTTGCGGCTAGCCAATAAAAGCACTCCTCCTGCCACGTTGTTTCACAAAGCCCAGCAGACATACACATTTGCATTTCTTTAATAACTTTGTAACTACTAAATGGATTTACACCAGTTGACAAAAAGGTTGCTTTCTGGACCAACAGTGACCGTTCTGCCAAATTTGGTGTAGAGAAATTAATATGGGGAAAACCATTTTTGTGAAACCCCCTTTTTCCCTAGCTTGATGGATCACTCCAAATTTTTCAAAACAGCAGCTGAAATGAGTGGCAAAATAACTTTGAATACTTTTGCTTTGCGGAACCTTGATGGAGTTGCAACTCTGAATTATTATTTTTTTTAAATGATTTGTCGAGAGACTTTTAAGTTATTGGCAAATGAAACATTTCTCTTCATATGGAAACTAAATCCTAACTAAAACTAGGTTGTGTATATATAATAGATACATATATATATATATTTATATATATATATTACCTACTGGCAGTTACCGGTAGGTAGCTATAGTTAGGACCTAGTTTCCATAGGAAAACTATTTTTTGACCTGACCTGACCTGGCTATAACTATGACGTTGTTTGACCAATCTTCATCAAAGTTCATCAAAACAGTGTCAAGGTAGGTTCTGATTGTTACAGAAAGTTTGGGGGTGATCCATGCAGTGGAGACAGAGAATTTGGGGCAAACAATAAGGGTGTGTTTGTAATGTTAATTTCCATAGGAACCTTTAGCCACACCAACTGAACGGACTTACATCAAAGTGGCAAGGAGGTAGATGTTGGTTCAAGGAAGTGCCTTTTATTTATTTGGTGTAAATCTGTTCAGTAGTTTCTGAGAAATGTAAGTTTCAAATTATAGTGATAACTCTGGTTGTGACGTCTCCATGAACAAAGAGAGCTCGTGCAGGGAAATGCACTGGTATGATTGGCTTTCAACACTTCAACCAGGAAGTGTTGGCAGCCATCTTGAGACTCAGCTTCAAGCCAAGTCCCGAAAAAAATGAAAATAAAGAAAAGGGGTCAGGTACGAATACCCTGACCCCCAAGCCACCCGGCATGGCATACAACCATTTAAAAAAAATGAATTGCAGTGAAGTGGCACTATTTGCAAGTTTGCTACCAAAATATTTTACAAAATCAAGTGCGGGCTGCTGCCCTTGCTTTACAATAACCCCAGGGTGGGCCAGGACCCAGGGCAAATAATGTATGTAGGATGCGGGCACACAGGCCCCCTCCTAAGGCTAATAATAATTTGGGTGGGCCCACTGGACCCAACCGCAGTCCGAGGACGGCCACCTCCCTGGCAATAATTTAAAGAATATGGGGGCCTCACAGATCCCCCTGCCCAGGGGACCACCATCTCACTGGGATTTATTTCAATATTATGGAGAGCCTTGTGGGCCAACTCTACCCTGGGGACTGCCACCTCCCCGGTGCTAATTTCAATATTATGGGGGTTTCGTGACCCCTCTCACAGGTACTGACACCTCTTTGGGGTTAATTTAAAGAATATGCAGGGCCTCATGGCCCCCCGCCCCGGTGATTGCCACCTCAATGGGGCAAAATGCAATAGTAATGGATAGGGGAACTGACCCACCCACACAGCCCCAGGCACCACCACCTCCCTGTTGCACACATACACTAATTAAGAGGGTCTGTTTTGGAACTCCAGTCCTGGCACCACTTCTTCCGTGGGTCCCTGCATGTCCCTGTGGAACGCCACCCCCCAGGGACTGCTCCCGCCATGCCATAGCAAACACTGCTCCGCTTAATTGAAAATGCTCTAGCTTGAATGAAGCAGAGCAGAACTGCTTTTGGACAGAGGGAGCAGCATGTTTGCAGCTCCCTCTGTCCAAAAGCAATGCTGTTTCCACAGGAGATGGGGAGCTGGCAGGGACCACAGGGGCATTGAGGCTCCCCCCAAGGTCCCTGGAGCTGGCCATGCCACGGGGATCTGGTCCTCAGGGCAATATCTGCCCAGATAGGGGAGCCACGCTGGTGCTACTCCCCATTAAAAAAGATGTTGAAGGCCTGCCTAGGGGATGGGGTCCTCAGGTCAAAATAGGCCTGGGAGGGGGACACGATGCCCCCTCGTAAGGATTTTTAACATAGATTTTAAATGGGCGTTCCCCAGGGGATGGGGTACCCTGGCCCAAAAACAGCCCTGCAGGGGGGCCCTCAGCCCCCCTCCCTTTAAAATAAATAAAAATAAAGGCCAGGCTGTTGGAGATGGGGTCCCCAAGGCTAAATTCGACCGGGTGGCTGCACAGCCCGCTCCTGTTTTATGAATACATTTTGCATGTCATTATTGATAAATATCACTGACATGCAAAGCGGGGCCCAAGATGGTCGCTATCTCCTACTAGCTGTTGCAAACTGGTGTTAGCGGCAGCTAGGTAATAGGGAGATAATTTTATCTCCGCTTTCTTGGCTTTTAAAGCCAAAAAAGCGGAGATAAACCCCCTTGATAATATGCCCCTATGTTTCCGCTTTTTGGGCTTTTAAAGCCAAAAAAGCGGAGATAAACCCCCTTGATAATATGCCCCTATGTTTTTAATGTGTCTAGATGAAAGGTCCCCCAGAGAAGAAATTATAGGAAACTACGTGGCTATCTCTAATTATGTGAGAAAAGCACTCACTGTTGAAATAAAAAGGAGTCATGCTAAGAAACAAGGATGGTTAGACACTGATTGCACAAAGGCATATACACGATAATGAAAAATAGGGAAGATATAAGAGAGGCGAGAAGAAACTATAGAACAGCTCTAAAAGCAAAAAAGACCGCATTAATGAAGGAGGCATGGCGCGCCCTGCGCAATGCCTCTGAGTTACGAGATTCTTCTGCCTTTTGGAAGGCGTAAACTCGCCTTTTTTAGCTGAGAAGGATAAGGCCTCCATAGAGATTGCCATTACTGATCCTGAGTGGGGACAGCATTACTCGACGCAGTATAGTAATTCCACAATAGACCAACACAAGACCCTATCTAATATGGAGACCCTGGAACAAGAACTACCAATGGACTTTACACTTAGGGAAGTTATAACAGCAATTAACTCAAGCCTGGGTGGTAAGACTCCAGGGCCTGATGGTATACCTGTAGATCTTTTTAAATTGAATGTAGTTTTATGGGGGGCCACTTTTAACACAGGTTCTATGTAGTGCATGTGGTTTTTTTATCTACTTGGTACGAATCTATTATCGTGCCAATTTTTTAAAAGGGAGATAGGGCGAACCCAGCCTGCTGCCGCCCGATCTCACTGTTGGACTCAACAGTCAAGATCATTGGGTGGATTTTACTAGATAGAATGCAGACATGGGCGGAGGAAAAGAATGTGATAAGTGATCTCCAATGCGGGTTCCGTAAGGGCTAGGGTACAGTTAAACAGGGTCTTAATTTACATATCATATTGTATAAATACACTAGAGCCAAAAAGGAAAGATTATTTTTGTTGACCTGATGTCAGCTTTTGACTGCATCATACATGATAAATTGCGGTCAATTTTGCAAAGTCTGGGGGTTGATGTTTTAATAATTACTTTTTTATAGTAGCTCTATTCAGGGGCAAAGGTTAACATTTGCTATGGGTTGGGTGGAGAATGCACTAGTCACTTTAATGTAAGGAAAGGTGTGAGGCAAAGCTGTGTCCTTGCCCCATTCCTCTTCACCCTGTATATAAATAATCTGAAAACTATTTTAGTTAAAGAGTGCAGGGATCTACAGATGGTAGCGGAGCGTCCAATCCATTCACTCTTATATGCAGATGATGCAGTTTTAATGGCCCGTACACCTCTTGCAATCCAAAGGGTTGTGAATTTCTTTTCTAATTTTATGACAGAGCTTGGGCTCTCGATTAATTGCTCTAAAACATTCACTTTTTTTTTTATTTTTTTTTTTTAAGTTTTTATTTTTCTTTACCAACAAAGGCACATTTCAAATTACACACATACCTTTACACAATTTTACAGTAATTTACTCGTTTTCAAATTTTGTAATACCTTATATCTACTTAAGGTTTAATACAACTGAGCCATAAGTCAATCGACTTCATACATTTACGGGGAAGAAAACGAAAGAAAAAAAAGTAGAGAAAACAAAACCATTCCCCCCGGATTTTTCCCCAACCGTCCCCTAGTCAGCTTTTCTTTGCTTCTCTTTCCATTTACTTAAAGGTTCTCCCCAGTCGTTTTCCTTTCCTTCCTTTTCGAGCATAAATGTTTTCCTCTATCTTATGGGCATACAACGTGGTCGCCAACCAGTCTTGAAATTTAGGGGGGTTTTTGTCTAACCAAGCCCGGGCTATTGTCAGTCTGTAAACTGCCATTAATACAAACAAAAATTCGGCATGTTGCTCCTGATCCTGTTCAGCCACTCCTAACATAATACAAGATGGTGTAATACAGATCCCAATCCCCAAAGATCTTTCTAGGAATCCCTCTATCTCCTTAATCAATGAGTGTAGCTGTGGACATGTTGCAAAGATGTGAATGCTATCAGCTTCCAGCTCATTACATCGAGGGCAATTTATTCCTGTGTTCCCGCCCCATTTTGCTATTTTCTCAGGCGTATAATAGAGAAAATATAATGTTTTGTAATGCTGGGACTGCAAAGAGGCAGCGCTTAAAATTGTGCAGCCTAAGTTTAAGGATTCATAGAATAGATTGCAATTAACCCCCAATTTGTCTGCCCACTTCATACTATATTTTTCTAAATCATCCTGCTTTTCTTTCACCAAGGCTGCATAGAAAGACCTGATTGTGCAATCCCCTGAAATCCTAATTTTCTCCATTATATCTATTTTACTAAAGCCTGCGGGCCCTCCAGATTTATTCTTTAAAAAGCTTCTAATCTGCAAGTACTTGAAGAAGCCCCTGTTGCCTATACCATATGCCTTTCTCAGATGTGCGAACTGCTTAAAGCCTTCCTGATCAAACAAATCCCCTATTTGCGTAATTCGATTCGCTGCCCATTCTAGCATAGTTTGATCAGCAAATATTCCCCCGGGAGCGATCTGTTATTGAGCAACAGGACATATCTATTATATCTCCCCATTTTGACTTTCTTTAAAAAGGCATTCCATATCGTAACTGCCACCTGACAGTTTTAAACCTAGTTCTTTTAAAATAACTGGAATCTGTACATTTTAGAAAGCAATTACAAGCATTTGGCCCAAGTACAACAGTATAGATCTTCGTAGACATATCTTCTGTTCTTACATCATCAGCATTCCCCCCAATTAGTCCCTGTATATATTGCAAAACAGTAGCCATGTAGTATAAACGAAAGTCAGGTGCACCCCATCCCCCTTTTTCCCTAGGTAGCGTCATAAACCTATAAGCCCTCCGGGTCTTACCATGAGCCCAAATAAACCTATTACATATGGCTTCTATACTATTGAACCAGCTGGATTCGAACAGCAGGGGTATAGCCCTAAAAAAATATAAGAACTTAGGAAAAATCATCATCTTAATAATGTTTGTGCATCCCACCAGTGATAAGTGTAAATTATTCATTCTTTCCAAATCCCTTTTTACAGTAGCCAACAAGGGGTCCAAATTGCTTTTAACAATCTTGTCTATATCTGCTGTAATTCGCACTCCTAAGAAGGTTGCTGCTTCCACCACTCTATCGTCATTACATATTGCCCACTGGTTTTTAACAATCTGGGTTTTGGTGCTATTCAGGCTATACCCTGAGAATTGTCCAAATCGCCCCGCTTCAGCTTCAATTGTTCTAATAGCTACTATAGGTTGTGCAGTCAGGATAGCCACATCGTCGGCATACGCTAATGTTTTAAATCTACAACCATTCAGAACTAATGGCGGAATTTGATCATTAGCTTCTAATTTTCTTATGTAAGGATCAAGATATAAAGCAAAAAGCAGAGGGGAGGAGGGACACCCCTGCCTTGTCCCTCTATGGATTTTGACTGCAGTTGATTGCCCTCTGTTGACCCTTATTTTGGCAGTCGGATTTATATATAGAGTCTGTAAGGCCTTTATGAATCCTTCCCCTATGCCATTCCACCTCAGAACTTCCCATAAGTATCTCCAGGAAACCGTGTCAAATGCTTTTTCAGCATCTAAAAACAGAGCAGCCGTAGGATCTTTTAGAGTGTTTGCTGCATCAAATACCGTGATTACTTGCCTGGTGTGTTGAGTCGTTCCCTTTCCTGGAATGAAACCGTGCTGTGATGGAACTACCAGTGTTTCTATTACCCTTGACAGTCTTTTTGCCAGAATTTTGGAGAACACCTTAACATCTGCGTTCATTAAAGTAATAGGGCGGTAGGACCCCGGAGCGTCTGTGGGTTTGCCCTTCTTAAGAATCACGATTATATCTGCTCCTCCCCATGACTCTGGAACAGACTCACCCTTTTGTGCTAGCAGCATCACGTTAAACATTTCTTCTAATAGTGATGACTGAAAAGTTCTATAAAATTCTACTGGCAGCTGGTCCGGGCCAGCTGCTTTCCCAGATGGTAAATCCCTCAGGGCCTCAACCAGTCCATTCAACTGCAGTATCTCTTCCAGACTATTTTTGTCTTGCTCTACTATCGCTGGGGGCTCTACCTCACTTAAGTAAGTTCTTATATCTTCCTCCTTCTCCTGACCGTCCTGTGTTTTTAAAAACTATCCATGTAAAACTGTTTAAAGACCTCTCTAACCTGCTCAGGTTCCTTAACTATACCCCCCTGAGAGTTCTTAATCTCCTTAATATCAGCCAATTCCTCCCTTTGCCTGGCTCGTACAGCCAGTATGTGTCCTACTCGCTCGCTAAGTTCATAAACCTTTTCTTTATTTGCCATATATCTTTCCACTGTCTTTTTCGCCATCCCGTCCAGGGCTTCCGATTTAAGGGCTACTATTTTTAGTAAGATCTGGTCAATTGGGGAGTGTGAGGATACGGCTAAAATAAGTGCTTCTTCTGCTTCCCTAACTAATTTAATATCTTCTTCAGCTTTTGCTTTTAATTCTCTCTGCATCTTAATGACATAGCTCAAAGTTTCCCCTCTTATGCCAGCTTTAAAAGCATCCCACACTATCCCTGGTGTTGATGTGCCCTTATTTATCTCCCAATATTCCTTAATCCAGCTGCTCATTCTATCCCTATAGCACTGATCCTGTAGTAGTGATCTATCAAAAGTCCACTGTCTCAGCTCTTTATTCCTCTTTTGTCCAATTATTACAGTTAGTACTAATGGGTTGTGGTCTGATATAATCCTCGGTTCCCTATCTACCTTTGCTCTATCCATCAGGGTTCTCGAGATTAAAAAGTAATCCAGCCTAACCAGTATTTGGTGGGGGGCTGAAAAAAAGGTACTCCCATCTAGGTCTGGATGACATTTTAACCATGGGTCTTCTAACGAATTATTCCTTACCATATCTGATAAGGCTCTATGAGTCCTTTTTTTCCTTCCTGAGTAATTTCTACCAGGATCTAAGAAGCTGCTGTCTGCATCATGTATATTCAAATCCCCACATAGTATGATGGGTTCTGGCCATTGCACTAATTCTGTATCTAGATATTGAAAAATCTCAGGATCGTCTCCTGTGGAACCGTAAACCGAGACAACCGTGATAGTTTCCCCCCTAAACACTAGTTCAACTATAGCCCATCTACCCCATTGATCTTCCTTCTTTCCTTTTACCTGCGTATCATATCTCTTACCTAGAATGGCCACCCCCCTCGTTTTAGTATTTTGATTAGTTTTCACTAATACATTAAAACCCAGTTGTTCTAGCAGATAAACCTTAGTACCTTCAACATGTGCTCCTGAAGACACACTAAATCAGGATTCAGCGATTTTAAAAGGGCAGTAGTTTTAAGCCTTTTATTTAAGTCATTTAGTCCACAAATATTTATCGAGACTATCCTACAAGTCATTATAGTTCAGATTTTTCCCTCTCCCATTTCCTGAATTTAATTGCTTCGTTACTTCCTTACCTTCAAATTTGAATACAAAACTATTGTATACCTCATCCAACAAGTCTTTCTTTACTCTACTGCGTGCATTGTGCTTGTACTTGTGCTTGTGCCCACCACCTGACCTGTCTTCCCCAGCCCCAGCCTCCCCTCCCCTCCCTCCCTCTGTCTCCCTCCCCTCTGGATCCCACCCCCCCTTACCACAGGCAAATAGGTCTATCTGACCTATATGTGGCCCCTGTAGTCTGCAGAGTCGCTACTCTCTCCCACCCTGTTTCCACAACTATCACCTACTCTGTACACCTTTGATTTGCTGTTACCTTTACGGAGTTTTTGGTGGACTATCTGTTGGTGATTTTGGCGGGGTTCTGGGTCTGTTCTCCTTTCTTCTATCTAAGTCCGAAATCTCTACAAGATACTCCCCCGCTTTTATCTCTGATGTGAACATCCTTGTATACCCCTTCCTTATTACTTTCAACCTTGCCGGGAATAACAAATAGGCTTCCGCCCCTTGCTTTTGAAAGGGAATTATCATCTGCCTAAGCTTCCACCTTCTTTCCACGGTGACATGGCAGAAATCAGTTCTGGCAAAAAAAGTATTTCCGTCAACAGTCTTTCTAGCATCGGGTCTAGCTTTGTCAATTATTTCTTGCCTTGCTAAAAAGTTCCCCAGAAAAACCAACATAGCCCTTGGTAGTGCCTTCTCTTGCCCCCCACGGTTTTTCTTTATGAACATAGGATATCTATGGGCCCTTTGTACTTCAAGTTCCCACTGCCATTTCGAGTCTGGAAAAGCTTCTGACAATATTTTAATCACATACCCTCTAGGGTCCTGACCCTCCCGCCCTTCCTCCAGTCCCAAAAGTCTTACGTTGTTCCGCCTTTGGCGGTTTTCAAAGTCTTTAAACTTCCATTGTAAGTCCTCTACCACCTTTTCTTGTTCCGCCTTAAAAGACTTCCAATCTGTCACCTCATCTTCCACTCTGCTAGTCCTTTCTTCCGCTTGAGTTACTCTTACTTCGACCTCTTCCTGTTTTCTGCTTACTCTTCTGAGAGAGGCTTGTAGCTTCTTTGTGTCTCTTTTCGCTCTCCTACTTTCTGCTCTGGCCTCAGAATGCATCTGCTTCAGAGTTCCAAATAGCATTTCCAGCGTTACATTTTGCGGTTTACCATTTTCCCCATTTTCACCCTCACTTTGATCTCTTTCCTGATATGTCTCTGATGTAGCCGAGTAGTCCCAAGACAATTTCTTGTTCATGCTGCTTCTAGACCCTCTTCCATCCCTTCTGACTCCAGCTCTCTTTTTCTTCTTGGTCGTTTGATCCCTAGAGTCCTTACTTGTATCAGAATCTAATGACTGATCCGTGCTGCTCCCCTCTTCCTCGTTTTCCGGTCTGCTAATATCTGTAGTGTCAGAGCCCTCATTGACTGAAAAGAACTCGGGTGAGCCTCCCCTAGTACCTCTATCATTTCTTCCTCCTTTGCCATTCTCCTGGTCATTAACAAGATCCTGCTGGTCTCTTAGGCTCTGTGTACTCCCCCAACTTGGGCTGATATGCATTAATGTTTTAGTACTCAAAATTAGTTCGACATTTTTCAGAGCATCTAGCATTTGGCTATTGTTGCGCTTTTCCAGCTGTTCTAGCGCGTTACCTTTTAAATCAGCTTTCTCCTCCCCGCTCGCCTTCTCGACATCTGCACTCTGCACCGCTTGCTGCGTGCTGTTTCCCGCAGCCTTCCGTGGTTGCCCAGCAACCGGGCCCACGACGCTTGCGTCCTCGCGGTTTGCTGTTTCTCCGACCTCTCCGCTAAGCCCGGCTGCCAAATTCGGAGATTCCGTCTCAGTCTGCTTTACAAATGGAACTCCACTCGCTGCACCGGACTGCCGGAGATCGGGCGCCTGCACCTGAGCCATCGGGAGTATCTTCGTTGTGAATGATTCCGGTAAGGTTGATTGTCTCAACTGTTCCTTTGCTGCCAGCGCTTGAGCTCGCTGGCTTTTTACTTCCGTGTCCAAAATTACCTCCCTCGCAGCTTTGCTCGCCACGAGACGGGTCTCTGTTTTAGCCTCAGCCTTCTTCTCCTGTTTATCCGTTTTTTTAAGCAAGGCACTTTTAGCGGATCGGGTAATCTGCTCCATCTGTTTCTTAGCAGCAGTGGCTGAGACTTTTGGAATTGCGCCTTCTCTTACTCCTGGGCCTTTAATCGACCCTGTTGGTTTATCCTTGTCCATTTTGCTTTTCTGCGACATTCTGTGGGTTATTTTAGCGGCGGTGATTTCTTTCCTCCAATAACCAAGGAAAGCTGCCCCCGTATTAGTAGAAACTACCCTGAGGAAGCCTGCTGAAAAGCGGGACAGCAGACCAGCCAGCATCCACATCCCCGTATTTAGAAATCCAGTTCCATCCTAGGGTGGGAGAGAGGAGAACTAGCGACTGTCCTCTACAGAGCTACAGCGGCCATCTTGCCCCGAGCCGAAATTTGGACAACGACAGTGCTCTAAAACATTCACAATGAATTGTGTGGCAGGGGAAAATAAAAGTATTAAATCTATCACTATTGATTCTAGGCCAATAGAGTGTACAAAAACAGTTTCTTATGTAGAAATTGTATTTGACGGGTGTGGTTCTTGGTTAGAGGCAGTTAAGATTAGATGCCTACTGTTTGTTAAGTCACTAATGGCATTATCAAACTTTAGCCGTAAACTAGGCAGACGCCCTACAGTGGAAATATTGCACATCTATAGGGCCAAATGTGTGGCAATAGCCACCTATGGAGCATCAATATAGGGCTACGCAGAGGTACACACATTGCAAATCACAGAAAACACATTTTTTAAATTTCTTCTTTCCCTTCCCGATAGTACCTCAAATTACATCTGCCACCAGGAATTTGGTATGCCATATTTGGAGGACATGATTAAGATCCAACCGGTCCTCCTTTGGCATAACTTTTGGACATCGGATGCAACTGGTTTTATTCGGGATATACTAACAAATGCGCTGGGGATGGATGGTGCCAAACAAATGATATGGCTAGAATATGTGAAAACATTCCTTTTAAAGTTAGGACATCTGGAATATTTCACTGACCAACATTTAATGTGCAGTGTCTCAAGAAAATCCCTGAAGGACAGCTGCAGAGTGACTACTGAATTGAGGAAACCTAGGGTACAAGCCCAACAGTTAACTTTGTTGTCCCCAACAATACAGCCATACTTATTAATAATAGTTGGTGATTTTGATCGTCTTCTGTTGACACATTTTAGGGTAAATATTTTACATTGATTCTTAAGTTTCCCCAAGGTAAATGATTGTGCAAGAGTTTTGTGTAAGTGCCCATGTGATGATATCTCTGTACAATCTACTATTCACATTTTTCTATTTTGTAGGGATGCACCAAGATGGAGATGGATAATCCCCGTCCTAAAGAAATTGGGGCTGAAACAGTGTTGACCTGCATTTTTAGCAATACAATACCTAGAGAATTAATATGCTATTGCATCAGTTATGTTTTTTAATTTACGGAAAACATTTATATTGTAAACTGTGAATATGAATTCAAATGCCACTGAGACCTCCTTATTTTATGAATTATATTGAGTTTTTATGATTATTACTTGCAACCATTATGTATTTAAGTGGCAAAGAATTGAATGAGTATTATTGTGCTTTTATGGTTATTTGTATTATAACCGAATTAAGACCTTTGAATTGAATTGAACCTGTCTCTCTCTAACAAGAACTGTCAGGATCTTCCCATAGGATGCATAAGGAAAGCAGAGAGACCTTTGGCTCCATTCATGACAGAAGGGTTTCTTTGAAGACCAGGAGGATAGAAAATAGACCTAACTGGGAGGAGTCTTGCTAATAAGGGAGTCAACCTTGAGTCATCTAGAGTGGGCCCACTGAACATACACCCTTATGGATAATAAAATGAAATGCTAACTTATCTAGTGCCAGTGTGAACAAGGAACATATAATACAATTCAATGAATTAATCAAAAACAATTATTTTGATCTGCAAAGTTTTATTCACTGTGGGATCCAGTGTAATGAATACACGTAGCATAGCAAACAGTCACCTGTATTGGAGGTCATACAGTGCCCCAGGAGGGAGAAGGGAAGTGATAGTGAAGAGGTAAGGGAAGTGGTGGGATTATGTGACAGTAAAATCAATCTTTCAATGAACTTTTCATGCTATAATTCGTATAGCAACAGCTGCCATAAAAAATGGCGACATTATTTTTGGAAAGGCATACAACACACGGTACAGTGTATATACAAAATATTGGCGTGAGGTTGCTGCAATTGGACAAACAGTTGACGTTTCGACCCTCTGAAACTGCAGGAAAAGTTAGCCTTGCTGCGGGGTCTTCATCAGGACCAGGGGGAGGGGCAGGGAACCTAATGAAATGGGTATAATAGACTAAAGTTAGAGGGTTGCTACTCCAGCCTCTAATTATCACATAGGTAGATTTAGGCGTGGGACAACATCCTAATTAGAGTAATTAAATAAACGATTAAATGGGAATTTGATACAAGTCAAGAATAAAGTATAGAAAATAACGAGGTTTGGGCATGTCCAGAACATGGAACAGAGTCTGAACCCAGTTAAATGCAAGGGTCAGGGCGCCTGAGTGGGGAAAGCGGCACGATACAAGGCGGCCAACCACTCACACAATAAGGCATGCATTGATTGAATTTACCTAGAAAAGAGAACTTGGACTAAAATTAAAAAAGGGGTCATGGAAGAGCCTAAAATATATTGAATTTAGGCTGTCCCAAATTACTCCCATATATAATGACAACAGCGTGAGTCAAAGATTAAAATGACATACCACAGGGTAAAAGGTCCTCCGTGTGGTCTTGTGGGTAATTGGGCCAACAACGGTATTAAAGCTGCACCTAAAGTAATGAGCATACACTGATTACAGGTCTGTATTCGAGGAGGACAGTCACAAGAGAATCACAGCGATATCCAATTGGATACAGAGAAGTGATGCTTACCAATAGCGGCGTCATGCACTCAATCCGTGTTCGGTAGATTCAGACATCGTAGGGAATTGATCCAAAGTTCGTCTGATGAGGCAAAACAATGGGACCATGAGAAAGCGAATCACTGTTAAATGATTTAGGGCGGAAGGTGGAACAGGAGGGGAGTCATACTCACTAGGTTAGATTTAATCTGGGAGCTTCGTACGAGGGCAGCTGATGTGTGCTGCGTTTCCTGGTTTGGTGAAATAGTCATGGTAACGGATCACGTGGTGGCCGTGAGAGCCGTGAAACGAGAAGAAAGACTATCAGTCTCGTCAATGATGTTTAGTGGAACTAAAGGGGCCTAGGTAGATTGAGGAGTTTGACATATCATCCGTCAATACATTGTCATCCAAGAATAAATAAATGCGAGACCGCATTCAGAGCATTGAGTCAAAATGGAAAACAATGTCGTCTCAAAACAACCAATTAGTATATTCAGGGCGTACCTCTCGAACATGAGGGTAAGTCCCGTCGAGCAGTCAATCAACACATATAATCACAGACCATGTGATACACACCAATTGAACAGTAGCGTACCTCTCGAACATGAGGGTAGGGCCACCTTGTTGAGACCAAGAAATAGTTAGATGGAATTTTACTGGGAGAGGGAACCCTACTCAGGATGGTAAAAAAGGGGGAGGTTCAAGTAAATTCTATAATGAGGAATTTAAAGCATATATGAGCAGACAGACCCATCATGGTAGTGTAGCCAATTGGGAAAATGAGCTGTCAAGTTCATTGAGGCCAGTTTCAATTGAGTTAAAAAAGTAGATCCATTTCAATTCTCGGGTGTTTAGAATGTCAGAGATATTACCACCTTGTGGTCCCATCGTTGCTTTTTCAATGACCAGCCATCGTAGACTTTCAGGGGGATGGGAATTCAACTTGAAATGTTCTACTAGAGGTGCGCCAGGGACATCACATCGGATTCGGCTCATGTGTTGTAGGATCCGTGCTTTTATTTTTTGCTGAGTCTGGCCAATGTAGATTTTTTGACATGGGCATACGATGGCATAGATGATGTTGTTAGAGTTACAGTTGCTGAAGGATTTGAGTTTAACAGTAAGGTGAAGATGTAAAAATTCTTTGGTCTGAATAGCAGAATCGCAAGCCTTACAATGGCCACATTTGAAATGACCAATAACTGGTGGTAAGTTCCACATGGTGTTGATCGTGGGTTGGCTGTCTGAGGATAAGAAGGAGCAGACAACATAGTCCTTAATGCTCTTAGCCTTCTTAAAAGCATGGAGTGGTGTCTCAGGTTGTTTGATATCATCAGATACCAAATGCCAGTGCTTGTTGATGATCCGTTTGATGCTATTGCTTTTAGTATTGAAGGTGGTGACACAGACAATACGGCTCTCTTCACAGTTGGTTCTATCTTTTGATGTTAACAGTTCTTCACGGGGATAGAACCACGCACGTTTGCGTGCTTTTTTCATCAGACGTCTTGGGTATCCCCGGTTTAGCAAGCGGTTCGAAAGATCCTCTGATTCAGAAAAATAGTCGTCTTTATTTGAACAATTCCTTTGTATCCTCAAAAACTGCCCGAAGGGCAGGTTATCGCGGAGAGCTCGGGGATGATGACTATTGTAAGCCAGTAGAGAATTACTCTCAGATGGTTTGCGATATAGTTTCGTACAGAGTCTTCCAGAGTGATGGTAAATTGTGACATCCAAAAAATCGATGGTGTTGCTGTCCGATTGGATCGTAAACTTGACATATTGAGATTGTTGGTTTAGCCAAGTAAAGAAACTGTTCAATTGGTCATGACTGCCGTTCCAAATCATTAAAATGTCATCAATATACCTCATCCAGAGGCCAACCTGGTCTCTGAATGGGTTCGATTGATTAAGGATGGTATCTTCTTCAAAAGCTGCCATGTACAAAATGGGACGCCGCTACGAGCCAGACCACGGAGATTGAGCACCCGACTACAGGTGCTCGGTGGTTACTACCACGAACACCGCGTTCCACTGCAGACCGGTGTCCCCTACAGCTTCACTCTATGCCCATACTGGAGTTGGACATTAGAAAGAGAAAAAAGAAATTTCGCCTGGGAACCATTAGATTCCACGGCGAACGTTCGGTTGACCTTGAACATTTATTGTACCAAGTCCTTGAATTTCTTCAATACCCAGAAAAATGCTGAATTTAACACTGGGATATCCACTGGGCTGACTTATTCGTATCTGATGTGAACACCATTTCTTAATATACGAAGGGTATATACCTTTGAAGAGCTATTGCTATTTGCTGTTCGATCCACACGGTGGGACCAAATAGGTTGACAACTTCAAATTGAACCAATTTGCCCTGACGAAGTTCCACAAGGCTAATGGAACGAAACGCGTTGGCTGTGCCTGTATTTGACAAAAATTGCTAAATAAGGAAGAAGATATACAATATACTATTCTTCCTTTGGACTCTAATTGTGTGCACCTTCCACTTTCTGTTTTTGTATCATGTACAAAATGGCTACATCGGGAGCGAAGGGAGCACCCATGGCTACACCGGAAGTTTGGAGGTAAAAGTTATTGTCAAACAAAAAGAAATTTCGGGTCATCGCGATTTTGAGCAAAGCTACAATGAACTCTGAAGGAACTTGAACAGGTGCAGGACGTTTCTGAAGACATCTGGCTATCACTGTAAGAGCCTCTTGTTGTGGAATGCATAACTACATCACATGTAGCTAGTCTTTGGTTCACCGGATCATAAGGTATACTTTCAACGATGTTGATGGTGTGCATAGTGTCTCGAAGATATGACGGAGTGGACTCAGCAAGTGGTTTGATGAAAAAGTCAATATATTTCCCCAATGGTTCCAGTATGGAGCCGCAACCAGAAACAATTGGGCGACCCAGAGGGTTTGTCATATTTTTGTGGATCTTAGGCAAGGTGTATAGTGTTGCCAAGCGAGGATGTTTATTATTCAGAAACTGAAATTCATTCTCAGACAAAAAGCCTACATCGAGACCTTCCTGGGTTACTTCTAGAATCTCCATTGCGATGGATCTGGTGGGGTCGGACCTCAATAGTTGGTAGCAATTGTCATCCTGTAGTTGGCATAGAATCTCAGACTTGTAGGCAGATAAATCCTTTATAACAATGGCAACACCCTTGTCGGCAGGCTTGATCACGACTTGTTGGTTATTTGCCAATGACTGTAGGGCTGTCTTTTGGGGTTTACTGGTGTTGTATCGAACAAAGGTTTTATCTTGAAGAACTCGTTGCACATCACGCCAAACGACAGCTTCATAGGCCAGGATCTGATTCGACATACTGTTGGCATATGGAACAAGAGTTGAAGGAGGTCGCAGGCCTGTGACAGATGACTTGAACTGTGTTTCCGCATTGCGGAAAAAGTACTTCAATCGGATCTTCCGGAAGAATTTGTAAAGTTCTGTTCTTATGATAAAATTATCTGGATTATACGTAGGGATGTAGGATAGTCCTTTGCTAAGTACTCGGAGTTCTGCATCAGTGAGTGGTTGTTTGGAGATGTTCACCACAGGATTCAAGGTTTCAATTGGTTCTACCAGCGGTAGGTCTTGTTGCGAGTCACTCTCTCGCCGTGTTGTTCGGGTTGGAACCGAACTTGTTTCGAAGATTGGCCTCGTCCTCCGTCCCAGTTGGTTTGATTCTGCTGGGAGCCACGTTGGTTTTGACCGCGGGCCATGAATTGCCTCTTCCTCGTGGGGGTCGCCAAGATCCCCGACCTTGTCCTAAAAAAGGAGAAAATTGTTGGGGTGGGTAGTTGTAATCAGGATATTGGTATTGGTAGCTAGGACCTGCTGAGTCCTGTTCTCCCTCGGAGCTGTAGGACGAGTCGAAGAAAGTTGGAAAATTGTGTCTACCTCGGTAAGTTCCACGCCCTCTATTAGTGAATCGACCCTGTGTGTCTTGTCGGTAGTAGTCGTCCTGTAAGTATGGGTATGTCTTTTTTTTATCGTATAAACGAATATCACGAGCCAGTTTTTCAAGTTTGCGAGTTTGGGTGGTTAAGTCAAAATCTTTGAGTGTGGCTTCCAAATTGGTTAACGTATCCTTGGCGCTGGCAAAGTTGGTATCAGCGGCAATTTCAGCTTTCAATGCCTTGATTTCCGCAGTGAGTTGTTGGACTTGTTCCGCAGCCGTTTCAACGCCCAGCACCATCCAGTGGCGCGAGCAGTTGTTTGAGATGTGACTAAATCCTTCTCTAAATTTCGGGACTTCAATGAAGATAGCCGGTTCAATTTTGATTTGTAGTCCAACCGGAATTATGTTCTCTTTGAGATACCTAGTGAGTAAGTGGCCATGCCACCGTGTCCGTACCAATTTCTTCTCCAGGCGCTCGAGACGAGAGATTTTATCCTTTAATGAGAAGTCAATTGATGGGATATCAGATGGGAAAAAGATATTATCGGGATTCTCCAACAGTTTGTCTATATAGTCCTCAGAGTAGGACAAAAGTTCTCTTTCTACCATATTGTGATATCAAAAAATAAATAAAAGAAAAGGAAGGAAAAAACCTCGCAGACAGCCGTCTGCTCGAAGTAGGTTATAGAAGAGGGGGTTACCCAATTGTAGTCACTGGGACCTGGGTTCAGTAGGTACTAGGAGGAAGGGGTCCCAGTGTGAACAAGGAACATATAATACAATTCAATGAATTAATCAAAAACAATTATTTTGATCCTCAAAGTTTTATTCACTGTGGGATCCAGTGTAATGAATACACGTAGCATAGCAAACAGTCACCTGTATTGGAGGTCATACAGTGCCCCAGCAGGGAGAAGGGAAGTGATAGTGAAGAGGTAAGGGAAGTGGTGGGATTATGTGACAGTAAAATCAATCTTTCAATGAACTTTTCATGCTATAATTCGTATAGCAACAGCTGCCATAAAAAATGGCGACATTATTTTTGGAAAGGCATACAACACACGGTACAGTGTATATACAAAATATTGGCGTGAGGTTGCCGCAATTGGACAAACAGTCGACGTTTCGACCCTCTGAAACTGCAGGAAAAGTTAGCCTTGCTGCGGGGTCTTCATCAAGACCAGGGGGAGGGGCAGGGAACCTAATGAAATGGGTATAATAGTCCACTTGTTCACACTGGGACCCCTTCCTCCTAGTACCTACTGAACCCAGGTCCCAGTGACTACAATTGGGTAACCCCCTCTTCTATAACCAACTTATCTAGTGGAAATCTGCTTTCCAAAATGTATCTCCAGAGGGTAGTGTGCCCAGTAGTCACACACTTTAGGGAGAACTGGTATTGTAAACAGTTTGCTACATTTGATACTGCCAGTAGTACACCGCTGCTGCCTCGAATAAATGGCCATACATTCACATCATGAAAAAAACTGCATTTGGTGACTGAGCCCTCATGTGTGTACAGTCATTAGCTGTAATGATATCACAAAAATCCAATGTTTAAGCCATCAGTGGTGCTATTGTGCTGCGCACTGAGCACCTTTAGGTGCAAATTGGCCGCACCTAGAAGGCAAAGTGCAGACCCAATGTCCAAAAGAGAAAACACACTCAAGCACACACAGTCCAGTTTGTACAGCTAGATCTCTTCTTCTTAAGGTTATGTTATAATGATCAAATCCAGTCCACATAAGTCAAATTCTTTCATATTGTTTTTTTATAATGTCCAATAAACACCGCAGCTGACATGTGTTTCATCCTCTTACACTTTTTCCAAGGCTATAGAGACAAGTCCATACTGTTCCTACAGTTTCTTCTATTCTTACAGTCTCTTAGATGGCCTTGTGCAGCCCCAGAAGCTGTTGAATGGTGGACTTATCAGGGTCACGCCACTTTTCCCCAAGAAATACTGAAGCAAACACAAGTTGAAGAACTATATCAAGATGTTTCCACCACTGGGACAACCATTATTCAAAGGCTCCCTATGGACAAGCCAAAAAGGTGCCTGGAGAGCTGCGAGACCGCACCTCCAGCCTGTGGTCGCTGGCCTCCGCGCGAAGGGACGGGCACCAGCAACACTTGGGTGTTCATCCCGGCATAACGGAAGGCCTTCATGGAGACGAGCTTGGCCTTTACCTGCGGGGTCCGGACAACTATCGAAGGGCCCACCACGCTCGGCTCAGCCTCATTGAAGCCCATCAGCCAACCTGTGGTAAGAGATCGGGGGTGCCCTTGACCCCTCCCCCATCATGAAGACACACAGTTTTTGCCCCCTCACCCACTGGGGGCCGGCGACAGTATCCTCCCTTGCTCCCATCAGAGACAGATACGGAATGCGCAGGAGCGATAGGGCAGAGAGCTGCTCCACGATATGCTCCAGAATACTCTCCAGGTATTTTATTATTTTCTTTTGATTCATTAGTTTTATTAAAGAACAGCCTGACTTCAAAATGGCCACCAAAAAAGACGCCCAATGCCTCTTCCTCAGCTACCCAGTGGAGGTTATGGGGATTCGTTGCTCAGCTGTCTGATTAGCCACTTTGACCAACTACTGTTTTTGGCCATTTTTGGCTCACTGAGAAGCTCTCTCTGGGCTGTGCCTGACCTCAAGATGTCAGCCAGGGCCATTCCTGCTACCACTGTGGGCTCCCGAGTCTTTAAGGCACTCCCAAAGCTATGCCCTTGCACAACAAACCCCCTCACTACAAACCCCCCCTCGTGTGACAAACTAAAATGCAAACCGGCTGTTACTAACTCCAAGGTCAGTATCCCTTGCCTGACCCCAAGATGGCTGTTATAGTGTTCCCTACCATGTCGTGCTACTCCTCTGAGGAAAAAAACAGACTTTGACCAGACCTCAAACACATCCCCAATCCGACCTATACTTCAGGATACCGAATCTGTGAACCTACCTCTGACCGTGAAGACCTAGCTGTTTGGCTGATGCCCGGTAAGGCTACTTGTTAGCTATTGAGGAGATGGGCTTTCGGACTACCCCTCCGGCCCTCACTTACCCAGCCGGACACTGAACAAGACCCTAATTTGTCTCTCCATCGTACTCTCCCTCCTACCCCTTTACTCCACCCACTATCTCCTTTAGTCTCCAATTATCCCTCCTCTTTGCTCTCTAATTGTTTTCTCTTTGAGACCTAGCCCCTTAACTGATGCCCGGTGGAGCTACCTGATAGCTATAGAGGAGATGGGCTGTGGACTTCCTCCTTGGCCGTCACCTACCCAGCCGGACTTTGGGCAGACTCTCCTTCATCTCTCCATCCATCCTTTCTCCATCCTTTCTCCCTCCTACACCTTTCTCCCTACCCCCTTGCTCTTTCTAATCCCTATCTACTTCGTCTCCCAATGCTCTTGAAATGTTTTCCTGTAACTGATGTAACTTGTAACTGATGTAATGTGTGTTGGATCCTTATGTAAAGCGCTCTGATACCTCCGGGTCTAGCCAGCGCTATATTAAACTCAAATAAGTAAATAAATAAAAATAGACGGAATCGCTCCTATACCTTGCACACATCAATAATAAAGAGACTCTAAATATAGGAGAGACTGTAAGAACAGTATGGACTTGTTTCTATAGCCTTGAAAACGTCCAGGAGGACGAAACACATGTTGACTGCTTTGTTCGTTGGACATTACTGTATGTAAACTTGCCTTTGAAGAAAATAAAAACTATGTGGAAGAATTTGGCTTATGTGGACTGGATTTGATCATTACAACAGAATCTTACAATGAAGTTTTCTACCTGTACAAACTGGATTGTGTGTGCTTGAGTGCTTTTCTCTTTTTGATATGCTCACTTCATAATGTGTCATCACCTTCGGCACTTGCATATTACTGATTGCAGGATTGAGTAGGGATTACATTTATTTATTTATTGGAAACATTTATAAAGCATATTAAATGCACACTTGTACTCCCTGACCAGTCCAAAAGCATTCATGGAGCAAGGCTGTCAAAACACTAGACCATACACCTTACAATGTTGCAGACCATGATGGAACTACTTCCTGATTCTCGGGCTTGCCTGCCATAATGTTATGTGGTGGTAGAGGCATTGGTTTCCAAAACTGAAATACATTGGTTGTCAAGGAGTCTGAAGTGCACATAAAATGCCTAAAACACCTAAATGTAAATACATTATAAAATGTTACAAGTGCACAAAAACATCAACATACACAAAACAAACCTAAACTATGAGGAATTCCTGGTAGAGGAGATGACACAATGGGATTTAGGCTAAATGGCAAATTTAAACTTTTAGAAGATAATTGGCTAATTGAAATGAATGAGATTAGTCAAATAATGGATAAAAATGAATAAAAACATTTTATAATGTGTAAAGTCATTGGTGAACAGAATGTTTGAGAACTTGGGTGGCAATGCTGAGTATCTGAAGTGGAGGATAAAACCACTGGTTCTGCTAGCTAATGGAAATCCCTTTGAAATCCATGTGATCTCATTATTGGGACCTGTCTAACGTATCTGTAGTCTATACCTCTAGCATTGTTCTCTTTCAAAGAGGATGCTCTCTGAGTTGCTACTGTACCAATTGTTCTAAAATAACCCAGTGCAAATCATCAGTTGTCTGAGGGTATCAAATGAAATGTGTAGCCAGTTTTGTGGTTTCACTTTTACATCTTATGTTACAGCAATGTTCACAGATTCTGGTATTCACCTTCCTACAGGTCATGGGACTGTAACTGAGTTCACATGGGCATGTAAACATGTAAACTGCTCTCTCTGAATTGCAATTTCTCCAGCTTCATCATTCCTTTTTGTAAGGCTGATCCCAGTCTAGGTCTTTGGTTACTTTTGCCAAGTTAAAGACACTGCATGACATGACAGACTTGTGACTGTCTTAGGGTGTGTGAACTAGACTGTCTTTGAGGCTTGGCAACCTTTTATTTGAAAAAAATATTTTTTCGAACCTCAATGCGCCTGCACATAGTACATGCCAGTCTTTGTTGACAATGTTTCCAACAGTGTTGGTGGCTATATTGTAGGTGGTTAAGCTGAAAAGGCATCGGTCTTCCTTGATCCTGACAAGTGATCCTTAAAAGGCCTCCACTTTTGTTGTCGTTGACCCTTTTGTTAGCTTTAGCAATGATGGGCTGTGCCTCAATTTCATAGAGGGAGCTCTACCTGCTATTTGTAATCAGTGGTGTCACTACAGATCCGTCACAATCTCAGGAACTGGCCGTATGGGAGATTCTCCCATTGAGGTCATGGGTGAACACTATCAAAACAGAGTAGGTTGTTTTTGGATTTGGGCTTAAAGTGCTTAGTGGTATGTAGCCCTCCCTGATCTGCATTTATATTGAGGTGCAGGAAAACTATGCTCACAGAGGAGATGGAGTGGTTGAATTTTAGGTACTGGTTTTGGTGGTTCAACCAAATAATAAAAGCATCCACTGTTTCTCGTGTCCCTTCCCAGATGATTAAGATGTCAACTATATAACGCATCCAGATCTTAATATGGATGACAAAGGCGTTATCAGGTGTCAGGTTTTTGCTTGTTTCAACATTTTTTAACTAAAGGCCAGCCCCACTTGATGCAAAGGTACTATCCATGCTGGTCCAGTGTTTCTGGAGGTATAGGATGTCCTTGAATTTAAAGTTGTTTTCTGTTAAGGCTAACTTTGCACAGAACAGGACAAAATGTTGTGCTGTAATGCAATCCCAATTACTTTAAAACAAGATTTCCTACAGAACCTCCAGTGTCTCATCATGGGGCAGACTAGCATAAAGTCTTTCACTGTCCATGCTCATAAATAGCTGTTTCTCTGAATTGAAAGTGAGGTCTCTCAACAGTACAAAGACATATTTTGTATACTTAAGGTACATGATTTTTTTATTTTGACCAAGTGGACGCAGAAACACATCACACAACATTGATATTGGCTCTAAAACAGACTTTCAGTAGGGTCACAATGGAATATTTGATATTTCTGTGTATCCCCCAGCAGTCTTAAGCACTCTGCCCTGTAATCTATGGAATTCTAGAGGATGATTTCTCCCTCTTTATGAGCAAGATTAAAAGTTATTGTTTGGTTGTGCTTGAGATCATGGAGAGGCTGCCTCTCCTGCCTTGAGATGTTTTTGAAGGTCTTTTATTTATCTTTCATGTTGAGGTTGTCAATGTCCTTTAGCACTGCCTTTTCAAATGTCAGTATCTCTACCAGGATGGTTGGGTTGGGGGTACAGACTTTGACCTTTTATGCAGTCCAGTGTATTGTCTGTTTTATCTGGTATGGTGGTGTTCATGAAGAAAGTGCATCGTTTATGCTTGTGCATAAACTCTGACAGCTCGCTCAACGGTTTGAACTTGTCAAAATGGGGTGACAGGACAACACTCAGACCTTTCTCCATGACACTCTGTTGTTTAGATGAAATCTCACAGTTCCTTAGATAAAAAACTAAGTTTGATTGCTCACCCTGAGGTTGATTCCTTTGTCATGCTTTGTGTAGTCACCCTCTAAGGGTTCTCATCTTCCTCCCATTGAACAGCCCCGCCTGTCTTGCGTCTCAATCCCTGGGGTCCCTGGCCTCTCCCTAAAAAAGACTCTCCTTGTTGTTGGTGAAAGCATGGGGGTCTGTAAGGCATATGATTGAAACCCTAGTTTCTGTAGTGTGGATAAGTCATGGGCGGTGGGTGCATGGGGTATGTTTACATTGGGGGTGTTCCATAATTGAACCATAGTTGGCCTTTCCTACTTATTGATAAACCCCTGGAGGTCTCCTTTCTTCTTGATTTTCTGTTGAGGCCACTCCCTCTTTCAGAGCCAGGAGACCAATCTAAGGCCCTACCATCATTGCCACTTACTTTAGTGCTCCCTACCAGGACATAGCGATACAAAAGGGGATGATGGACGGAGCGTTTGAGCAAATCAAACACTCACCCCCAGTCAACTGATCTGGGTTTAATCCATCACCATTCTTTAGCTCACTCCGCCACCCCGGTTCAGACACGGCCATATGCAAATCAGTCTGACCCTGTGCCTCATGGAAACAGTCCAGCCCGAACTGCCAAGCCATGTCTTCCCTGGACCGGAAAAAGGCATCCGGGGACCGGTTTCGAACATAGTCATCTCTGATGTATCGATATACTCTTTTATGCAAGAACCTTAGTTTTCACATCTGTATTCAGTTTTTTTTTCCTTTTTAGATTTCTTTACGTATTCACCAAAGAAACTGATTTATTTGTTCAGTACTACTCTTTTGTATATGCTAATAGACACATTGAGTTGACGTTTTTATACAAGTGTTACTAATTCTACCAATAGTTCATCTAACAATTTGGTGGCAGTCTTAATTATTAGAATTAGCCAATCATGTGGACTGTGCCACAAAATGAAGGGCCAGTCTTTTGTACAAGTCTTGTCATGTAGGAAGAGGAATGGTTCATTCCTAACTATCAGGGCATGTGGTACCTTGCTCTCCCTCATATACTGAGTCAGTACCAGGCAGTGAATTACTGTTTTGATTTGGGTGGTTTTCAGATCAGAGAGAAAATCCCAATCCTTGTTGGATGTGGTTACATCTGCTTTGCTCAGTTCCTGTAAAACTGGTGTTTAGGCCAGTATTTTCTTTAGATCCTTGGCCGAGAGTGTCAGACCTCTGACATATATATTTAGAATACTGGTTATAGCCATACTACTGCACTCTGCAACAGTACACTATTTTTTGTCTGAAAATACCAGAGTTCTAATTTGAAAAACAACAACCACAACTGTATGCTGCATTACAATGTAAAAATCAAGAGAGGGAAGGTAGAGGAAAACAGAGGTTGCAACTCCCCCGCCCCATATATCGTGTCACAATCAGAGCGTGCTGTAACCTCTTTCCTTACAAGGGAGCACTTTTATGGAAAAAGAGTGTGGGATCTCTATGAGGTAATCTTTCAAATTGCCTAGGCAGTGCCCAAATCAGTATTTATACATGGGTCCATCTGACAAGGTTAAAAAGGGGGCAAAACGTGTTCATTGGAGTAACTATCACTCCTTGGCACCTAAAAGGTGATCAACTAGTTTCTGCCACGTACTCCAATCCAATGACATTCATCAGGATTAGTAGGTCCCTATTAATAACCTTTTGGAAAAGGTGGCTGGTTATTTATTTAATTATTCATATCATGCCACACACATACACTGTACATTACTGTAATAACCTTTAAGGGTTCTTTATGACACATCCTGCAAGCCTGTAGGGACCTTTAGAGGGAGTTGCTATTGTTTTTTTGCTCCTGCTATTCTGTACAGATTTACTATTTTGAGAGTAGTAATTTGTTTTGCACACATTAAAGTACATTTGCTTTTAAAAGAAAATGCACTGCCTCAGCAATGATTTAATGAATGTTATTTGTTGCATTGCTGAAAGCTGAGTTACTATCCCATATCACTTTCCTGGGTAAACCACTGATTATTCTAACTTGTTATGCTGAGGGTCAAGTGCTAATTCGTAGTTTGGTCCATATTTATCAAGCTACTATGCAAGGGGGTGCAGGGCCGATACAAAATCCAAGTGAGATTTATCAAGCCACACAAGTCCACCTTGCATGGCTCTGCATGGCTTGATAAATCTGGAGTAAAACAAGGCAGCGCAAATCGCTTCCTTGCGTTACTCTGCGGCCGAGAGGTGCTCAGTTAATGGAGCATGGGTGTTTCCGGGCAACCACCTCTGGATTAGAGCAGATGCATATGCTGTGATCATTTACAAGGAAGCCTATTATCATCGTCATCATCATCATCATCATCAAAACATGTTTTTTTCAGATGTAATAATTCATAAAACACATTGAGACAAGTAAAAAGATATAAAACAAACAATATAGTTTAAAAACAATAAATATCATTGATCACATAAGAAGTGCCATCGCTTTAGTCATAGGAACGCATGATAAATAGGACACAGAGCAGCATAGACAAATTTAAAAACCAAACATTCAGGGAAACTACAAGTGGAGTACGTCTATGATAAAAGAGCTCATATGAATAAAAAAAAAAGAAGGAAAATACCATGAAAACATTTCAACACTTCATCACTTTTGCACTAAGAATACAGATGAGCCAAGCAGTATGCAAACATGTTGTCATTCCAACAACATACACTTCTCTAGTGTCAGACCGTAAAGTGCGTAGTGCAGTCACATAATACGGAAACCCAAGAATTTACACACAGGTTTTAACCATTGTTTGCTTGGCCTAGCATATGCAGGACATAAAAAGGCAAAATGATGAAGAGTTTCCTCCGCTAGATTATAAGAAGGGCACTTTCAGGAACTACACTATTTCACACCATATTTCTTACAAAAGCAGCAGGACCCTATACCTCAATTTTAAATGCACTTGCAGTGGAGTAAATCCTGAGAGGATATCAAAACACAATTCATAGGCGGGGCTGTCCTTTATAGCTAGGAAATGGTCTGTTAGGCTTCCCACTTTGACACATTTCAGTTCCCTCAGTCACAAATTCTCCCTTAAACAATCTTGATGGTTTCCATTTCATCTGTTGACCAAAGTCTGTGGCGATACATAATAGGTCACGACCTAATGAGGTGGGTATTAGGAGCGATACCCACATCAAAAAGTTGGGGGAGACCAGGAGTACTCTGTGGGAGATTAAGGATCCTCCTCACAAACCTGTTTTCAGTTTTACAAACATCATCAATTTTGGCATGTCCACAAAGTTCTGCACCATACATAGCTGTACTTTTTGCTTTAAAATCATATATCTCCATCGCTGGTGCAAGAGAGCAGGTATGGGCTTTCTTATGCAATTTCTACAGAGCATCAGCTACTTGTTGGAGCTTCAGTGTACACTTTCTAATGTGTGTAGACCAGCTCATACTATGGGTTAAACGGACTTCCAAACACACAAACTCCCATACTTGTTTAAGAGGGATGCCCTGTACCCTAATATTTGCTCTGGCAGTTTTTTTATGAGTTAACTGCCATACATTTATGTTTATTGATGTTGAGCTCGAGGCTCGAGCAATACAAGGAAGCTAAAAAGTGGGCATCTATTGCTAGCAGTCCATACAGAGGTTTAGAAATTAAGTGTGTCATCTGCAATGAGCAATGTCACAATTTTGTGAGGGCCTGATTAGGAGCATAATTTCCAGGGAAATAAATTTCTTGGACTAAGTCATTTATATAAAGAGCAAACAGTCTCAGGCAACACAAAGTCCTGCCAAGCACCAGTTTCAATATTAAAAGCGTCTGTAAGCTCGCCATTGGTGCCAAATCTCACTCAAGCAGTTTTGTGGACAAGCAGGCTGAGTAAGAATGACAGGAGATTGGAGGTGAACACCAATCTTTTTCAAAACTTTCCACAGCTTGACCCTGGGACTAGAGTTAAAGACTGACCCTAAATCGACAAACACCATATAGAAGTGGCCTTTGTTGAGCGTAACAATTTTCCAGTAAAGGCCACAGAAGCGAATTATTTGATCCACCATACTAACCCTTTTTCTAAACACCATCTGCATCTTAGAAAGGATGGAATTGTCCTTAACCCGATCCAGCAAATGACTTAAAAAATACAGGAGAAGAGTTTCTGTGATGTGCCAGGTGAAGATGATGTGCCTATAATTCCATTGGTTGTTTTGCAGTCTTTTTTTTATTAATCGAAACAATCTTAGTGTTCAGCCAATACCCAGGATTTGGACCATCTTCCAGAAGGGAGAGAAAAAGCTGCTGCAATTAGGAGGCCCAGTTCTAAAAAGATCCCTGGGGACGGAGTCAGGGCCTGGCGCTTTATGTGCTGGGAGCTCTGTGATTGCCTTCACAATGACTTTACACTGGAGAATCAGAGGGGCACCTTCACCTAAAAAGGGGCAAGAAACATTTTCCAATTCTCACAGTAGGGGTTGGCTGCATGGATTCTAGGGAACTCATCCACCAAGCCTGTGGTTGGGGATTGTAAATGACACCGGTGGCTTCAATCCATTTGTTATGGGCCACTATCACCCGAAACGATTTGGGGTCCGAGAACAATGTCGGTTAGACAGCCTCCGACCGCTAATCAGAACCCGGTTTACGGCCATAACACAAGCTCCCATAGAGAAATCGGAGTATCCGACTGAACAGTGTTCAGTTGCATCATAATCAGGTGGTTTGAACCGCCGACCGAAGGTTGTTCGTCCCGAGACCGAGACGGTGTCAGCCGGATGCAACCAAAACTTTCCTCAGCTATAATTCCCAATCTGATTTGGCCTGCAAGAGTGCCTCTTTATAGTCCTTCCTGGCTCTAGAAATGTCTTGACTATGGCCAGCTTTTAGGCTCTGTATGAGAATGTGCCTTGACCAGTGGCGTAAAGAAACTTGTGGGGCCCCTCTGAAAATTACATGGAGGGCCCCCACTCTCCGGACCCAGTCACGATCTCTCAGGCCAGGCGCCCGCTGCCAGTGCACAGTGCTGGAGGGACTCCCCTGAAGCTCAGGAGCCCCCGAACTGCGGGGGCTGTGGGGGCTATTGTTACACCGCTGGCCTTGACTTCCTACACTGCTAATGAACCAAGCGCAGCTAGTATGTAACCTTGGAGTCTTGCGAACATCTTGGACTTAAAAATAGGAACATGGTCAGGGGTTCGGGGGGCCGCTAGTGGCCAGTACCCCCAGAGTGTCAACCACCTGGCCATAGATCTGGGCCATCACATTTGGGTCCTTGTAAACAACCTCCCATTTTAGGACCCACTTGTTATTCGAAAGTGTTGGTTCGGCCCCAGATGTTGAAACATTTTCGAAGATGCCTATTATACGAAAACTAGAGGCTACATGTGTGGAATGAGTGCTACTGTCAGTAAAGAAAGGTTCACCTTCTGGATAATGCATAGTCATGGTAGTCCTTTATAAATTAGACAGTACATTTTGAGGTGTGTGTTTTCCTTCCTTGTCTTCTTTCCTCCACACAGTTAGATTCTTTTATTTTGTTATCATTTTTTTTCTGGTGGAAGCACTCAATAAACCAGCTACACACATTTATACAAGTGGATGTTCCAGAGTTTTTTTCGAAATTCTCCATTTAGCACGAAAGGGAACCGATTTGTAATCCTACTCCACCTAATGGCACTCCCCATGATGCTTTTTAATGGACTCGACATGTTTGTTTCTGCTTCTTCATTCACCAAATTCAAACAGCAGAATATGCTGCATTCTGTCTGTCCAAGCTCACAGTGACCTACCACAAAACAAGTATATGGCAGGAAGAAAATATGTAGTTTGGAAGATGGTGTCAGGGAGTTTGTTTCCAAATATATGTATTCACCTGAGGACGTTTCTTAACAAGAAAATCGAAGCATGAATAAAAACGAATCAGAATAAAAATACTGGCCTTTCAGTCGCGTCGCCTGAAAACATCTTAGATCAGACTATCTGACCTTTTTGCCCTTTCTGCCTTTCTCCATTAACAGTGTTAAATATGCCAGAGGCGTACGAATTCATTGTTTTCGGAACAGCGGGAAATACTGTTATCTAAGTTCCCCAATCAATAAAATCTGTGTTTCTTTTCATTTAAGCGAGGTTATTTGTTTATATAAGCGTTTTTTGAATTTATTTTTTCCTTCTCAATCACAACATTCCCATTGTATCATATGTATTTTCTTGCCATTTAATCTGTGTTATACATGTTGTGCCGAATTCAGGCTGCATATAAAAGGATTGCCCTTGTCTTGTGTAGCCTGTCCCTTTTTCTACTAACATCAGCTTCGTATTTCAGAGCAAAATTGATGTTGGCAAAATAGACTCTGCAGTTGATGACATTAAATTGTAGTTAATGGAAGAAAATTGGTTTCCAGTGTCCCAGATTTTTTGATAATATACACACAAAAACATCCATTATTCAGCCTTTTATATGTACTCTTGTATATGGATAAATACAATTTTCGTGCTGTCTTGTGTAAGACATGGTTTCAAAAGAGTATCTTACGGGGTGCATTAAAGAAACCTAAAATGTAAGCTTGGAATGGGTTTCACTTGGTTCTTTGTAGTGTACTTCCACTTGTACGTGGCGAATTCCAGATCTTTAAGCCCTCAAATGAACAATATATTTCCAAGATGCTGTGCCATATTTCAGATATGTTTATTTTTGGCGTAATTTAAGGTACCTCAAAGCAGATGAACAAGTAGAGCAATTAGGGGCTGCATGATGAAAATATTCTGGGGCATATTATCAAGGGATTCATCTCCGCTTTTTTGGCTTTAAAAGCCAAGAAAGCGGAGATAAAATTATCTCCCTATTACCTAGCTGTCGCTAACACCAGTTAGCGACAGCTAGTAGGAGATAGCGACCATCTTGTGCCCCACTTTGCATGTCAGAAAAATGTATCACTAATGACATGCAAAGTGGGCGTGCCAAGATGTCAGCGACTGAAAACAGTCGCTAACATCGCTATCTCCTATTACCAACTTTTGGAGATATTCGCGCTAAGCGCGAATATCTCCTAAAGCTAACACCTGCCCTGAGCAGTTCTCAGCCATGTTATCCAATGGGAGGTGGATAAGATGGCTAAAAACATTAGCTCAGTAATGCCTGAATATCGCAGATTTTTCAGCTATATTCATGCATTATTGCCGATTTTTATCGCATTTGCGATAAACCTTGGTAATACCAAGGTTTATCTGCGATAAAAATAGCCGCAGCTCGGCGAAAATTGCCGCAGCTTAGCGCTAACCAAGCAATAGCGATAAAATTGCTTGGTAGTATGCCCCTCTATCGAAAGGCAGAGATCGAAGTGGGCGGGAACTGAGGGGCACGACGTGACCATACTTTTTTAATATTACAAAACAGTTTCCCTGCTTAATGTTAAAAGCCAACCACTCGACGCTTAATTTCGATATTTGAGATGCCTCAGCTGAAGGTGAAGTGGGAGAGAGTCTCCTGGGATATGAAGAAGAGGGAAAGGCAGACAGCTGAAAAAGAAACACGCTACCTTGCCAGAGTCACTGCTGCCTTAAAGAAATGTAAATGTGTTCATTTGGTTAACCTTCAAATGTACAGGCTGCTTGGGAGCCATTGGTTTTAATTGTTGGAGGCTATTTCAAGAGTATTCGTTTTGAGAGGTATTGTAAGGTGATCAGATGAGCTGTGGAGTGCCCGGTTTTTAGGGACAGATAACAAAAAAGGTTTGCAGTAGGTATAGTTTGTATATTACTTCGATCTATATTTTGGAACAACTTTTTTTTATCTTAAGCCTAAATCTTTATCTGCTCTTTGTGACAGCCTACCTTATATTGTATGCAATGCTGCACCGATTCACATTGCTTTCTATCACGGGCTGGAACCTCGTTACACTAACATCTTCCAAGTCCCTATTCCCCACTGCCACAACCAGAATTACATTTTGTAGCTCTCTGGCTACCCACACAGATATCGGCAGTGATCCGATTAAACAATAGAGGTTTCACAACATAAAAAAGAGCAACTCTCACTGATTAGTTTAAATTGCGTTTATTTTTCATTTAAGGTGGTTTTTATTTTATATACAGTTACTTGAAGGTGAAGTACAGCAAAAGAGGTACAGAGGGGTAGATTTACGAATGTGTCATGCAGTGCAGCACACCAAGTCACCTTGCTGCACTGCGTGACAGGCAAAGGGCGGGAATGCACTGTATTTAAGTCAATACTGCACATTCCTGCCTTTTCCCCTGTGCTGGCACCTTTTTGACAGCCTAGCGCCAATGCAGGCACCAATGCACCATGTGGAAGGGTGCCTCCCTTGCATGCAGGATTGTTTTGTGTAGGAAGGGGCACCTTCCTGCACAAAAACAATCCTGAAGAGGCACATTTCAACTCGTTACCTTATCTTTCTATGTGTGCTGCATTTTTCAGCACACATGGAAAGAGAAAGTACCGAGGAGAACTGAAGATATTTCTCCTCGGTATGCCTCCCCTGGGAAGGAATATAATTTTGCAGCATTCCCTGATGTACCAATTCTCGGAAATCTAGGAATTCATAAAAATCCATGGGAGTTACGTGTGATCACCCACATGATGCCCACGGAATACCTACCCAGGGCAGAGTAAGGCAACACAGTAATTTGAATTGTGTTGCTTTACTCCAGATTAATGGAGCCACTCAGGCAACAGAAAGTGGCCTTGCATCGCTTCATACATCTCGCTAAAGATTTATGTTGCATACATACCACATTGTGATGCAAACCAAGTCATAAATATGGCCCAGAATATTTTTTCTTAGCCATGACGTTGATCTCGCTCTACACCCGCTGACCCCGCCGTATTGGACTCAGGATCACAGTTTCCACACTTTTTTTTAATGTACTTTGACCACTGTATAGAATTAGCAACTAATAAAACAAAATTTCTTCATTGGTTAATACAAAAAACAATAAAAAGACAGTCTTACATTTTAAAAGTGAAATTTAAAACATCAATGTTATATTTATGGAGGGCAGACCTTTCATACTGAAAATTGAAATGAGACCCACATTGAACATCCCCCCAAAAAACGGATTCAGATTTAGAGTGCATGTGATTCGTTTTCTCCACTTGTGATATCATAAAATCACAGAACTTGGCAAATGTTACACTTAATATTTTATATGGGTCTAGGAAGCACATTTATACACAGCCGTCTGTTTTTCCACTCCCTAGCAATCCAAGCATTGGGCATAACAGGAAGCTTTCAGCAGTGACAAAGGCAGGCTAATTGCAAATTAAATGATTAGTTCTCAACGTCTACAAAGTGCATCAGTGAAACATGAAAGTAGACCAATACCATTAAAATGTCTTTATTGATAGCAAGTTTAGCCAGAGGTGTAGATACTTATGTCAAGTAAGGGTGGGAAATAATTCTGCTCCGCTGGTGGAGTTTCTGGAGTTTCTCTCACTCCACGTTAGGCTTGTAATGCGGAGTTTGGGGAAAACTCTGCCAACCCCCATGTGGTGAAGTTTTTTCTTATATGTGGCTTCCCAATGTTAAGTTGACAAGTGCAATCAAGAGTTTGCATCTCCTAGCTCGATTTTCGGGCACTAGAAGGGCACCCAGCTCAATTTTCTCAACACAGGAGGTCATGGAACATCCTGACCATTCCTGGGTCAAAAGCTTCCACTCGAGTAAAAAAATCTACTCGAGCAGCATCAAAGAAGCAACTCTGTGTGGCACACCTGTGGTGCCATTCGCACTGATTTTGCAGAACAGAACAAGGTCCTGCCATTAAAAATCAGCGTGAGCACTGTGATGTACCAATTTACGCCTGCTCGCGGAATCACACTGACTTTTCATGCAACTTTGCGGAATTATTCAGAGTGAAACTCCATGAGTTCTGCCTTTCCCTAGTTTCAATTATGTTTCGGTAGGGTCAAGTCACTTAAGTTCAGGATAACTGAGGCATGCACAATGTACCTCTTAATTTCTTATGTTTACATGCCCCACAAAATCCCCTTTGAAACCTCCAAAACTAGGATCTGACACCCAAGAAAAGGTCGATGATAAAACAGATATGGAGTCTAAATAATAGGAATAACATCTAGTTAACCATAAGGTTGATTATTGACAATATCAGATCATTGCTGCCTTATTGTTGTTTCCACTTGCTGCCAGTAACGCCACAATTGCCCTTTAAAGAACCACTGGTGGGACGAGGGTCCCAGGGGCTACGTCGCTACTTCATCAATACCTGCATTGATTTCTACACACTACATTGGTTTTTGGTTTTATGTTAATGGATCATCACTTGTAACATGATATATGCTACTCCAATACTTTTCATTAAGAATCTTAAGAATATTTATCTGACTCTCTAATCAGTTTTGAGACTTTTTCGAGGAATAAATCCTACTCCAACATAAACAGAGAATCGGATTAATACACTGTATCTCTTTTTCATCAGGAATATCAAATTAAACCAAGAAATGGTCCTATCATCCCACAGGGTTGGTCTTCTAAATGTTGTTAAGCCAGATGATCCAAAAAACAAGGTTTAATGTGTGGCCAGTTTAGTGAATTGGTCGACTAGCAGTTTGAATTAGACCTAAGTTAGTCAATAGAGAACAAATATTGATTAACAGCCTGATATTTTATGTTTTTAATTATAATGTTCTATGTAGCGCAAACTTGACCCTAGTACAGTATTGGATCACTTTCCAAATGGTTATGCAAGAAGAAAACATGACAACCAAGATTCACAAATGCTGTTAATTCATATTGCAAACAGGAAGTCAGTGAGTTATACACTAAGACATCAACGGTCTTGCACTGCATTATAATGGATCTTGGCTTCATTATATCTGCGTAGAACTGAAGAAGTTATTGCTGCTATTCTTATTGCTGGTAAACGCAGATACAGCTGGCAGGGTGCTCCCTACTTGCCTCTCCTCCCTGTTCTTCTACGCCTCTACGCTTTTATACGCCCTTATTCTCCATACTGTCTGCATACTGCCCTTGGGGCCCATTCAAATGTCCTGCTGAAAGTTCCCTCTGCCGCTGAAGCTCCATATAATTGGGCAGCGGTCACAGTTTTGGGCCAACTTCAAGTACCAGCATACTTTGCTGCATCTGCAGTGGGCAGGCGCAAAAAGAGGGTAGCAGGTGGAGAGTATAAGGTGGTTTTTTTTTCTTTTTTTTTTTCTTTTTTCTCTCTCTCCGTTGAAACAGTTGGAAGTACAAGTTAACACGCAGTGGCATGGGCAAACAGCTGAATGCACGCGCTAAAGCGCGTATTAAACGACAGCAGATGAAGGATGAGGCAGCTGCCACTAAGAATGCTGACATTAGCGCTGAGAAAGAGGATTTATTAGTTGATATTTCTGGAATCTCGGGGGATGAGGAAGAAGAGTCCTCGGAGTCTGTCCTTCCCATCTCTGCTCAACCAATCTTGCCAGAGAATCCACCCCTAGTGCAAGACGATTCTGTACTTAAGGTGAATAGGGGCGAGACGATCAAACCAGGAGCCTCTAAAGATGGGGGGCTAGGACAGGCACAGAAAATCTCTAAAAATGTTCCCCTATTCGAGAAAAAGAATGACAATTTGATGCCTGTATCTCTTCCTTCTCCAGCAGGGGGAGGCCCAATTTCAATCCCCTCTACAATGGGAGTTAAAGACATCCCCTCACTGGTGGCATTGGGGTCACAAGAAAGTAATCTTTTGGTAGATGGAGCGTCAACTGATGTGGAGCCATTGGTATCTTCTCTCTCTGAAGTACAGAGTCCGATTCTAGGAATGGAGACGGAGACCACTGGTGAATTCAATATTTCAGTTAAAGACATGCTCAACATGATATTGGGCGAGGTGAGGGAAATGAAAAACTCGCAACGGTCTGAGCTGGCCCTTATTAATCAAAGGCTGGATAAAATTGAAGAAGTGATATCTTCCTTTCCTGCACGATTACAGGAAGCTGAGACAAGGATTTCGAATCTGGAGGATCATGTGTCTGATGTTAAAAAAGAGGTGTCATCTCTTTCTAAGACCTCTAAGTCTCTAGAAATAAAGCTAGACGAAATGGAAAATTATAATAGGAGGTCGAACCTTAGAATCGTGGGAGTCCCCGAGAAAATTGAAGGCTCTGATATAATACAGTGGCTTACCTCCTTCTTCCTCCATGAGGTTATTCCACAATTTAAAGGGGATTTGACGATTACACGAGCACATCGTGTTCCTGCTCAACCATTTCCAAATTCCTCTCTACCCAGGACTATCCTTGTTAATTTTGCAGATATCCGAGTGAAAGAAACTATCTTGTCTAAGGCCTTCAAGCAGAGGCAATTTTCAGCTAACCCCTCTACTAAATGCCGGATCTTCTCGGATATGTCCGCTGCAGCAGCTAGAAGGAGGAAGGAATTCGTAAAAATGCTACAATTGTTCAAGGACAGGGGAGCGCAAGCTAAGATTGCTCAGCAATCAAAACTGAAAGTTCTGGTTAAGGGCAAATTTCATTTATTTTCGGATATTGACGAAGCACAGGGGCTGTTAACCATGATCTCTAAGGACCAATGAATGTGGGCTGTGAGACTGCCCTTTGAACTTTGGTATAGAAGTTTCTTTGTGAATTTATGAATTTGGGTTTTCTTTGGAAGTTTATCGGCAGGCAGAGGAGATTACTTATCTCGCTGAATACTTTAAAAAATGTTTTTTTTTTTTTTTGCTGTGCGAGGGGGGAGGAGGATGGGGACTGGACACCGAGAAAGGTTAAGGGGTGCTAATTCAAGGCACCTCATGGGTTGGGGAGGGACTGAATGGTGGGCGTGGGGGAAGAGCCATAAGGATGGGGGGACTAGAGGGAGAGGGTGGGGAGGGTGGTATGGGGTAAGAAATCAAAAAAAGAAGTCTTGGATGATTTTATATATCTACTTGTACACAGCCGGAAGTTTAAGAATGTTGTTAATTCTGAAGTGTGGTACTCCTGGCAATGTTGGGCTTAATAATGGTCTGTTATCAGATTTGGGGATTAGTTATGTAGTGATTTTCCTTTGTTTAGATTTTCGAGTATGGGGGTGAAAATTATTTCCTTTAACGTAAATGGTCTAAATAATAGGAAAAAAATGAGAGCAATAGAATTATGGGCTAAAATGCAACAGCCGGATGTGATTCTGTTACAGGAAACCCACATACCCGGGTCGAAAAATGAGGAATTTTCTATGTTTAAAAGTTGGGCATCTTGTAGAGTATTATCTGCATGTTCTGAGTCACAGAAGGGAGTTGCACTATTTTTGAGTAAAAAACTAGAAGCCCAAGTGGGTCAGGTGGAGCATGATGGGATGGGCCGATGGTGTTGGGCCACCTGTGTTATTCCTAATAGAAACAATCCCGTGACGTTTGTTAGTTTTTACGCTCCAACGGAGGACAGACCAGAGGTATATGAGGAGCTTTTTCATTCCTTGTTAATGGTCAGGGGGGAAATTATCATAGGCGGGGATTTTAATATTATGATGAATAAAATGTTGGATTCATCCAGCAAGTCGATGGTTTAATATAAACCTAAATCCCTTAGATCGTTGAGGAATAATATGGCGCTTTTTAATTTATGGGACCCCTGGCGTAATCAAAACCCGGATAAAAGGGAATATACCTGTTGGTCCGGCAGGTACAAATCTTCCTCCCGAATTGATTTCTTTATAATTTCACGTCAAATTATTTTTTCCAAACAGATGATCCTCTATAACGGATTCTCAGATCACGCTATGATTATTATGGAAGTAGGATCGGTAGATAGGGTAAGAACCCCGAAGCGTTGGGTCTTCAATAAGAAATATCTGACTGATGAGACCTGGGTGGAGGGTATCAAAACAGAAATTTCAGATTTTCTCGCACGGAATGTGGGTACAGCCCCCCTCAACTATGTTTGGGACTCTCTGAAGGCATATATCCGCGGGCTAGTCATTGGGAGAGATGCAGTCAATTCATTGGCCGCCAAGAACAGGAATAAAGCGCTTCAACAGAAAATACAGGATCTGACCATACGTATGCAATATAACTTAGATAGATCGCTATATGACCAATTAATTGCGGCCAAAAGAGAGTTCTCGCAGGAGCTCTATACTCAGAGTGAGGAGATTTTTCGTAGGAGCTCTCAAAAAATCTATGAAGAAAGTAATTTTACTGGCAAACTCTTGGCGTGGCAGGCCAGAGAACAAGCCTCGTCGAATTTAATACATTCTTTGTACTCTTCTGAGACTTCTAGAAACACTTCGGATCCAATTGAAATTGGCGATATTATGGTCACACATTATAAGAAAATTTATGATACCCAAGCATCCATAGACCATCAAAATTTATTGATGTACTTGGAAAAACAATCTCTTCCCACTCTTTCTTCATTTGACCAAACGAGTATGGTGATCCCCTTCTCGCGAGAGGAAGTAGAGAAAGTAGTTCATCAGCTCCCACTTGGGAAAGCTGCTGGCAATGATGGGTTCCCCTCAGAATTTTTTTAAGTTTTTTTCAACACCTTTGCAGATTTTTTTATACAACTATTAAATTTTATGTTGATGGGCGGACATGTTCCGGATTCATTTCGGGAAGGAACAGTGGTAAGCTTTCTTAAAAAGGGCAAATCCCCGACAGACCCGAACTCTTATAGACCCATCACGTTATTGAACACAGATTATAAAATTACCACTAAACTATTATCCACTTGTTTTAATTCTTTTGCCGCAGATTTGATTCATGGAGATCAAAATGGGTTTGTTGCCGGAAGGCAGCTGTTGACCAACACTCATTTTCTAACGGAGGCTCTTGATTTCTTTGAAGCACGAAAGATCCCAGCATTAATTTTATTATTTGATGCTGAAAAAGCCTTTGATTTGGTGGTATGGGAGACTCTTTTTGTTATTTTACAGCACTTCGGCATTCCAGATGTAATAATAGATCTAATACGGAATCTTTATTCTGGGGCTAGGGCCAATATCATTATCAATACAGAATCAGTGGGACTTGTTTCGGTGAAACGTGGCACTAGACAAGGCTGCCCACTGTCCCCGATATTATTTGCTTTTTTTATAGAGCCGTTAGCTACTGCAATTAGGAAAGCTCCACTGTTACTTCCCCCTATTAACCTAATGCCTAAAATCAAACTTTACGCAGACGACATAATCCTGCTAATTAGGCCAGAAATACAATGTCAAGCTCAGGCCCTACAAATTTTCGAAGAGTTTGAGGTTCTGGGGGGATATAGGATAAATAAAAAAAAAAACTGAAATTATAGTGTGCGGGGGCATTAAGCCTGTAATTCATCCCGACCTAAAGTCTTGCATTAATAATAAACCAAAAAGATACTTGGGGATATGGTTTTCATCTTCAGTTGCTGATCTTTATAGTTTGAATTTTGTACCAATGCTGCAGAAAGTCCGAGCAATGTTTGAAAGATGGAATTCCCTACCATTAACTATTATGGGACGTGTTGCTCTAATTAAGATGTCGGTTCTTCCGCTGTTCAACTTTCTATTTTCAACTATTTCTTGCGCTCTGCCTGTCTCATTTTTCTCTAAGGCTGAATCTTTGTTTTCTTCCTTTATATGGGCTAAAAAGACACCACGCATTGCTTTGCACACTTTATTTGAGGATAAGGAACAAGGAGGGCTTGCTCTTCCCAATCTGAAAGACTATTATAATGCTTATTTGGCTCAATTTTTGACTAGATTTAAGGACAATACCCAACAACTTTTTATCAATTTTTTCTATGATTTGATTTGTAAAGAAGCTCAGATTCCCTCACCGCTTCAAGTTTTCAAATCACCAAAAACAGTTAGGTATAAGGTTTTGCACTGGTTTTTTAAAAGACGCACAGCACTTCTAAAGAGGCACTCTCTCTCATTTCTCAATATATTCTCTCCCATTATCTCAGTTTTTTCATTCTTTGGGGTGGATATTAATCTGGAGTTAGTAGAAAAATGGCAGAAAATAGGGTTCAGGAAACTGGATGATTTTTAAAAAAATGATACCTGGATTAGGATGTCAGATTTGACGGCCCGGGTTCAGGGCAATTTTATATTACTGGGCTCAAATAAGCTGATTTATGGTGTTTTGCTTCAATTAGATCCCACACATCTTTCCCCCCCTGATTCACTATTCACTGAACTTTTTCTGTCAATACTAGAAAGGAAGCCAGGGGAGTGGAAACGACGTTTAACCATGAACAGGGATCCGAATTTATGTGGCAAAGCAAGTAATAAATGGCTAGACCAGGAAAACATGGTACTAACGCCCGCCGCATGAAAAAGAATTAATGTGTTGAATTTTTCTGCATTGAGAGGGGCCAATTGGCGCAGAATGCTGTTTTTCAGTAAATGGCTTCTGTATATTACCCCGGTCAAAATTCATAAGATGTATCCTGAATGCTCTTCGAATTGTTATAGGTGTTTACAGCATGACTCTGCTAATTGGTCGCATGTGGTTGCTAAATGTCCTAAAATTGTTCCTTTCTGGGAAAATATATTTACGTCTCTGCAAAACCAGTGCGAAATCCCAATTTCTGTTAACTATAAAATGATTTTGTATGGATTCGATCCTGAAATAATGCTAGAAGGGCATTTAGTTAAATTCATATATATCGCTATGGCTGTGGCAAGATCATTAATTCTTCAAAATTGGCGATCGCAATATTGCCCCAACATACACGAATGGCGTTATAAAATGCAAAAAGTTAGAAACAGCGAACAAGTGTATGCTCAAAGAGTGGGGTCGATTCGGAAGTTCGAGAAGATATGGGGTTCATTCTGTATTGATGTTAATTAAGCCTGAGGGCATATAGGGTTTTTTTTTTTTGTTTTTTTTTTCCCTTTCTACTTTGTGTTCCCCTATCTCCCTTCAGTATTTATCTTCATTGTTCAAATTTACTGTCATGGTGATATGTGTGCTTTCTAATTTTTGATGTTCTGTGTACATTCGGGTTAATTAACGTTATGCTTTTCTGTGTCCAAGACTTCAATAAAAAATATTAAAAAAAAAAAAAAATACACTAAGACATCGAAGATGAGTGAAAGCCCAGATTGAGACACTGTGTCAAATAATTATCCATATATTGAGTCGTAGAGTTCTAGGATAGAGTTTTGTTCATCAAAAGGAGTTTGACTTCTTTTTTGAATGATGTGATTGATGGGTTCAGTCTCATTTCAGGGGGTATGGAGTTCCAAAATCTAAGAGCCATTCCGGAGACGGCTCGGTTGTAGGTTTTCTTTTTCCGAAATTTCTGAGGTTTTAACTGTGAGGGGCTGGTCGTTCTAGAGGATCTGCAGCCACCACACAGCTCCAGTTTATCAACTAGGTACTTTGATGTGTTGAAGTGTAGGACTTTGTCAAGCAAGCAATTTTCAACTGTATCCTTGCCTCATATGTGAGCCAGGTAAATGCCTTCAGATCGGGAGTGATGCAGTTGTTTCTCTTGGATCCAGTGGTGAACCGTGCTGCTGAGTTAAGGGATGCCCTTAGTGGACCCAGCTTGGATCCCGGCAGACCATATAAGGTAGCACTCCCATAGTCTAACCTAAGGATCACTAGAGCTTGCACAGCTGTTTTGAGGCTGTCGGAGGAGAGGAAGGGTTTTATTTTTCCTAGCATGTTCTTCTGAAGGTTGGCGCCTTTGCTTGCTGTGCTGATGTGTTCCTGCATGTTGAGATTTTTGCCAAGTTTTAGTCCCAGTAAACTTGTAGAATCAATAATGTATGGAAGGCGATTGAAGATTGTTAGATGTTTAATTCAATCTTTGATGTCGTGGATCGTTTTGGTGGGGCAATTAAGAGGAATTCGGTTTTGAGCAGTTGACCATACAGGTTTTTTTTTTGTTATTGTTTATTTGTTTATTGGCATTTATAAATACCACATACAGATTCTTAATGAAAAGTATTAGAGTAGCATGTAACATGTTACAGGTGATGATTCATTAACATAAAACCAAAAACCAAACAATCAGGTAGTGGAGCGACATCATCCTGTCATGAAAGGGACTACTGAATCCTTCCCAACAGGAGTACAGGCACAAGGTATGCTGTTCTGACAGTGGCCACCCAATGTATTTCATAACCTCAGTAGTGCCATGACATTAAACATAATCCTAAAGTGAGCTAGGAGTGTACTGGGGTGTATTCCATATTACTAGGGCTGGACATGTGTTTTATCGCCCTTCCGGCCAGTGTAGGTGAACAGGGATCATATGGGTTGTAAGTATGTAACCACGCCAGGAATGGACTCCAAATATCTCTGGGCCTGGAAGCAACAGGCATCAATTCCCAGAAAATAGACAGCTGATCATGACAGAAGGTGACATCTAGTATTCAGGCTTTGACTGATGGGGCATTAGGTTTCCCCTAGTGCATGGCCACTCTACGCTTCTCTAATAAGAGTTGCATGGCATGTAGTCCACGAAATTCAATATGGTGTCTTTCACCTATATGAAAAATGTGGACAAACCAACTATTAAAAGAGTTAGGATTTAGTGTTAGGATGGACAGTGCCAGGAAACCATTAGGTTTTGTTAAACGGCCCCTCTCACACCAACATAGTTGGTGTCATGTTTAATTATTGGGGTTCCAACCGGGTGGCTGAATGCCCCCAGTTGTGCTGCGACGCCTGATTACAGCGGAGCTGGTGTCTTGTATTTGTGTGAAGTAGTGTATTGAGGATTTAAAAGAATCCTTGCCTAATGTGTTTATTAGTGGCGGCCCAGGATATGGTTAAAATCAAATAGCACAACTACTGGAGTGAATAACCATATTTTAGACAACTAAGAGTAAAATTCTCTTCAGTAGTTGCGCTATTTGATTTTAACTGTATCCTGGGCCTCCACTAATAAACACATTAGGCAAGGATTCCCAGAGATGCTTTTAAATTCTCACTACACTACTTCACACAAATACACCAAACCAGCTCCGCTGTAATCAGGCGTCACAGCAGAACTGGGGAGCATTCGGCAACCCGGTTGGGACCCCAATGATGAAACATAACACCAACTAGGTTGGTGTGTGAAGGGTCTTTTAACAAAACCTAATGGTCCTTGAACTGTCGATCATAACAGTGAGTCCTAACTCTTTTCATAGTGTGTTTGTCCACATTGTTTTGCATATATTTGAACTGGGGATAGGGAAGTTCCCCATAACTTCCTCACTCTCTCCTTGATGTAGATTGTCTTTCACATATACCAACAACCCCAGTAAAGTCGTGGGTTCCGCCTGTATTGCCAATATTTCACGGATCTTACTGAAGATGTTCACCCCATATCCTGCAATAGAGGGACAACTCCAGGTCAGGTGTAGGAAGGATGCTTGTGGGGCGTGACATCTCCAGCAGCTAGTATGCAGGCGGATACCCATTCGGTGGAGTTGAGTGGGTGTGCTATAAAAGCAGTGGAGGAACTTAAAGTGGATGAGTCATAGTTTGTAATTAGGGGACCATAATTCTAATTGGCCACAGCAAAATGGCCATTGCTCGTCAGTTATAGGTGGGTGAATTCCGGCATTTTATCCAGACAGTGCTTTTGGCTTGGTCACTGGGGAGGTGTTCTGCATGATGTTATATAACGTGTAATAAGTCTTTGCAGTGATGGGTCAGTTAACATGTGCTCTAGGGCCTGTAGATTAGACATGGCCTTGGAAAAGTATTATGAATTGACGGCATGTCGCAATGATGCTGTAACATAATAACAGATCAGAGAAACTGGGTGAGTTCTCCCCGTATAATGATCATGAAGTGATAAAAGTGTCTTCAGGGTATAGGTCCGCAAACATGTTAATAGCAAGTCACATTCCCTTTGTCTGCTAGTGGAGGTATTTGTGGATTTAGGTCAAGTGGATAGACGGGGAATAAAGTATCTTGATGTCAGCCCTTTTCCGCGGACCATCCCATTCCAGCGCAGTGTTTCAATCATGTAAATTTAATTTCTGGGTCACTGGTATGGCTGATATGATGCTACGTGCATGGGTACGGGGGCCGCTCGATGTGTTTCTACCACTACCTGAGGTTGGAACACCGAGGTGTGCAGGGTGTGCAGGGTGTGCACCAAGCACACCCTGAGCCAGCGGGAGTGTGAGTAACTCCAAAGAGACATGAGCCTGTTTGTTTATTGGCATTCAGAAATACCACATACAGATTCTTAATGAATCTATTCCTGACGATGATGTCTACCCCACTATTGCTAAGAGCTGGCTTAACAGTGACATCACAACCAATCTTGGAGATCTTTGTGAAGGGCCGCTAGATGGTGAGCATAATCAGTTATCACTGCCCTGTGCCACCCAGTTAACTATAATAGAAGGAGTCACAAGCGTAAAAGTTATGCAGCCTGTAAAGCACCCTGATACCAATCTTGCTTCACCAAAATTACCACTGTATATCCAGGATAACCTAGGAGAGAAAGCCCTTTGTAAACTCATTTCCTGAAATATAGCAGGACTATTCCAAAAACTGACAAATCCAATTTGGTACAATTTTATTCAGAGTCAGGATATTCTCTACCTCCAAGAAACATGGGCTAGAGATCTGCTATATTAACGGATATAGAACCATACACAAGAGACAGTAAAGGAGGTAGATTAAAGGGAGGCCTCTGCACATACATCGCAAACACTCTGAATTTTAGTAAAATTGAACCTAGGCTAGATAATGCCTTCTTCCAAATTATTAATATTAGGATTGTAGCAAGCAATCGATAATTTTGATTAATCTGTACAATGATATTGCCACGCATGAAGTAGAAGCTGTTTTTAATGAGTTAATAATTGAAGTTCAATCTCTATGGCGTAAAAGTGTCTCTGATACCAGGATCCTTTTTGGGGAAGATTTTACCTGTACTTTATGTACTATCGATGACTCAAATGTGTGTGGATTCGATGTGGAGGAAGCACTCAGTTGCACGCATTTTACTCACTCAAAAGTTGGGGAGCGGTTAAACGAGCTGTTAATTACCCGGGACTTAGGATTTGTCAATGAAATGTACTTGGAACCAGTATCCATGGGTTACACTTTTAGTGGGCGGGGCTTATATTCCACAATTGACTTTTTATTGCTGTCAAATCGCTATGCCTCTCAAGGTAGCTCATTTCTTATTGGAGATATATCTCTGAGTGACCATTTCCCAGTGTGTGTAACACTGAAAGGTTGTTTAAAAAGTACAAAAAGGGTTAGTATTGCTCCACAGCCTTTGGAGTCACTTGTACTGGACAGAACAAATGGTTATGCATTGAAAAGGGCTATAGTTGACCCTGATTGTGTTCTAAAAATTGTGGTGACTAAGTGCAAAGACGAATTTGATATTTGTACTAGCGATCTAGCTGGCCCAATTAGCATTATAGAGGCTTTTGAGTCAATATTTAACACTGTGAGGGAAGCCCTTTTTGTCCAGGAAAGCAAAACAAATGGGCTGGTTTGACTCACAATGTAGGTAAGCAAACACAAATTGAAAAAAAATTCTCCACACTATCCCGCGAGATCAGGAAGCCTTTAGGGTGGCAAGGAGAACGTACAATCTAGCAATTAAGGGAATAATAGATGGCCTGAAAAGGGAAGCTGGGAGTCCCTACATTCGGCTGTTTTAAGCAGGGATAGCAGTGCTTTCCGGAAGGCGGTAAAAGCAACTTTTTTGAAACCAGACGGGGGCCCTTCGATTGAAATTGCCATTTCAGAGGAACAGTGGGTTGACCATTTTACAGAGGTTTTTAGGGGGATAGATCGGCTTGAAAACGACACCCTCTTAATTAATACATATTTTAATAATGACCTTAAATTCACCCTAGATGAGGTGGTGATGGCAATCTCCAGCACCTGTGGGGGAAAGGCGCCCGAACCAGATGGGGTCCCCAGTGATCTCTTTAAATCAGACTTATCTTTTACAGGTAGCGAATGCTACCTGCTCTGCTCCATTTCCAGCAACTTGGACCGAGTCAATTATAGTCCCAATTTTCCAAAAAAGGAAACCGCCAAGATCCTAGATGTTACAGGCCCATCTCACTACTCGACTCAATGACAAAAATCCTAGGTTGTGTAATTTTAGTAAAGACTAAAAGCCTGGTCATCTGATAATAGGATTCTTTGCGATTTCAAGAATGGTTTTCGCAAAGGAGTGGGCACCATTGAGCAGTCTCTTAACCTTGCCTTATTGGTGGGAAAATATGTTCGTGTGAAAAATGGTAACTTGATTTTAGCCTTTGTAGATTTGACAGCTGCTTTTGATTCGGTACGACATATCAAACTGTTTTAGATTTTAGAAAAGATAGGCGTGGACCTTCAATTTATCCACTTTTTAAGGCGGTTTTACTGTAAAGCTCAAACTAGAGTTCGCTTTGATGTTAAGGGCGGGAGCACAACTTCAATCCCAATTCATAGGGGAGTCAGTCAAGGATATGTACTCGCACCATTGGAGAAATGTGGCCCAATGGTTAGAGCGGCAGACACTGATGCGAGGTCTAGCCCGGGACCAGGGTTCAATTACTAGCCTCGGCGGGTCTTGGGCTCAAAATTCCTCGGACCTGATAATTCTCGCCTCGGTGCCTATTCTAATCATAGAGTCCCACTCTGCAACTCTGGGCAATAGCTTGCTTAATCTCCACAACGGACCCCACAACGCTATGGATGCCTGGCCTTCACACTCGGGGTGCCCAGGAGTGGACGCCTCACAGGGAAAGCCAGGACGGGTTCCACAGCGGTATTCGTACAAGCGCCTTGAGACCCTAGCGGGTGAGTAGTGCGCTATACAAGTATCAATTTACATTTACATTCCTTTTCAATTTGTACATAAAAGATCTGGAGGGCGCATTAATTGTGCAAAATGTTGACTTTCCTAAGATTAACGGTCGTCCAATCCCTGCCCTTTTATACGCTGATGATGCTGTTTTAATGTCCAGAACCAAAGTCGGTTTGCAGAGAGTTTTGAATGGTTTTAACGATTTTATGCAAGACTTAGGACTAACAGTGAACACGTCCAAGACTTATGTTCTGAGATGTGGCGTGGGGAGGAAAACATTTTGTGAAAGCTTGATCACAACACAATCCTTCTCATATATGGGTGTCATGTTCCACCAAGAAAAACATGTGGGCACAGGCAATAAGATCTAAAATGCTTAGTTACATTAACACTATATCCGACTCACCCAGTTTTTCGAAAAGATTAGGGAAACGACCGCCATTGGAACTTTTTACAAATTTATTGGGCAAAATGTACTTCTACTGCAACCTATGGGTCCGAGTTCTGGGGTATTGCAAACATTAATTCTTTGCAAGTAGTGGAAAATACATTTTTAAGATATTTTTTGTCTGTACCCAGAACAACATCTGCCTACATTTGTCATGCCGAATTGGGATTAACGTATCTGACTGATATCATTAAACTTGAGCCAGTCTTACTGTGGCATCGTGTATGGACTAAAGAAGAAACCACATTAAATAGGGATATTCTAAAGGACATTTCAAAATTGGAAAAAGTTTTAAAGATTCCCTGGATTTAATATGATTTTAATTTTATGCAGAATCTTTGTCATCCTGAGTATTTTACAGACCCTGAATCCTTGCAACCCATGAACAGGAAGGAATTAAAAAAAGAAGGTATTGCAATACCAGAAATGACAAGGTTGCCAACTAAAATATTCAAGCCTTCTGTATTGGATAACCAAACGATTTTAAGCGTCTTTAAAATACAGCCCTACTTAACCATAGTTCCAGCAGGATATGACAGGTTTTTACTAACAAGATTTCAACTCAGTATATTTCAAAGACTCACCAGCTTTCCTAAGATAAATAATTGGAGTTGTACTTTGATAGCCTGTACTTGTAATGATTGCTCATGTCAATCCACCATCCGTGTTATCTTTTTTTGTGGTTTTTACTCTGCAATAAGGAAAGTGTGGATCCAACCAATGTTAAAAAGGATGGGAATTAGGACTTGTTGTCCTGCGTATATTGCACTGCACACCCTGGGTAATGCATATATGATCTGGAAAGTTGTGATGTTTTTGAAAAAGGCGGTCATTTACAGAAAGAGCTTAGTGTTTTAATGACCTTTTGGATTTTAATTCTGTTATCCCCGACTATATTTATGTCTTTTTAACTTCCATGAATGACTGACACTAAAGGAGTTACATTACTTTTATACTGAAATTTTGATTATACTGATGTATGTACTGCTTTTATGATTGCACAATTTTACAATCGAATAAAGCTTTATTTGATTTGATTTTACAATCTCAAACCAAAAAAGGCTCCCTGACAGTCCTGCAAAAAGTTATTGACAAATTAGTCCTTTAGTTCCAATGCTGGTTTAAAAAAGCCAAATTCAAACTGCATTTGTGCCTGTGGAAAAGCATTTGAAAACCTAAACATCATTAACATCAGCTGATTTAATTTTGTAAATGATAAGGGGCAGATAACAATTGCCCTACTGGGTAAAACCAAAATTTGCCTTTATTACTTTAATCAGCTAGACTAAGAAAGGAATTATCAATTTTGAATAGATTTTATTGAGTGCCTATCCAAAAGAGCTAGCTTTGGATTTCAGGTTATTTTGTTGGAGCGTACAGCTCCCCAGTCTGTAAATCCACATTCATAGATTGAGGCAACCAGGTACCTCAAGAGATGCTCCTCCCATGTTTCGCTGTGTCCTCAGTTACTTATGGCCGAACAACACGATCTTTGTACCCCCCAGATTGACTGTTTAATGCACTATATTGTGACAGAACTTCCAAGGATCATTGCAGGGCAGTGGGAATATGGGCCAATAAATAGTGTCATCTGTGTATAAAAGCAGTTGCATAAGCACCTCACATCGTTTGGGAAGGAATTACCTGAACTTTCTCAGGAAGGAATGCAAGGCTGAACAGCAGGGGTGCCAAATGACACCCCTGCTTCAGCCTTTGCATTGTAGGCAGTCTACTTGTTGAATATTCTCCGCCCCCACGCTTTACTTGTAATCAGGGGTCAGTATATGGCAATACAAACGAACTAGCAATTTTCGACCGATTTTCCATTTAGAATATCTGTAACTGATGAGTTCTCAAATAATGGTGTTGAAGGTGAATGAGAAATCCACAAAATAGATGTACACAGTTCAATGCTGGCTTTTCTTTCATTAGTTGTTTTCCAATGGTGGCTGGCTTTGATACCCCAGGGCCACAGCTTCCTCCTCTGTCAATTTTCCCATCTCCCTGAGGAAAACTACAACGGACACAGGGGAATTCAATACAGAGTGAGAAATAGGTGGAGAGAGAGATGGGGAGGGACTGAGCCATCAAAGAGGCACAAGATAGACAGGAGAGAAGAAGAGAGCGAGAATGGATGGCTAGATGGAAAGAGAGAGATAGAGCAAGCAAAGGAAGTACCTGAGGTTGGTTTTAGCATTTTTGCCTGATCTACTTTAGTGACCCTATCCGATCCTGGATGTACAAAGCTATTTTCTGCTGAGGGATGGCTTGGTTCATGGAGTACTAGCAGAGTGTCTGTAGTTTCACAGCGTGGGCAAAAGCTGGCTTAGATTAAAAGTTTCAAGTTACCGTCTTCTGCCAACTTTGTCAATTCTTTCAGAATAATATTAGCAAAAAATTTAGCATCTTTCTCAAGAAAGGAAACCATATATAGCACTATGTACATTTGCTTGCTCTTCATGCAGGTAGGGTGTATCAGTAAGCATTAACAGTTGTCGTATACATCCTTCACTGGCCAAGTCAAGCCAAAGAGTGGGCTTAAAACCAATTAACTTAAAACATGGAATCTTCTTTGTCCTCAGCACTCACTCCACTCTTACTGGGGGATCAAGCTACTTGGATTGATATAATTATACCCAATTCGTCAAAAATAACTGACTTTTAAGGTTGAGCGCTGCTCTGGCGATCTGTTGAGTATGGAGGAGAAGCCCCGTCTATACTTTTCATTGGCTTGTGTCTTTGTTCTTCGTAACTGCTGGTGTTTTATTCCTTAATAAGCTTGTTAGTCCCTCCTTTATAAGTCCATGTCGTCATTTGTATCCTATAAATGTTAAAGTGATGAGGCACACTGTTGTTATTCCAGGATTCATAAACTTCGTTTGCTAATAATCCATTTAGTTGTAAATGGGGTTATGCCCTCTGACTTAGAGGTGTAAATAAAATGTTTACTTAGAAAAACGGTGGGTGACTTTCACCTATTTTACCCTGGTTTCACTCTGGAGAGTTGCAAGACCCTTTTAAAAAAGAATGTGAATGTATTCAATGAATCAGTTTTTTTTTTCTTTTTTGCTCTCAATTATTTTATTAACTTCTTGTTAGCTTAAAATGTTAATCATCACATGTGCATTTAAAAGTTTTCCTTTAAATACAGTTTCTCTTTTTTGCAGTTAATTAGGACATTGCCATGTTACCATTTCCAATGCATTTCAAGATTAACCCTTAATCAGGGGTTCATCAGGGGAGTCATTACTCTAGTCAATGCCTTAAGAAAACTAAGTACAATGGATCACCAGTACTTCTGATATATATCGGCACAGCCAGTTATACGCAGGTATTACTATGTCTACATTCTTGCCGGTGTCTGCGGAGTTCAATCCGGTGAAGTGCTGGTATACTTAGACACAGTAATACCCGCATATAACTGGCTGTGTTGAAATATATCGGAAGTACTGGTGATCCATTGTATTTAGTCTATAATTATGCTGAAGTAGACATGCCCAATAATAAAACATAAAATTGGGTACTGACAAGCCCCCTAGTGATTGTCGTAAATTCATGTATTTCATTGCTCGGCGGGGTTTACCTTGAGCCCACATGAAGCTGCTGCATATATATATTGACTTTTGTGAAGTTGCTTTTTCGTGAGTTTCAGGCATATAGCCCTACAGTAATATAGGACCTTACAGCATATTCGTTTTAAAAACATTACATCTTCCCACCATTCAGAGATGTAGACCATGCTATTCTATCTAGCTCCCTCTTGATTTTCCGAACCATGGGGTCCCAATTGGAAAGTACCATTTTGTCCAGACATGGATTATTACGGATCCCCAGGTATGTTACCTCTTCAGTTACCCAGGAGTCAGTAAATAATTCTTGATTTGTACATAATATTTGCGTCTTGGCTATATTTAATTTGTAGCCAGAATGTTGTCCAAATAAAGTTGCTAGCAGTTCAATCACTACCAAGGCCTTAGCTGGATCCGGCGTGACTACAGCAATGTCATCTGCATATGCTAGAATTGTAACATACTCTTGCCTAAACCTCACTGGTGGAATACTTAAACTATTCTCTAATAAATAAAAAAATGGATTGATGTAAAGAGCAAAGAGTAATGGGGAGCACAGACAGCCTTGTCTGGTGCCTATTGATATTGGCACTAGATCAGATTTGAGCCACAGTGCAAATATTCGAGCAGCGGGTGATTTGTACATGGTTCTTATTGCCCAGACAAAACCAGGCCCGAAACCTTGCCACCGCATAGTTGCTCATAAAGATTCCCAAGAGACATGTCAAACACTTTTTCTGCATCAAGTAAAGTTACTCCACATGGAGCTTGCTGTACATTAGCTGAGTCCAGCAGGGCAACTACCCTACTAAAATGGTTGACCGCGCCTCTTCCTGAAATAAAACTTTGTTGACTGACAGAGACTGGGGGAAAGATCATTCGGAAGAGTCGTGTAGCTAGGTTTTTCGCGTATATGTTCCCATCACAATTTAAAAGTGAATTGGGCCTATGGGACCCAGGTAATGTGGGCGATTTTTCTTTACAAAAAAAATTAGGATATTAGCTACATCCCATGATACAGGGGTATCCCCTTTCTTCACTTCCTGAAACATACTAAGCATATCTGATTTTAACTCTGATAAAAAGTTTATATAGAATTCTAATGGGAGTTTATCCACCCCTGCAGCCCTGCCTGTTGCTAAAGAACCTACAGCCTCCACAAGCTCTTCTAATGTTATAGGCTCCTCCAAAAATCTTTGGTCATCTAAGCACAACATCCTTCTAAAGGGGTCTTTAAAAAAAAATCAGGTGTCTTCTGGCCACTTTGTTCTTCCTTATACAATTCATCTCAAAAGGCCCTAAAGGTTTCCAGGATTTCTGCAGGCATTATGATGACTAATCTTCCAGCTGGATCTTTGATCACAGTGACTACACATTTGGCCTCCTTGCACCTGATTTTCTTTGCCAGGCATCTACCAGTTGCCTCCCCATACTTGTAAAATGCCCTTCTAAAAAGATGATATGTATTAACATTATCTTGAAACAAATGAGCATTTATCCTGGCCTTGCAGCGGGCTGCCTCCATTTGCCCCTGACTATTGTTAGAATTCCCCTGGAGAGCTTGCATAAAGGTATACTCTGTATTCTGGTGGGCCTCGTATAACTTATGTATAAGCTGTCCTTGCTGATTTGAATGTATGGTCCAAAACTAAGAATTTCCCCCTGAGCCCTGCTTTTAAGGCATCTCAGACCATACCATGAGTGGTGGAGTTGCGATTAATAGACAGAAATTGGATTAGCCATTGTCGAATGTGGCAAATAAACTCTTCATTAAGAAGTAATTTCCTATCAAATGAGAATGTTCTGCGAGATCGAACTAAACCATGCATTTCAAGTTCTAATAGCAACAGATTATGATCTGAAGTGACCGTGAGGAAAACCTGTATCTGTGCCTCTGCTAAATAGTTTTTCGTTACAAAAAAGTAATCTAGTCTAGTGAGTTTTTGATGAGGGCAAGAAAATTGTGTATACCCCGGGTCATTGTTTTTGAACCTAGACCGTACGTCAGATAAACCTTGATCATACAGGAGCTGTTGCAAGGCCTTATGGACCTTAGGTTTCTAACACCATATTTATCTCCAACGATACATTGTGTAACTTCTTCCAATTGAATATTAAAATCCCGCACAATATCAAAGGGGATCTCTAGGGGGGCATTTCTATATTCAGATAATCCAATATCTGAGCCTTGTCAAAATTAGATCCATACACAGAGCATATTGTGAATTTCCTATTGCCAGTTGAGCATTCAACTATCGCTCAATGGCCACATTTGTCTGCCAGGGTCCTACCAAAGGATAGAATATTGGCCCTAGCAAGAAAAGCCACACCTCTTGTAGTAGTTCCTTGCAATGAGCATACCAAGAGCTTATACCCTAATTCAGTTGACCTTATGCTTACCCCAAGATATATGTGTCTCCTGGGGACATATCATGTCGGGGCATATCTTTCTGATTTCCTAGGCCACTCTTTGCTGCTTAGCTCTGTCATTGAGACCATGTGCACTGAACGAGCAGACAGATAATCTATCCATCATTGACCCATCCTAAATTAGTCTGAGAGTGCACTCTACCCCACAACATCACATCATTTACTCATGTTTGCTGTAAATCATTTATTGGCTTGCTTTCACCCCTGTGACCCCACAGCAGACCCCCCAAGAGCACCACACGGACCCACCCCTAAGCTTCATCTGCCAGTAGAAGCAACCCCTACCACCCCAAACAACGCGGCTGAAAGACCCATAGATCTACTGTGATGGACAACCTTGTGTGATTACAGATTACCCCCTCCTCCTAAATTCACCCAACCCAGCCTAAGGTATTTAATAGGCAAAGATAGAGCACAGCACAGTTCAAAACATGTAGCCCGCAAAATATAAGTATGTAACCAACCTCAGCTTACAGTAGCAATGCCAGCCAGGTCCTATCAAGTACCAGCTAGTTTCCTAAGGTTTAATGCCCTGTAGTAATTCTCTATCCTTGACTTCAGACATGAATTTTGGGTTTTATACTTAAATACTATCTTAGGTTTGGCAGGATAAAAAACAACTGAGCACCTTCAATCTCAAAGGGGTGAATTAACTGTTTAAGTTGCCACCTTTTTTATACAGTTGTGTGACAACCCTTTTCCCTTTCTCTTCCTATCCGGCCTTGCCAGATTGGGCAAAGCTTGTCTAGACAGAAAATCAGACAGACAAATTAGGACTGCTCTATGTCGCAGAGCAGATTGGATAGACCCTGAATGAGGATTCTGTTAAAAAGGGAACTGGTGAGCCCCTTGCACCACTGTCCGAAGTCCACTGTATCAATTCTGGGAATGCTTCAGGAAAAAGTACCACAATAAACTTCTGAGGATCTGAGCCTTTCACAGCTTCGGGTTCTCCAAGGACTCTTACATTATTACGCCAGAGGCGGTTTTCTATGTCTTCAAGCTTCCAAGCAATGTCATTCTTCTGAGATGCCAGGGTCTCTGTGGCAGTTTTCTGGGTGATCATCTCATCCTCAAGCATAGAGATCCTGTTCTCTGCTTCAGATATTCCAAACAGGACTTACCCACTTGTCAAAGTGAGTTTTGGAGCTTGCAGCAAGTCCTTTGTGTTTTTTGGCTCTCAGTGCGGGTTTCATCTCTATGTGTCATGATGGACTCGTAGATAACAGCAAGGGAAATATCTTCTGAGTGTATTGAAGGATTGCACAACCCTTGTCTCGCTATATCCCCTGGATATGTTCCCAAGTTAGATGAAGGAGACTACTCCAGCCGGTACTGCAGCTGAATCCCGTTGTTCTCCAGACACAGATGCTAATACTTTTTTCTGTATAGTGCCTGTGCCAGATGTCATGATTCGAATTCCCGGCCCCTCCCCATCCTGGTGTTTGCTATTGGTCTCGCTCTATTGTCCATTTGGTGACCCCCCCCCCCCCACCCCCGAGGCCATTTCTGATATCTGGAGCGATTCATCTCCTGATGAATTAGAATTATCTGATAAGGAGAAGAAGTGATCACCAACATCCGCTTCAGGTAAGTCTATGGGAATGTTATCATTTCCATTCATTAGTTGTTGTTTTCCCCCAACCAGTTTGGAGCCTCCACCTCTGAGCTAGAGGGTGCGGATTCCTGAACAATCTTCGCCAATCTTGCCAGATCTTGATTTTCTTGCCCCCCGCCACATCTGTGTCAGACTCCCCTAGGATGTGCACTAAAATATTGTTCTGGATATTTCCTTGTCCCCCTATCATTTCAGCATCTACTGCAAGTCCAGAGCACCCTGGATTATCGAGGGTCACCTCTTCTAGTCGGGCAGCTAGACCAGCCACCTCCGTCAGGGGACCCGCCTGTTTGGCACTTTTTCCTCTTCTAAGCGGCAGAAAGATCAAATGGTTGGTCTTCTTTCATGGACGGGAAATCCGACTGCATTCGTGACCCAGACCAGCTTCACTATCAGCAACCGCTCCATGTCATTGTTTTCCTGGGTTGCTTCCGGGATCTTCACCAAGCCTGAGAGATTTCCAACAGCGCATGTCTTAGTCCCCGGGCGTTCTTCAGCTGCATGGTTGTTCCAGCTGCAGGGCACTGACTCTTAGGCAGAAGTATATTCCACAGCATTCCTTACTCCATCAGATAGGGATCAACAGTTGTATATACGCATCTGCAGGTTAGCTGTAGATCAAAAACTCTCTGTCGTGCTCAGGTGGGAGGAAGGGGGGTGATCGGTTACAGGCGCTCACTCAGCCGGCAGAGCCGCCGCCATCTTACCTCTCTCCAGGACTCTAAACGGCTTTAGCACAGAAAGGAAAGGAACATGAAGGCAGGAGGGTCCTAGCGAGGTGTTCCTTCTCTCCGCTCCTCAAAGTGTCGGGGAAGCTGCAACACGGTGACATAGTGTCATTTTTGGGGTGCTACATCATTTCAAGGGTAGGAAGGGTATACGAAGAGGACAGAGTATTGTCTTCGGGCACAGCTTCCCAAATGGCAGAGCTTTAGGCAGGAATCCGAGGCCTGAAAAAAAAAAAACTCTCCAAAATGAGAGCTGTTCTGGGAGTCGGTGGGTGCCCCCATCACACAGCATAGCACGGCTCTGAGCAAAGGATCCCCCCCTTCCGTTGCATGTAGACTTCTCCCCCGTTTGCCTTTCAGGATTTTATATCCAATGCCCTTGACATGTCAAAAATAAAACTCACCTGTGACACCCCCGCCCCAACCCACACCACACACTTTCACCCCACCCACACACTAAGAACGCAGACATTTTCATTTTCTGCCAGAAGTGATTCATATCACTTTAGGGTCCTCAGAAGTTGACAACATTTTTGTTGTTGATCGGCTTCTTTGTAGTGCTGAAATCTGTTTTACAGAAGGATCATCAATGTCATTTCGATTGCAAATATAGAGAAAAACATCAACAGAGATGTAATCTTTTTTATCTAATAAATAAATGGGTGTAATAGTTTTTATTTGTACGTACATAAATAAATAAACTCCACTCTAGGACACACGATAGGAGTATGTTGGGTTGTCGTAGTATGCTTAAACTACTAGTGATGCTTTTCTCGCAGGGAACTTTGCTCGGATTGTTACCACCTGTTTTGACATTTGATGGAGAGTTCCTACTTTTTTGGGAGAAAGTTATCATTCTTGTCAATTACATTTGGTTTAAAAAAAGAGTAAACTCCATGTACCTAAACGTCCAGCAAAAATTTCTATTAGATCAGCAAAATATTTTTGTGTGACCTGTCTTTGCCAGCTCACTTATATTTCTTGCGTGTCCCAAATTGCCTGTAAGCCCTATTTACATTATTGAGTTTCTCTTACCGCAGGCCAGACATGCGCTGCTTCAGTTGAAACGCTTGTGTTTTTTTAAGCAGCACTGATGCCCCCGTTGCACGGGCACCTGCTTTCAATCACTTGAATCCAGCATTATCTTGAATCTGTTTCAACCCGCCCCAAGTAAAATGGATTTAGAAATGATTAGCAAATTAAGGGCCCGACGTAGGTAATAGGGAAAAACCAATTCCTAAATACCAAATTTTACCGATTCGATGTTTAGAAATGGGTATTTCAAATGTAGGTAAGAATTCGGTAAAAAATACTGAATTCTTAATATTCGTTATTACCGAATCGGTAAACGAGATTCGGTAATAACGAATACCTACCCATTCATTCCTATGGGCTTGGAGGCCTATAGGAATGAATGGGAAGACATTCGGTGTTACTGATTTGGTATTACCGAATCAGTAATACCGGGAGGTATTTCAAGGGTGCCAGGGTGTCCGAAGGACACCCTGTTGCACCCCTGAAATGTGCATGTGTGCACATGTGGCACACATGTCTGCCCTAAGGCACATGGCTCATTTCAAAAAGCAAAAAAGTGCTTTTTGAAAGGAAATCTCTACTTACCACCAACTTAAAGTTGGAACATCACAAGTCTAGTGATTGATCCTCTAGATGAAGTAAAACACAACATCTACTATAAAAATATATATTAAACTGACTAGAAGGCATTTGTATTATATCTCCTGTGTCAAGAGATGTAAATAAGCACAAATGGACCGGTGTGCACTCTGCAATTGACACAGTCATTTTGGCCTTGTGACAACAAGGACAAACAGTTTCACATTTAGGGTTTCAATTGGATGTCGGTGGGAACACAGAGTGCCCCCCACATATCCATGCAAAGTGTGCCAGGCACCACATGGTGCCTTTCACATTGTGCATTAATATGCACTAGGTGCCTTTTACTACTGGGGCTTGTGCTGCAGCCCCTTTTCCTGGGCCACAGAGCAACCTGCAGTAGTAAAAGCACTTTTTAACAGCCTTCACGGCGGTCCTTCCATAATAGGGCAGGTGAGACCACCAACTCATTGTACAATGGTCACCTGCTATGGTGGTCAGCCACTAATCTGACCACCATCGTAATCAGGCTCTAAGTTCAAACTCTAACTTTTCACAAAACAAAGTTTGCTTTTGTCATCATTTAGGCACTTAGGAGGTGTCCACCATTCCTTCAGAAGGGTGGAGGTAATGAGCTCATCAGGAAGGCGGTCTATCATATTTAGAGGTCCACACATGCTTGATGGACATTTCACTGATGCACAATGAGCAGCAACCAGAGAAGCTCCTTTCATAGCAGTAATATTTGCAGAAAGGGTGTAATTTTTTTAGATTTTAGATGCCTGCTCAATTACATTTTTTGTTTTCAGGCAGGAGAAGGCTTGGCACTGAGGGAAATGTCTGTGCTCTAGTAGAGCTCCTGTATGGTGCCATCATGTACTTAGTTTGATGTTGCAGCAGACGCCCGGCACAGATACTGACGATTGTGGTGAGTCCTGGAGGACTCCCGGGCTGTGCCACCCCAACCACTATGGTATGATTCTGAGCTTCCAAAAAGAGGTAAGCAGAGTTCATGGATTCAACAGGGCTCCATAAGTGGGTGGAATTCTGCATGTCACGCTTCTCTTGCTGATTTTTAGCAGTAGGACCTTGTTCCACACAGTAAAATCAGCGCAAACAGCACCATGCAGTGCAACAGTGGGCTCTATTTCTTTCTGCTGCTCGAGTAGATTTTCTACTGGGGGGTTCAACACGGACAGTTGGGTCCTGCCACAACCAAGCACATTGAGAATATCTTACTGAGAAGCCTTCCAGAGCCTGAAAATCAGTTTAGCTAACATCAAAGGGTTCTGGCTCTTATCAGTAAGGCTGAGTCCAATAATCTGAAAACAACAACCAACATGCCAATACTGATCATTATTTCCTCAATTATTTGTTTGGGCACAAGTGAATGACTCAATGTGACTCAGAAACCTCTATTTCAATGTATTTTATTATATTTTTAGAAACACTTTTTATTCTTTCTTTTTTTACCAACAACACAATTTTAAATATTAATCAATTCAAACACCACAGCCTAAACTTAGAGAGACACCTGTTACAACTTCATCAATTTACACTAGAAATCCCAAAATAACCAAAACTTTTTAAACATACAACATTAAATGACACATTTTACACATAATCAAAGACAATACACTCAAAATATAAACTTCACAAGACAAACATGCCCAGACAGGTTTGACATCATTTACAATTTTTACAACCTTGTATTTAGGGCAAGACTCAAACAATGTACTGTTTTACAAAAAATCCCTACTATGTTTGAAAATTGATTAGACTCAATGTGCCTCAATATTCCTGCATTTGAAAACAGTTATAGATAATCACTTTCTGTAACACTGCTTAGAAAAACCATGGTCGACGCATTTCGAACCCCGCTTTCAAATACTCATCAGGACCAAAAGCTACCAACTAGAGAATTCTAGCTTTTTTTGCCCTCTGTGTCAAACAATTGCTAACAAGAGATTATGCACCATTCCTGTAAGACAGCTTCAAAAAGTTTTTCAATGAAAATACCTATTTCTTGAGATCAGCCGATCTCATCTGTTCAAAAGCAAATCAGATACCATTTTTGATGTTCTAATCAACATAATACCAAACTGTTAAGAAAAAACTAAAGAAAAGAAAAAAATCTGTCCTCTATTCGATCTTATGAAAGCCACCTAATTGTTTTCAACCGCTGGTGAAGGATGGTAAAATGACTTAATTTTCTCCTATGGGATGTCCATTCCTCCAGTCATTCATTACATGCTTTTTATTATTGGACAAGTAACTTTAAGGAGGCACAAAAAATTGTAATTAGACAAAGGGTCCTGAGTGGACAATGAGTGGATGGTCATGATAATGATAGTCGTAAGACACGTACCTTGTTACTTCTTTGTTATCCAAGTGGATGCTGCCTTATGTGTCAGACTCTACCCAAGAAATACATTAATAAATAAGGGATTTGATGAACTTTGCCGATGTGACTTGTTTGTTTTCAGATGTAACTTCCACACATGCTTTGTAAACCGTTGCAACCACTACTATGTTAGTACTACTGAAATTAAATAAAATGAAATTGGGTATTTATGAAGTGCATGGATACTCACACAGTGAGTCCAGGCGCTAATCTCAAAAGCTGTAACAGAAAGAACCACGACCCGACAACCATAATGTTATGGTTGAAACAACCAAGTTTTAAGTTGTTTCCTTAAAAACAACAAGTCCTGTGTCAGTCTAAAATAAAGGGGCAATTCGTTCCACAGCCGAGCAGCTTGAACCTGAAATGACAGTCCTCCTCTCCGACATCTCATGCCCGTTCTGGGGTTTACCATAACATTAGCTCTGGCTGCAGCGTTCTGGACAACCTGCACCGACTGAGCAAAAACACTGGCAGCCCCAGATGCAAGATATTTACGAGCGTTCTTGACAACCTGCGCCGAGTGAGCAAATACTCTGGCAGCCCCAGATACAAGATATTTACGTAGTCCAACCTTGATGTAATTAAGGCTTGTACTACGATCATACAGGATTCCACCGGGAGAAGGGGAAATACGTTTTTTACCATTCTTATCAAGTACCAGCGACAGCTTTAATTTGGGACTTCATCGCTAGTCTAGTGTCCAACTTGACTCCCAAGTTTTAACCATGCTGACTGGGTCCGAAGGAGGGGACATGTCGCAGGGCCACCATAAATTCCAGTCAGCACAAGGGGGGCAGCCAAAAAAGATGATTTCGGATTTTTCTGGATTACACTTGAGTTGGTTAAGTCACATCCAAGAAAAGACCTCCGTTAAACATTTATTTATCTCCCTTCCACGAAAACTCGCACTTTTGTCACAAGTGAACAGGAGTTGAGAATCATCGGTGTAGGAAATAATCTTTGGTCATTGCGATTCTGCCAGGCGTGCAAGTGGGGCCATATAGATATTAAAGAGTGTGGGACTCCGAATCAGAATCAGAACAAAGCTTTATTTTGATTGTGGTATAACAATCATAAAATGCACATGTGACAAATCAAAGAATAAACATAGTTAGAGCAAAGATTGTCATCTGTGAATTTATTAAAAAGTAATCTACATATGTAGTAATTCCATATTAAAATACATGACATGAATCTTTACATGAATTAAAACAGATTTTCTTTATAAAGAGAGTGTTAGCAAGGGGCCTACTCCCCAATCATAAATAACAATACTCTTTCGATAGTGGAGAGTTTTTTTTAAAAACATGGATATACTCCAGGCAACATGTTCATTTTCTAAACGCTGGAGCTTAATAAAAGCAGGGCAACATTGTTTCAGGCCTCAGTTCTGTAAAATTAGGATTATCCAAAACGTTCTTGCCTCCGTATTACATTTACAAAATAAGATCAGGTGCATAGGTGATTGAGACAACAGGCTATCACCTGGGCACAAGTGTAACTCACTTGCACAGTCATTCTTCTTGGGGAAGGAAACAAGTCTATGTATTGTCCCCAATCTGAATCTGAATAGTAAGACCCTAGCTGGCACAAAAGCTAAGTATGGCTGCAGACTGAAAGTTGTAAGGACCATCTGGTGGCTCAAAACACTAGGTTAACAGACTTCTCCAGATGGTCTTTTACTTTACAGGAAAGAGAGAACCTCCTTTCTAAGATTTTTCCTGGAAACCAGGGCGATAGTACTGTGGTTAGTTAAATATTCTGGGTTGCCCATGTCTCTTGTAAAGTCTTGGATGAACTTAATCCACGGTATCCTTAGCACACCCTCCAACTTCAGACTACTGTAGTAGGTCCATATTACATTTAGTCACATCCCTTAACCAAATCCTCTGCCAAAGAAGAATTGGTTCCATTTTTATGAGGTCTGATATGTATGAAAGACCCAACTCAGTGTGGCAGACATAGGTGGAGGTACTAGAGGATGCTGACAAAATATATTTGATAAAATAATTCTCCACTAATTGTATTGAGTTTGTGTTAACAAATCCCCAGATCCCGCTGCTATACAGCTGCAATACATTTTGCTTTATACATTTTAAAAAATTCCAAAGGTGGGTTACGTCCCAATTTTTCCACAAAAATGGCTAAAGCAGTTGTTGTTCTAATTATCGCCAGCTTTTTTGCAACAACAGCTTGGGCCCAGGTATTACTGTGACTAAACAAAATGCCTAGATAAGAGAAACTATTAGTTGAAGCTATCATTTTTTCCTCCACAAACATATCCCTGCATTTCTTAGTCCCACGACCAGATCTCATTACAAAAGTTTTAGAGATGTTAATCCTAAGATCCAGCTCCTTCATGAAGTTAAAAAAATTATTTAGGGTCTTTTGTGGGCCAATCTGGGTATGGGACATGATTACAGCATCGTCCGCGTAGAGTAATGCTGGGATGGGACGATTACCTACTTGGGGGAAATCTTGAACATCTTTAAGGAGGGCCTGTCCTAACCCATCGATATTAAGATTAAAAAGGAAAAGGGCTAAGACACATCCTTGCCTAACCCCCATGCCAATGGGAAAAGAGGCAGTACACTCACCTCCTAGGCCAAATCTCACCCGTGATTTCACTCCGCTGTAAAGGTGGCGGATAAAATGGATAATATTTTTGTCGACCCAAAGTGACCTGACATACATTCCCATGAGGATCACTAGGTTTAGACTCTGCTCCACAGTCCCTAGTCCTTCACGGAACCCATATTAGAAGTCAGATAGGATTAGGTTTTCCTCTGCCCAGAGCAGCAGGTGTTCCAAAATGATTTTGCAACCTTGGCCATGGAGTCCAATAGGGAAATGGGCCTGTAGCAGGTCAGGTCCTGATGGTCTCCCTTCTTAAATATGGGGACAATGGTGGATTCCACCCAGGTTAATGGGAAAGCAGCCTTACAACTAGCTTGATTATTTGTGTAATGATAGGTACCCATAAGGTAACATTGGACTTGTACAAGTCCATGGGTATTCCATCGGAGCCAGAAGCTTTTCCACCTGCGTTTAACGAGAGTGTCCTACTCACTTCGCTAATACTAAAACGTAGGTCCAGTGGCTGACAAGAGGGGCCTAAGCTATCAGTATCATAATTGTTAGTTGAACAGGGACCATTATATATCTTAAGAAAATGTTCGATCCATTGACCCTCTGTGATCGCTACTTCAACGGTAGGACCCCCGGCCAGGGTCAGGAAAGGTGTTTTCACAGCCTTCCAGAAAGCGGCGCTATCTTTCATTTGTACGGCTGAGGTAAGCAGCTCCCGGGCTTCTTTACTGAGGGCATTCTTCCTCTCTAAAAGTGCTGATTTGTAATTCCTTCTGGCATCTCTGATTTTAATGATATTCCTTGGGATGTTGTGGAGCTCCTGTTTCAGGTGAGAATGTGCACGAGTGCATATTGAGTCAAATCACCTCTGGGGGACTTGCTTTTTACCACCTTGTTTCAACATTACATCCCTAACCAAGACTGCTACGTCTTGGAAGGAGGATAGAACGCTCTCAGAGGAGGCTAGGTCATTCAGGCAGGAGTCAAAGGCAGATCTGCACCTTGTAATTAGTAGTTTATTGACTATCTCAGGGCCCATCATGTTCCATCAAAGGGTGTACCCATTAACTTTGTCAAGCTTTCAGTTAGCTAAGGCCTCATCTACCACCTGTTTATCATTTCTCTGACTACTCACGGGGAGTTTGACCATAATACATAAAGGGTAATGCTCGCTCACTGAATTTGTGTCTACTAAAAAGATGAGTAGTCTAGAGGCGCACATATTTGACACCAAAATATAATCTATTGTTGAACTAAGGCCCCTGCCATTAAAAGTCTGCGGCATCCGAATAGGTCTAGTGCATTGGTTATTGGCAAAGCCCAGGTCTAGGTTGAACACCAGTTCATTAAAAAGTTCCCCTGCACTAGAAAGACAAAAATGAGTGCCATGTATGCCTTATTCCGAGTTAAAACCACATATCCTGTCATCCTCATAGGGGCACAGGGCGCAATTAAAATCCCAACACATAATGAGCATATTCTCAGGGTCCTTTGCATTACACGTAATTCTTAATTCTCTATACAATGAATCAACCACGCTACAAACGCTGATAGGTGGAATATTATTATAAAAATTACCCAAAGTCATAGAATAAGAAGCAGTTATTACATCGTTATTACTTGATAATGGGTGGACTCAAGCTTAGATTCGATTTTGACAAAGTTTAATTGGTTAGAAACATATATACAAAGCCCACCTTTGGCTCTGCCATGCAGATCCCCTATCGCTTGTGTGTTAAATGTTCTGTAGCCATTCATATGAATGGCGTCCTTCAGCCATGTTTCTTGAAGACAGTCAATTTCATGTTTTAAATTGTATTCTAATGACAAGGGATTACTAAACTTGGCTCGTAAACCTGCTATGTTCCATGATACAAGACTACAGCCAGTGATTTTGTTAGTGACGGGGATGCTGGCTGCCCCAATAACTGTAGGCCTGTCAGATTCACATCTTCTCTGCTGCCTTGATTGGGCCGTATGTTAGGCGATGCTCGTAAAGAAGTTTGAACCCCTTGAGGCTGATCTGATTTAAGTATATTCTGGTCCCCGGGGGGAAACCCATTGCCCTTACCCTGGGCTTCAACCGCTTTGTGTACCATTGGGAGTTTAAGGGTTGGCTCCTCTAATAAAATGCAGGGTCTATGTACTTGTGATCTCACCCTATCTATCCACTGTCTTTTTTGTCCCTCAGTAGGGCTACAATGATTCCTTTCATTTCGTGGTCAGTCAATATCGTCCAGCATGTTAAAAATGTCATAACGATTATTAATTGGGACTGTATTAGTTGGCTGACCTCCATGAGTATGCTCCATCTCCCTAGACATATGCCATGGATGAATAAATGGTCGGCAGTGAGATGACGGGTAAAAATACCCCAAGGGTAATACAATCGACTCATCTACTCTAACTGGTGCTTTGCCTGCCCTGTCCAGTATCAAGTGGGCAAAGTCTGGGGTCCTGAAAGATAAAACAATACAATTCCCTTTTAGTGACTTCCTAGACAGGCCCACCCAACCAATTCTGCGTGCCATCCTATATTCTGAGTATAGGAGGTTGAGGTTGATCCCGGTCCTCGCACTAAGAAAGTGGAGAGATTTGTTCCGCAAGGTTGACCAGTGCCTAATGTTACCAACTGGCAGCATGGGGACATTTGCCAACACCACGGTGTAAAGTGTTACGTCGGGGGTAAATGTAGATTGGTGGCTGAGCTCCGGGCAACCTCACAAGCAGGGGACTTTCTCCTCGCCTTGTTTGGAGACAAGCCTCTCCCAATTTGAGAACAATGATCCCTGCTGATATTGCTACCAGATGGCTCTTGTGAGGATATGACCTGACTCTGCGATTCACCACCCGTGGACGGGGTGGAAAATACTTTTCCGTTCTCCGGGTTACCAGGACCAGGACCTACACTACACCCTGGCTGATTATCAGATAAGGAACCCACGCTCCCCCCATGGTTCTTAGTTGGCAATTGCTAATGAGTCAATATTAGTTTTTCAAGGTTAACTAGCTTTGCTTCAATGTGGTTAAGTTTTAGAATTACAGGGTCCAGAAGAGTAGATAACATTGATTACAGCTTACATGTAAAATTTCCTTGCATTAAATTGTTAGAGATTTCCGCAGTAGCTCCCTCATTCGGCACTAGTATGTTGTCCTGGGTGTGCTCACTAACTTGGATTTCAGCGTAGATTGGGCTCATTTGTAACTAATCTGTCCTTTCCTTTTCTTTGATGGTGGCGCAAGGGAGTGACCCTGTGCAGACTTGGCCGTAGCCTTCTAACCCCTTGTTGTAATGGGGGACCTATGTGTTGTATCACTAATTATAGGTACTGCCACAGCCACTGGGGCTGGGGCTGTAACGTCAAGACCAATTACGGGGAGTAAAACTTCTTCAATTTCCACCACGCTGGAGGAGGGTAAAGTGGTGGGAGGGGCATCTCATATAAGTGTACTCTGGGGATCCAGGGCTAGCCTCCTTTCAGTTAATTCAATCTCATGAAGTAGGACAGATTTAGCCCTTGTTAGAAAAGGGACCAGAGTCCGACAACACCCTGCCCTGATATAAACTTTTTACTAATGTTAAGATTAGCGTTGTAAGCCCCAGAGTGTGGTAATCTCCCAGACAAGTCAATGTGGCTTTACAACAGTACCTTGTTGAAGTAATTCCACTGCAAGTCTCTCCAGTGACCTTGATCAATGGTATGGCCCTGCCCGGCCTCCTTCGGCCTCTGACGGGCTCAGACGGGCAAGTCTTGGCCAGGTCTTGGCCCGGCCAGTACCCACGTGCCTCCCGCTCTGCTTGGACCAGGCGGCGCTTTAAAGCACGATGATGACTCCTCCTCTTGCAGCAGCTGTGTCAGATAAGTGGAGGGTGGTCCACCCTGGGACAGTGGGTCCCACCAGGGTGATGTGACAGGGAGAAAACACCTGCCCTCACAATGCCGACACCCCAGACTCGGGCAGAGTCCCACAAGGAGAAAACAGCAGCCTCCTGTCTCGTGATGAACTGTCTTTAGAAATGTGATGTGTGGGACTCAAAATAGGGACTGTGGGACCCCCACTTGCATTAGAGGAATGGCAGCTTTACAGGGCGGGAACCAGATTTCCTGCTGCTGCTCTGTAAGGAAGGAAGCAAACAATTGTACACCGTGCCCCCAACACCACACTCCGCTAACCTTCGCAGGCGCCGGTCATGGGGCACGGTGTCAAAGGCTGCAGATACATCCAGCAGTATGAGCACAGCACTACCCCCTTTGTCCATCTGAGTTTTAATAGTTTCCGAAACCTCCAATAGGGCTGTTTCTGTGCTTAGAGTGGCTCTAAAGCCTGACTGGCTATCATGAAGCACATGGTGGTTTCCTCCTATACAATCTGATAGCATGGAGTTAACGTACTTCTCCAGGACCTTTGAGATAAAGGGCAGCATGGAAATGGGCCTATAATTGGATGCAACCGCAGGGTCCGCTGTAGGTTTCTTCAGGAAGGGGGTTATTTTTGCCCTTTTCCAACAGCTAGGTACCATTCCCTGTCTAAGGGAAGTGTTAAGAACGAATTGACTGCAGAATTGATAGGTTCCGCAATATTCTTCAGGATCCTTGCTGGACAGGGGTCAGAAGGAGAGCCTGACTTCAGATTTACCATGATGACCAGGGATTTTTCTAAGGAAATAGGGGGAAATTGGGTGAGAGTAACTAACCCCCGAAGGCGGGCACTTGCACTCAATGTCTCATCAGTTTCGGCTGTACCCATAGAGGCAAATGACTGTTGAATCAGGTCGGTTTTTTCATGAAAGAAAGCAGCCATCTGATGAGCCCAACTGAAGGTGGGAGAAAATGCCTTATTAGTTGCTTTTTATTAGCAGCCCCTTTTATTTTTAAGGTAAAGAAGTTTTTCTTTTCAGCGCGCACATCCTTAAAATAAGCTTTCAAGGCTTGCTTATAGATGGCTTTGTTCTTAGAAACAAACTTGGTTCGCCACACTCTCTCTAATCGTTTGCAGGTAACTCCTGCTTTTCCTGGGAGTCTCTGTGAACCATGTTTATGTTTATGTTTATGTGGGGATATTTATATAACGCACTGTCGCTCCAAGGAGCATCCTGGCGCTCCGACTCCATTACTGATAAGATGGTATGCTTTTACTGTTTGTCGATGTTTTGTACACAAAAACGTCAGACAAGTGATTTGCAAACTGAGTCGGCTAGCCCATAGATCCATGTTTTAAGGGATTTTTTAAATGTCTGGTCAGATGTAATTGTGCGAAGGTGGGAGGGCAGTTTATTCCAAGCTTTGGCTCCTATGACTGCCAGAGATTTTCCTCCCTTTGTGGCCAGTCTGAACTTGGGGACAGTCATCAAGTTGGCAGTAGCTGACCTAAGTTCTCTTGTAGGATGGTATCTGTTGAACTTATTATACAGATATTGTGGGCCACTCTTGTGGAAAGCCCTAAAGGTGATCACGATGACTTTAAACAGAATGCGCTTCTGAATAGGGAGCCAGTGCAGCATGTCCAAAGCGGCCGATGCTGATGATTTTCTGGGCCACCTTAGAACCAGCTGCGCCACTGAATTCTGTACCATCTGTAGTTTATGCAGGGTAGATTTGCCACCCCTGCATACAGACTGTTACATTAATCTATCCTTGATGTGATCAATGCAATTGCTACAGTACGGCGGGCGGATAGAGGCAGAAAATCAAAATAATTTCCGAGCCACTTTATGATATTAAAACATAGGCTGGCAACTTCTCTCGTTTGGCGCAGAGGTACGGACAGTTGTGGTTTTACGAGTTGAGGGGGGCACCAACTAAGCAACTTGTTCTTCGGGCCACTTCTCAAGGCTAGGGGCATCGGTCTCTGGGTTTCCACTAAAGGGAATCGGGTGCTTACCCAGAGCTATCTCCAGGCTATCAGGCAATACCTGATTAAAGGGTCTGAAGATGCAAGGATGGAGCTTATCCCTAGGTTGAGCATGGGATAAAGACCTAGGGACTTTAAAACTCAAGAGATAGTGATCCAACCATACCAATGGTTGAGGAGCATCAGTTTCCATACTAACGCTGGAGAATAATTGGTCCAATGTGTGACCTTTTTCATGGGTGGGAAGATGAATATAACGGGACAGTCTGAAAATCGCTAAAGATTACTACAGCCGAACAGCTTCAGAGTCAGAGGGATCATCCAGATGGATAATAAAATCTCCTAACAAAAGGCAATGCCTATATGTAACGGAAATTGGAGAGATGGCTTGAGTGAGTGACTCAATAAAATTGCCTGACACGGCGGCCTATCAACAAAGAATGCCTGCAATAGATTGATGACCCAAGACAGTGAGCACAAAACTGAGGCTTTCAGCATCCACAGTATCTTGCACAGGAAGAATAGAGCAAGACATTGAATTTTTAAAAATTATCCCAACTTCGCCCCCTCTTCCTACAGGCCGATCCTTCCTTATGATCTGATAGCCAGGCGGGATAGCCCCTACTATCGTAGGGTTCGAGCCGTCATTAAACCAAGTTTCAGTTACAAACATAACATCGGGTCGGACTCAAGTAATAAGTCATGCAATTGGCCTTCATGTTTTTTTATGGAGCGGGTATTCAGGAGGAGGATTTTCAGAGGGTTATTATCCCATATGCTCCGGTCCGCAAATGAACCCTTGCTAACCATAATTGCGCTTCCGCCCCTCTGTTTGCTGCCCTGAGGGTCAGCTACCCAGTTACACACATGGCATGAGAGCAGGGTCTCAGTTATGCTGGAAATATCTTTATAACAGCAGTCTTGCACATGATCCCCAATACTAATGAGCTCTGACTTCCTGTAAACTACAAAATTCCCAGGTAGAGGCAAGTAACCAGCAGCATTTCCGGCTCCGGACTCCTGACGGGCGCAGACGGGCTTGCCTCAGGCGCCCGTCACTCATGATTCAGAAAAGGGGGGTGGTGATGAACAGAGTGTCTGAATTAAGAAGACCACTCTTACTGAGCCCAAAGATCAGGGCTTGATCCATCACCGTTTTTTAGCTCAGTGCACCATCCCAGCTCAGAACCTGGCTACATGCAAATTAGTCTGACCCTGGCCCAGTGCATCATGGGAACAGGGCAGACCAAACTACCAAGCCCTGATCTTTGGACTGGGTAAGAGTGGTCTGCTTAATTCAGACACTCTGTTCATCACCACCCCCTTTTCTGCATCGTCACACATGATAGCAGCAGAGTGCCGTGATCAATGTCAATTTCAAGTTTCAAATTTCTGAGATCCTTTCATTCCTGTATAAAATTTGTTGAACGCCCTGTGGCAATGCGGTATCTCATGGAACATCTTTCTTTAGAGCCTTAACAAGACTGTTATGACGCCTCTTACATGTGCAATGTTTCCTAGATCTGCTACCATTTGTAGTCATTGATCAAGCTTGCCAGCGTGTGCCAAAGTTAATTTCTAAACTGTACCATTGTCTGTATTTTCGATGAGCACTTTGCTTGAAAATCTGTGCGTGCATCCACGAGCGTAGTAAAATTCCATCATGATGCTACTTAGCAAGTTTGGACTACATATGCGTACGTTATCTGCAATGCTAGTGAACACCTCGCTCCAATATGCCAGTTATTTACAACTCCACCCCTGTTTGCTCTTAAAAAGGAAAGCAGTGTATCAAACCATGTCATTCGTGCTTCATTACCAAAAATACCATCAAAAAGTACATTAGGGGAGCAACTATGTCTGCCACCACAAGTGTGGTACCTGCGTTTGTTGCAATCAAACCATTGAAGGCTCGTTGTTTTCACATAAGAATGTCAATTGGAAACATGACATGTTCATTTGATCAGAGCCCGCTCAGAATTTCAGAATTGTGACTTAAAATTTGATCTTACCATTAAAGAGGATTTTAAATTACAATTAATTTAAGTTTAAACATGACACTTCTACCTGCTCCCAATCAAGTAAGCACTTATTGAATATAAGGAAACCCAATGTTATCCTATGTGAGACGTGGACCTTACAGAAGCGAAAAACACTTTAAGGACTTTTTTACCACCAGAACATATGAAACTTAAAAATATGTGTCTTACATTTAAATAAAATGTACCCTGCACCATGGGCTTTTTAGGGCCTATAGTATGGGTGACTTATATGTACTTAAAAGAAAGGCTTTATATTGCTGGTTGATGTGAAAAGGTAAAATTGAACTACATGCTGGAGTGACAGGCCTGAGACAAGTTTTAAAATGTTAATGGCACAATGAGTGCTGCAAGCTCATTAGTAGATTTCATTTACAGGCCCTTAGTACCATTTAGTACCATATACTAGGGACTTATAAGTAAAATAAATATGGCAATCAGTTGCAGGCCAATATTACCATTTTTTGTGGAGAGAGCCCAAACACTTTAGTGCTGGCCAGCAGTGGTAAAGGGCAAAGCGTCCTAATGTTAACAAAAAGAATTTCAGTAAAAGGGAACAACTTTGGCAAAAGACAACAGCAAGGATGTCAGGCCTTACAAGAGATAGAAGAGATTTAGAAGTATGATCATCTTTATTATGGATATTATCCTATTCATTGATATGGGTAATGGTATCCAACAGTCCATCTGATCCTACAGTTTCTCCATGACTGGGCCAGAGTTTTCCCATTTTAATGTTCCTGAATACTATAATTCTCAAGTATTTAACCAATGTGTCATTCTAAATGTATGGGCATTCCTGGATGTGTAGTGCTGGGGGTCAATGGAAATAGTTATATCTTACTCTAGGTAATGATTAAACCAGAGTATCCACCATATGTTAGCAATTGTCCATTTAATGTGGAGGGATTGACCTCTTGATTAAAAAAAAAAGAAGAAATATATTCAGGATACCATGATAGCATTATTCTTCTGACTGTGAACAAAATAAACCTATTTGCATGCAACTGTCTTATTTTGCTACTATGTAGAGGGTAAAGAGGACAGGTGACATAGGAAAGGCTTGCCTCATCCGGTATTGATCCAAGCTTGCATTAATAGAATATTATTTACATTAATTCTGATCACTGGTTGGCATGCATCAGATGCATCAGTCTAGTTAGATAGCAGACAAACCTCATCCTCTACATCACTGCCTTGAGAATTGACCACTCAAGAGAATCGAAGGCCCTATTGGTGTCTAATAGTGTGGAAAAATCTGGAGTTTCAGGGGGTATATGTTTTTGGGAGGTGGTCCTATTGGGTTTAAAATCGCATTGCTCTGGTAATATTAGTCTGTCCGTATATGGCAAGCGTAATTGGTAGGACTTTGGCAAATATTTTATTGTGTAAGTAAAGAAGAGATACCGGACAATATAATATGCTGATTTTGTTGCTTCAGTCCTTTATTTTAGGAGCACTGTTATAATTACGTCTCTGGCCATGGAGGGGCAGTGGCCCGCCTTCGTAGGCCTTGATCATTACAAAATCAGAATATATGGAGAACCGCAGCCTTAAGGCCCGGCGGCGCAGTGTACGCCTGAAATCCCCGGGATTCACCTGCCTTGTCGAAAACAGAGACACGGACTCTTCGCCTGGCATAGAAGATGGTATTTATTAGCTGCAGCTAGTACAGTGGTCTTAGAAGTCGTCAGTATAACGAGGTTCAAAAGAGACTGCCACTTAACTCCGTGGCGCACAGGTTTAAATACGATACAATACAATGCAAAATACAATCACACACGAGCACGAGCTATAAGCAAACCTTAAATACAATGTTTTAAGACCTAAGCAACTCAAGTTCCCGGTTCTGTTTGTCTCTCGACCCCTTAAGTAACTTACAAATGAATCCACACAGTTCGATTTACAAGCAGAGAAAACACAGCTGCGTGTTATAGAAGGACAGTCATGAAACAGGAGAATGCATGAGACATGTAGTGAAGGACAGCAGATAAGATAACTTAAAGGAAACAATGGTGTGAACCAACATGTAGTCCGGACGGGGATTAATCAGCTCAGACATTAGTGTACTCGGCCAGACCCTGACAGTAAACATAGGCAAAGAAGCCACCTAACACACAAAGGCAGAAACGACAAAAATATCGCGTTCGCCGAGCTGCCTGAGTGAGGGCAACATAAAATGGCGGCGATCACAAAATGGAGGCTGAGCACAAATGAATTCATAATTTACAGATCCTCAGACCCTCCTTTTGCCATTACTCAGGCAAAAATTCACCAACTCATGCTAATCTGAGTCGGAATCAACACTGATATTCATGAGATCTTCAAGCTGTTGCTGTACCATCATTCTAATATTCTCTGTCTTTTGAGTCGCAGATTGTGGAACACATAAAGTAGCCAACAGGCCACAAACTGCAGGACCACACTGAACGCATAAGCAACAAGAGAATATGATGGCCAAAATTGCTCCAAGGAACGTTAGGATCTTCCATCCCCAAGTTGACAATATTCCCCAAAACCATCCCATAAAGGACCAATCTCCTTCGTCCTGCGAATCGACTCGGAGACAGTGTGCAATTTGGAAATGGCTTGGTATACTGCCGGAGCGTCATCTGGAATATAAATGCAGCAACTAGATCCAATCAATCTACAGACACCTGCTCGGTCTGCCGAGATCACATTTAGCGCAATCCGATTTTGCAACGTCATAAGACGGTCGGCTGGAAGCTCTGCTGTAATGTTACCTATTGCACCTGCAGTAACATTAATAGTGGCCTCAACCACTCGAACCAGTTGCCTGATGTGTCTGCTGTTGACCATCGGGCCCAAAAAGGGAAGGAATCCTTTAAGGAAATCTCCTCCCTCTTGTTCTGCTGTGTCTAACTCTGTGGTGGTCTGACGGAGCAGTATATGTAGGGGGAAGAAGAAAAGCTATGTAACAAGTTCCAAAAAAGTTGGAAGAGAGCCAAGCATACGCTCGGCGGTTACAGACAAAATATGTTCCTTGAGACGGAACCAACAGAGAGAAATCAGGAGACCACAAAATATACGTGTATGAACATTTCTGCTTGATGTTTATTTATTTATTTATTTAATGGTTTTATAAAGCGCGTAGTAACTCAAAGAGCATCCCAGCGCTGACCTGCTTCTCCAAGGGTTTCAGCCGTCTGATGAAATTATATCTGCGGGAAAAGGAGGGTCTTTAAGATTTTTCTGAACTGGAGGTAGTTCGGTTCTGTCCTGAGTCTTCGTGGTAGATAGTTCCAACATTTGGCCGTGTGAACCGAGAAGCGACGGCCACCGGTCTTGGCTTTTCTGACTCTAGGGACTACGATAAGATTTTCTACGTTAGACCGGAGGTCTCTCTCCGCTTTGTATGGGATTAGGAGTTCTTTAAGAAGGGGGGGGCCGTTATTGTTGAGGGTTTTATGGGCCAGACAAAGGGCCTTGAAGACGACCCTTTCTCTGACTGGGAGCCAGTGGAGGGATTTAAGGGCCGGCCTGGCGGAGGATCTTCCTGGTGTGCCCGTGAGTAGGCGGGCGGCGGCGTTTTGGACTTTCTGCAGCGAGTTCAGGGTGGCTTCAGGGGCTCCCAAGTAGATGGTGTTACAGTAGTCTAATCTTGCCAGGATTAGACCCTGAATGAGGAGCCTCCTTGCGGTATCGGGGAGACTTCGGAGAGGCAGCTGTGGAGATCGGATGGGGCGTGGTGGGGGTGTGAAAGGGTTACGACCAGCTGAGTGTCGTCGGCGTAGTTAATAACTGACACGCCGAACGAGCTGACCCTCTTCTCCAGTAGGGCCATGTACACGTTGAATAGCGTAGGGCTCAAAGATGAGCCCTGCGGTACTCCACACCGGAGGGGGATGGTGGATGAGCAGCTGTCGTTTTCCCGCACCTGGAAGGAGCGTCCTGATAAGAAGGATTCTAGCCATTTCAAGGCCATACCCTTTAGTCCGATCTCTCCCAGTCGGTGGATTAGGGTGGGATGGTCTACAGTGTCGAAGGCCGCACTGAGATCTAGGAGGATCACTGCCACTGATCCTCCTGTGTCCAGAATGCTTCTGGCCTTCTCCACCGCTGCCAGGAGGGCGATGTCCGTGCCCTGACCTGGACGGAACCCTGTCTGGGAGACCGCTAAGAGGTTGTTGCTTTCTAGGTAAAGCGATAATTGCTTGTTTACCAGCTTCTCTGCGATCTTGCTGTTTCCAGGGAGAAGGGATATGGGCCTATAGTTGGCGAAGTCCTGCGGGTCTAAGGAGGGTTTTTTCAATAGACCTTTGACTGCTGCCGCTTTCCAGCTGGGGGGGACTATGCCCTCCGAGAGAGAGGAGTTGATCAGGGCCGTGAGGGGAGGGATGATGGTACTCGACACTTTTTTTAGGAAGCGGAGGGGTGCAGGGTCGAGGGGGGAGCCACTTTTGATTGAGGCCAGCGTTGCTCCTACTTCTTCCGTTGTTACGGGGCCAAAAGCGTCCAGGGAGGGTTGGGGGAGGGCTGGCAGCAGAGGAGGATTGGTGGTGATGATGGTGAGATCCTGCTGTGTGTGGGCCTGTTCGGGGGGGGTATGGTAAGAAGAATTTTTTGAATCTTCTCGTCAAAGAAGGTGGCTAATTTGTTACATTTACTTTCAGCTTCTTTGGGATCTAGGGGTTTGAGTGGGGGATCAGGGGCGTGGAGGAGTTCTTTAAGAACTGAATAGGTTTCATGGGCCGAGCAGGCAGCGTTTTTAATTCTGTCAGCTTTCTTGCTATTAACTCTGATACAAAAATTACCTTGATGGGGCACAGTCCATACTAGAGAAGACTCACCTTTCTTAGTTTTGTCACCAAGGATAGAAACATAGTGGGTAACATTCCATCAGTCATGAGCTCTCTTCTCATCTAACGGAATCTTATTCTTTTCTATAATCTTAGCCATTACCACTATACCTTTGATTAAAGAGCTATGACTGAAATCTAATCCATTCCCAGAAGTTCTTAAAGGGCTTCTAAGTCTGTTGTGGTATGCAGCTGAAAACATAGTCGAATAGGCCTAAGCTAACCTTCATATGAAAAAGGAAGAACCAGATATGGCATTCCCTTTTGTGTATTGTGTGGCATGAGTCCGCACACCCAACAGTCAGTCATATTAATAGCCAACTGATGTTGGTGCAACAACTGGATAAACGTATTATTCGTATATTCGGCTCTCCTTATCTGTTCATGAGGAGGTAGAGTATGCATTTTGTGTAAAAAGACAGAAAGACGAGAAGGCAAAGATGTTGTAGAATTAGCAACATTTCTTGATTGCAAAACATGCACGATCCAACCTGTGCAAGCTAATAAAATACACAAAAACATAAGAACACACAAAGTTACGCCAAATCGACTACGCAATAATTTACAATACTTTGATCTCATTTCCTGCTTCCTATGTTTCCTACCTACAATTGTTGTACCATCCATCTTTATCTAAAAAAAAATGTCGCTCACAGCAATCTTCCTTAATCACTCAGCTACTCACTTCTGTATATCCTGAGGCACTAGCCACTTACTAAAAGAACAAAAATCAGGTTACAGTCTGAGTCTCCTACCGTGACCCTGCGACGGAGACAGATGGCACATCTAATACTAGTATCACATCAAAAAACAAGGAGGCAAAAAGGGGACCAAACAAGGAATGTCTTTAAGTAATAAAAATGTTCAAAATGTTCAGTTTTCCTTATTAGCTCTCGGTATTAAGTTGTAACATGTTTTGCTCGCACGGTCTGGTCCTTGAACAAAGTTTCTGGATTGGTGGTGTCTATACGAAAATGCACAGGCACAGCGGCTTGAAGAATATCATCATCTGCTTTTTCAGACTAAGTCCCATAAATTTGAGCATCACTAAAAGGAACAAAACAAGGAGCCGCTGCAGTATCCGTTTCCCTTTACATGACTGCGAATCCACTGGCCGAAGGGTAATGGCAGTGGCACCTTTTTACAGTGCATGCCATGCACCCAGTTACGCTTGCCAACCACTTTCACAGCCAGGCGGGTGATGAGCAAAACCTGCGTAGGCGTAGACCAGCGAGGCTCCAAGTTCTTAGTCCGTTGAAAATTCTTTATACAGACCCTGTCACCGGGCAAGATGGTGTGACCTGGGTCTGTGGAGGCCTCCGGCAAAACACTTTGTACCTGTTGGCGAATAACACTTAATTTAGTAGTCAAATCATGCAAATAGTCAATTAACAGAGGATATGGTATATCTGAATATCTTTTGGGGCGGTGACGCCCCAAACATTAGCTGGGCGTCTAAATACCACTTCATATGGGCTAAGTCTCATACGAGAGTGCACAGTAGTTCTGGTCGACAAAAGAGCTAGGGGCAACGCATCAAGCCAAGCAAGATCTGTATTGGCTTGAATCTTTGCCAGCTTAAGCTTGAGTGTACCATTGTAACCCTCAACCAAACCCGCTGACTGTGGATGGTTTGCCACATGGAATTTTTGTCTAATACCAAGACCAGAACAAACTTTCTGCATAATCTGGCCTACAAATTCACTTCCATTGTCACTCCAGACAATGAATGGCAAACCGAATCTGGGGAAGAACTCCTTAATCAATACTTTAGCAGTCGACAGAGCAGTGTTATCTTTCAAGGGGTAGGCCTCTGTCCAGCGGGAAAAGGCACATACCACCACCAGAACATACTTGAGGTTGTTGCAGTGATCCATATGAATGTAATCGATCTGCAGCACTTCAAAGGCATATGACGGGGGAGCAAAATGACCTGCCGGAGTTAGGGTACCCTTTCCTGGGTTATGCATTAAACAAACAATACAATGCTTAACCACATTTTCTGCACATTTCGGAATTCCTTCATTCTGCCACACAGGAGCCAAAAGCTTACATATGCCTTTTGCACTAATGTGAGCTGGACCATGAGCCATAGTCACGACCGGTAACACATAAGCATCCGGTAACAACCATCGCTGATGTTCCGACAACTCCGTCGAATAACCCGTTGAATCTAACATTCCGTACTTTCTTTCCACGTACTCAATTCCTTCTCAGTAGCCTCTCCCTGAATCGTTTTCACACTCTCAATCGTGTCTTCACTCATTCCAATTTCCCTAACCCAATTCGCAGGACCCGCTACAACCATTCGACTAGTGGTGTTTCTAGCTGTAATTTTCGCTACCTCGTCTGCAAACGCATTTCCACGACCCACATCATCTGTGACTTTCTTATGTGCGCTGCACTTTATGATCGCTATCTGTGCAGGTAAGGTAAGTAACTCAAGAAGATCAGTCACTAACTGACCATGCTGAATCTTTGTTCCGTGGGAGGTAAAGAATCCTCTCTCCCTCCACAAATTGCCAAAACTATGTGCAACACCGAAAGCATACTGACTATTTGTGTACACATTCACTCTCTTTCCCTTCGACAACACACATGCTCTAGTCAAGGCTATCAATTTAGCTGCTTGGGCTGAATTATGTCCAATATGTGCCGTCTCAACAATTGTGCATAAAGTGGTGACAGCATAGGCAGAAGTAGTTTCTCCATTTGGAAGCTTGAAACAAGAACCATCCACTCATAGAATCCCGTCCGGACCCTTGAGCGGAGTCTCCTTTAAATCAATTCTACCCTTCGTTTCTTCTTCTGTTCGAAGAAAACAATCATGCTTTTCCTGTCATCTTTCTCATCTGGGAGTGACAACAGTGTGGCTGGATTCAATGTGTTACATCTTTTAATATGTATATGGCTTGCTAGAAGTGTCAGCTCGTAACCAGACAAACGAGCACTCGTGAGATGCTGCGTCTTGGTTCTATTGCAGCAAAGTATCCACTGCATATGGAACCATAACAATGAGTGTGTTATCCAACACTAATCCTGCAGACTGTCTAATAGAAATTGCCACAGCTGCCGTAGCTCTAAGACAACTGGGCAAAGCTTTAGCTACTAGGTCTAATGTGGTGGAGAAATAGGCACATGGCCTCTGCTTATCTCCGAATTGCTGTGTCAAAACTGACAACGCACAACTTTCTCTCTCGTGAACATACTGTGTAAAGGACTTACTATAATCTGGGGTACCCAACACTGGAGCAGAACACAAAGCAGTACATAAGTCAACAAAACTTTTCTGACATTCATCCGTCCAAGGGACCACCAATGGTTTCGCCAAAAGTGAAAAATTGCTTTTCCTGGCTGCTGTTTTCCTGGATGTGACACTCTGACGCCGTTGAACCCGGTTTGCGTCTCCTGAACCATCTTGCCGCTCTCAGCACTTTAAACCGCAGCTCCTTGTTGGACCCGCTCCGCGGGTCCCGCTACGCGGTGCCGTGCTGTATGTGGGTGTTGGAGCAGAACCGAGGGTTTCTTAAGGACAGGGCTGCGAGCGCACTGGTAGCAGGACTACATTTCCCAAGAGTCCCTGCTATTCACCTGACTGCAAACACCTGGTGACGCTCTCCCTGTTGGACACGCCCCCTTCCTCTCATTAAAAGCTCTTGGACACGGATCTATCGTGGATTGCTTTTCCTGGCTGCTGTTTTCCTGGATGTGACACTCTGATGCCGTTGAACCCGGTCTGCGTCTCCTGAACCATCTTGCCGCTCTCAGCACTTTAAACCGCAGCTCCTTGCCGGACCCGCTTCGCGGGTCCCGCTACGCAGTGCCGTGCTGTTTGTGGGTGTTGGAGCAGAACCGAGGGTTTCTTAAGGACAGGGCTGCGAGCGCACTGGTAGCAGGACTACATTTCCCAAGAGTCCCTGCTATTCACCTGACTGCAAACACCTGGTGATGCTCTCCCTGTTGGACACGCCCCCTTCCTCTCATTAAAAGCTCTTGGACACGGATCTATCGTGGATTGCTTTTCCTGGCTGCTGTTTTCCTGGATGTGACACTCTGACGCCGTTGAACCCGGTCTGCGTCTCCTGAACCATCTTGCCGCTCTCAGCACTTTAAACCGCAGCTCCTTGCCGGACCCGCTTCGCGGGTCCCGCTACGCGGTGCCGTGCTGTTTGTGGGTGTTGGAGCAGAACCGAGGGTTTCTTAAGGACAGGGCTGCGAGCGCACTGGTAGCAGGACTACATTTCCCAAGAGTCCCTGCTATTCACCTGACTGAAAACACCTGGTGACGCTCTCCCTGTTGGACACGCCCCCTTCCTCCTAGGCATATAAAAACGATTGTACCCCCGCAGCGCGGGAGCGCGCCGGGAGAAGCCTGGGACAAGGGCGGGACCGACTGCGACCGACAGAGACCGATTGAGGCCGGGCTGGGCCACCCCCCTTTAGTTTGCATGTTGCTTAGACTAATAGAGTGTTTTATTTGTATTGCTAAGTAGCGGTATATATTGTGTTATCTTTTATTATTAAATATTTCCTCTAATTTTAGGCTTCATCGTATATTGTTTCCCTAATTAACATGACTACTAAGAAATTGAGATCAGGAAGAGTTTTAGTTGGTAGAGCTTGTTCCAAAACTAAATCTAATCCCCTGCGAAATAAAGCTGGCTCAGCTCTCCAACTAAAAAGTAAATGTCAACTATACTCTTTATGGGATAAGGGTAAGGATAAAGTAGACAGAGAGGGGCCCCTCACTGAAACTATTAACATCAATTGTAAAGAAAATGAGCGAGTCCCCCCTGCTACTAAAAATGAAGGTACCCATTCAGGTATTAGTGTTCTATCCCCTTTAGATGTTATATCCAATAAAAACCAAGAGAGATACTCTGACAATCTTTTTGAAACCCAAGAAAAAGCTATAAATGTTGCAGATCGGGGTAGCATTTCTGTTATCCCTGTCGCGGCTCTAGTACATAACCCTCCTTCTTCTCCTACAGTAGATCAAAGAATTCATTCTGGTACTTCTCTATCCCTGCATATTCCCCCTGAAGATATTCCCCCTGAAGATATTCTCCCAGAGGATTTCACGCTTCCTGATATAAACCTAGAGTCTCATAAAGGATTAATTAAAGCGCAGAACTTTATAATCACACAGGATCTTGTAACTACTCCTAGATTACATCTTTATAGTAGTACCCCTTCAAAAAACTCTGAGTTTTCCATCCCTGAAATGAACCTATTCTCTAATTCTACTAACATTCAAAACAAAGATCCCCTAAATTCCTCGATATGTGAAGATAATTTAATATCTAATTCCTTAGCTTCTCTAGAACGTCTCATTTCATCTATTCTACAATTACTGGAAAGATTAGTTAATCGATCTGATAATGTATCTGATACAGTAACTCTGATTTTAAAGGCACTGCTGAATAATAAAACAGGATCAGAAGATGTTACTCATCAAAAAATGATCACTCCACCCAACCTAGATGTAGAAGGAACCGGGGAAGTAAAAATAAAAACATCTCCTGAGGTCCCTTTACCGTTAGATCCCCTGTTTAAAACTAATACCTATACTGCAGTTACTTCTGAATCTACCGCATATAGGAATGAGAATCCAATTAATGGTAACTGCGTAGCTTTCATTAACCAGGAAATTGAGACCCTACCACCAAAGGAGAATAATTTGACTAATACTCCACCCTCTATCTTCCCCATTTTCATTCCACAATTTAATAAAGAAACTTCAACCCTCCCTGTTGTTTCGGATAAAATCTCTCCATTAAAGGAGAAAAAAACGGAAATAACACTATCTAAAAAACAACGATGTAAAAAAAGAAAACCAAACCGTAGATTTTATAAAAAAAGGCAAAGGAAAATAATTTTTAATTGTGAACAAGAACCTTCGTCGGATATTTCTAATCCTGTAGATTTCGACTCTAACCTGTCCCATGAGCCATTGGGAACTATAAAGATGACCTCTACAGACATACAACAAGATCCTATACCTCATATAATTCAACAGCATCTAGATGAGCAGATAAAATTGGTGAAGGACCAAAAATCTACATTAATTATAGATCCTAAACCAAAATCAACCCTTAACCCCCTGGTTAGTTCTTTTTCAGACATAGTTGCAACTGAATATGCAGCTAAGACAGTGCCTAAGACTAGGAAAAATGTGGATACCCTTTTCCTTGATTTTATACCTATTTTTGACCCAGACCTCATCTTAAATAGATCTGCTTTAGTTAATTGCTTTCATGAAATAGAGAGCTTAAAATTGATTCAATCTGCAGATCTAGATATAATAACATTAATAAATTTAGAAAATGGGATGAAATCACGGGTTAAATTTCACTCAAAACTGGTAACAAATCACGTCCTACAATGGGCGGAAGAACTTCAAATAAGAGGAATCGATGTTGATCCTTTTATTCCGGTCAAAATCGAAAGTTATAAATTCCAAAAAATGTTACCTTATCAGGGTAAAACATCTGGTCCTCTAGATGGTTCCTCTACGGTGACCGAAGAGTTAAAAATACGGATATCAAAAAATGAGCGACAGGTGATAGTAAATAATCTGCTACCCATTAAACAAACTAGGGTAAAGGATGCCGATCTGGAGTGGAGCTGGTTGCCCGCTGTTTTATCAGATAAATCTGGTTTTGTACCTAAAATGAATTCAGAATTTTAGCGATAACTTAAAAATAATATCGTGGAACACTGCTGGTCTAAACCAGAGGACAGAAAAGTTGCCATACTTGCACTCTCTAAATGCTGACATTATTTGTTTGCAAGAAACGTGGTTGGTAGGGAATTTCCCGGCTATAAAAGATTATTATGTATTAGAGAGTAATGCTACTCCCTCTACGAGGGGTCGAGCAAAGGGAGGGTTAGCCTGTCTTTTGACAAACGAAGTTAAATGGAATTATACCCACTATATTGATTCAAATAAATTATTTCAGGCAATAACCTTAATAAATTTTGCTAAAGATGTTCCTCAGAAATCACTGGTAATAATTAATGCTTATTTACCTCCAGATACAAACTATAATCCGGGTATTAAGATGATTTGTTCTTTTATTTCAAATCTTCAGGAATCTATTTCCCCCCCTCATATTTTATTATTAGGTGATCTAAATGGTAAAATATCTAATAGTGCCATGGAATTATTTAGGAATAAGGTAAAAGAGGAGACATTCACGATACCTAAAGCCATATTTCCGGAGAATAATAAAACAAATAAAAGGGGGAAATTAATCTTGGAGAGTCTAGCAGAAGCAGACTGTATCATAATCAATGGAAGGCTTCCTTCGGATAGTCCCGCTCATTTTACTCATAAGTTAGGGAAGGGTGGTTCAATCCTAGACTACATGATAGTTGATAGTTCCTTTTTTGGCTTTTTAGAGGATTTTTCTGTACTTGTCACTGATCTTAGTGATCATAATGTTCTTCTCGCAAAATTAAATGCAATCTCACCACAAAGAGATTTATGGAATATTGGAGATGACTTATTGAACCTTAATAATAAAAAAAGGAAATGTTATTGGAATTCAGGGTCTATTAGAAGTTTGTCCAATATATTAGAACACACAACAAAGAACATAATCCATTGGGAAGGTAGAGAACTACTCTGTTTTGCATCCCTTTTACATACTTTAAAAGCTAAAGTTCAAAAGCCTCCACTTGGAAAGATAATTCCTAAAATCCCTTTTGATCTACGTCGTTTAAATACAGAAATAAATAAACTAGTTAGGGCCCAATATCTTTCCTTTATACCTGAACGTAGTCAAAGAATATCCCTTTTGAAAAGAAGGAGAAAAAGGATAAAGGCGAGATTAAAACAGGAGAAAGAAGATGCCCTCTGGATCAAACTTCGCGAGGCATCTAAATGTGGGCAGGCCAAGACCTTTTGGTCATTAATTGGAGAAGGATGTGGGGTAAGATCTAGACCCTCTCTGATATCTAATAATGAGCAGACATGGGTTGATTTTATACAGCAACTATATAGCAGTAATGGTGAGAAGTTTGGCCCTGGTAAGCTGCAGGAGGATTTATTTCCATACGATCCTCCGTCTGAACTGGAAATAGTTGCTGCAATAAAAGCTTTACGCACTTCTGGTGCATTAGGCCCAGATGAAATTCCAATTTCAGTGTTAAAATCATATAGTATGCTGTGGGGGAAAATTTTATACCCAGTCTTCAAAACTTGCTTTATTAATGGCACTGTCCCGTATTCCTGGAAGGGGAGTTTATTAATCCCTCTCTATAAAAAGGGGGCTAGAGACTTACCCCAAAACTATAGACAAATAGCCATCTTAGATGCCATAGGCAAAGTTTTTGCTAAATGTTTATTGAACTCTTTAAATGACTGGGTATCAGCGTCTGCAATACTTCCGCTAGAACAGACTGGCTTTAGGAAACAACATGCTACCCTGGACAATCTTACTGCCCTTCAAATCCTGGTGGAAAAATATGTTACAGTTCGTAGAGGGGGTGTATATGGGGCCTTTATTGACTTCTCTACGGCTTTTGATAAGGTAGATAGATCCTTGCTGTGGAGTAAGTTAACTAAACTAGAGATGCCCCCTAGTCTATTGAAGTTAGTCATTGCACTACACACAGACACTTGGTGTAGAGTTTTAATGGGTGGTGAGAGAGGACTGTCCCGGGTTATACCCACAAATAATGGACTAAAACAGGGCTGCCTATTGGCTCCCCTGTTGTTCTCCCTATATATTGCTGACCTCCCTAAGGCTATATTATCATCTAGTAACGGAATTGCACCTATTTTGGGGAGAACTCCAATAGCGTGCTTAATGTAGGCAGATGACATTTTAATGTTGGACCTCACCCCAAAAGGTTTGAATGACCGTTTACAAGCTCTGTCCTCCTATGCTGAGGCTCACTTCTTGAAAATAAATATTTCAAAGAGTAAAATTATGTGCTTCCATGGAAGGAGAAAACCCAAATATGAAAATTATTATTGGTCCATAGGGGGTGAAAGGTTAGAAGTAGTGAAATCATATCCCTTTCTTGGAAAGATTGTCATGAGCAATTTAAGCGAAAAAACCCACACTGAGAACAATAGCAGAAAAGCCCTTGTTCAAGGGAAGAGCCTTATTTCCTTTTACAAATCAACAGGTAGAAGGCATTTTTCCACACTGCTCGAGGTCTACCGAGCAAAAATCCCCGCATCCCTAATCTATGGACTAGAAATAGTGGATATGGTATGTTGGAAATTTTTGGATTCTACAGAAGGAAAAATATTACGTAACTTAGCTTCTGTAAATACTGCAAATTCTACGTCTTCGTTAAGACGAGAATTTGGTCTGCGCAGCTCTCGGGCCCAGGCAGCTGCTAGTGTGGTACGTTGGGTTTTCAATATTGCTGGAGGAACGCCTGGCACCTTGAGATATTTAATAAGAAGTGAGCTGTTGGGTTCCTTTAATGCTTATTCCTCTATTGTAAGGAATTTCCGACAGGCTGTTACCTTACTACAGCTAGATGAACAAAACTTATTTTTACAAACTGCTGCCCAACTAAGGTTATCCTTAAAATCTGCCTCTTGGGAGTTGAGCTTTAGAGTTGATAGTGGGACAAGTAAAACTGCGAGCAGAATGTTCCCCATTGGTAAATTCTGTGAAATAAAAAACCCCCAACCATACATATGTTGGAACTTCCCCCATGGAGTTAGGCGAATTATCCTTTTGTTAAGGTATAACTTACTTCCTCTGAACTGTCTTCTTTCTAAATGGCATGGTGGTTCAGATATTTGTAATTTCTGTAATTGTAGTTCCCAGGATTTGTACCATGTTGTCTTTGTTTGTCCGGCTCTTATGGCATTTAGACGCAAATGGTTGAGACCTATGTGCCTCCAATTGGGTATTTCTACTGCTTATGATTTTATTGAAGCAATGCTTAATCCTCCAAACGAAATGTTTTGTTTTAAATTGTTTAACTTTTTAAAATGTTTTTTAACATTATATTGATAACTGAATATTCTGTAAAACTTCTTTCTTGTATTCTCATGAAATTTGTTGTTTATTCTTTATTGAATTTTTATGTGGACCTCAATTGAGTTCCGTTATCATAAATAAACAAATTTGAAATCAATTTGAAATTTGAAATCCATTGTCTACAGTAGGAAGTGGTAGACAAAAAGGCACCCACTTCTCTCTGTGTGGTAGGTACAGACATCTGTGAAATAGCATGAATAAGTTCTGGGGTCAATCGCCTTCCCTCCTTCGACAAGAGATGACCTGAATAGGTCACTTCTTGGCGGGCATATTGCAGCTTAGAGGGTAACACCTTATTATTCAAAGCAGACAATGATGCAACAATGCAACAGTCACACTCTTACACACATCTTCCGTATCAGCAGCCACCAAAAAATCATCCACATACTGAATAAGCGTAGCGCCTGGAGGCAAAGAGAAAGCATCAAGTTGAGACTTAAGAGCTTTACTATAGATGGAGGGATCTCACAGTAGCCTTGAGGAGCTCTTTTAAAATGGAATCTTCGGCCAACTAGAGAAAAACCAAAGATGTCCCTACTTTCTTCAGCAATAGGAATGCTAAAGAAAGCATTCTTGAGATCTATCACTTAAAACCAGGCTGCCGAAGCAGGAATCATCGTCAACAAAGCTGTAATGTCCGGAACAACAGGGAACTGTGGCACCACTATTTTATTGACTTCTCTCAGGTCAATAACAAATTGATAGACAGGAGGCTGTGAAGGATCCGTTCTCTTAAGGATCGGAAGAACAGGACTGTTACAAACATTGCCTCTTGTTTCTTCAACCACACCTTTCTGAATAAAATCATCAACAATGGCCAACAGTGCTCTCTCTCCATCACTAGAAATAAGATATTGAGCAATGCGCGGCATTCTAACATTATCTTTAACTGTGACAACATAAGGTGGGATCGCAAGACGACCCACGTCATTCGGGCCTGTGGCCCAAAGACTTTCAGGGAGAGAAAGCAACTCAGGTGGAAACTGGTCTCGAGACAAATACATGGAAGACGTTACTTTCTTTCCCAATGTAAGATGTACACCAGAAGGAGAACAATATAATGTTGCATGCAGTCTTTTCAACAAATCCAGACCCAGTAAATTCTCATCACAACCAGTTGTCAAGATAAGTGAAGCATCAAAATCATAAGGGCCAATCGAAACAGGCAAAGGGCAAGAAACCGGATTACGGACTGGGGCGCCAGAAAATCCCACAGAGGTATTCATTAAGCCAGACAAAGGTGCCCCAGGGAGTTTAGAATGAATGATAGAACTTCTCATCGCACCAGTATCCAAAAGAAACGGCTCTGAAACACCCATAGTATTGATAGTAACATACGGCCCATTTTGATCTACTGTAATCAACACAACTCCCTTACTTCGTCCATGGCTGTCCTATTCAATCTGAAAATTATCAGCCCTCTCTTCAACGTAGTAGTAGTAGAAAGCTTTATTCGATTTTTGTAGAATTCAAAAATCATAAAAGCAACATCATCAAAAAATCAATACATAATGTACACAAATAAAGCATTACGTTAAGGAAAACTGGCTGTGGATACAATAGTTGTATGAACACATTAAATATTTCCTATTTCTACAGACACTCTTTAAAAAACCGACCATGCTATGAATTTTTACATTTCAACTAGACATATAATGATCTGGGATAGAAATCACATATGCTCCATATAGATATAGGACCATCTCCTATTTGAGGCTGCCAAGATTGGAGATAAGGTACCACATATTTAGACCTGAATTTAACAAGTACCAGATCGCCCACCAAGTCCTTGCGTAGAGGTCCTAGCCAGCCCACCCTTCTAACACTAAGTATGGTTCCATCAATATTGGGCGGTAGAGGTCTATTTTTGGTTAACCAAAATGAGACCTTGTTTTTTAGGTCCATATGGCTTTCATGTTTCCCCCTTGTAAGTTCAGGTACTCCCGAAAGGACGCACACAATAGGGGCGGCCTCTGGAGGCAAATGTAGATGCTTGGATTTGGGCAATATTTTGTTACGAATGACCACTGTTTCCTTATTTGAAGACAATTGTTTGTTTAGCCCTACTGTAGGGCGAGAGCTCCGTACAGTTGTGACATGGGGATCCAAACTTTTCACATGTGGAGTTGCTAACTGATTATAGATGGTCTTGCTTTGTGTGGGGTTAGGGCATTTTTGTGGCTACTAAACGTTGTAATTGAGTGGATGTTGTCATAGATTTTACAGGTAGTGGATTGGCCTTGATAGCTTCCTCGACGGCCATAAGCCTGTCCCCTAAACTAACCATTTTGTCCATCAGGGAGGATATTATAGTCTTGATCATGTTCTCGATTGAGGCCAGTAAAGAAGCATGAATAGGTGGATTCGATATGTCAATGTTGGGAGTGTTAGGAGATACAGGATAAGGATTTAGTTTCTGTTGCTTGGCCCGTCTCCCCAAGTGTGTGACCCCGTCTCGCTTCCTTTTAGCGATGGTGAGCTGAGGGGTCAATGCTGAGAGCGAGTTCACTTTTGATCGTATTAATGGGGGCGCATCCTGTATACTAGGAGGTAGTTGAGGTTGATTGCAAGACCGAGGGGTAATATTTGATATGGCGCAGATGCGGGGATTAGTTTTCACATTGTCTGGTTTCACATGTGCATACGTAGATTTACACATGTTATTTAGTTCCTCCAGTAAGGATATCTCGGGGGCAGGATCAGCAAACTGTAAAGGAGAGCACGTAGTGGGCAAACTATCCAGGGCGGGAGATCGCTCTATTCGCTCTAGGTCCCTGACAATGGGGAGCGTTACCCTCTTTAGATAGTGCTCCATCGTTCCTCTGATCAAGCCACTGTGCGTGGCACCATTCCTGGTACTCCCCTTGCAGGTCATGTCATCAGCCATCTTCCAATATGAACAGTTCAATGGTACCACTTTGTAGACGAATAGGAAGGACCTATTAATAAAAGGGGGGATAGGTCAAGGGAAACAGTACCGTTAGTGCTTATTCCGCATGTCCTCGTACCGAGCCAAGGGGAATGGCCCTGCCCCGGCCTCCTCTGGCCTCTGATGGCCGTAGATGACCCCGCCCTTTTCCCGGGCTTAGCCCGGCGGTCCTGCGCGCGTCCCGCGGGGACAGGAGCTGTTCCGATGTTTGTAGGCGCCTCCTGGCGCAGGCTGTGACGTCCCAGGTGCGCCTCTGCCACTGGGGCACCTGGGGATTGTAGTCTGGGTCCGCTTTGCCGTTTCCCTCACGGCGCTCGGTGGGCTCAACAATGTAGGTAGGTGAGGTGCTCTGGGACTCTGCCAGTCCCCCTCCCGTGCTGCCTGGTCTGGTGCTGGTCGAGTGTGACCCCCAAGGAGCTGTCGGTGCTCCGATGTTTGTAGGCGCCTCCTTGCGCAGGCTGTGACGTCCCAGGTGCGCCTCTGCCACCGGGGCACCTGGGGATTGTAGTCTGGGTCCGCTTTGCCATTTCCCTCACGGCGCTCGGTGGGCTCAACAATGTAGGTAGGTGAGGTGCTGTGGGACTCTGCCGGTCCCCCTCCTGTGCTGCCTGGTCTGGTGCTGGTCGAGTGTGACCCTTCACGTAATAATCATCATTGTAATACTGCGTGGACGGAACTGTCTGCTGATCAAAGTAATTCGAAGTAGATGGAGGAAAAGAACGCTGCTCCTGAGAGGACGCACCTCGTCCTCTACCTCTAGATCCTGTCTGAAAATGACCACGACCTCGGAAAACAGACATCCCGTTCGCTGTAATAAAACCGGACAACTATTCTTGAAATGTCCTTCTTCCCTACAATATGCACATTGATTAGGACCTAATGAAGGTCGCGGCGTAAAATACTCAGGCTTCTGCAACAATCTCTGAAACTGTGGAGGCTGCTGAAACTGAGAGTTTTGCTGATGCTGATTCGAGCGAGGCGGATACGCCTGCTGCAAAAGAACCTTTGTTTTCAAATCTTTGTTTTTCTTCTCTTGCTTCCCCTTCTCCTCCTTATCCCTATTCTCGTAATACTGTGCAGTAGCCAATATTTTAGCAGGGGAAGAGACAGCCCATGCACTTTCAGAACTCTTTAATTTATTCGATAACTCGGGAAGCAAATTATATACAAACTTGTCCACAAACAACCGCTGACCACCCTCTACACTCAAATCCTGCCCACTGTGGTCAATAAACGTTTCTTCAAAGCGAGTGAAGAAATCCAAGACGCTTTCATCTTTCTTTTGCTTGCATGCAGCCAGCTTATTCCAATTTACTCGCACCGCAGGCATCATTGTCTTCATTAATTCAATTACTCTACCTGGAAGAGCCGTGATCAAATCCTCGGGTTTCGCACCACCCACCTGATTCGCATCCGCAGCTCTAATAGCAGCCCAATCGCCACCTAATTCAGCCACATGATTTTCCTTACGAATCCGTGCCCATATGCCTTGCGGAACAACATTTCCAAATAACATATCAATGTCCGCCAAATTCATAATACAAGCGTCAACCGTTTGAGACAATTCTTTGTAATATCCAGCAGGATTTTTACGGGGGTCTGGAAGAGTTTGTTTAAGTCCCAATACTTCAGACCTTTTCCAGGGTTCGTGGACCCATATACGCTGGAAATGATCAAGTCAAGTCAAGTCAAGTCAAAAATTTATATAGCGCACTACATACCCAGAGGGTCTCAAGGCGCTTAGGGAGGGGAGGAGGATTACTTGTCAAATATCCACGTTTTAAGTTGCTTTCTGAATGCTAGGTGGTTCTGGGTAAGGCTAAGGTAAGTGGGAAGTGAGTTCCATGTTTTAGCTGCCAGGTATGAGAAGGATCTACCTCCCATGGTGGTCTTGTTGATGGGAGGTACAGTGGCGAGGGCTTGGCTGGAAGATCGTAGTTGGCGGGAGGGGGTGTAGAAGGACAGACGAGAGTTGAGGCATTCTGGTCCGGTTTCGTAGAGTGCTTTGTGTGCGTGGGTTAGAAGTCAAAAGGTGATCCTCTTATTGACAGGTAGCCAGTGGAGGTTTTTCAGGTGCCCAGAGATGTGTTCGTTTCGCGGGATGTCTAATATGATCCTGGCTGAGGCGTTTTGGATTCGTTGGAGTTTTTTCTGGAGTTTAGTGGTAGTACCTGCGTAGAGGGTGTTTCCGTAGTCCAGTCGGCTCGTGACCAGAGCGTGGGTGACTGTTTTCCTGGTTTCGGTGGGGATCCAGCGAAATGTTTTTTTGAGCATGCGAAGAATGTTGAAGCAGGATGAGGAGACGGCGCTGACTTGTCTGTTCATTGAAAGTGAAGAATCCAGGATAACGCCTAGGTTCCGTGCGTGGTCTGTCGGGATGGGTGCTTTTCCGAGGGCTTCCGGCCACCAAGAGTCGTCCCATGCAGAGGGGGATGTACCTAAGATGAGGACTTCTGTTTTATCTGAGTTCAGTTTCAGACGGCTGTGTTTCATCCATTCGGCAACTTCTTTCATTCCTTCATGTAGGTTAGTTTTGGCGGTGCTGGGGTCATTGGTGAGTGACAGGATCAGTTGAGTGTCGTCCGCGTAGGAGATGATGTTGAGGTTGTGTTGGCGGGCGATGGCCGCGAGGGGGCTCATGTATACGTTGAAGAGGGTGGGACTGAGTGAGGATCCTTGTGGTACGCCACAGATGACTTCAGTGGCCTCGGACTTGAATGGTGGAAGGCGGACTCTCTGGGTTCTTCCGGTGAGGAACGAGGTGATCCATTCAAGTGCTTTTCCTTGTATTCCGATGTTTCTGAGGCGTTGTAAAAGGGTGCTGTGGCAGACTGTGTCGAAGGCTGCAGAGAGGTCGAGGAGGATGAGGGCGACTGTGTCTCCATTGTCCAGTAGAGTTCGAATGTCGTCTGTTGCTGCGATGAGGGCGGTCTCAGTGCTGTGTTTTGCTCGGAATCCAGACTGTGAGAAGTCGAGGGATTTGTTGGCTTCGAGGAAAGCGGCGAGCTGGTTGTTGACAGCTTTCTCGATGACTTTGGCCGGGAATGGAAGGAGCGAGATGGGGCGGTAATTTTTGAGTTCGGTGGGGTCCGCTGTGGGTTTTTTCAGAAGGGCGCTGAGTTCAGCGTGTTTCCAGCTTTCCGGGAAGGTGGCGGAGTTGAAGGAGCAGTTGATGACGTCTCGGAGGTGCGGGGCTATGACGGAGTCTGCTTTGTTGAAGATGTGGTGAGGACATGGGTCTGTGGGGGATCCTGAGTGGATGGAGTTCATCAGGCGGATGGTGTCCTCAGTGGAGATTGGGTTCCAGTCGTTAAGGGTGTTCAAGGGGGGTGAATGTTCAGCATATGGTTGGGTGGGTTGGTCTCCGGGTTGGTTGTCGAAGCTGTTGTGGATGTCTGCAATTTTGTTGTGGAAGAATGAGGCTAGGGAGTCGCAGAGGGCTTGAGAGGGGGTGATGTCGTTGGAATTGGCCGAGGGATTGGTAAATTCCTTGACGATGTTGAAAAGTTCCTTGCTGTTGTGGGCGTTGTTATCTAGTCGATCCTTGAATGCTGTTTTCTTGGCCTTTCGGATTAGTTGGTGGTGTATGCGGGTGGCGTTTTTGAAGGCGTCCTTGGTGCTAGTGGTTGGGTCTTTTTTCCAGACCTTTTCAAGGGAGCGGCAGAGTTTCTTGGACTTCTTAAGATCATCGTTGAACCATGAGGCCTTCTTGCTGCCAGGTTTGCTTTGGCGTTTTTTCAGTGGTGCTAGGATGTCGGCGCTGTTGGATAACCATAGGGTGAAGTTGGCGGCGGCTTGGTCTGGGTTCGAAGAGTGGGCTGGGGTGTTTAGAAGGAGCGATGAGGAGATCTGGTCGATGGTGATTTTGTTCCAGTTTCTTTGCAGAGTTGGTTGGGGGTGGTTGATGGGTTTAGGCTTGTTGTAGGTAAAGTGGACGCAGCTGTGGTCAGTCCATAGGAGAGCCGTAGTGTGGCTGAAGGAGACGTGATTGCTGGAGGTGAAAATAAGGTCGAGAGTATGACCTGCGATGTGGGTGGGGGAAGTGACCAGTTGTTTAAGTCCGAGGTTGGCGAGGTTGTCCAAGAGGGTGGTGGTGTTGCAGTCGTTGGTCTTTTCAAGGTGAAAGTTGATGTCTCCCAGAAGGATGTAATCTTTGGAGGGGAGCGCGTGTGGAGTGATGAAGTCCGTGATGTCTTCACTGAATTGTGCGCGGGGTCCTGGTGGTCTGTATAGGAGGGTGCCTCTGAGTGTGGTCTTAGGGTCGATGTGGATCTGGAAGTGAAGGTGTTCAGAGTTGGCGAGATTGACGTCAGAGCTGGTTGAGATGTGGATTGATTTTTTATGGACGATAGCGATTTCTCCTCCTGTGTGGCCGGTACGGTCCTTGCGTGTGATCTTATAGTCATCAGGGATGGCAATGGTGATGTCTGGGGCGGAGGAAGCGTTCATCCATGTTTCTGTTAGGAAGGCGACGTCTGGAGAGATGGTGTCTAGTAGATTCCATAGGTCGATGGCGTGCTTGTGGACCGATCGGGTGTTGAGAAGGATGCATTGTAGGCGGTTAGGGTCGGGAATCTGAGGTGTGAGCGTAGCGGAGTTGGTGGCGGTACCAATGAATTTGCAGGAGTAGCATGAGAAAGGTCCATGGGTGTGGCCAGGAGCGGCTTGGACGCAGTTGGTGGAGCGGCCGGGGTTGAGGGCTAGGAGGGTGGTGGCATCGTAGGTAATGCGGGAGGGCTGGGCAGAGCGAGGACCAGGGGGTATGGCGCTGGGCGCGGTCCAGGCGCGGACGGGCGTAGACGGGCTTACCTTTGGCGCACCTTCGGCGCGAATCGGGCGCGGTCGCTGCGCGTGAACGCTGCGCGCGGGAGCAACTGTCATATATGGATAGTGGAGGGGGAGGGGCGAGGGCGGCTCAGCTGGGAGGCGGGGCGGGCACACGAGGACGACAACAACAAACAAAATGGAGGCGGAGGGGGGAGCACAGCGGAGCGCTATAGGCAAACGCGCTAATAAAGTTTAAAACAGCACAATGAAATAACCAAAGCGCAAATGAAGCAAAGCGGTATCCAAGCACACAGCAGGCGAAATGATATGCAAGTTTTCAAAGTAATGCAGCGCTACGATACCAGATGTCTGCAAGGGACACTGGGAGCGACCACTCAGCCCGTGAGAGAGGAGCGAGTCACGGCGTCTTCAGGGAGAGGAGCGCTATTTCTGGTCAGTGGGAGGGCGGCTCAGCTGGGAGGCGGGGCGGGCACACGAGGACGACAACAACAAACAAAATGGAGGCGGAGGGGGGAGCACAGCGGAGCGCTATAGGCAAACGCGCTAATAAAGTTTAAAACAGCACAATGAAATAACCAAAGCGCAAATGAAGCAAAGCGGTATCCAAGCACACAGCAGGCGAAATGATATGCAAGTTTTCAAAGTAATGCAGCGCTACGATACCAGATGTCTGCAAGGGACACTGGGAGCGACCACTCAGCCCGTGAGAGAGGAGGACCAATCACCGCTTCTCTCCATACAGGAGGAACTTCACGCATTGGATAATTCTTACTACCTTGATTGCTGGCGGGATCAGCCTCGGAAAAGAACAGGGACAAGAACATTGTTCGAAATGCAATGAGTCTATTCACTGCCTCTTCAACTCGAGATCCTACAATAAAGCCCCTATCAAAATCAGCTTGTAATTTCAGTAGTTCCGAAGGAACTGTATCTGACTCCATATCTTCCCAACCCCTAATAGAAGTTTGACACATGACGTTGAAAACATATCTCTGCGTGGGCTCCCCCCATTGATAAAAGCAACTCATAATATCTTCAGTACTATATTCTAGTCCATGCTCAATCCATTTATGAGCGAGGAAACCCAAAACTACTTTATCGTCCGTAAGAGGAAGTTGACAACGAGATTGTTGTTTAGAGAAAGCTGGAGACATATTTAAAGACTCAAGAAGAGGAGAAAAGAAACTTGAAACAGCATCTGCTATCCTCCTCTGTGAAGTAGGAGAATCCCTCAAGAGAATAGGAGGCATTACAGATGTAGAAGGCGACGGGGACTGAAACGTAGCAGACTGAAGGGTAAGAGCGGGAGAAGATAGGGGCTGAATTACAGAATGGAAGGACAGAGCAGAAGCGGGCAAAGAAGCATTAATAGGCTGAGCCGGTGGTTGGACAATCGGCAATTGAGCAACCACTGGCTGAGCGACACGAGGGGGTAACGGAGGTACATTAGCATTTTAGGCATAGGGCAGAGGTGAATTCAATAAACAAGACATTAGGGAATCTTCTTCTAATTCCTTATTTTTATCTGAAGAGGAAGTAGGCAGCATCGGATAGCATCTATCTATCGCCATGCGATATTGTCTCTCTAGTACCTCATTCGCACCATCTACTTTGTTATCCTTAAACTGTTGGGCAGCCTGTAAAATCGACATATATTGTGCTTTCTTATCCTTTTTCGCTTGTTTTAATTTCTTTCTGTTTGGCTTCTTTACGCCAAAGGGGAAAGGAGTCAAACATAGCCGGCCGGGCTTTTCTTCTAAACAGAATCGTTTCCAAATTATCTAGTATAGCGGGGTCAAAGCTACCATTCAGGGGCCATCTCAAAACTCCACTATTTTTCGTGTATCGGACCCATGTCTCATTAAAGGTAATGGGACCAATACCGTGTTTCGAATAGAGCTCATAAGTAGGAGTTCCAACTTGAGGGATCAGACATGATTCCTCCAACTGGGAATCCCTTGTACAACCCAAACAACAAAATCTTTTGAACTTACTCAGCCCAGGCATTGTCACTTCTCTAGACTGATCACAAACAACAAGTGGTGTAGATCAATGAAACAGTACAAACGTACTTACCCCTTGGCTTCAGCTATTGCAATACCTGAATAAAACCCAAAAACAAAACAAAGGTCTGTGGGAGCGACCCACCAAATACTTAACTAAGAATCGTTCTGCACCAGCGAAGGTCCGTCTATTGTCTCGCTCTCCCAAAATTCATCAGAAGGGTCCAAGGCAGGGCGACAGTCAGGGCAGCAGTCGTCAGCAGCCGTCGGAGAGGAGTAGCCACGCTGTCAAAGACCTTTGGTCCACTTCCGACATACAGGGGTCGATTCCGTGGAGCGCTTCCTCCTGAATTTTCTTGCGGGGCTCCTCACAACCCTTGGGCTCGACCGCTACCACTGAAGTCGCCCCACATTGGGCGCCAGTTGGAGAACCGCAGCCTTAAGGCCCGGCGGCGCAGGGTATGCCTGAAATCCCCGGGATTCACCTGCCTTGTCGCAAACAGAGACACGGACTCTTCGCCTGGTGTAGAAGATGGTATTTATTAGCTGCAGCTAGTACAGTGGTCTTAGAAGTCGTCAGTATAACAAGGTTCAAAAGAGACTGCCACTTAGCTCCATGGCGCACAGGTTTATATACGATACAATACAATGCAGAATACAATCACACAAGAGCACGAGCTATAAGCAAACGTTAAAGACAATGTTTTAAGACCTAAGCAATTCAAGTTCCTGGTTCTGTTTGTCACTTGACCCCTTAAGTAATTTACAAATGAATCCACACAGTTTGATTAACAAGCAGAGAAAACACAGCTGCGTGTTATGGAAGGACAGTCGTGAAACAGGAGAATGCATGAGACATGTAGCGAAGGACAGCAGATAAGATAACTTAAAGGAAACAATGGTGTGAACCAACATGTAGTCCGGACGGGGATTAATCAGCTCAGGCAGGAATTAGTGTACTCGGCCAGACCCTGACACTTGCTAGTAAACATAGGCCAAGAAGCCACCTAACACACAAAGGCAGAAACGACAAATACATCGCGTTCGCTGCGCTGCCTGAGTGAGGGCAACATAAAATGGCGGCGATCACAAAATGGAGGCTGAGCATGAACTATTTCATAATTTACAGAACCTCATATATATTATTGTTTATGGTTTGTTATATTACTGTTGTATTACTTCTTTGTGGCATCATACCTAACATTAGGGGCTCTGCATTTTTAGACATCTTCTTTTGCTGTACACTCACTGTGTTCTCACTGAAACAATTCTGAACATCCAGTTTAGTCTTCAGCTTCATACCCACTCACACTATACTCCACAACTTTCAGTGTGGAAGCTATATGTAATAATTAATACATTGAAATTGGTAGCTAAAATGTTACATTTGGAGAGGGTTGTGTGCTAATGTGGAAGAAAATCAATATGAGTGCAGGAACGAATTAAGCACTTGTTTTATTGTGTCCAAAATATTAAACATATAAAAAACACATTGGCAACTCCACTACTGAAAAAAATAAATATATCATCAACTGCCATAATGCACTGCCATAGATGCTTGAATAAAGGGGCTCATTATGATGGCGGGCAGACTTGGTCCGCCTGTCACCATAGCGGAATTTGAGACCGCCCACCAGACATGCGGCTGTCCCACCACTGCTATTAGCGGGCACATCCTGCACCTTTATCATTGTGGGCGGTGCTGCTGGCTGCAGCACCGTACGCAATGATAAAGGTACATGCACCACATTTCCCTGCACCACGTGGTAGGCTGATTTACAGTAAAAATAACATTAAAGGCTATACCTACCACATAGCCCCAATACCATTACCAAATAACCGGTCAGTTGGCCGTGAATAAGGGTCAATTGTTTATTAAGCAAAATACTCTATAGAACAGCCTCTCCAACCCTCACCCATCAGGTGCGTAGAGAAGACTGCTGGCTTACAGTCAAATCCAAACATATATACTTTCAGATCAACACATGAAGTCCCCATAAATGGAAAAACACCACTCGCCCCTTGGGCCCCAAGGAAGGACCATATATGGTACAAATGATTGGTTCAAAGCTTTACTATTTATTACTGGGAAGGTCAGGAAGGGTGACTCCCTTTCGTCTTGGTGTCCCGGAGTGTAGGCACGGCGCCTCCAGGAATGCGCTTATCGCACCCAAAGCCAGATGCGACCTTGAGTCCCAGGACAGAGGGAGAACAGCTTCCACTGTTGGTCAATGCCCATTCCTTCCTGAAGATGCTGAAACCAGTAAAAACTGTTGTCAAGGGAATGTGCATGCTCAGTGACAGATTCAATAATTGACATGGTTAAAAAGATCTTATAGTCAACAACTCACAGTTGCGTGGCCATTTTTTTTGGAAACAATGTTTGGTGTCACCTGCTGCGTGATGGCTAATCACCGGGTAAGAGCGATAACCCCCAAATATATAAAGATAGATTTCAGGGACGTCAATAATAAATATCATTCTTTCTTTACATTACCTGCATTTCAAGGACTCCTTAAAAGTGCCAAAAATAAAAAATATTAAAAGTAGATCATCTCTTACTTGTCCCAGCCACCTAAGTCACAGCAGGTCCTGTTCTTCATCACGTTAATCTCTCATCGGTGCTGCACCTGCTCTGGGAGCATAAAGTATCATTTCCGTACTATATGCGATGCCACACCTCCCCAGCGGATTTGGTGCTCTGCTAGGCTGTAGGTCATGCCACCAACATGAGAGGGAGTTAATGCAGCTTATGAAAAAATAGCTTCCATCAACTTCCTCCAAGAAAATGTCGTGGGCTGAAACACACATGTGCAGCAATCGGAGCCTCCCCAGGACAGAGAGGTTGGGAGCAATAAAAAGACATTCACTATAAATAATGAAAGAGAAAAATACAGAAGATGTGGAACATGACAGAAAGTAAAAATGCATTTTAAATAGGACATCTTTTAAAGAAGATGTCAAACTGGAGTTGGGGAAGGGATAGGATTAAAGACACAACAACAGGAGCAGGCTGACTTATAAGATCATATCTTTGTCCACAGTGTTCCCTCAATAAACAACAAAGGTACCAGAGGGTCTCAGGTAAATGTGCCCATAAACATAAGAAAACCCAAACAAGAACTCACCCCTACAAACAGGTTATATCACAGAGAGCTCCCCGTGGATGAGGACAAATACCCATCAGTCACCATTCGGATCCGCCCTTCATCATTTGGGATTTTATCCGTACCACCCGTCAGAGATTGTTGGTACTCTCCTAGGAGGTCAACCCGGTGGTAGGGGGTATCCTCACTAGAGTAGAGAAACGACAGTGTGGTGTACCACTCGATGATGGTGAGTGGTAGAAACAGGATGGGACTGGGGTGTGTAGTGCAAAGGAAGGTGTGAAGGAAAAAACCAAAGGAAGTGGGTTTAAAATTGGTTAGGGATAAGCACCAAACAAGGATTTATTACAATTGTGCTTACCATACCAATGTTAAAAACAGTGCGCCCGCTGACTGTCAAATTATGTGGACAGCCTCAGGACACAGTGTACCCTCACCTTTGTATTATCACGTGTGATCTTGTGATTTTTACACACTTTTACTTTTACTATCCTTTTACTGATGTGAAATGCCGTTCCTGAACGTTAGTTCATGTAATCTTTTAGCAAATTTATGAAATCCCTAAAAAATTAAATACATAGGGCCATATTTATGGGCTTTAGCCGTGGGGCAGCGCCGCAGGCATTCCCACTGCGCTGCCCTATGGCAAAAAGAAAAGGCAGGAATGCGCTGTATCTATAAGAAACAGAGCATTCCTGTTCTTTTTCCCTGCGCCGGCGCACAATGAGCTGCTGTTCGACAAAGCAGGCACCTTTGCACTATTGTGCAAGGGTGCCTGCATTGCGGGACTAATTGATTTTGTGCAGGAAGGGACTCTTCCCACAAAAAATCAATCACGCCCCTTTGACACATTTTTCTGAGTGAAAGAGGCACATATTGATAAGGCCATGAAAAGCCACTGGCTTTACATGGACCTATAAATATGCGGTGGCACATTTAGCCACCTGAACTTCAAAGAAGTGACGTTCTGGCAGTGCAATTGTGCCGGTAGGGCCTCATGAATAAGGCCCACATTATTTACACTACTAGTCAGTATGGTCTTTCTTCCTTATTGTCTATATGGGTAAATAGTTATATTTCAGATATGTCTCCTGTCACCTACATCAACAGTACATCACAATGGGCATGAAAGGACCATTGGCAGTAACACACATAATACAAAGAGTGACAATGGTAATTTCACCTTATAACATACATGTGAAGAACCTCTGGTCAGCAAGAGCAGTATTTCCAATTTAGAGATGCCTTTTACAACAATGTTGAGTGCAAATACCATCTCATCTGTGACGGCACATATGCCTTTTGAACTGTTGAAATTATTTCCATGTATATAAATGCTACTGGTAGCAATCAGATAGATCAACATTTTCTCTGGGACCACTTACGCTCTACTGCAAAAGTCATATGTACACCAATCACCAAAGTACCCTCATTGTAACAGTAACCTCTTTGAGTACTTGAGACCCTGATTTTAAGGATGGTAATTTTTTCCACTATAGAGATTCATGTGGGAAGTGAGTGAGCTACACAATGTGTAAGTGGACTGCCTCTGTAATCTAGCTTGTGGCTCGGCTAGTCTTGATGGGAGCAAATGTCACTTTATTCCATATAGGTATCTATGTAGATGCGAGACTGCAATGCCTGTATAAAAGCCTGTCTCTATATTTCGTTAATCAATTACAAGGATGACATATTTAATCACCTGTAATAATAAAATGGTGAAGCTGCTCAACTGTAATACGCTTTTAGAGTTGAGTTGTAACCCCACAATGTCCCATGCTGGAGTCTGCAGCCAACACGAAAGACAGTTCAAAGAGCATAATAGCAGCTGCAGTTTAAACAACAAAGGCAAACTGGGGTTTCCTTCTTCTGATCTGTTTTTCTACAGCAAACAGTGTGGAACAGAAAAGAGATATTTATGGCAACATGTTAACCTTTTCCACACTAAAGGTCATTACTAAATAAATAAACCTTGCTGCCTTTTTCTACAGATTCTGAGTATCGGCACTTGCTTTAGTCTGAGTTGCATTATACTGACTCTAGTATCTCTTCTGAATTATTAACCGCTTTTGATGTGCTTAATTTCACACAAGATTCTCCTTTTATTGTTCTTGTCTGCAACAATAATAACTCTACAAAATTAAAGAGCAAAATACCAAGGAGTTAAGTGGTTTGCAGGAAGGGTAATTGAGTGATCATGTACTGTAAGAATAAAATACGTTTTGACATACATGTTGAGAATATTGCAATCAACTCAGAGTCAGTTGACCTCCTCTGTGACGTGCAATATCACCATAATGTCAAGCAGACTGTTTGTAGGGAAGTACGATATTGCAGTACCCAGTTCTGTACTGCATGTTCACTTGTAGCAGGCATTCGTCCACTGTGAAGCATAAGGAGGACATCAAGAGGGACTGTTTATATGGCCAAGAAGTCAGGACATCAAACACTGAGCAATCCAAAGCATTTCAGTATGAGGGAGAATTAAGAAGTCTTCCAGCAAGGGAGTCCTCATCTCAATATCATCCAGAGGAGGAACTAAGCTTTAGCACAGAATAAGAGTTGTTTGACATACTTAAGAACAATTACCTATTTTATGAAGATCTTGATGGAAAAGTAGAAGCCTGACTTCTCCGTTGCCCTGGAGACAGTTGTTCTGAAAATCCATTCTACCCCAGATATAGCCACTGTATCTCCTTTCCATCCCAATTTTCAACAGTTATTTATCCCTCCCTACCAGGAAGCAATCCATTGTCTCTTTCATGCCTGACTCCAACCCTCCATTTGAGACAGCCGTCAGCTTTGCTGATGAGGAAGTACATGCAAAGATAGAGGATGCATATACTGAGTAGAAAGCTGTTATGACAGCAGTGGACAATGCGATCAATGTCATTGCTGCTAATAAAGATGATATGAAGAATGTAATTAGTCTATACAGCCACAGACTTCTTACCAACTCTTGGAGATGGCATGCTTCGTTTACGCCTTGATTGCAGTCATTACGCTTGGATCATGGAACCTGCAACTCTACCAAAATCCTCAATCCCGACATATCTTTGTCATTTCTGGTCCCTTCAACTAATAGCATAGATCATAGTGGCACTCTGACCACTCGTGGTTGTTTCCAAGACATGGACATGTTGGCAATTACGATTGCACACATTAGGAGTAGTAAGGGAAAGTTGACCCATCAATAAATACAAATGCTGAGCTCATAAAGGCAGATGGTGTGCTCTAGGTCTGTGTCATGCATTTTACTTTGTTGCTGTTTATTGCCTCATCTTTATATTACCGTTTCCCTTTTAATTTCTCGCCCCGTAAACATCCTACATAACTCTCCCATAGTGTTTCCACAATCTTATTTTTTTCTCCATTTCAATTTCAAACATCTATATAGTTCAGGTTTGTTAACTTTATAATAGTACGTCAAAAAACTACTTTATCATAGTCCAGTAATGCCACATACTTGCTACAGCACGATTGATCATTGTTCGTTTGGTTACTGATCAATCATCCCACCACTCAGTTGCTCCAAGTGTTATGATGATAACTTAGCTACTGCTGAAAGAAATACCTTTCCTGAAGTGAAGACAGATGGCAGAGTAGCTTGTATGTGTTGTGCTCTTAATATATATCAATTAACAAATAAATAATTATAAATTCAATTTTTTCATAATTCTGTGCCATTATGATAGTTAAAGCATCACACAGGGGAATACAAATCTTGTACGTGCAGCATGTTTACAACAATCCAGAACCCACATCCGAAGCCCCAAACTATTTTCCCCAAACCTTTGCATGTTTAGCGGGCCAGGCCCTGTGCCTCGTTCACGGGGCCCGATTCACAAAACTAACTTAAGACAAAATCCTAAACTTACTACTTTTGGTATTCACAGAAGTTAGGATTTTGTCTTAAGACAAACTTAAGACAGACTTAAGACAAAATCCTAACTTAAGTCTGTCTTAATACTGTCTTAAGTTTGTCTTAAGACAAACTTAAGACAAAATCCTAACTTCTGTGAATACCAAAAGTAGTAAGTTTAGGATTTTGTCTTAAGTTAGTTCTGTGATTAGGGCCCATGTCTTCTCCTATTGAGCACAACAACCAACTCCTCATGTTCTTGTCAACAGCTTCTGGGGCTTGACGGCCTTCCAGTGGGGGGCAATATTTATTTTAGGCACCACAAGGGCGGTGCCCAGTGGAGCACGGTCGGCAAGGGAGCCCCCTCCCCATCATCCACTCCCAGCAGGATCAAGCGTGGGGAGAGTTCCATTGTCAGGCCCAAAACATTCAAAAGCGCAGCCAACACTGCCTCCCAGTAAAGTGCTATTATGGGGCAAGACCATACCATATGAAAGAAATCTGCAGGAGCGTGAGAGCACGACAATAGGTGTGGCTGGTTTGAAGTCCTGCTAGAGACAGCTTGTCTGGGGTGAGGTATGCACAGTGTAAGTAGTATGTCTGCACCAAGCAGAGCCTGGAAGAGACTGTAAGGACTCATGAATCCATTAATATGTCCCACCAATCCTCCTCTCCAAAGGTCTATGCCAATTTTCCCAGTGGGCTCCAAGAGTCTTGAGGGTATTTATCATCAAGGTATGATACATCTGGAAGACTCCTCCCTTACCATAGGCCCCATCATTAAATTCGTTTTGATAGGGTTGAATTCTGGATTAGGTGTATCTGAAGGATATGCACTCATAATGCATGGCGCAAGTACATAGAATTGTGAAATTGTGTTTGTATAATGCATATCTCCGCTGGAGCTCCTGGAAGGAGGCCCTGTGTGTGCCTTCCCAGACAATGCACTAGAGAGTGATACCGATGGCATCTCATTGTATGAACTCCTCTAACGCCACCACCGTCCCCAACTATGTGCCTTGCCAGAAAGAAGTATGTTGAGTGACCTTATTCCACCATCCCGCATACCATAGTGCAGCCGTCCACCCACAAACCACATGCTGAGTCACTTCTGGAAGCGCTCTTGGGATGGCACCACCTGACCCTGACCATACTAGGAGTTCCATAATTCATGAAAATCCTAGTGTGGCAAGTTACTGTTTATAGGCCGGGTCCGACCATCCCCGACTGAGACATTAATTAATGATCAAGAGGTGGGATGTTAGATAATATAGGATGACTAACCCAGGCCCTCTTCGCAAGAAGTGCGTTGACAGATGGAGAAGAAAGACAGAAAGAAGACAGCCAATGAGTCCGTCTCTCTGAGCCAATGACGAGCGATACCGTAAAGAGAATCTTGGAAAAGGGGCAGTACCATCATTTTGTAGAGGTCTAATCATCCAGTGGCATTCAATGGTAATGTTGGCTTTGACCTTGCAGGTGAAAGGGGTGATGTTGAGAGACCATTTTAGGGCGGGTTTGAGAGCCACTTTGGTGCCCGGATACCGGAACCTAAAGTGGCGGATTGGGATGGATGTTTGCCAATCCACACAGGCTCGGGAGGGCACTAGTTTTATGAGGATCAATTTTACCGGGTTGACAGTCAATCCCGAAGCCTCCTTAAAAAGCTGCAGGAGTCGGAGACATCGAGGGCCGCTGTCCGGTGGGTTCGAAAGATACAGCAACACTTCATCTGGGTAGGGAGCAATGTGGTCTTTGTGTCCCACGTCCCATTCCCATCCCCTGATCAGTGCGTCACACCATGTAAGCTGAGCAAGGCAATTGATTGCCAACAGAATGAGGAGGGGCACTCTTGCCTGATCTCTTGTTGGATGGGAAATTCGTCTGAGGCCACCCTTTTAATTTGTACACAGGGCATCTGATTGGAGTAAAAGATCCATATGATACTAGGGAAGCAGGGCCCAAACCCCGCCCTCTCTAGCACAGGGGTCAGGTAGTTCAATTCCACCGTGTCAAAGTATTTCTCAAAGTCTATCAGGAGTAAAGCCAGTGGAGTTCCATGCCTCCGACAGTGGGCCAGTGCCACATACAGGCTCCGCAAACAGTGCCTCTCACTTTGAGCGGGCATAAAGCCGCATTGGTCTGGATAAATTAATGAACAGTGAACTTATCATAGGCGGTAGCCCAGCACGGTTGCAAAGAACTTAACATCCCACTGATAAGAGAGATAGGAAGGTAATCGCCACAGGAGGTGGCTGCTTCTTTGGTATGACCACTATAGTGGCTTGATTGAGGTCTCTGGGGAAAAAACCCGCCCATGCTGCTTCTTTATAGAGGTCTATTCAAGGAGGAGCTAGGATTTCTTTACATTTAGAATAAAATTCAGTCGAGTAGCCATCCGGGCCCAGCATTTTACCAGACACCATCACCGAATCTGCTTTACCAATTTCTTTGGAAATAATGGGATTTTCTATCTTCTGCTGTTCAGCACTAGAGAGGCTGAACAGGGTATCTCATCAACGAGGGGGGTGGCCTTTAAAGAATCAAACCTTGTGAAGGTTTGCATTGTAGTTAGCAGACACTTAGGCAATATCTAGGGAAGAGCGATGCATGCATCTCTACCTGTCTGCTATCTCATAAACCTGTGTAGTGGAGGCCTGCTAAATTTGCTATGCTGCTTCTTGCGAGTGGGCCCTGATCAACTCCTAAAGCAAGGCCAATTCCCTGTTGATCGTACTGTGTTTAAATTCTGAGAGCATCAAGTTGGGTAACTCAGTCATATTGCACTTTTTCTTTCTGCCATAGGAGAGTTTTGGTGTGTCCCCAAATAGTAAACGTACAAGCCGCCCAGAGAGTACCCGTTGAACGGACCAACCCTGTGTGGAAATACACTGATATTTCGCGCCGCATTTTGAAGATGCCAAGGGTTGAGTCGCCACACAGGACATTGAGTAGAGTCTGGTGCACAGAGGCAAGGAGCAAAAGGGCATAGTCTGAGATTCCAAGTGAGAGTATCTACACCTGCAAATTCGATAAAACTTCAGTAGCCAGCATAAGAAGCATATCTATGCATGCGTGTGTGTGATGCCCAGCAGAGGTATGCATATGTTGCTTCTGTGCAGGATTCCAAGTTCTCCACATATTGCATAAACCTAGGGTGGTTACCCATTTGTGTAGGGAAATGGATCTTTGGCACCAAGCATCTCATGGGGGACCACTGGAGTCTGTTACAGTGTCTAGGACCGCCTGAAAACCACCCTTATGACCATGAAACCTGGAGGCCATTGTGCTATAACCCTGAAGAGTGAGGCTAAGAAGGAGTTCAGCTCTGTAGGAGGAGCATAAAGGCAGAGAATCATCATGGGGTAGCCATCCCTCAAGCCTGTTGGGGCAAAGTAATGACCCTTAGGATCTGTCCAGTTCCATGCAACCACCAAGGGGAATGTGTGGCTCAGCAGGATTGACACACAGCTGGACACTCACACATACTCAGCGTGGTGGACTCTATCAAACCATTGCCTCAACAGAAATGTACATTTTGTGCCCATGAGGTGAGTCCCCTGGGGCGTTAGGGTGGAAAAGAGATAGCTTTGCGCATACCGTAGCACCACAGAGGGCTTGATCCATTCTAAGAGATCGTTTATGTTCCAGGATATACCACTCTAAGGAGCCATGGGAAGGTTGGAGACATGTTTTGCATAAAATCAAAGAGTTCACCGACTACATGGGAGGGGTCGGTTGCTGAACGTGATGCATTTATGTTTGAGTATTTTGAAGCCATAGGTGGATGGGTGGTGGAAGGATTGTGTGACCTAGAAGAGAAAAGGACTTTAAGGCATGCAGCAAAACAAAACCATAGAAACATAGCCGAAAACCCACCTCCCCCAACTCCTCCTGCCCCATACTTCTCTATGAAGCATCGGTTGCCCTATAAAATGGTCCCTAACTTATAACACATAGACAGGTGTGGAGTGGTGGACCACTCCAGAGTGTAGGATGGATACAGTTTTGTGCCTGCCCTCATGCAAGCGACCATAAACTACACAGTTAATTGCATGTTTGGTCAAGTTCAGGCCTTGGACTCAAAAGGTCTTCACATGTTGTAGCTAGATGGGAAAAGGTGTCCGGATCATTTGTTCATCAGCTTGATGTGAAGCATGAGGATCCCTGCCAGTCATGGAAGGCTGTTCTGGTTATGATGGTGGTGCTGAGGTGTCAGAGCTTGGCGAGGGTGATGCAGCCTGCATATTATGCCTCCCAAGGTGATATCCACCCTCCCTTGCCTCAGATGTCTGGCTAGTTGATGGAGGAAGAGCAGGCCGGCCTCATGTATCACCTTGAGGCATTGAAGGACCGGGTTTTTAGAACCCAGCGGCGTCAGGGAGAATGCCTGAAACCTTCGAGTTCCACTGTCTTGGCAAACAGAGACACAGGATACTTCTTGATGACGTCAAAGACCAAAGTTTATTGGCTGCAACCAGGAACAGAGATCTATGAAGTACACACGGGTAGTTCGTCAGAGACTGCACAAATTCGATAAGCGGAGCATGGTCTTTTATGCCACAAATCAAGCCTCAGGCAACTTTCCAATTTACATTCGGTGCATCAAAAACTGACCAATGACAGTGTAACATTTCAAAAAGTAGCGAATGACGATAATCAAAGACAATCCCATTTTCCGTTGTCCAGCCCACCAGAAGTGACTACGCACATTCCCAAGTTTCCTGTTCGATCAGGCCGGACAAACCCATCATAAAGCCTTCAACCCAAATCAATGATTATGTCGTAAAGGAAAGGCAGAAACAGATTGGAAAGGAGATAGAAAGGTGGGAGCAGTGTACCATAAACTCTGGCAGGTCCTGCTCTTTGATCTTTATCAGGTCAGCTGCTGAACAAGGAACTGGCTCAGTGAGGTCAGCCTCGGGCAAGGAGTCAGTTCGGCCAGGTCACCCAGAAGTCAGCTAAGGCATACGTGTCTCAAGGACTCGTTGGGCCAGAGTCATCGGGCCTATGTTAGGGCAACCACACAAAATGGCTGCCATATACAAAATGGAACCCGAGGGTTCAGACTAAATCCTCGAATACGGAGTGTTCTCTTATATCGATTCATACGAAAACACTCAGACACGCTACACTCGCCATTTGCGGTCTGCTGACACCAAAATCGTTCATTTCCGATGATCTTTGTTGAACGGGTTCGGAACCATCGAACCCAGTTTGTAAAACACGGAACCACAGGCCCTCCTTTTGCCCTTACATAGGCAACAGACCCAAACCCATGCTAATCTGAATCCGGATCTATATTCATCAGGTCATCGATATCTTGCTGTAGCATCATCCTATTACTTAGTACCTCTCTCTGGACAGGTCTCCTTGCACACGAAGTAGCACAAAGGCCACAAATAGCTGGAGCACACTGTACACAGAGACAGAACATAAAAAGGATTGCTAAGACCATCCCAATGACCATCAAAATCTTCCAACCCCAAGTGGATATCAATCCCCATAACCATCCCATCAATGACCAATCCCCTTTGTCCAAATGGACAGAGATCTTATGTAGCTTGGAAATGGCCTGGAAGACTGATGGAGCGTTGCCTGGAATGAAAACGCAGCAGCTCGATTGAATCAGCTTACAAACTCCACCTCGATCTGCTAGAATAACATCAAGGGCAACTCTATTTTGTAGTGTCATAAGTCTATCCGACTGGAGCTCAGCAGTCAGATTACCAGGGGCACCGGCAGTTTGGACTATGGTGGACTCAACCACTCTCGTCAACTGGCGAATATTCCTACTGTTAGCCATAGATCCCCAGAACGGCAGAAAACCCTTAAAGAAATCTCCCAGTTCTTGTTCTGCAGTGTCTTCTTGACTAAAGACACCTCTAGCAACTCTCGTCTTATGGTAATCTGCCACAGCTGTAAAGGTGGGAGGTAACAGAAAGGAAACAAAACATGTGCCCGAAAAGTCGGGGGGCAACCATGTATATGCTTTGTCATAGCAAACAAAGTAGGTGCCCTTAGCAGCTAGGAATGCTGGGGAAGACGGAGACGCAAATACATAAGTCTCAGCGCAAACACTCTTCCCTAACTGAGCCTTCGGATTCTTGCCATTACCCTGCAGACAATAGTAGCCCTGATGGGGCACTATTTAATCGGTGGAGAACTTTTCGCTCGCTGGTTAACACTCAGACTAACTCCATATCCAGTAACGTCCCAACCACTATATGGTTGCTTCTCATCTTTCGGAATAGTCTCAACTGCATTAGTCCCTTTGACCATGTCGACTATGCCTCTAGCTAAAGCACTATTCTTCGGATTGTCATTCGGTGAACGCAGGGGATATACGCTATGGGCATAGATAAATATCGTTCTATAAGCCCAAATCGAACCATTACTGCTAAAGGGCAAAACTAAATAAGGAATACCCTTATCGGTTGTATGAGGCATCAAACCACAAATCCAACAGTTTGTCATGTTCATCACCAACTGATGTTGATGCAAAAGTTGGATGAAAGAATTGTTAGCAAATTCCAATCGTCTAACTACCTCGTGGTCAGGCAAAGGATGAAAAGAATGAGAAGAAATAGTAGGTGAAGGTGTAGGTTGCACAGTGGGATTAAACGTCATTTTAAAGGAAAATGTTACATAACCAACTATAAATGTCATTAAACTCAATAGTAAAAATACACATGGTATCCAAAAACTTTTCTTCGATATCATTTTACATATTCGTTTTCTAAAAGTCAGTGTCTGTACAGGTCTCTCCAACTCAAAGAAATCCATCCTAAACTAAATGTGATGCCCGCGGTGGTAGGTTGATTCTGCTCAGGAATGCCTCTGCTAACCCAGGAAGACTGCCCTGAGCCAACAGAACCCTCGACCTAGTGTCTCAGGCTTGCACCCCCAAGACTGTGGCAACCGGGACCCTAGCAGCAAGAACCGGATGGCGGTTCAAGAAAAACAAAAATGAGTAGATCCTTGGTGGAGAGTTAACCTGCAAACAGAAAAAAATCAATCTTTATTAGTTTTGTATTTGTCCGTAACTCTCGATCTCAAATTATAGAGATTTCTTCCAGCTAATTCTTGGTCAGCAAACAAAAGATGAGGCTTTGAAGTGTCCAATCGATCTGCAGGAGGTACTGATGCTTGTAGGATTCTGTCGCTTTCTTTCTCTGAGTTTGTTCCAATCAATCTAGCATCGCTGAACGGCATAAACCGTGGAATGACTTCTGTTTTAGAGTCCGCAAGTCCCTCCTGGACCCAATTATCATATGGCAAGGGCAAAGGTGCCCTCTTAGTGTGCGATCCGTGGATCCAGTTTCGTTTACCCTGCACTCGTACCGCAGATCTTGTTGACTGGAGCACTTGATAGGGTCCCGTCCAACGGGGCTGTTTGTTCTTAGTCCGCTGGAAGTTACGCACAAAGACCCAGGAGCCAGGTTCGATGGAGTGCCCTGGATCCTCTGAAACTTGTGGAAGGCTGTCATGCACCTGTTGGCGTAAAACACTCATTTTAGTTGTCAGTTCACGCAAATAATCGAGCAGCACAGGATGCTCGAGATCTCTAAATCTCGTTGGTCTTGGTACGCCCCAAATGTTCGCTGGGCGACCAAACACAACCTTGTACGGACTCAAACCCATTCGTGAATGCACAGTCATTCTTGTAGACAGAAGTGCTAATGGCAAGGCATCTGGCCATTGTAAACCAGTGCTTTCTTGGATTTTGGCCAATTTCAACTTAAGAGTGCCATTATAGCACTCGACTAAACCAGCTGATGGGGGTGATTTGCAGCATGGAACTTCTGCCTAATCCCGAGACCCTCACACACTCTCTTCATAACTTGACCCACAAATTCACTCTCGTTATCACTCCAGACAATTCTCGGCATTCCAAATCTCGGGAAAAATTCTTTTATCAGGACCTTTGCTGTGGACAAGGCAGTATTGTCCTTAAGGGGGTAAGCTTCTACCCATCTAGAAAAAGAGCAGACAACCACTAACACATATTTCAAATTGTTGCATCTCTCCATATGAATGAAATCTAGCTGCAAAGCCTCGAATGGATACGTAGGAGGAGCAAAATGACCAGCTAGTGTTGGAGTTCCCTTACCAGGATTATGCATCAAACATACCATACAGTTTCTGACCAAATTCTCTGCACATTTGGGAATCCCCACATTCTGCCAAACCGGGGCCAACAACTTGCAAATCCCTTTCACACTAATATGTGCCATTCCATGAGCCATTGTAACAACCGGAAGCACATACGCGTTAGGCAACAACCATCTCTGATATTCTGACAAATCAGTCCAACAACCATTTGAATCCAATCGACCCTTACTCTCTCTCCATTCATCCAACTCTTTCTCTGTGGCTTCACTCTGAATAGATTTCACGCTCTCAATAGTATCTTCACACATACTCTTCTCTGGAACCCATCTCGCCGGACCCACAACATACATTCGACTCATCACATTTCCAGCAGTTTCTTTCGCAACTTCATCCGCAAACGCATTACCACGACCAACATCATCCGTAACCTTTTTATGGGCACTACATTTCACAATCGCTACTTTTTTTTTTTTTTGTGTAAGACCTTTATTAACATAAAGTAGTATACACTGCATGAGCCTACAACCCGGAGGCCGGCTCGCCACCTTACTATGTTCGTTTAGTACAATTGTAGTTAGACATGAAAATCAATATGTAAACGTCAGATAGAACCGTCTTGTATGTTCCAATCAGGACTCGTAGTGTACAATCGATATGAGTCTTACATTTTGTAATTTTATCAACCGAACTCCAACTTCCCCAACTTAGGACCTCACATTGCTCTCATTTACATCCTATACAGCGATCTAAACAGTGTTCCAAAATTTCCCCAAAGCAGCTGTCAGGCGCCGTAACACTCATAGCAGTCATTCACATACCAGTGTTACCCGTACAGCAACTAGCCCTCCCCATCTTCTTGTAAAGAATTCAGATAGTCCGACAAAAAGCTCCATACATCCTTAGGCCTCGATTTTACAGGCAAGTCCTCCTCATACGTTTGTAGTTTATCCCTACAAGTGGACATATCATGCAGCCACACTTTTGTAGTTGGCACTCTACGGCTGTGCCAGCATTGCGCCACCTGTCTTTTGGCTAATAGTAGCGCGATAGCACAGAATTTGCGTTTCAGCGCTCTGAATTGGGGTACAATACCAAGCAGACAGATCTGTGGTGTGCAGTGCACCTCATCTTCCAGCATGGCCGAGAGCGCGGCAGTGAACTCCTCCCAGTAATTCGCAACCCTCTCACACTTCCATGCCAAATGTGCAAAGTCCGCCCCATCCCTGTTACAGCGCTTACATTTGTCGTCCTCTTGAAGCCCATATCTGCGCATTTTCACCGGTGTGTAATAGCTTTGGTGAAGGAACTTGAAATTAATAATTCTTAGGTTCCCGTTTGGTGTTAGTATCTGTGTCAGTGCGCATGAGCTGTACCATTCCACCTCTGACAGTGGTGTATCTAGTAGTGCATCCCATCTCTCCTTGGCTTTAAGCGTGTGGCCTGCTATGTCCGATTGAGCAGCAGTGTAAAGTCTGGATACCAAGTGAGACAGATCACTCGCGGTGATCAGCATTTGCAATGGTGCTAGAGTTTCCGGCTCCTCAGGGAATGAAGGGTAATGGCCTTTTAATGCCCTTGTCAATCTGTAATATGTGAAGCGGAACATAAGAGTCTGATTTTGTATATAGTCCAAGTCATCAAGTTCTACAAATGTGCCTCCCTTAAATACGTCACCCATTTTGTCGATACCAGCTCTAGACAGCAGCGACATCCCCACCTTCTCGCTAGTGACTGATAAAGCCTGATGGTGTTGTAGTGGCATGTTCGGTGCATATAATGGGGCCTTGTGAGCCAGTTGTCCTAGTTTATTCCATGCCTTAATCGTGGTGTCTACCGTGTTGATGTCCTTTGAGTGGAGCGGAGGTCTCATGTGTGACAGTATCGCAGACAGGGGGACTGGATGAGCATCTCCCTCCTCGATGGCCACGTGTGTGATGTAGGGGACCTCATGGTACCAGTATGCTGCGTATTGTGCCTGGGCACAGAGGTAATATAGGAGAAAATCAGGCACCCCGAAACCGCCTTTTGCTATCGGGAGCGTTAGTGTCTGTAGGACAATGCGAGCCTGCTTACCCGCCCAGATCAAGGTTAGTACCAGCGATTTTATGCGTCGAAAGACCTCCCGCGTAGGCGTGATGGGTATGTTGTTAAAGAGATATAACAACTTGGGCAAGATGTTCATTTTTACGATCGCTATTCGATCAGCTATGGATAATGGCAGGTGTATCCAACGACGGACCTTGTCGTCCAGTTTGGTGAGTACTACTCCATAATTCGCACGCATGACTTCGTCTGGGTCCCTGTGGAACATGACTCCTAGGTAGCGAATCGGGTCCTGCTGCCACGCTAGTGGGTACTCTATTGCAAAGGAGCCAGTGGAATCGGTGAGGGGTATGAGCGAGGACTTGGACCAATTTATCGCCAATCCCGAGTGGCCCCCAAATCGGATGTACTCCCTGAGGATCGGGTTCAGATGTATTTCTGGATCGCGAACATAGAGCAACATGTCGTCAGCGTAGAGCGATATGTGCAGTGGTCTAGACACAAACTGCAACACCGATTCCTTGTAATTTTGACGCACTATGCACGCCAGTGGCTCTAACGCTAGTGCGAAAAGCAGGGGTGACAGGGGGCAACCCTGTCTTGTTCCCCGCCCAATGTCAAATGGGGCTGAAACGTACCCATTGATCCGGACCCTTGCACACGGTTTAGTATACAGCAAAGAAATCCACTGGACAAATCTTTTAGGAAAACCCATCCTATTAAGGACGGTCAACATATAACGCCATTCTATTGAATCGAACGCTTTGGCGGCGTCGAGCATTACCGCTACAGCTTTAACCGAGGGTTTTAAATAGTGCGCCAGAGCAAACAAGGATCTGGTGTTATGCGAGGTGGATTTTGTGGGAACAAACCCCGCTTGGTCCGGGAGCACTAGGCGAGTCATCAGTGGGGACAATCTGACAGCCAGCAACTTTGCAAGTATTTTCGAGTCCACGTTTATTAGGGATAGGGGTCTGTAGGAGTCGCAGCTTTCCGGATCTTTGGCCGGTTTGAGGAGTGCAATGATCATAGCTTCCCGCAGAGTGGGGGGGAGCAGTGACACCTCAAAGGAGGTGCCATACATGTCTACCAAGTGTGGGGCAATGATATCCACAAATTTCTTGTAAAATTCGGATGTGTACCCATCCGGGCCCGGTGCCTTACCATTTGGGAGCGAGGCGATCACCTCAGTGACCTCCTCGACCGTGATCGGCCGTGCCAGATATTCCCGATGGGTATCTGATAGCCAGCCAATCGCCACATCATGGAGGTATTCGTATGTTTCCTCAGCAGTAGCCGTTGGTTGTGATTGATATAGTGTGCTGTAAGATTCTACAAAACATTTGACGATGTCTGCTGAGTGCGTTTTAACTACCCCTGCTCCTGACTTGACCCGGAGTATCGCCTGGTGCCCCCGTCCTTCACATATTTTCCGCGCCAGTACTCGCCCTGGCCTGCCCCCTTCTCCAAAAGCCCTGGCTGCATGTTTGCGATCTAGATATTTGATTTCCGACGCCAAGAAATCAGCATGTTCTGTGTGTAAGTCGCGCAATTTGGGTAACAACAATATGTCCTGTGTGTTTTCATATTGCAATTCCAGGTCCCTCATCTGTCTTTCACAGCGGCAAATCTGGCTTCTGATGTCTTTGAGTACACCTATGGTAGTGCTAATGCAGACGCCCCTTATCGTGGCCTTAAAGGCTTCCCAGAGAAGACATGGGTCGTCAGTAGTTTGAGCATTATTAGCGAAGTAGTCCTTGATCGCCTTCGTCAGGGTGTCGACATATACAGGGTCTGTGAGGGCCTGGGAGTTAAAACGCCATTGGAAGGGGGGGTGTGTAGTGCGGTATGTCCAGCTGTAATAGTACCGGGTTGTGGTCCGACAATGTGCGTGGCAGCACCTATACCTTACGTGCCCATAGTGCAACCTCCTTGGAGCCCAGCCAGTAGTCCAGTCTGGACCAACTATTATGTGATGCGGTGATGTGAGTAGCGCCAGGATCGTTAGTGTGTTGCAGTCTCCAGATATCTGCTAATGCCAGATCGTTCATCATGTGACCCATCATAAGCCTTGCCTGTTTGTGCTGTTCCACAGATTGGGAGGATCGGTCTAGTCCGTCCTGCAGTGTCACGTTCCAGTCCCCCCCACATAAAATGTGTGTGCCAGTGTGTTTCTGCAAGTGCCCCCAGACTTCTTGATAAAAGTCAGGTGCGTCAATATTCGGGCCATATATGTTGAGGAGTGTTATGTGTTGCCCCCTCAGTTTGCCTGTAACCAGCACATACCTGCCAGTTGGGTCTTGTGTCACATGCCTCTCTCCGAAGTTTACCCCTTTCTTGATCAATATGAGCACCCCCCGGGAGTAGGATGAGTATGAGGCTCTGTATGACGATCCCGCCCATCTCGACCCCAGTGTGGCGTGAGTATGTGGTGCCAGGTGCGATTCCTGCAGGAATGCAATGTCAATATTCCATCTGGTGAGACTGGCAAATACTTGCCTGATTTTCTGTGGGCGTGAGAAGCCCCGTATATTCCATGTAAGGACGTTTAGTCCGTTCCTGCTTTCATTTCTAGAACCTGGTGTACCCATTTGATACAATACCATTCATTCCTGCACACACAAGCAATCCGCCCTGATCCCGACCCCATCCAGTACCATGCTCGTCATATGCACTCTCAAGTCCCAACAAGATAGTTACGTATAGTGTATAGAATTGCAATGTCTCCGGTCTTTGTAAACAGTTAAGCATCCCCCCCCCCAAGACCCTCCCACTCCAGCAACCCCAACCTGCCGAAGCCTCACCCTTACAGAGCACAACTCCCTCAACCATTTAACCAACAACTTGGTGCTCATAGCAAAACTCGTGTAGGGTTGTACCCTTATGGAGGACCGCTAGTGGCACAACACTCCACCCGATGTACAGGTGCAGGCGACATTAACTAGAATCAAACAGAATCGCAAAATATGTGTCCATTAATCCACAATTCCACTTTCCCATTACCATCCCTCCATTGGGCGCAGGCAGCGAAGCAGACCTAAAGGATACATAGTCTCACCCCGCAATGAACAGACGTGTAGAAAAGGGGCCAATCCCATCCAAAGCAGCGTTCCGCCCTCCCCGCTCTTTGTAATTGCCCGATTACACTTAATACGGATCCCGGCAGCTTGTGTGGGCTCTGACACCACTATCAGTTCACAACTCGCAATGTGGGATGGACCGTGAAGTCCAATGTTTGCGACTTTCTAAGCTATCCCCTTCCAGTTCTGAGGGCTTGTGAGCATAGAGTGCACAAAAGGACCTGACCCATTGCCCTCAGTAGCGGCAGCAGTATCAGCGCCATACGGCCGTGGTGCCTGAATTCCATCGGGTAAAGTCTGGCAGCCAAGTGCAAATATGAGTGTTTGTGACAGGTCAGGGCAGGATCGGGCTATGGTCCCAGTTATTTCAGCTGATCCCAATCCCTGCACCGCCCAATGCAAAATTCAAAATGCCAACATCTCACCTCAAGTAGTCTCACATCAACAAACCTTGCACAGTCAGCCGAAAGTGGCAGTGTAGTAGTACATCGCGGTCGTTTGTGCGGTAGCCCCTACCGCTGTGTGGAGCCCGCGTGTCCTGGGCGCATCAGTCGGAGTCTCTGTTCTGGTCATGCCTGGCTTCCGATCTCGACTCACGCTGTATTCTCTTGAAAAGTTCGAGGGCCGCCTTAGGTGTTGTCAGCACGATCGTCTGCTCCTTCCACACCACTCGCAGCCGGGCAGGATACAACATAGAATACCCAACGTTTAATTCTCGCAGCTTAGCCTTTACTGCGGTGTATTCTCTACGTGCCTGCTGAACAGCGACCGTGTGATCAGGGTAGAACTCCAGGGTGTTGCCCTGGTGAGTGATTTTGCCCTTTTCCCTTACAAGCCTGAGGATCACGTCCCTGTCCCTGTAATTGAGGATCCTCGCTACTATCGGTCTGGGCGCAGCGCCTGGCGGTGGTTTGGGGCCCAGCGACCTATGAGCTCGTTCCACAATGAAGATCTGCGATAGGGCTTCCGCTCCAAAGATATCCTTACAGAGCCCCTCCACGTAATGTTCCATACGGCCTGTGTTGGTTGATTCTGGCAGGCCCGCGATTCGCACGTTGTTGCGCCTCGAGCGCGCTTCCAAATCCTCCTCCTTTGCTTTTATTACCTCCAGTATGCGCTCCATTTCCGTGCATTTTGAGGTGGACGTTCGCGCTTCATCTTCGACCGCTGAGATCCTGGTTTCGGCTTCGTCCAGGCGTTCGCCGTGCTTTTCCTGTCGGGCAGCCATGCCATCCATCCTGCATGTTAGATTGTCCAACTTCCCGTTGATGTCCTGTAGATTTGATTGAATCGCCAGAAGGATCTTCTCCACGTTGTTAGTTGGTGGCGATTCCGAAGATCCGCCGGTTTCCGCTGTGTCGTCCACTGGTTTAGTCCCCTTCCTATTATCAAAGGAGAGTTTTGGCTGCTGTTTATCCGGCTTACCCATTGCGGCGGGCGGTGAAAGCCCCTTCCACAGCTTAGGTCTAGACGCCCTTGTTACTCTGGTCGACGTCGCCGTGTTTCCTCTTTGGTGGTAGTTAGCAGCTGCACGTGTTGGCTAAGTCGTTCCCAAGGTGGCCAGTCCCGGTTGTATTAATCCAGCAGGCAAGGACTATAGAAGCAATGTGGACCGGCCAATGCCGCAGCATTGTAAGGCGAGGGAGAGGGTCGCTCTCGTGTTTGTTGGGGGGGGGGCGCTTCGCAGTCAGCCCAGCCGGAGTCTCAGCTCCCTGGTTGCGTGGTCTCTTGCCCCCAATGCCTGGTAGCTCACTAGTCCCTCGTGTCACTGATCTCCAGACCGGTGGATGACAGATGGTCCCCAATGCGCTGTGTCCAGGTTAAATGCGCATTGTAGCATGGCCAGTCCTCCTCCCCGCCTATCCGCCGTTAGTGAGCTCCGTTATCTGAGCATTAGCCCGCCGGCGCTAGTCCGCCGAGTTTGCTGTACCTGGAAGGGGCGCTGCCATCTTGTCAGGCAACCGGCCGATGCGTGAGCGGACACCGCCGCTAGTTTTCGGGGCTGAAGCAGTGCGGACTTGCCCCCTGGCCCTGGCAGTCCGTGAGCAACTTCAGGTGCTGTTGCTGGGCTACCCGGCCAGTCCGTTGCCGATCGTGTGTTGCTCGCGGCATACCTCCAGATGTCCGCCGGCCATTTTGTCAGGCAGTCCGGTGCGTGTTACAACGATCTCCGTTTTTCTCCTCGTTGTGAGGGCAGCGGCCGTCTCCGCAAATGTCCAGGTCTGCTCCACATCTTCCTGCACCCGATCGTAATCACGCAGGGTGGGTTGGTGGGGTTTTAGTGGCAATGAATCACATCGTGTGATATCGCCCGGCGGAGCTGCAGTTCAGGCAGCCATTCCGCTGTGCGCCCCCTAGCGCCTCCCACAATCGCTACTTGCAATTGTAACGTAAGAGATTCAAGAAGTTCATTCACCAGTTGTCCATGCTGGATCTTCGTACCATGCGATGTCAAAAATCCACGGTCACGCCACAAACGCCCAAAGCTATGAGCCACACCAAACGCATACTGACTATCCGTGTACACATTCACTTGTTTTCCTTTCGCCAACACACATGCTCTCGTAAGTGCAATCAATTCAGCCGCTTGTGCGGAGTTGTGTGGGATACGTGCAGCTTCAACAACCGTATGTAAAGTCGTCACAGCATAGGCTGCAGTCGTATCACCATTCGGCAACTTAAAGCACGAACCATCAACCCACAAAGCATCATCACAATCGGGAAGAGGAGTGTCCCTAAGGTCCACTCTCCCTTTCGTCTCTTCTTCGGTTCTTAGAAAACAATCGTGCTGTTCTTCACTATCGCCATTTGTCTCAAGCGAAATTGGTAACAATGTAGCTGGGTTTAAGATATTGCACCTCCTGATGTGCACATGACTCGCTAACAGTGTAAGCTCATACCCTGACAACCGAGCACTAGTTAAGTGTTGTGTCTTGGTACGATTCAACAAGGTATCCACTGCATGTGGAACCATAACCACTAACGTATTATCCATAACCAAACCGGCAGACTGTCGAATTGAAACAGCCGCTGCTGCTGTAGCTCTCAAACAACTCGGCAACGCTCTAGCTACAGGATCCAAAGTCGACGAAAAGTACGCACATGGGCGTTGCTTATCGCCAAACTGCTGAGTCAAAACTGATAATGCACATCCGTCTCTCTCGTGGGCATACAATGTGAAAGGCTTACTGTAGTCGGGAGTACCCAACACAGGAGCCGAACACAACGCATTGCGTAATTCAGAGAAACTTTGCTGACATTCATCAGTCCAGGGAATAGGATTTGGAGTATCCTTGACAGTAAGAGCTATCAAAGGCTTCGCTAACAGAGAAAAATTGGGAATCCATTGTCTACAGTACGACATAATACCCAAAAACGCACGTACTTTTCTCTGTGTCGTAGGAACACTTATTTTTGCAATAGCCTGAATTCTTTCTGGAGTCAGTTTCCTTCCCTCCTTCGATAAGAGGTGACCTAGGTAGGTAACTTCTTGTCGACAGAATTGTAATTTCGAGAGAGAGACTTTATGGTGACAATCAGATAAGTGTCACAATACAGACAAAGTGGCATCTTTACAAATCTCCTCAGTATCTGCGGCAACTAGCAAATCGTCAACATACTGAATAAGGGCTGCACCTTCAGGTAGAACCAACAGATCAAGTTGTGTCTTTAAGGCTTGACTATAAATCGATGGACTCTCGCAATAGCCTTGAGGAGCGCGCTTAAAGCGGAAACTTCGTCCTCCTAAACTGAATTCAAAGATATCCCTACTCTCCATGGCAATCGGGATGCTGAAGAAAGCATTCTTCAAATCGATCACCGAAAACCACGTGGCTGTAGCCGGAATCAAAGTTAACAAAGCGGTGGAACAACAATTTTGTTCACTTCACGAAGATCGATGACAAATCTATATACAGGAGGCTGTGAAGGATCAGTTCTCTTTAGGGCAGGCAAAACAGGACTATTGCACACGTTACCTCGTGTCTCTTCAATGACACCCTTGTCGATCAGATCATAAATGATCGCCAAAAGTGCACGTTCACCATCACTTGAGATAACATATTGCGGAATGCGCGGTAACTTAGCATTCGCCTTCAGCGTCACAACATATGGGGGAATATCTAACAGGCCCACATGATTCGGACCCGTAGCCCACAATGAATCGGGTAACAAAGACAATTCCGATGGAAGACAATCTTTTTCGATACATACATCGAAGAGATCACATTCTCACCCAAGGCAAGATGTACTCCTGCCGGAGAACAATACAAAGTCGCATACAATCTCTTTAACAAATCCAATCCCAACAAATTCTCATTACAACCTGTAGTCAAAAGAAGGGGTGCTTCAAACTTACGAGGACCAACAGAAATGGGCAATGGAACAGAAATCGGATTCGTAATGGGGGCGCCAGAAAAACCTACAGAAACATTATTAAAGCCAGACAAAGGTGCGCCAGGGAGTTTAGCATGCATAATCGAACTCTTCGTAGCACCAGTGTCTAGCAGAAAAGGTTCTGACACACCTGATGCAATCACCTCAACGTAAGGTCCACTCTGATCTACTGGAACTGAAACAACTCCCTCACTTTGTCCATGGCTGTCCTAATAATCACTACTATTTGCTTCGTTACCTTCAACATAAAAATCATCTACGTAGTACTGTGCTGTCCTACCAGACGAATTCTGCTGTTGATCAAAACTATTCATCGAATTCTGTGGAGGCAAAGGACGCACGTTCTGTCCGCGACCTCTACCTCTAGGCGCTTGCTGTGCACCTCTACCTCTCACACCAGGAGCACTATTCCCTTGTTGCAGCAAAACCGGACAACTATGCTTGTAATGACCCTCTTCTTTACAATACGCACACTGATTAGGACCATACGATGGGAAACGCTGTTGAGAAGACTCATTTCTTTAAGAGTTTCTCGAATACTGTTGAGGCTGTTGATAATCACGCTGATTATTAACCCGGGTGGATAAGCTTGTTGTAGAAGAACTTTAGTCTTCTATTCCTTAGTCTTCTTATCCGCTTTCTCTAACTCGTCCTTACGTCTATTCTAGTAGTACTGAGCCGTAGCTACAATCTGCGCCGATGTAGAAACAGGCCAAGACTCTCAGAATCCTTCAACTTAGTGCATAATTCAGGAAGGAGATTGTGCACAAATGTGTCGACAAACAACCTCTGACAACCCTCACTAGCCATATCCTGACCACTATGATCGACAAACGTTTCTTCCAAACGAGTGAAAAAATCTGACACAGTCTCATCTTTCTTCTGCTTACACGCAGACAACTTGTCCCAATTCACACGTACTTCAGGCATCAAAGTCTTCTTAAAGTAATAATCCTACCAGGAAGTTCAGTAATGATATTTTCAGGCTTAGCACCTCCAACTTGTCTATTGTTCGCAGCAACAAGATTAACCCACAAATCACCCAATTCATTATCATGATCCTTATGTCGAATGACATTCCAGATGGGCTGTGGAACAACATTCCCAAACAACATATCTATGTCTGCCAAATTCATGATGCACAAACTCACTGTTTGTGTAAGCTCTTTATAATATCCCGCTGGATTTTTCCGCGGATCAGGCAAAGTCTGCTTAAGCGCTAAAACTTCAGCACGCTTCCAAGGAACATGTACCCACACTCGCTGAAAGTGCGCAACAACAGGTGGCTGAGCAGTTGCATCAGCAGGTCTCCAAACTGGAGGAACCTCTCGCATCGGATCATCGGATACTGGTGTGCTTTCCTCTCAACTAGCGAATCAGACTCTAACAGCCGTTCAGGAAAAACATTATTGCGAAATGACAACAACGTCAACATCGCTCTCTCGATGTCGAGGAAACTCACAATCGTCCCTTTCGCAAACTCAGAACGCATTCGAAACAACGCTTCAGGGGGTTTTCCCACGTCACTCATCCATTGGTCATGGAGAAACGCACACATGACCTCAAAAACATACCGTTGCTTCGGTGGTTCCCATTGCCGGAAAACATCCATGATACCCTCAAGATCGGACTGAGACGTGTACGTAACCCATCTACGTGCCATGTGATCCAAAACCACTCGCTCATCGGTATCAGGCAGCTGACTTTGCGACTGTCTACGCTCACTCACAGGAGACATACCCAATTGTCCCAACCAAGGAGTCAGGAAACCAGAAAAGGCAGCAGTCATCCGCTGTCTAGGAGAAGGAGTAGTGGGAAGAATAAGGGAAGACGAAACAGTAGAAGAAGAATCCAAAGTCGGAACTGAAGAAACATTAGGGACAGGTACAGAAGTAATAGTCGTAGAAAAGGGCAAAGGTGGCGGCCCATGAGGAGGCTGCGCCACAGGAACAGTAGCCAACGGAAGAGCTGGCTGTAGAGGAATCGCAAGAGGCAAAACACCCGGCAGTTGCACAGCCACCACTGGTGGCGGTAGTGCCGTAGCATTCTGCGCATAGGGTGGAGGTGAATTTAACAGATTCGACATCAAAGGATCTTTCGCAAGATCTTTCTCGTCTTTCTGCTCTTTAGGCGGCAAGACTGGGTAGCATCTATCTACCGCTAACTTCCTCACTCTAAGCATCTGTTCACTTTCCTGTTCTTCTTCATTATCTCTATACGCAATGGCAGCTTGCACCATTGTCATACCTCGTTCTCGGTTATTCTTTTTCGCTAATTTTATTTCTTTCTGTTTGGCTTCTTTGCGCCATATGCGGAAAGAGTCAAACATCGCCAGCCGGGCTTTCTTCTTGAACAACTTCACTTCGAGGTTATCTAGAATTTCAGTTTCAAAACTACAGTAACGGGGCCACTGTAGGACACCGTCATTCTTCGTATATTTTACCCAAATCTCGTTATAACTAATAGGGCCCACACCATGTTTCACATACAAATCGTATGTAGGAGTTCCGATCGGAGGAACCGGACACAAATCCTCTAACCGGGAATCCCTCGATAAACCACAACGAAACAAATTTCTAAGACTGCTCAAACCAGGCATCTTGCTCACTAGTCTAGCTTCAAACAACAAGGGAAATCTTAAAACGATAGTCTCGTGAATACACAAATCCCTTGGCTTTGGGGCCTGCAGGTACCAAATCAAAGCGATCCACTAAAGGATACCAAACAAACTAAGGACTAGGAGATGCTCCGCTTATACTTAACTGAAATGTCGATGGCGTCACCAGAAGACCCGTCAATCGTCTCGCTCTACAAACATCTAAGGCTCCAAAACAGGGCGACAGTCAGGGCAGCAGTCCTTCGTAGCCGTCGGAAAGCGGGAAACCTCGCAGCAAAGACTTTCGGACCACGACGACATACAGGGGTCGATGAAGTGGCTGGCCTTCCTCCAGAATTTTCACACGAAGCTTCTCACAAACCTCTGGCTTGGACCGGTACCGCTGAAGTCGCCCCACGTTGGGCGCCAACTGAAGGACCGGGTTTTTAGAACCCAGCGGCGTCAGGGAGAACGCCTGAAACCTTTGAGTTCCCCTGTCTTGGCAAACAGAGACACGGGATACTTCTTGATGACGTCAAAGACCAAAGTTTATTGGCTGCAACCAGGAACAGAGATCTACGAAGTACACACGGGTAGTTCGTCAGAGACTGCACAAATTCGATAAGCGGAGCATTGTCTTTTATGCCAAAAATCAAGCCTCTTTTTTTTTTTCTTCTGAATCTAAACATTGTCCTACCCGGCCACAGTACTGGACAAAACCCCACTTGTAAAAGAGTAAAGAAATCAAGCCTCAGGCAACTTTCCAATTTACATTCGGTGCATCAAAAACTGACCAATGACAGTGTAACATTTCAAAAAGTAGCAAATGACGATAATCAAAGACAATCCCATTTTCCGTTGTCCAGCCCACCAGAAGTGACTACGCACATTCCCAAGTTTCCTGTTGGATCAGGCCGGACAAACCCATCATAAAGCCTTCAACCCAAATCAATGATTATGTCGTAAAGGAAAGGCAGAAACAGATTGGAAAGGAGATAGAAAGGTGGGAGCAGTGTACCATAAACTCGGGCACGCCCTGCTCTTTGATCTTTATCAGGCCAGCTGCTGAACAAGGAACTGGCTCAGTGAGGTCAGCCTCGGGAAAGGAGTCAGTTTGGCCAGGTCACCCAGAAGTCAGCTAAGGCATACGTGTCTCAAGGACTCGTTCGGCCACAGTCATCGGGCCTATGTTAGGGCAACCACACAAATTGGCTGCCATATACAAAATGGAACCCGAGGGTTCAGACTAAATCCTCGAATATGGAGTGTTCTCTTATATCGATTCATACGAAAACACTCAGACACGCTACACTCGCCATTTGCGGTCTGCTGACACCAAAATCGTCCATTTCCGACGATCTTTGTTGAACGGGTTTGGAACCGTCAAACCCAGTTTGTAAACCACGGAACCACAGCATGCTGGGAACAGGAGCGCATAAGACAGTTGAAGGGACCAGAGTTTCTGTTTGACAGATTCATAGGACATGCATCTGGCCTGGATGTCTCAATGTAGTTGGGAAAAATTAAGAATTTTGAGTTCTGATATCAGAGGTCTGGGCGCGCTCCAGCTTTTCGCAGGATAGTGTCCCTGTCCTTAATGTTAAAACACCTTGCTATCATAGGCAGATGTAAAGCCCCTGGAAGGGGTTTAGGAGTGATTGCTCTGTGTGATCATTCCACCTCAAACCAGGGAGGACATTAATCAGCCAGCACTCAAGATTTGAACCATTCCTCCAATAATTCTGCAGGTCGAAGGTGCTCAGCATCCCTCTGGAAAGCCCACAAAATACAGATTTTTACACCTGGAGCGATTTTCTGCATCCTCTGCTCAATGGTGGAGTTCATTTGTGTGAGTGAGGAGGCAAGCGACCTTGGTCTTGAGGTCAGTGAACTCATCTTCAATCATGTAGAGCCGTCCCTCTGCTTCTGTTATGTGGCTTGTTGCATCCCGTAGGTCCTGTCGGAGGAGGGCCATGTCCACTCGCACTTCTCATATTTTCCTCTCGACTAGTGCCTACGTGGCATGGATGGCCTGTAAACTGTTATCCAGACCTCCATCTGCCTTTACGCTTTTATCTAAAGCATTCCTCCCCTGTTGCTCCAGCCGGAGTGGTGAACTGGTTGATGCACTGCTGGGAGGGATGGAGTTACCTAGCCATATCTTTCCCCATGTTGAAGTTAAGTGAGTAAGGCAGTAGTGTCCAGAGCCTGGCCCGCTTGCTGTGAACTATAGCAGCATGAGCAGCCTACCACAGGTGGGTTGCTGCTTGGATCTGTAGAGAACAGAGATGCCAGACAAAGAGCACAGTGTCTGGCTATGAATCTGAGCAACTGTACAGCAGGGGTTAAGGGGTCGATGTCAAGTGACCCCTAGTTGTGGAACACAAACTCCCTAGTGCATATGCCACTTGCCACAAAATCCCCTCGAGCATCTCAACCATGCCTATTCACTTCCATATTGCTCAAATAAGCACTGGGGTCTGGGCAGAGGAACAACTGAGACATGCTTGCAGTGGTAAGTCTGTAAGGCAACTACAACCAGGTTTCAGGTACCACAAGTGAGCAGAAGAGAATGATTCATGTCTGGGGGAGTAAAGGAGGGAACCCCCACAAAAGGCATAGAGGGCGGGTTCAGGTACACCAGATAACCCTATTGAAGAAAGGAGAGGGGAATGACCGACATGGCCTTAGGGCACATCAGCGGCATTACTATAGCATCTAGGGTGGCACCTCATTATGAGGGGATTAGGCAGGATAGGGTACAAAACCATGCAGCCCTTAATATATTGTCCATCAGGCACTGGACATCAGGAATATAGCACAGGGACCCAGGCTAGGCAACAAAGTGGGCACCTGAAGGTTTTGGCCACAGACCAAGGTCTGCCTCCTCACCCATGCTTCTCACCACCAGATAAGTATGATGATGCAATGCTAGTACCAACTCCAAGGAGGGACTAACTGAACTTTACGATCCCGGGACTGAGGGGCAGGGCAAAACATTAAATTGCAGGGTGGGTCACCTCGGCCCCAGGGAGCCAGGCCCAAACTCACTTAGGCCACCACTGAGGCCCCAGAGTCACCCATATAGGCCAGAGGGTGGCATGCAGGTCTGAAGGCCCCATGAGCAGGAAAGTAAATGGTGGCGCTAGCTCCACGGCCCGAATCAGCGATTGGTAAAGGGGAATCCACGCCAACCAGGACGTCCCTGGTACTACCAAAGTGGCCAGGTGAGTAGTTAAACAAAGGCCTAGGCCGCCATGCCGAATGCGAGCACCACTGTCCAGACACCCCCTGGCACCTACTAGGGGAGGGCTCCTTCTACCTGTGCCGGTTTGTATGCGCCATGCCTGGTCTTTCTTAGATGGGCGCATCGTAGCCTTCAGGTCAAGCAACAGCACCCACCATCAACTCCTAGGCGGTGCTGCAGTCTATGAGGCATTGCGGGCAGATGGCATGGTGGTGACCAGATCACCTCTCATCACTAAGGGCCGGAGACCCGACTAAAGCACATATCTGCCATCTTGGGTGCCATTAGAGACTCGGCTGCATAGGCCACCGTTGTGTCGATCATTGACTACACACCTCACACGGGGTCAGGGAAGCTGTGGGTGCCACCAATACCTTTGCTGGCTCACGGAAAGCAGGGCGCTGCTAGTTCCACGGCCCGAATCAGCGATTGGTAAAGGGGAATCCATGCCAACCAGGACGTCCCTGGTACTACCAAAGTGGCCAGGTGAGTAGTTAAACAAAGGCCTAGGCCGCCATGCCGAATGCGAGCACCACTGTCCAGACACCCCCTGGCACCTACTAGGGGAGGGCTCCTTCTACCTGTGCCGGTTCGTATGCGCCATGCCTGGTCGTTCTTAGATGGGCGCATCGTAGCCTTCAGGTCAAGCAACGGCACCCACCATCAACTCCTAGGCGGTGCTTCAGTCTATGAGGCATTGCAGGCAGATGGCATGGTGGTGACCAGATCACCTCTCATCACTAAGGGCCGGAGACCCGACTAAAGCACATATCTGCCATCTTGGGTGCCATTAGAGACTCGGCTGCATAGGCCACCGATGTGTCGATCATTGACTACACACCTCACACGGGGTCAGGGAAGCTGTGGGTGCCACCAATACCTTTGTTGGCTCACGGAAGGCAGGGCATCGAGGTGGATGGTGGCAGGTGACCGAAGGGTGCAGAACACTCTCAGAGTGTGATTGCCATCTTGACAGCCCTAGCTACGCCGCCTTAAATCTATTATATTTCTGATATTTTCCTGGTGCAAAATCAGCATTGATCATTGTTTGAGTATGGTGTTTAAAAGTAAGCCGCTTTAGAAATATGTTTTACTTGCATGGCAATTTAAACCCCCAGGGTGCTTTCCCAAGCCTCCGCGTTTCACCTCACGAGCTGGTTGTGATATCTAACCACTTATGTCTAACACTGCATTGTGATCCCCATCTACAGCTTGCAATCAACTATTTTTTCAACCGTGAATCCACACAATAATCAGAACTTTTAGCATTAGCAATACACTTTCACATATAGCATGTTCTTACCTACCAAAATATTTTGGGTCTCTTTAGCCACACTCAATTTTTTCACATTCCATTTTTTCTGGGCACATCTCATTTTGATTATATCTAAACTTAGTGGTCCTTCTTATCAATTGATACATGGTTACTTACAATTTTAGATCGTCTCCCGATGAAGGGCATGTTGGCCGAAATACATTGGGACAAATGAATATTGTAAACCACTAATAATGCTTTCTGGGAATTGCTGTCCAAATGCTTGATTAAGAAAAAACAGTGTTGTGAAGTAACAATACAATTAAACATTGATGAAAAAAACTTGTTGTATTGCGGTTTATTTAACATTTAAAAAACTTTTAGAACTCCATCGGAGAACACAAGCCAGTGCCCGGGGGACATACCCCCCATCCAGCTAAGTTGATTCGTATACCCTCTGGTTCAGTGAGTGATACCCTCAAGCACAGCACAGCTTCACAAACTTTTATTGGAAAACTACAACTGTGTGCACACTGTTACCAATCGTACATATACTTCAAGCTCGGAACATAGTACGCAGCACGCCACTGACAAAATGGCATATGAAGAAATATCAAACTTAACGGACTTAAGGGCAGAAACATTCATGATGATCAACAAACATGATGAAGCAACGAGAATCTATGCAGTTATACAAGAAGAAACCACTGACCTCACTTCTAACCTCACTAAGTAACAGAACATCCAACAATTATTGTGTTGAGTACAAAGGATACCCAGGGGACTGAATACCCCCCTAAAGCCATCATTATGTAAGAATGTACAAAAATTCAAGGACTGTTGGCTCTCTATACTAAACAAGTGTTTGTTGGATTTAATTTTATTAATAATCGTGGAGCTATCTTATATCCTTGAAGAACTCACAAAGGTAATGTCCATCATTAAATCAGAACTTAATAATTCCATGCCAGCAGAAGAGTGGGCAAAAATTTTGGAAGACATTAACAGCCAATTACTGAGACATACCTAAGAGGTGATTGAAGGGGGAAACACGGCGGCCGCTGGCTAGAGTGGTCTGCGCGCTCCGATCAGCCTCCCGAGACCCGCACCGCTGCGTTGCTGATTTCAAAGCTTTGCAGACAAATCTGACCCACGGAGAGCTCCTATGACAGAGTGTGTTTGATTCCGAAGGATTTCGAAGGAAATTGACATCGTGGAACGGCAGGTACCGGTGAATGTGTTTGCCGGCGGTACCTCCCTCTCCTGCCTCCGCCTTTCTCCCGTGTTGGAGACGGGCAGCCGCGGAGTTTAGGTGCGGCAGAGGAAGAGGGAAATCGACGCTGAGGGACACAGCATTGCATAGTTCTCCCCTCACTGGAGAAACATCAGCGCCAGAAACAGATGGAGTGGCAGCTGACTCTGAGGAGCCAGAAGACCGGCGTGATTTTTCTTCAACTGAAAGTAAGGTGTTTGATTTGATTAGGGACGGACTTAAGACAGGCAGTAATAAAAGTAAAGACCTGCAAGTAAGAATCACAAGGAGTAAGACCAGGAATCGAGGTAAGGAGTTCAGGTTGGAAGAGAACAAACTACAGCTCCCAGAGTGCACCTTGGGGCTGGCTCCAAAGATAGGTCAGGAGCCTAAAATAAGCTTAGCTGAGACCAAGGGAGAGACTGTGAAGGAGGGAAAAAAACACTAGGCAAAAAAAGACCAAAAACAAAAATCTGCAAACCCTAGGAGGTATAACTCCATCACTGCTCTCCTATTTCAAAGCTCTGCCCCAAGTGTTAGAGATTACGCAGGATATGGCAGCATCCAAGGGAGAAAGCCTGCAGCAGAATAAGCAAGAAAGGCAGGGTATATCTACTGCTATTTCCAGCTCAGTCTCCTCCTCTAACCCGTCCTCGGAAGTGGTAGCGCCCGAGGCTCCCTTAGCACCTATCCCGCCTGACTCGTTAACGGTCATAAAGACTGCTACTGTCAGCAAAACATCTATTCAACAAGATAAAATGCTAGATGAAGGGACACAAAATGCAACAGCAGCAGGAAAGGAGACGAAGCGGGATGCAGAAGACCGGGGTCAGGAAGATCTGGGAGTAGGTAATGCACTTGAGGCCCTAGTCAGCTCTATTGCTGCAATGAGGGAGGAGATAAGACATGAATTTGCAGTTTCTAAAACTAACCAGAATGAAATAAGAGCAACATGTAAGGTATTAGGTCAAAAGGTGGACGGCCTATGTGAAAGAACTGAAATACTGGAAAGCTCAGTAGGTCTTTTGACTACAAATTTAGAGACTGCTAGATCTAAAATACACCCCCCCCCCCCCTAAGAGATGGGGACAACATGAGAGAGAGGATCGAAGTGTTGGAAAATTATCCAAGACATAATAACATTCGACTTTGTAAAATCCAAGAAGGCAAGGAAGGTGCTGACCTTAAAGGCTTTATAATTTAGCTATTAAAGGACTCCCTTAACCTTGACGAAACAGCTGAAAATTTAGACAAGGATATTCAGCGAATACATAGAGATCCGTTTTGCATGAACTCAGCTAGAACTAAACCCAGAAAGGTGTTAATCAATTTCCTGACTTACGCACTTAAAGAAAAGATCCTAAATCTTGCTCTGAAAGCTAGAATGATGAAGGGCCCGGATTTCTCCTTTGAGATACGTTCAGACCTCTCCAAAACCACACTGGATTGACAGTGGGAGTTGGGGCAGCGCATGGACAAATTTAGGTCATTAGGAGCCACAGTGCAGATGATGTTCCCAGCATTCCTATGGATCATGTACAATAACAAGATGCACAATATCCGTTCTATACATGATGCTGATGACTTATTAGAATCCATCCGAGAACATGCCCAGGCCCAGAGTACAAAATAACTTAGGTGTGACTAGTAGTACAGAGGTCCCTTTGGGCCCCTATAGGTCCCTATACGTCCCTATATGTAAGTTATCTCAATTTCCTGCACTAATCTGAATGGAATGATACAATAAAAGGGGGAAAAAATATAACAAATAAATAACACAATTAAATTTAAATCCACCAAAAAATATATAATGTTATCTTAAAAAGAGAAAAAAAGAAGAATATATATTTTTGTTCGTGGCTGATTAAATTGTTGCTGCATAACCCCCGCGAGTGCGTTATCGTTCTTGGTAAGAATGAAACGATTGGAGCTGCTATAAAAATGCGTCAGTACCGACGCGCAAAGGCACCGGCCCGGGAGTGCCTCGGGATTTTGGTACGTTTTGGAGCTGGAATATATATATATATATATATATATATATATATATATATATATATATATATATATATATATATATATATATATATATATATATATATATATATATATAGATAGATAGATATATAGATAGATAGATTTATAGATATATAGATATATAGATATAGAGAATACAAAAATTAAAAGAATGAAGGTAGTGTCCAAACATCTTTTTCGGATACTATTAATGGTTTATTTTGCGTCCATATTGGTAGGCAATAGCAGCTTCTTACCTCAAAACACAGCAGCAGGGGGTCGAAGGGTAAGGCTGTAGGTGGGCGTAAATCTGGCCAGACACCAGGCCAGAGTAAGTAAGGGTGGGTTTCTCAGGGGGTGGGCAGGGGAGGGAGGAAAGAATAATATAGCAAAAAATCCTCATCTGTCTACCATTTTTATTTTTTCAGCCTGTCCTTTTTTCCAAAATCGGACTTCTAACATGCTAAAATAAAGATGTCACCAAACGGGGTATAAAAGAATGAAGGAATTAGGGATAGTATCTATAGCATGACATTCATTCATTATATGTCCTGGAACATCAATGGTCTGCAAGTGAGAGGTAGACGAGATCGTATTCTACAATATTTGAGAGACTCTCAAGCGCAGATCATAGCTCTCCAGGACACACATCTCCTTAAAACAGAGGCCACTACCCTACTTAAAAAACAGAGGTGGATTGATAAATTCTGTTCTACAGACCACAATGCTAACATCAGGGGGGTAATATTCATTTTTAAAAAATCCGCAAAAACGCAAATCCTGGACTGCAAAGAAGACCACACAGGGATATGGCTATTAGTGAGAGTCTCGCTGGATGGTCAAATCCGTACCTTAGTAGGTTACTACGGTCCCAACTCAGATGATCCTTCGCACTTGGATGCTGTCAGGAACCAACTAGTATCAGTCCAGGATCCAGTGATCTGGATGGGGGACTTTAACATCGTCCTTAACCCCAGGCTGGATAAATCGACATAATCTAGAACTTGTAGCTCCGCCAAATCTAGGCAAACCCTTATTACAATTATGACACAACTTGGCTTGGCGGATTTGTGGAGAGAAAGAGTTGGCAACAAGTTAGGGGTTCCCACCGGAATAGTCGCTTCAAACACAAATCCAGAATTGTCTATGCTATTTTTAGCTATTGCTTAAAGGAAACTCTGACAATGATAGACTATTTACCATCACACTTGTCAGACCACTCCGCATTAACATTCACTTTGAGATCTGAAAACATCATTAAACACCCATCCTGGTCTTTTGACCGGACACTCTTGCTCGAAGATGAAGAGGTTAAATTTCTGGTAGCTGAGTCCTCAGTATTTTTTTATATATATAGGAACTCTGCAGGCTTGCCTGTTGTCTGGGAGACATTCAAGGCCTTTTTAAGAGGTCAGATTACTAACAGAGCCTCTTATAGGCGAAAAATGTATAGAGAAAGGGTAGCTAGCCTAGAGCAAGACATGAAACTTCTAGAGTTAAAGATCGACCCGTCCTCAGGAACATCAGAGGAATAGGAAAAACTAGCTGAGAATCACAACTGGAAAATATCCTACAGGAGAGAGTAAATAAAAGGTGGGAAGCTACCAAGATTTCTCAATTTGAATTCGGAGAAGCCGCAGGGAAAGTGTTAGCATGGAAAATAAAATCTGACCAAGCCCTCAAATATATTAAGGAAATCAGGATAGAGGGAGAGGCCAAGGCAAGGTCCACTAATCTAGATATAGGTAGAGTCTTCTTTGAATTTTTTGAGGTGATATATAGGGAAGATCTTCCCAATGACCAGCATGCAAGAGATAGATGGCTGGAAGCTATCACGCTTCCAACCCTCTCAACAACCACAGAGTAAGTCCTTAGAGACTGAGATAACAGAGGCTGAGGTGAAAAAAGCTATTCGTCAATATAAAAAAGGGAAAGCGGCAGGTCCAGATGGTCTGCCGGGGGAGATTTATAGATCATTGGAAAATGACATCGCCCCGTGCTGACGGCCCTATTTAATGGTATCCTAATAGAAGGAGATTTACCGCCTAAGTCTTGGGGGGAGGCTACAATTGTACTTATCCTGAAACCAGGGAAATCTTCCCTTGAGTGCGGGTCATATAGACCAATATCATTACTAAATAATGACTATAACATTTTTACAACAATTATTTCAGCAAGACTGGCTAGTGTTATTGGTACTATGGTTCATTTAGATCAAAAAGGATTCATTAAAGGTCGACAACTATCAGACTTAACACATGAACTGATAGGGGCCATAGACATTGCCATAGCCTTTTCCCTACCTTCTGCTATCCTAACCTTAGACGCAACTAAGGCTTTTGATAGAGACAACTGGCTCTATCTAAATGACGTACTTAAAAAATTCAATTGTGGAGAGGGTTTTCGCAGAACTATAAACCAGCTTTACGGTGCCCCTTCGGCCAGGTTGTTGGTCAATGGGGTTTTGATGGATGCCTTTAATATAATCAGAGGTACAAGGCAGGGCTGCCCGTCTTCCCCCCTCCTCTTCAACTTATATATCAAACCGTTTGCCCAGCTTTTGCGGGAGGAGGCTAACATTCCATCTTTTAGCTTTGGAGAATGAGAAAGGCGGGTAGCACTCTATGCAGACGATATCCTGGTTATTACATCTGACCCATTAAAGGCATTTCCAGTCGTCATTCAGCGGGCAGAAGAGTTTGGTCATATTTCGGGTTATGATATTAACTCGAGTAAAAGTGAAATATTGGCATGGAACCTATCAGATATACAGCTTGGGGTAAATATCTCAACCACCATGTGTTATCTTGGGATAAGAGTCACCCAAGAAGTGGGCAGCATTGGACAAACCAACTTGAATAGAATATACAGTGAGAGTAAAAGACTTGCCATTTTCTATAATGGGCAAGGTAAATCTGGTCAAAATGTGTATTCTTCCAAAGTTCACGTTCATTTTTAATGCTATCCCCATGGCATTTGACCCTAAAACAATTGAAAAATGTCAGCGAGAAATTAACTCCTTATTTTTGGAATTACAAATCCACCAGAATAGCATGGAAAAAGTTGAGGAGAAGAAGAGAGAAGGGTGGGCTTGCTCTGCCGGATCTATTGTACTATGCATGGGCCTTCCAGATGTCACACTCTAGGATGCTTTTAAAAATGCCATCTAATCTTCCTACTGGCTCAATGTATAGAGCTATGCTGATGGGGGCGGATCTAGCAGTAGACGGATTCATTTTCAAATTTGGGAGTCAGAAATTCTTTAAAAAAATTAAACTTTACATTTTAAAGTCATGGACTAAAGCCTAGCTTTTCATTAGAAAAAGATTGGGGTTGTCTTACTATTCTAATTTCTCCCCAATCTGGGACTCGCCTGGTCTACCACCATGTTTGAGAGATAGTCTGTCTTCCATAATAGAACAAGCCGGGATCACAAGATGGGGTCAGCTATTTAAGGAAGGATCACTAATAGCCTGGGATGAGTTATACGATCACGTTGGCCCTGGGCTTTCTAGATTTAAGTGCATTCAACTGGAAAGCTGGGCGAGATCCCAGCGCCGCATAGACGCCCACCTTGGGATCGCTAGCATACTGGAGCAACGGTTAGTGGAACGACCAATGGGAGGGAAAGAAGTAGCCATATGGTATTGACAGTTTTTGGAGGAAATTGATGGGGAGTTTCTCCTTCCAGATGAGTTATGGGCGAGGTGACTGGCATCCAATGTGAAGAGATGTGGCTAAACCCCTTCGGTCTTCTTCATAAAATCGTGAAACCATCATGGTTAAGACGAAATCATCTCTTCTCAGCTCATCGCGCATATATAACACCGTTGAAACTGTCTAAATTTCTCCACGACAAAAAGTGCAATAAATGTAACTTTATCGGAGCATGTGACGTTCACATGTTTTTGGACTGCCCTGACATTGCCAGATTTTGGGAAGAAGTGAAGAATACCTTAAACTCTATTCTAAATGCATCCTTGTCAATAACTCTACCACTTGTCATCTTTGGGTCGGAAGATAACATCATTGGCAAAGCAAGGTCCTTCCTCTTCTATGCAATTTTATGGACCAGAAGTCAAATCTGTATACATTGGGTAGAGAAAACAGCCCCATCACACTTTGGGTGGCTCTCGCCTCTATATGAAACATCTAAAGCTGACCTCAATAGATCATGCAGTAAACGTAACTTGGCTTTCTAGGATCTGTTGATCAAATGGAGATAGTATACCGGGTTGGTTTTTTTTTTCCCAGGGTCCTATGATTATGCCACGAACACTCCTTGGACCGGGTTTTGCCTAGTTACAATATTGGTCCTGCTAGTTGGAATATACCTAGATGGAGTCAGCGAAATCCCCTCTGGCTTTTGGACATCTCTGCCACCAATATAACAACTCACGTCCTTGCGTCGTGCTAGGTGGTTGGAATCTCCCATATTGAGGGTAAAGTAAATGAGGACAAAAAAAAAGAGGTGATTGAAAGGAAACTGTGCAAATTTTGTAGGGATACAATTGATTTTAAATTAGGGGAAGTCTACATGTGGGCCGATATATATGCCAAACGAAGGCAGAATAACCTGTATACCCAAAATATAGATACATCCTCTTCTGAAAGTGACGTTTCAAGTCTACACAGGAACAAAAAGAATCTAACCACATAAACAATTGCAACCAATTTACCCATAACAACAGGAGTATCATTTTTAGAGATAGGCCCTGCCGACCAGGACGACCCAGGCAGAGCAAAAGAAAAGAGCAAAGAAAAAGAGAAAGAACAACCGCAAACACGCACTATCACGGCGAAGAAAGACACGGGACAGAAAGGAGGGCAATAGACAATTTCTCAGAATACCATTTCTCTGAGCAAGAATTCAAAGCATTACAAAAGTGAATGTCATTCGTACCCACTACCCACACCAACGGTTTGGAATTAGACATCAGCTTTTTTAAGGTAATGAGAAAGTTGAGACTGCAACACTTCCTGAAAATGTGGTTACCAACCATCCGGTTATTGAAGAAGACCCATTGAAGGGGTTGAAATTGAAAAGCACCTTTATGGCTCCTATGATCCACAAAGGATTGGACTTGTTTGAATCTCTCGTGAAACAGGACATTTCTGAATTAAACTTTCAGAGAAAATCCAAACATAACAATCTCACCGAAAAATAATTTGGGATCTTAAAGTCATAGCACAGAAATGAACCATCATTTGTCAAAAAGGCGACAAAGGGGCAGCATTAGTAGTTTTAAACACCAGTCACTTCAATACCAAGGTGGAAACTCACTTATTGGAGCAAGATACATATATGAAACTAGACATGAATCCCACACAACAGTATCTGGAGGTGCTAAAATCAATCATTTACAAAGCCTTCGATCAAGGAATAATCAATAAGAAAGTAAAAAGATTCTTGATACAAACGAATCCAAAAAGCCCGACCATATATTTGGTACCTAAAATACATATAGTGTCTACAGAGGAAGCCTGCACAACCCGCTAGGCAAGTTTCTACATCGTTATTTACAACCAAGCATTGTAAAAATGAGCTCATTCATAAAAGACACGTCAGATTTTTTTTTGATAAAATCAATCAAATCACCATCACTCAGTATGAAAAAATATTGTTATGTACAATAGACGTCAAGTCATTGTACACTTCAATTCTACATCAACTGGGAATAGATGCCGTGGAATATACACTTTTACACACTGAATATGAGGAAGGATTGAAGGTATTTCTGATGGAGCTTTTACATTTCACCCTATTTCATAGCTATTTCAAATGGAAAGAGGACTGCTTTCTACAAAAGACAGGAACTTCGACGGGCTATTGGGCTGCACCATCATATGCTAATATTTTCATGAGCCATTTTGAAGAGGAGAACATTTTGTCAGTACAATCATGGAAATCACATATTAAAACTTTTTTAAGATTCATTGATGATATTTTCATACTATGGAATGGCACAGAGGCAGCACTCTACGATCTACTCATCAAACTCAATCAGATAGACAATAGAATTCAGTTCAAACATTAGATTAGAAAACAAACCATGACCATCCTGGACGTCAAAATTACCAAAACCACAACTGGTTTTGAAACAGACTTGTATGGAAAAGAAACTGACATAAATAACACCCTATTGTATGAAAGTTTCTACCAACAATCACTAAGACATCACTTGCCATTTACACAGCTTTTGAGGGTGCAAAGGATTGTATCCAACCGAGAGAAAAGTGTGGAATGCATAAATAACATGCTGCACAGATTCAAAGAATGAGGATATCCAGAACAAGTATTAACACAAGCTAAAGCTCCGTGTCAACTTAAATCAAGAGAGAAATTATTAATTTCCAAAGATAAACCTACACAAGATCGGACGACAGTAGTGTCCAAATTCTCGCCGATGAGTGACCCATACAAAAGAATCATCAACAAAAACATTGGTCAATACTAAAACTAGAACCGGATTTCAATCATATATTTGATCAGGAACCAATTTTTGCTAACACCTTGGGAAGAAATTTGGGTAAAGTAATGCAAAGTCCCATCAGTAAACTCCCACAAATCACCTACAAAGGAACTATCCCCTGTTGGAACTGCAATAACTGTCCCAATGTCATAACAGGATCACATATCACACATCCCATGATGGGACACAAAATCATATTAAAAGTGAAAGCAAAATGCGACATGTCCAGCGTGGTCTATCTTCTTAAATGCCCCTGTGGAAAAACCTATGTGGGGCAAACAGAAAGGAAAATAAAAATACGAGTAAATTAATACAAGAGCAACATTAGAACTAAACAAATCAAATCGACAGTAGCTGGACACTTTATATAATATCTGCCAATTAAAGTTGTGTATTCTGGAAACAATTGAAAGATGCGAAGGAAGAGACAATCATAACCATTTATTACAGAGAGAGGGCTCTTGGATCCGGAGTTTGAACTTGTTAAAATCCAATGGAATGAATGAACGCAAGAAATTTCATGTTATCTGTAATTGTCTGTTCCTATGATTTACACCAGGCAGAGGTCTTCAAACTTTTTGATGCTGAGACCCCCTTGGAAAACCTTTTTAGGGGTAAGGACCCCCTTCTGACAAAAGTTTCTAGAAACTGGTACTCCTCATCATCAACTTTTGACAACCATAAATGCGCCTGTTATACCTCATCACATCCATCCATCATTCATCCACCACACTTTCACACATCCATCCATCCTATCATCCTTCCATCCATCCTTCATCCATCCACCCTTTCATCTTTTCATCCATACATCCATCCTTTACCCATCCACCCTTCCATCCATACACCCACCCATCATTCATCCACCCACCTTTTCACACATCCATCCATCATTCATCCATGCAACCTTTTATCCATCCATAACTCCATCCACCCTTTCATCCTCCCATCCATACATCCATCCTTCATCCATCCACCCTTTCATCCATGCATCCATCCACCCACCCTTTCATCCATCCATCCATCATTCATTCCCCCACCTTTTCACACATCCATCCATGCATCATTCATCCATCCAACCTTTTATCCATCCACACATCCATCCTTCATCTGTCCACCCTTTCATCCTTCCATCCATCCACCCTTTCATCCATCCATCCATCCTTCATCCGTCCACCCTTTCATCCTTACATCCATACATCTATCCTTCATCCATCTATCCTTCACCCATCCACCCTTTCATCCTTACATCCATACATCCATCCTTCATCCATCCACCCTTTCATCCTTCCATCCATTCATCCACCCACCTTTTCACACATCCATCAATCATTCATCCATGCAACCTTTTATCCATCAATACATCCATCCACCCTTTCATCCATCCACCCACCCACCCTTTCATCCATCCATCCACCCATCATTCATCCCCCCACCTTTTCACACATCCATCCATGCATCATTCATCCATGCAACCTTTTATCCATCCATACATCCTTCATCCATCCACCCTTTCATCCATCCATCCACCCATCCTTTATCCGTCCACCCTTTCATCAATCCATCCACCCATCATTCTTCCCCCCCACCTTTTCACACATCCATCATTCATCCATGCAACCTGTTATCCATTCATGCATCCATCCACCCTTCCATCCATCCATCCTTCATCAGTCCACCCTTTCATCCTTTCATCCTTTCATCCATCCACCCTTTCATCCATTCATCCACCCTTTCATCCATCCATTCATCCGTCCACCCTTTCATCCTTACATCCATACATCTATCCTTCATCCATCTAGCCTTCACCCATCCACCCTTTCATCCTTCCATCCATACATCCATCCACCCTTTCATCCATCCATTCACCAATCATTCATCCACCCATCATTTCACACATCCATCCATCCATCATTCATCCATGCAACCTTTTATCCATCCATACATCCTTCATCCATCTACCCTTTCATCTTTCCATTCATCCACCCTTTCATCCATCCATCCATCCTTTCATCCATCCATCCACCCTTTCATCCATCTATTCATCATTCATTCACCCACCTTTTCACACATCCATCCATCCTTCATCCTTACACCATCCATCCACCCATCATTCATCCACCCACCTTTTCTGTGCCTCTCTCATGGGAGGGGGGGGGTCAGTATCTCTCTGCATCTTCTTCCTTCTTTCCTGATCATGGGAGGGCATCTCTGTGGGGGCAGGGGACATGTCACGGGACCCACAGCTCCAGGCGCGCAATATCCATTGACCTCAAAGGGCTACACTACAGCCTGCACCCCCAGCTCCCCCCCCCCCACTCCCCCTCCTCCCCCAGCTCGAAACGGCTTCAGGTACACACACACACAGCCACACCCGAGTATTTGACAGTTCTTTAAAAGACCCTTTACTTATTAATGAGGCACTGATGTTGTTCACACCTCGGTGTGAATTAGGCCTCCACCGTGATCAGCCCAAGCCAGAAACTGCGCCCACAGATTGAAGACCTCTGATTTACACGTTATTTACACCATTGCTTTAGTTTAATCAACACATACTTACTTTGGTAAAATTCATTCTCCTAATGTTGATTTTAGTTGTTTCAATTCACGCACTAGTTACACCGCATAAACCATTGTAACACCAGGTCAACATGGCTGACAAACCAAGTCCCATTTCTGCTTCTTATGTCTTACACACACTTGCAACTCGTCTTTTAACACTGGTTCACTTCCGTATAAAACATCGCAAGAGATTCACGCGATAACCACACGATTTTCTACAACTAGACACGTTACAAACGCTACTACTTTGGATTTAACCCGAAAACGTTCAGGTTTACAAGTAAGTCGCTTTAGAAATACGTTTAACTTGCATGGCAATTTAAACCCCAAGGGTGCTTTCCCAAGACTCTGCGTTTGACTTCACGAGTTGGTTGTGATATCTAACCTCTTATGTCTAACACCGCGTTGTGCTCACTATCTACAACATGCAATCCACTATTTATTCAATAGTGAATCCACACAATATTCAAACTTTTGGCATCGGCAATACACTTTCACAAACAGCATGTTCTTACCTACCGAAATATTTTGGATTTCTTTAGCCACACTCAATTTTTTCACATTCCATTTTTTCTGGACACATCCATTTTGTTTATATCTAAACTCAGTGGTTATTCTTAACAATTGATACATCTTTGCTTAAATTTATAGATCGTCCCCAGATGAAGGCCATGTTGGCCTAAATGTATTGGGACAAATGAATATTGTAAACCACTAATAATGCATTCTGAAAACTGCTGTCCAAATGCTTGATTAAGAAAATACAGTGCTGTGACGGAACAATACAAGTGAACATTGATGAAAAAAACTTGTTGTATTGCGTTTATTTAACATTTAAATAACTTTTGGAACCATCGTAAAACGCAAGCCAGTGCCCGGGGGACATACCCCACATCCATGGGGATGCAGCTAGGTAAATTACATAAAATGGCCATGCACCCTAGCCAAAACCATATCAGCTAAATATTAGCAGCAGAAAAATCTCACATTACAGTGAGTGCAGCAAAATCGCTAAATATCACCAAGGGGTAGAGTAAGAAACTGACATCCTCCTACGCCACTGTGCCATCTCACAGCCCGAAGAAACCTAAATCACTGTGCAAGTAGGTACTGCTTACTGAGTTTTTATAAGTGTCCTGGTGTCCAATGATGATGTATGTATATGGCATCCAGAAAAGCTAGAAAATTAAGTTCATCAGCCCACACATGCATCACAGCAAATCATAAATGAGGCACAAAGAGACAACACACTATCGGGCACATGCATCAACATTTCAGTTTGCGATTCTTTATTTGCGAAAAATAAGGAATCGCAAATAAAGAATCGCAAAATGAAATGCATAATTTTTTTCTTAATGTATTTGCCATTCGGTTAAAATCGCAATTTTTACCGATTCGCAGGAATAATGCGAATTCCTATTTGCTAATTCGCATTTTGCGAATTCGCAAATTGCGAAGTTGCTTTTTGATGCATTCTAATGACATCACAACCAGGAAGTGTCATGCCTCGAGACTCCTAAAACAACACTGTCCCTTTAAGACAATCGCTATTTAGGGCATCAGGATCCTGAGAGCGACGCTTCACGTTCTTGCGTCAAGCTCCCTTCGTGTTTTGCATCCGTCTGGTCCTTCCTTGCCTGACTTCCGTTTTTTCCCTGGAGTTTCCTGTTTGGAAACGCTGCTCGGCAGAGTGCTTTACCGGCCCCCGCGTTCCTGGAGCGGGCCTCGGAGTGCTCATCTGTTCAGCGGCGGTTCGCTGTTTTACAGGCGTTCAGGCTTGGGCGCCTGTAATCCCGATTGTGCGGAGTTCACGTTCTTCTTCGTGAACCTTTCCGAATTTCCCCATTGTCTTGGAGTCTCGTCCGGCGGCCGGGTTCTTTCCCCGCCTTCCGGCTGGACTCAGCTTGTGCTTATTTTGGAGTTGCCTTACCGGACAGCCAGCCCTGATCTCCGTTGTTCCGGGTTGAGCATCCGTTTTCTTTTCCCCCTTTCCCTTTAGTTAGTCAGTTAGTGTTCCTTCCGCATTTGTCCCACTTCAGTATTTTTAGTTATCCCCTTCTATACTACTTCTGGAATTCTGCCAATGCATTTGGAGTGATTCTTGCGTGGATCCCAAGGGGGGCATTATCTTCAGCTTCTTCACAAAGAATCACGGTAACAGCGCTTTTTGCGCCCTTTTTATACTTATACAACTAATAGTACGTATGATTTATATATGTTGTTTTGCTTTTCATTTAGAGATAACCCTTGAAGAAAGGAGGTGGCTAAAGGTTTCCTTACATATCCCTCATTTGTGACTAATACTTCACGAAGTCCACCAGACAGCTAAAGTGAGAAGGGTATTCTTTAGACCATAGAATCACTATTGAGTTTAGTGCATACTTACTAATACTTTACCTTATCTTTATCACAGAGCCAGATGATGTTCCTTATCTAGATGTCGTTTATATACATATGCTACACAGAGTAAGGTTTCCGGTATGTGTTGTTTCTATTTTTAGTTGTGCTAGTGTTTATTCAGTGTAGGACACCAATAGATAGTTGCTTATTTGCTTTTCTTTGCAGGCTGCCTGTTGCCAGTTCCCCAATTGATGTACCACGCAGATCATCCAGAAGAGTACCTACACATCATTTCTTCTTCACCATCTTCCCTTGTTTTGTCTCCCTGTGTTCCCCTGGCGTGTCTCTCGTACTCTAGTGTTTGATAGAGTCGAGAGGCCGTAGGGGAGGACTGTGGATTATTCTTCGGATTCCTGACGCTCCTGTGGAACTCTCCTGCAATCCTTACAGAACGTGAAGCCCAAGTGGTGTGTTCTGCCCGAGCGTCATGGATCTCGAAGCAATAACTTTGGCAGATTTAGCGGGTATGTTAGGTAACCTGCAGGTTGAAACACAATCATTAATGACAAGAGTAGACGCTATTCAAAGACACCAAACCTCGGGGGCGACAGGTGGAGGAGCTTCAGTGGTACAAGTAACCACTCCCCCTGTCATACCTTTAGCACCCCCTGAAAGATTTACAGGAGACGCAGCACGCTGCGCAGCTTTCCTCAGCCAATGTCAATTGCACTTTACCTGTAAAGCTGCCTGTTTTCCCTCAGACCAGGCCAAGGTAGCCTTTGTAATATCATACCTTAGCGGGTCAGCGGCTGATTGGGCGATACCATTAGTGGACAGGGATGACCCTTTATTAAATAGTTACTCGGCATTCAGGAGAGAATTCCGCAAACTATTTGACAGACATATGTACACACACTCATCTGATACCGAATTACTAGATCTTAAACAAGGAACTCAGGATTTGGTGACATATATAACTAAATTTCGTAGGTTGGTGGTTGAATCCGATTGGCCTGAGGAAAAACGTAGTACCATCTTCTATAGGGGTTTGCGGGATGATTTAAAGGATGCTTTATCTCAGATAGTTGATCTTCCCACCTCTTGTACAGAGTTGATTGATCTGGTAGTTAAAATTGACCATCGGTACCAAGAAAGAAAGAAAGAGAAAGGGAAACACGACTATAGATACGCTGTTACAAGGGAGAAAAAGAGTGCTCCAGAGAAACCTAGTGAAGATAGCGAACCTATGCAGATAGGTACAATTAAAGGACCCTTGACTCCCGAGGAAAGACAGAGGAGAAGGACCCATAGACTTTGCCTATACTGTGGTAAAGCGGGTCATTTTTTGCGAGAATGCCCGATAAAACCCTCACAGTCCAAGTATTCGGGAAACTAGTAAGCCTGGGTTCTTGTGAGACGAGGAACCCAGGTAGGTCTGGTCTTACAGTCTCTTCCTCTGACCTTATCACTACCCCCACTCATCATTTCTATGTTTCTGCATTTTTGACTCAAGGTGCATTGGGTTTACATGTCCTGGTGATGATTGATTCTGGGGCATCAGGGAATTACATGGACTTAGAGTGGGCAAAAGAAAATAATTTAACCTGTACCAAGAAAGAGACACCTAGTAATGTCACCACGATTGATGGTAGTACTCTCAAATCTGGCCCTGTAACTTGGTGTACCACCCCGTTAAGAATGACTATAGAGCCTGATCATTGTGAAGAATTGATGTTCGATTTAATCTGTTCTCCGCAGATACCTGTTCTGCTGGGTATTCCGTGGTTAAGGTTGCATAATCCTGCCATTGATTGGGTGTCTTCTACCATAACATTCCCTTCTGTCATATCCCCGTCCTTAGTTGGGGCTGCCGTGGATGACGTACATAATGACAATAACAGTGGCGGGAATGGTCATGTTCTTCCGTCCTGTTACCAGGATCTACAGGCAGTCTTTGATGTTAAGGAAGCAGAAGTTCTTCCCCCTCACAGAGTTTATGACTGCCGTATTGACCTTGAGGCAGGGGCCAGGATACCTTGCAGCAGAGTCTACGCTCTCACTGAAAAGGAGAATGTGTATTTACGTGATTATCTGGACTCTATGCTTGAGAAGGGGTTTATACGTCAATCCCGTTCTCCTGCCTCTTCCTCTTTATTTTTTATTCCTAAACGGGAAGGGGGTCTGCGTTGTTGCATTGACTATCGGAAATTAAATGATGTGACCATAAAGAATAGGTACCCTCTCCCTCTGATTGCCTCCCTCCTTGACATGATCCGCAAGGCCCAATACTTCACTAAGTTAGATCTACGTGGAGCTTACCATCTGGTGCGGGTCAAGGAGGGAGACGAGTGGAAAACAGCCTTCTGTACCAAATACGGTCTTTATGAATATCTTGTAATGCCCTTTGGGCTATGCAATGCCCCTGCGGCATTTCAATTTTTCATTAACGAGGTGTTAAAGGACATGCTTGAGGTCTATGTGATAGCTTACATAGATGATTTGCTAATATTTTCTTCTACCATGACTGAACATCAACAACATGTCCGCAATGTGTTGGAACGTTTGTTAGACAATCAATTGTACTGCAAGCTCGAAAAGTGTTCCTTTCACACCAAGGAGGTACCTTTTTTGGGATATGTTGTTTCCCCTAAAGGTCTTAGCATGGATCCCTCCAAAGTAGAGGCTGTTCTTGCATGGCCAGCTCCCTGTTCGGTAAAAGAAATTCAGAGCTTCTTGGGCCTAGCTAATTTCTATAGGAGGTTCATCTGTAACTTCTCATCCTTGGTATCGCCTATTACAGCCCTCTTGAAGAAAGGTGTTCCTTTTGTTTGGTCCTGTGAGGCGGAGACTTCTTTTCAGCTCCTAAAGGAGGCTTTCACTAGTGCCCCTGTCTTACGTTTTCCTGACCCTGCTCTGCCCTTTGTGGTGGAGGTGGACGCTTCACAAGTGGCGGTGGGAGGAGTCCTATCTCAAGCTGATGTGCTGACGGGTGTATGTCATCCTGTGGCCTACTATTCCCATAAGTTCACCCCAGCTGAATATAACTATGCCGTGGGGGACAAGGAACTTTTGGCCATTAAGAAGGCTTTTGAAGAGTGGAGGCAATATCTTTTGGGGGCTAGACATCCTACTGTGGTATATACAGACCATCGAAACCTCCAATATCTCAAATCAGCTAAGGCCCTGTCCATGAGACAGTTACGTTGGTCCCAGTATTTCAGTGAATTTGACTTTACCGTCCAGTATAGACCTGGGAGGAAGAATGGCAAAGCTGATGCCCTATCACGTTTGGGCTTTGATACCCCTTCAATTCCCATAGAGCAAACCTGTATCATTCCCAGAGCCAACATTATAGGAACCATACATAACGAGGATGAATTCCTATCACAAGTTAGAATCAGTCAAGCCTCAGTAGACATTATGCAAGTGGTAGGGTCACAAGAACTATCTTTGAGAAGAGGATTGGTGCGGGTACAAGGGGGAGTGGTGTTACCGGCAAAGGAGTTACAAGAACAAGTTTTGAAGTGGTACCATTCTCATCCAATAGCAGGTCATCCAGGGATTAAGAAAACCACCGAAGCAGTGCGTGATCGTTTTTGGTGGCCTACTATGCTTAAGGACATTGAACAATTTGTGAAGACATGTTATGTATGCGCACAGACCAAAGTATCACGCCTCAATCCGGTGGGCCTTCTCATGCCATTACCCTCACCTTCAGGCCCTTGGCACACTGTGTCCCTTGATTTTATAGTAGAACTACCACTCACGAAACTGAAGAATAATACATTGTTAGTGGTAGTAGACCTATTCACAAAGATGGCCCATTTCGTACCTTTGCAGGGACTCCCTACTGCCATAGAGCTAGCATCCATCTTCATGCAACAGATAGTACGACTACATGGTTTTCCTTCTGTCCTGGTGTCCGATAGAGGAACCCAGTTCGTGTCAAAATTCTGGAAGGGTCTATGTTCTTTACTCCAGATAGACGTCCGTTTGTCCTCAAGTCACCACCCACAGTCAGATGGGCAGACGGAGAGAGTTAATCAGTGTTTTGAGCAGTACATAAGAAATCAGATGTTGCAAACCTTAGAGGATTGGGATGAGTTAGTCTGGTTAGCAGAAATCTCTTACAACAACAGTACACACTCCTCCATCAACACCTCTCCTTTTTTTTGCTCATATGGTTACCACCCTAAGTTGTTGCCCTCTGTTAATCTTACTGATTGTCCAATTCCTGCTGCTTCCAACAGGGTAGAAAGACTACATGAGGTACAGGAGAAAGCCTTAGAGAGTCTCGAAATGGCTAAGGTGAGATACACAGAAGGAGCAAACCTACACAGGAGATTGGAGCCCATTTACGTACCAGGAGATGAGGTCTGGCTTTCCACAAAATACATTACTTTGGGGGGTCCACGCAAGTTTAACCCTAAATACATAGGTCCCTATAAGGTGGAAAAGGTGATCAATCCTGTTGCCTTGAAACTAATCCTTCCTCCATCGTTTAAGATCCATCCAGTATTCCATGTGTCACTACTCAAACCAGTTGAACCTGGGACCAGGGTGCCTCTGAAACCTGCTCCTATACCCATTCAAGATTCGGAGGAATATGAGGTGGAAGCCATCCTAGATTCTCGGAAAGTAAGGAACACGATCCAATACTTGGTTCATTGGAAGGGTTATGGTATTGAGGAGCGCACATGGGAACCCGCTTCCAACATCCATGCACCCCGATTGCTAAGAGTGTATCATCAAAGACACCCTGACAAGCCCAAACCAGGTGGGGACCATTGTGGAGGGAGTGTACTGTCATGCCTCGAGACTCCTAAAACAACACTGTCCCTTTAAGACAATCGCTATTTAGGGCATCAGGATCCTGAGAGCGACGCTTCACGTTCTTGCGTCAAGCTCCCTTCGTGTTTTGCATCCGTCTGGTCCTTCCTTGCCTGACTTCCGTTTTTTCCCTGGAGTTTCCTGTTTGGAAACGCTGCTCGGCAGAGTGCTTTACCGGCCCCCGCGTTCCTGGAGCGGGCCTCGGAGTGCTCATCTGTTCAGCGGCGGTTCGCTGTTTTACAGGCGTTCAGGCTTGGGCGCCTGTAATCCCGATTGTGCGGAGTTCACGTTCTTCTTCGTGAACCTTTCCGAATTTCCCCATTGTCTTGGAGTCTCGTCCGGCGGCCGGGTTCTTTCCCCGCCTTCCGGCTGGACTCAGCTTGTGCTTATTTTGGAGTTGCCTTACCGGACAGCCAGCCCTGATCTCCGTTGTTCCGGGTTGAGCATCCGTTTTCTTTTCCCCCTTTCCCTTTAGTTAGTCAGTTAGTGTTCCTTCCGCATTTGTCCCACTTCAGTATTTTTAGTTATCCCCTTCTATACTACTTCTGGAATTCTGCCAATGCATTTGGAGTGATTCTTGCGTGGATCCCAAGGGGGGCATTATCTTCAGCTTCTTCACAAAGAATCACGGTAACAGCGCTTTTTGCGCCCTTTTTATACTTATACAACTAATAGTACGTATGATTTATATATGTTGTTTTGCTTTTCATTTAGAGATAACCCTTGAAGAAAGGAGGTGGCTAAAGGTTTCCTTACATATCCCTCATTTGTGACTAATACTTCACGAAGTCCACCAGACAGCTAAAGTGAGAAGGGTATTCTTTAGACCATAGAATCACTATTGAGTTTAGTGCATACTTACTAATACTTTACCTTATCTTTATCACAGAGCCAGATGATGTTCCTTATCTAGATGTCGTTTATATACATATGCTACACAGAGTAAGGTTTCCGGTATGTGTTGTTTCTATTTTTAGTTGTGCTAGTGTTTATTCAGTGTAGGACACCAATAGATAGTTGCTTATTTGCTTTTCTTTGCAGGCTGCCTGTTGCCAGTTCCCCAATTGATGTACCACGCAGATCATCCAGAAGAGTACCTACACATCATTTCTTCTTCACCATCTTCCCTTGTTTTGTCTCCCTGTGTTCCCCTGGCGTGTCTCTCGTACTCTAGTGTTTGATAGAGTCGAGAGGCCGTAGGGGAGGACTGTGGATTATTCTTCGGATTCCTGACGCTCCTGTGGAACTCTCCTGCAATCCTTACAGGAAGCCAGGAGACTAATCACACACACCTGTAGCCTTGTTCAAACTGGAGGAGTGGCAGTTGGCAGTTTGAGCTACAGCAACTGGAGGAGTGTGTTTGTCTGCTGTTGAAGGTGAAATGGCCTCAGAAAAGGCTGTTGAAGACCTGCATGCAGGAAAACAAAATTCAGAGTTGGAAATAATGATTGAAGAGGTCACTTTGAGGCAGGACCAGCTTTTTGGAAAGCAATCTCTGAAGGTTCCTGAAGGAGTGAAGAGAAAACTTTGGCTTGCAATACAAGCCAAAGTGAATGCAGTGGGGGTTGCCCACCGTGATATTAATAATCTCCAGAAACGCTGGTATGACCTGCGCAGTCGTGCAAAGGAAAGAATTGCCAACCGGATAAAGGCTGCAAAAAGGACTGGTGGTGGCACACCCAGGGATAGACCGAATACCCCCCTTGAGGACATGGTTAAAGGAACCCTTTCAACTGAAGCAGTCATTGGAGTTATACAAATTGACACCTCAGAGCATGCTGGCCCATCTCAAGGTAAGAATATATATATGTTTTTTTGTGTAAATGTGAGTGTAGGAGACCCCTAATATTTTCCAAGGTGCTCATTAACAATCCCCCATATGTATATTTTAGTTTGTGGGAAGCAGGAGTTCAGAATGACACTTTTAATGAAAGAAGCAATGCATCATGGGAGTCGTAGTCCATGTAACTTTAAAGTAAGAAATATTACGACAATGATTTAAAAATTGAAAGTAGCACAAGAACACTGTTAGAATAGGAGACCAGCCATGATGCATGTGTTTTTATTTTCAAAATTACTTTATTTCATGTCACAAAAAGTGAAAAATGTAAAAGTAACATACTGTTTGCACTCTCTTAATCATAGATGCAGAACAGGACACTCATACCAATGAATTTGCAGATACATATACTCAGGAAATGCAGAACACAGCACAAATAAATTCAGATACTTCTTCACCAACTGTACAGCCAAGAAATCAAAGAAATAGAGTGCGCCAACTGCAGCACTCAGACAGTGATGAAGACCCAAATGTCCATGTTCATGACCAACAGAGTGCTGAAACCCCTGCAAACTAACACACACTGCTTAGCAGGCGTAATAGGATCCAACAATGTTTTAGGCGCAGGGCACGTCCATCACAACACAGATCATCCTTAGAAGATGACAGCAACGCCAGTGTTGTAGAGTTGAAGCTGCTGAAAGTCCAACGCCTACAAGGGAAAGACATAAGGGTTATGAAGGGCAAACTGATTAACAACAGTCAAGATATTAGTGCTATGATCAACAGTCTGACTCAAATGACAGAGGTAATTGAAAAAGCACATATTGCGTCATCAGAGAACCTTGACTGTATGGCAACAGCAATGGAAACAATGTGTGAAGCTATACAGGCACAGCAAGTAGGGAGTGCCAGTAGGCACAATATGTCAGTGACCAGCATGCAGGCTTACACCAGGGCAATGAATTGTCTGTCCTGCAACACTGCACAGCTAATCAAGCATACAGTTGGCATGCAAAAGGAGATGACACAATGTTGTGGGGAGATTTCCAGAGGAATGATGTCACTCAAATATGTTGTAAATGAAATGCAACATTAGAAAACAACTGGAAACTTACTACCAGTGGGAGGTAGTGATCTTTGCTCAAAAGTCAGTAGCCAAGCTAAAACTACTCAAGCTGAAGAACGCCGTAGCTCCAGAAAACAAGACAATGCAAGCAGCATACCTATGGGTAGTGGAAATCTTACAAGCAAGGCTTTAGGGGTGCAAGGACGCAAAAAATGACTTTGAAAACTACTTGCATGCCTTTTAAAGGACATCTGAATATCAATGCTTTGCTAAGACTGAGGAAAGTGAATGCAAAATAATTTACTGCATGAAGATGTCCTGAGTACCATGATTCCTTTTTGAATTTGAAGAAATAAAAATTTATAAGTTTGGCACAAGAATGAGTTGCATAGTTCTTACCTCTTTTAAACGTAACGTTGAGTTATCTCTGCCTTTCTTTTCCTCCCCTCTGCTGCGTCAGCTCCATGTAATCTTAGTTGTGGTTATTAAGGCTGGTTGTCAATGTTAGGTAGTACATCCTCCAACTCCAGTTCTAATGTTAATGTTAATGTTAATGTTAAGGGAAATTTGTTAAGCGCACTATCACCATGAGTTTCCTGGCGCTGATAGGACACTGAGGTTGAACAAGAGGAGTTTAGAGGGGATGTGAAAAGAGCAGAGTTTTTAAATATTTCCTAAAAGATAGGAGGGAGCAAGAGGTCTTGAGTGAGAGTGGAAGAGAATTCTATAGCTTGGGAGCCAGGTGAGAGAAGCTGCGGCCGCCAGATTTAGTGAGTTTGAACTGGGGGATAACTAGAAGCTGAACTTGGGTGGACCTCAAGGTGCGGGGAGGACAGTAAGGGGTGATCAGGGACTTCAGGAAAGCAGGGAAGGGACCAGTTAAGGCTTTGAAGACCAGGCAACAGACCTTAAAGGCTATTCTTTCACTGACTGGTAGCCAGTGTAGTTGATGTAATAGAGGTTTGGCCGACTGCCATCTAGGGATTTTAAATGCCAGTCTGGCAGCCTGGTTCTGTATGATCTGTAGCCTAGCCAGCTGGGATTTGGGGAGGCCATGGTATAGGGCGTTAGAGAAGTCCAAACGGGACATCACCAAAGCTATTAAAACTTGTAGCAGGGCTTCGGAAGTCAGAAGATGGGCAACTTTCCGTATCCTGTATAGCTGGAACCTACAGGAGGATGTTACAGCACTCACCTGAGCCTTGAGAGTGAGCTCAGAGTCAATAATGACCCCGAGACTCTTTACACAGCCAGCGGGAGAGGGAGGTGACCCAAGCTCAGTTGGCCAGTACTGAGGGCCCCAATGGGGGGCACTTCTCCCAGGGAGGAGAAGCTCAGTTTTGCCAGGATTGAGCTTTAATTGATTTTGGTTCATCCAATGTTGGATGTGTGTCATGACCGCTTGGAAGTTGGTGACAGCGTCAGGGGAGGTGAGGGGGAAAATAATTTGTAAATCGTCCGCGTAATTGAACACTGTGACGTCCCACCTACCTAGGGAGTGAAGGAGAGGTTGATGGTATAAATTAAAAAGGAGGGGGGACAGAGAAGATCCCTGGGGGACCCCGCAGGATGAAGGAACACTGGTGGCGCTAAAGGGACCCAAGCTCACTGCTTGAGATCTACCCTCTAGAAAAGATTTGACCTAGGACAGGGCAGGCCCACAGACTCCGGCGGCCTCGACACGGTGGAGTAAGATGTTATGATCCACCGTGTCGAATGCCGCCAATAAGTCTAGTAGGACTAATGCCTGGGGGAGTCCTCTGTCAGCATTGCTTCTGAGGTTGTCCAACACGGCGAGAATCACAGCCTCAGTGGAATGGGCTGGTCTAAAGCCGGCCTGGTTTATTTCCAGGAAGTTGGACTCCTCGATAAATTGCGAGAGGCAAGTAGTGACATGTGCCTCCAGGATTTTAGACAGGAAAGGCAAGAGGGAGATGGGCCAGTAGTTGGTGAGAACCGCTGAGTCTGCGCCAGGTTTTCTTAGCAGAGGCACCAGTACAGCCTCCTTAAACGACCTGGGGACTGTGCCAGAGTTAAGGGAGGTGTTGGGTAAGGGTAGGATACAGTGCGGAAGAGTGTGACAGATGTCACGAAGTACTGAAGGAGGGCAACAGTCCTTGGGGGAATTGGATTTCACTCGGGTGGCCAACTTGGCAAGGGAGTCGGAATCGAGTGTGGGGAAACAGGACAGAGTGGGGGTGTTAGCAGGGGGGGCTACAACTGCAACTGAGGGAGGGGAATAGGGAAATAAGTTTTTAATTGCCGAGATCTTGTCGATAAAGAAGGAATTTAAGGCATTGCATGACTCTGCGGAAGGGGGCAAGTTCGGGAGTGTCCTGGCGTCCGATGTTAATTCGCCGAGGACCTTAAATATCTCTTTAGATTTGTTAGGGGCTGTTAATATTCTCTCGGAGATGAAAGCAGACTTAGTTGTAATAATGGCTTTTTTGTAATCTTTGCGTGCAGACACGTACGCCTCCCTATCAGTGCTGAGATAGTTACGCCTCCACCTACGCTCCAGTTGGGCAGCTCAGTTGAACCATTTATGGGATTTGCTGTGGCGTGAGCGAGGGAAGCCAGACAGGGGGGCGAATTTGTCGCTAGCCGTCGTGAGCCAATGAGTGATGTTTGCGTCCAGAGTGTTGTCGTCTAGAGTGTTATTAGATGAGGATTGGGTCTCCGCGAGAAAGGAAAGGAAGGCAGAGGAATCAAGGGCATTCCATTTCCGAGCGGTCCCACCCTCCAGAGGGGGGGCCTAACCAGACCCTTTACAGAGATGGAGGACTCGATCAATGAATGGTCGAACCAGACGCAAGGGGAGATAATCGGGCAGGATAGCGATACTTCCTGCGTCCAAATGTGGTCCAGGATGTGACCCCCGGTATGAGTAGGGGAGGTGACGTGCTGGATCAAATTAAGGCTGACGAGTGCCTCAAACAGTCCGGTGGCGTGGGGGCCAGCATCGGCATGATTAAACCAATAATTAAAATCGCCAAACATGGCGATGCGGGCCGAAGAGGTCAACAAGGAGGAGAGCTGTTCACTAAGGGCAGCAGGAAACAAGGGCATAGAGGTAGGGGGGCGATATAGGACAATGAGGGTCAAAGCACCAGCTTCCGTTGCCAGGCTGATGACAAGGTTCTCAACGTCAGGGAGACATAGCGAGGAAAATACAATGAGAGTCAGATCTTTGCGTATGACTGCCGCCACCCCTCCGCCACGGCGGGCAGTGGGCCGATTGGCATTCAGCATGTAGTTGTTAGAAGGTAGGGCAGCCAAGATGTCAGGGAGGGAGAGATCAGACAGCCCGGTCTCAGTGAGCAACAAGATGTCAGGGTTCTCAGCAGTCAGCAAAAGAAAAATATCGACATGATGTTGGGGGAGGGACCGTGTGTTAAGATAGAGTATGCGGATGCGAGTCTCGGGTGGGGTGGGGGCTGACGGGGACACCCAGATAAGTCTGGGAGAAGGCAGTTCAGCCGAGATGCCAAGGGACACAAGGCGATCCCAGGTTGTAGACAGAAGGGCGCAAGAGGGATGCTGAAGGCTTCTCAGTATAGCGGAAGAGTAAGTCATGGGAGAAGTAGCATCCCGGGGCCCTGGGCCCGTCTGGCCGCGGACAGGTGCAGACGGGTTTGCCTTAGGCGCACCTTCGGTGCGCAGACGGCGCGCCCGCTGCGCCCGTCCGCTGCGCGTACGTGTAAAACACATGCTCTTATGGGAAGGTAGGGGGCGTGACCTCGTGCAAGTGGGCGTGGCCTATGGTCAGGCTCGCCGATGGCTAGGTTGTGTAGCATGGCACATGTTGCAACTATTTTACAGCAAACATCTGGACCATATTGTAATGCTTCGCCTGTCTTATGTAGTATGCGAAACCGAGACGTCATTACACCAAAAGTCCTCTCTATGACATTGCGGGTTGCTATGTGGGCATGGTTGTACTGCTGTTCATTGCGGGTTGCTGGATTGAGATAGGGTGTGATTATGAATGACCTCACAGCATAAACACTGTCAACTATGGAATGGGGAAATGGGATACACAAAGTATGAATATGATGGGACAGCATGGTACAGAGAGAAGTAACAATTATTTTAAATGTATTTACCTAGCAAATATCAATCTCCAAAATCTCCTGCAAGCAGTCGTGTGTGAATGGCACTATGTCTAAATATATAGGAATCATGGGCACTTCCAGGGTAACTTGTAACTAAATCAGTGATGATAGTTTTTGAATTGCAAGTTGCTTGAATGTTCAGAGAATGGTAGCATTTCCGGTTGCGGTAAATGTACTCATTTTCAGATGGGGGACACATAGTAACATGTGTGCCATCTATACAGCCAATGACATGGGGAAAATGTACCATGTTGTATAAGTCTAACTTTGTTTGAAGCAATTCCTGCTGTGTGCTTGAAAATGTAATATGATGCCTTATCCTTTGCAACATGGCATTGAGTAAATCATTGAAAAATCTAGAAAGGAAACTCTGGGACACACCACCAGCAATGGCTATGACACCCTGAAAGGAGCCCGAGGCAAGGAGGTGTAGGGAACACAATACCTGTACATGGGTAGGTATGGCTTGGGTCCTACGTGTTTGTCTCTGCAAGATTGGGTCCAATTTAGCTATCAGGTCTAAAATGGAGTCAGCATTTAACCTATACTTATCATAAATTTCTGGCTCTGTCTGGCCTAGTAAAGTGACACGCACTATGAATATTCATTCATGGACCATCCTTCTCCTCCTTGCTGCTGCTCTCAACCTCAACCTACGTGCCAGGACAATAAAGAGTTTTAGGTGCATTGTGGAACCCCTTAAATGCACTCCAAATGAGTTTCACCTGCATTTTTTTCTTTAAATTACCACCTGGTCTGACTTCTTCTACAAATAAGAATTCTAAATTGCGATTTTTTTAAGCAATCGCAAATTGCGACTTTTCATGCATGCACTTTTTTACAAATATTTAGCGATTCCTTCTTTTTGCGATTTTTTAAGGAATCACAAAGACATTTGCGTTTCTTTATTTTGCGAGAAAACACTTTCACCATGATGCATCCCAGAAGTTGAAATTGCATTCGCAAACGGCCGATTTTTGCGCTTCGCACCGTTTGCGAATGCAATTTCCATTGATGCATGTGCCCATATAAGTGGTAAATACAGGAAACCCTCCACTATCAAAATGTATTTAAGAAAAGCAGAGAGCAATATTAATTGCTCTATATACAACCTATTTGCAAGTATTAGCACAGTTCCGCTAAAATGATAAATTAGAGGACTAAAAAAGGGCCCAATAGATCCCCACTCTGGTGCGATTCTCTGGCCCAAGCATAACACAGGGCTTACATTTCAAGACTGAATTTAGGTGGATAAGTTGATGGTTTTCACAATCTTAAAAACTTCAAAACAAATCTTTAAGAAGGAGCAGGCAATTTCCCCCAAAAGTGGTCTACTGTGACAGGAGACCAGGCATTCAATACCAAGCTGGTGGCATGGGTTTGAAGCAGTTAAAGAATATGAATCAAAAACATTGATAAGTCCAAATACTGAGAGTTAACATATTCTAACTTAGATGTAGTGGTATTAAAAACAGTTGGTTATTTCAGACTCTTCCTAAGAAAAGATCGACTTTTCCTCAAGTGATGGAAATAGAGGCAACTGCTGCTTTCTATCCTGATGGGTGACATAGAATAATTAGTCAATAAATCACTTTTAATGGTTTGTTAATGCTACACAGTTGTTTTGAATTGGTTGATTGATTGAATACATATTCGAAGATTATTGAACTGCACTAAGAGAGATGACACAAGGGCCCATTTATTGGTAGTTTTCATTTATTTTCTTGGGGTGGCTGCAGGAGCCTACCTTAACATCCTCAGTCTAGCTGTCTTACAATTACCCTATCTTTTCTCAGATGTGCTTTATGCACTGTTAGAACCAAGTCATCAATAACCTATCTCCCAACAGAATAATAATATGGTGAGTGTTTTAGTCTAGTCTTAGAATATAAACCCCTTGGAATGGATGAGATTAAATAGGGCTTCCATTCAGATACTGATGAGATTATGTTTTAGAGAGCAGCATTTGTGGATTCCAAACGGAGAGTAGCAAAAGATAAAGGAATATGCAAAAACAAGTGATATTGATCCACATGAAAGGTACTAAACCAAAAGTGGGCTCAATTGGTGATTTCAACTGCCAGTAGTGCATTCAAAAGGATGAAGTGGTCAACAGTACCCAACACTGAAGTCAGGTCGAGGAGAATCATGCTCCTTACAACATCATTATCTACGTTTATCGTGAGGCCGTCCAGGCAAACGAGGAGCTATGACTTGGAACATTTTCCTGGTTGCAAGTGACCCTGTGAGTCATTTACAAAGATGAAAGCTTAACTTCTTCTTGACACACCATGCTGCCTTTTTGGACCATAGTAGCTAACAGGTAGAAGAGAGATGGGTCAACAGTTGTACACCTCAACAATGTTGCTTCAGTCTGCTTTACAATGGGGATTATGTGATAAGGTATAAATTGGTCAGGGTCATCTGTCTGATTTAGAGAGAGAATTGAATGCTGGGTAATGTAATTTTAGGATATTGACTCATATGAAGATTGGAAAGAGAGACACATTTGAATAAAAATTGAGTAGAAATTTCGACAACAGACATGAAGGAAGAAGAGAAAGAGCAATGGTGCATGGGGGCCTGTGCTACAGGCAGGGATGTTATTGTGGTGGAAGGAACAACTTCCTGCACCAAAACAATCCTCAGAGTCTTTTTCCTCTTTCTACGTGTGCTGTAAAATTTAGCACACATAGAACAAGGCTGCCAACTAGCCCCCTTTTCAACTGAACAGATTCCAGTGCTAGGAGGTCGATAGCGGTGCTAGCTGGCAGTGGTGAGCTGTTTTTGTTAATGAGACCCGTTTCAGGACCAAGAAACTGCTACATTAGTGTTTTTCACGACCCCCCTGCCTGCCTCTGTTGCATTATTTTCGTAGGTCCTTGTGGAAACATCGAGCCGGAGCGGCGCCTCAGATAATTAGGTGTTACATTGAAGATTACCTGCTGTGGCTGCTTCATCGGCTTGCAAGAGGAGGTCTGGGTATGGCTTTAAAAGTGGCGATTGGTGCAGCGGTGTCTAAGGCGGCAGCAGCAGCCACTCGCAAGGCTCTCGGTGAGACCACGTTGGACCCGGCACCTCCAGAAAGTTCCCTGGACGCCCGCACCAGCTGCGCTCACTGGACCCGCCAGTGCTTAGGAGAGGAAGAGGCGGAGTAACTGCAAAGAACTGCCCGGCTGGTCCCTCAGTAGTGGAGCTACTGCAACAAATGCAGGAACCATCTTCTGGTGTGGAGGCAGGTGCAGTGGCTGTAAGCGTCGAGAACAGCACCAGGAAAGGCAGCGGCCAGACCCGCAACAAGGAGGTGAGTCCAGCAATTACCCGGGTGGATATTCAGAATGTCCCAGATGGAGTGAGCTCAGTGGATGGCAAGCTTATTCACAGCACTGGAGACAAGGGTAACAAATGGAGCAGCGCTGTATTATGAAAGTACTCCCGCTCTAATTGGCATTGCTTCATTACCCCCCCCCCTGAGCAACCAGATACTGCTGTGATATCAGAGGATTCTGACAAAAGAGGTAGTTCTGGTGGCAAGGGGAGTGGGACTATTGATAAGCAAATGTAGTACTGCCTCTAACACAACACGTTAGATCCCTTTAGCCGAAAAGGCCACTTCTTTTCAAAAGGAGTTGGCCAAATTACGTATCAGCAACAGGCTCCACCAAAAAAGGGATTTAACAAACCCCCAAAGAGACCAAACAAAACAAGGAGGGGGGGCAGGAGGGCCAAGGGCAGGTACAGGAAAGTACCAGGTGAACAATCCCACAAACAAACCCAATACTGGGACAAGACCGAAACAATAAATGTTATTCGTTCTGACATTGCTTCTTGTGATACTGACTGTAACTTGGACCTGAAGGTTATCAACTTATCAAATAAAGTCTTGAACAATGATGAGATCTCTGTGTTGAGTAAAGGCCTACATCTTTGTCCTACCCAGGGCGGGGACCTTGCCGATGCACATGTAGATTTGTATAAATTTGTAAGAATACTAAAACGTAGGGATTTTTTCTCTCGCCAGATACTCAAAACAAATGATAACATCACAGAGGAGGTGGTAGGGTCACACACGGTTTCTGATGTCAGAAATATACAGCTGTTACTCAACCTTGATGACGAAGAGACACATGATATGGCATCCATTTTGGATAAATTGGGTATTCAACAGGATCTTGGCACTGATAGCAACCTCAAACCAAGATCTAAATGTATTCCCTCTTACAACTACCATCCCAGTATAGATACTTTCTACGACCAAGTAACGAACAATTTGTACAAATTGGAAACACTTGAGAGCAGTAACACTTCCACCAATCACAATATCACTGCTAGGGAGAGACTTGCCCTGGAGAAACTAAGAACGGATAACACTATTGTCATCAAGGAAGCCGACAAGGGCGGAAATGTGGTTGTGATAAATCATCATGATTACATGTCTGAAATCCAGAGACAACTGGGCGATACCAACTGCTATCAACGTATCCCTGCCAACTCCGTAAACAAAATTGGTTGTATGATAACAGCCAAACTTACTGAGTGGCGAGAAACTTGCCTTATAAGTGAGGACGAATTTAGATATCTAAAGGTTGATAAACCAAGATATCCATGTATATACATCTTACCAAAAATTCACAAGGGGGCGTCTTTCCACCTGGACGCCCCATAATCTCTGGAATCGGTTCACTGACCGAAAAACTCCCGGAGTTTGTTGACCTTAATTTACAGAAGCATGTCACTAATCTCCCGTCATACATTAGGGACAGCAAAGACATTCTAATAAAATTTAACAGTCTACAATGGTCTGAAGAACTCTCCTTTGTAACTTTCGATGTGGAAAGTTTATATACATGCATTCAGAGTAACTTTGGCATAACTGCTGTGCGATCCTTCCTGGACAGAGAAAGAGCGGAACTGCACGATTTCAACGAAATGCTCTTGGAAATGATTTATATCATTCTTAACAATAACTATTTTTTGCATGACGGTACCTGGTACCATCAAACCTGTGGGACTGCAATGGGTTCAAAATTTGCGCCTTTGTACGCCTGCCTCTTCATGGGGTGGTACGAGCGGGAACATGCATGGGGCAGTCGTGCCTCCCCCTGGACAGAACACATTGTGTTCTGGGGGAGGTACATAGACGACATCATAGTCCTATGGTCAGGAACGATTGAGCAATTAAAGTCCTTCCACTCTTATCTAAATCACAATAACTGTAACGTCAAACTGACCATGAAACAGGGAAGAGAAAGCATTGACTTTTTGGACATCCATTTTTACATCAAGGACAATGTCGTCCAAAGTACACTTTTTAGGAAGGAAACCGCCTGCAATGCAGTACTACGGGCCGAAAGTGCTCACCCACAGTCTGTGATTAATAATATTCCTTATGGGGAGATGGTAAGGATACGGAGAAATTGTAGCCAGGAGGATACATTTACTAATAACATACAGGAAGCAAGCAACTGATTCCTGAAGAGGGGATACAAAAAGAACATTGTACATACAGCGGCTGAAAGAGCGAGTAAACTAAATAGAGATGACACCCTGTGTACCAAACAAAAGTACTCCAAACCCATCCCAAAACAAGATTGCCCAGTGAGATTTGTAACCCAGTACAATATCAACAGTAACAAGGTGTACAATATTCTCAAAAAGAATTGGGCCACCCTTAAAGGTATTGCAGGACTATCAAATGTAATCACTGACAAGCCACGAATAACTTATCGCAAAGGAAGATCACTGCGGGATACTCTCTGCAAGAGTTATGTAACTAATGTCAGGAAAACATGGCTTCCACCAAAACCTATTGGTTTTTTCAACTGTGGGTCATGTAACATATGCCCCTTTGGCCGTAATAAGACTCATGAATTTACATTCAACTCCTCTAAAATGTACAAGATCAATGAGTTTGTTAACTGCAACACGCCATACGTGATATATGTACTGGGCTGCAATTGCAACATCATATATGTTGGTAGCACTGTCTGCCCACTAAAAACTAGGATCCAAGAACACCGCAGGGCTATAATCAACAAGGATATCCGATATCAAGTTAGTGCACATTACCATGACAAGCATCCCAATGACTTAACCCTTTGGTTCCACGGAATTGACCATATTCCACAGGACAGTCGGGGGGGGGGAATAGAGAACTAGCACTCCGACAAAGGGAAGCCAAATGGATTTGCCGCTTGAAGGCCGCCCAAATGGGGCATAATACTGATAGGGAACTTCATTACTTTTTGAACTGATCCCGGGAACTCCTAGCAAAATCCCTAAGATGTGCCTCTATGGTGTCTTGCGAGTACAGTAAATCCCTGAACTATGCCTACAATGTGATGTCTCCTCAGTGGGCTTTGAGAAATGCACCTGTTCTTTATTCAGTTCCCATATTTTATGTACATATGTTCACTGTGGTATCAAATATGGCTTTATGTCCAAACCTGTGTTTTTAACTTGTTAGTTCACATGTCTAAACCTGTGTTTTTAACGTGTTAGTTCAGGTGATGGTAGACCTAGACATTGTACAATTACTCAGCTAAACAAGAATGGGTTTTCTTGTGCTTGTCTATTCTGTGATCTTTCGTTTATGATTATTACACATAAATACCTCTTTTAATTATATTGAACTGAATATATATTTTTTTTCTATTAAGATGCACGACACCCTGCATTTGAGGATGTAAAACGATAATTTTGAGCAGTTTCTATCTTCTTACTTTATACAACATCAACATAGACATATTTCACTCAGAATAGGAACGGTGGGATACTAACTAACGAGCTCGGGTTTCCTTTAATTATTTTTAGTTGTCTGTACTCGCACGGCAAAATCTGCCGTGCCGCATTCAAACTACTTTCAATAATGGCGCTGGCAGAATACTAGAAGCCACACTCTATCCCGTCACATGACGGGTGCCCAATGGGCGGGCCCTACACGGAACAAGCAGGCGTGCCGCATTCAAACTATTTTCCGTATTGGCGCTGGCAGAATGCTAGAAGCCACACTATCCCGTCACATGAGGGGTGCTCAATGGGCGGGCCCTACACGAAACAAGCAGGCGGGTTAGATGTTTACTTCCGCATATAAACACCATGGCGTCCATCCTTCCTTTGCAGGACGCCGTTTGTGCCGATACTTCGGGAGCGGGTACCCTATCACAGGTATGAATGTCGGACGCACTGACGGGGGGCTATGCTTATTGGGACAGCTCTCCATCCAGCTCGCTGCCCTCTCTGGGATTATTGAGCTAGTCCCGATTACTTAGTTGGGTTTCTCTATTTGTTGTAGGTGCTCCGTGGTCATTGCCACAAATATTCGGGTTACTACTGGACCGGTGGCGGTTGAGCTACTTGTTCTACTTCTTTACTTTGGAGGTCTTTTTCGTAGGACCTAAGGCTATATGCTCCGCAGGACTTATATTAGGTACTAGCTATGGGCAGATCGTATTCTTTTTTAATAATTATTGGTCTTTCTCATGTTTTACCAACAGCAACTTGTTATCTGAAAACTTTATATTATGTTGAAAAAGACTCCCGTTTCTCCTGGTTGTTTGATACTTGCAATTTTTATGATGTTTATGGGCAACGATACATGTCTAGCCTCAACTCGGTACAAATGCACATTGCCTTGTCCGCATTTAACTTAAAACCTGGTGCTCAGATTCTAAAGGGCACTCTCTGTGTGATGCTCTGCTCACCTCCTTTGTTTTTTTTTCTTTTTTTTTCTGTTCAATAATTTTATTAGAATTTAAAAGAGTATATAAACATTTGAATAACGTATAGGTGATACATATGAGAGAACAAAAAGTATGAATACATCATTAGTTGATATCTGAGATAAAATATAAAATGAAATCCAATAAGCCGGGAACCAAAGCAATGGTATCACCATAGGTTACCAAAGAAAGAAAAATTATAGAGAGAAATAGAAGAAAGCAGAAAGAAAAAGACAGATGACAAATTCACCTCCTTTGTTTTAACTTATTCTCAACGTTATAGGAATTCTGTTGAAGATGACACGATTTTAATATATATATACATTTCTTTATTCGGTTTTTGGCAATGCAAAACCATAAAAGCAAATCACAAAGTTCATGCATTTTCATATTTAAAAAGAAAACAAATTATCAAATATAAGACATAAATGTTACCGAATTCCTGAGTTTAAAAAGGAATAAGTCAATACATGTAATTCAGTTTTTTTAAAGGTTATTCCTATGCCTAATAATGCATTTTAAAAAGTTAAGTACGTGATAACAAGTGCGTTCAGAGTCTAACATCTGTAGGGATAACATGGCGGCCGACACTGTCTGAAACCCCAGCATTTTAACAACGGAAATAGCCAGATCTTTCTGTGAGTGTGAAAATATTTATAAAACAGCATTGTGTTGATACATGACTGTGGAGACATGTCGTCACATGGGCAGAGAGTCAAATTTGCGTCCCAAGTATTTTTTTCTGGAAAGGCCACAAGCCTATGAAAAAGATTCAACCTAAACCTTGTCAGGAACATCTTATCGTATGTGCTGAGTTCTAATGTGAGGTAGAGCTGCATTGGCGGGGTATGCTGTATCATGTTCGCATAGAGCACAGATTGTTTGGTCCATAGCAGGGTGAGTCTAAGAAACTCTAGATGGCTCAACGCTATTTGTTTCAGGTCTCTCTTTATTATTTCAGTTAGGTTCTCTGGAGTAGTATAGTACTTTTCTAGACCCAAGTCGGAGAAAAAGTGTCTGACATAGGTAAGCCATGCTATTTTGTGCGCACATTCCAGTGCCATGGAGTCCTCTAAGATGTGTTTGGTCAACACATTTTTGTCCGACAGCCAGATACGTCTCCAGAGTAGCAATGGCTGAACCTTTATCAAGTCTTCTATATATGGGATTCCCAGTTCCACATGGCAAGCGTAAATGGAAGAACACTTTGGGGTAGATAAAAGGAATCTCATTAATGAGTTCTCTGCTATTTGAAGTGAGCCAATGTCTGCATGTCCCCATACACCAGCCCCATAGAGAGCGATGGCTTGGCATTTTGCTGCATAGATTTTTAGGAGTTCAGCTGGTGGTCTCCTTCCAAGTCGCTGTGAAAAGTTCATCAATGCTACAATTGCTCTCTTAAACAGGTGCCTCCTAGACTCAACGGCTGCCCTCCAGTTTAGTCTTTCATCGATCATAATACCCAGATAAGGGTACTGAGGTGTCCTCTCAAGTTTTTGGTCATTTAGGTAAATGTTCTTTGTAGGTTTTCGCCCTCAGCCTGCCACCATAACAAATGTTTTTTTACATTTATGTGTAGATCTAAGGCACTCATGAAGTCAGCATACTTGGTTAGGGATTTCTGGCGCTCGATTGGTGTGCGTGCTAAGATAACCGCGTTATCCGCGTAGAGCAGTGCGGGGATCAGGCAAATTTTTAGTCTGGGGAGGTCCTGCACCCCCTCAGCATCATCTCCTCCAGTCCGTTGGTATACAGGGAGAAGAGGAAGGGGGGTAAGACACATCCCTGCCTTACTCCTTGCTCTACTCTGAATGGCGCGGTGAGCTCTCCTTTTGTACCATAACGCACTCTTGCAGAGGCTTCAGCGTATAGCTCTCTTAGGAAATCCAAAAGGGGGGGATCCACCCCTATGGTTCCTAGGAGGGTCCAGAGCTTTGCGTGAGATACGCAGTCAAACGCGGAGGACAAGTCCACGTATACCATATACATTGTCCCTGACTTTGCGTGGATATACTTGGACACAATCATACTTAGATTAAGGGCATGTTCAACAGTTCCAAAGCCTTCCCTGAATCCAAATTGCAGGTCCGATAGTATGTTTTTATCGTCTGCCCATTGCTGAAGTTGTTCTAAGACTACTCTGCCAACTACTTTACCCAGAGAGCCTAAAAGTGAGATGGGACGGTAACATTTTACGTCCTGGCGATCCCCTTTTTTGAAGATTGGCACCATGATGGAGTTTGACCAGGACTCCATCAGTCCCAGTTTTGCAGCTGCAGTACATACTCGTGTGAGTATGGGGGCCCAAAGATCCGGAAGATGTTTGAACAGATCTACTGGGACCCCATCGGGTCCAGGTGCTTTACCACCCTTACTCATTCGCAGTGCCTGTTCTATATCGAGTAGATCAAATTCTAGTGATATTGGAAATTCAACTGGGGGAAGAAGATGATGTGATTCTTCTATTGGAGATGTTAATTTGAAGATTTTAGAAAAATGAATTACCCAGGTTTCCTCATCTATGGCGACATCGATCTGGGATCTGTTGGAATCAGATAACAGGGGGGACTTCACTATCCGCCAGAAAGACTCGCTATTTTTCATAAGTGCGCTTTTATGAAGATCGTCCCATAGGGCTAATTTCAGCTCTTGTTTCCTCATCTTTGTGGCCTTGTTGTACTGTAGCCTAAGGTGCTGTATCTGTTGCTGATCTCTAATTGGTTGCCCAAGGGCCTCTTTTAGATTGGTATGCGCCTTGGTACAATCATGGTTAAACCATCCTGTTGGAATTGAGTTATTTTGTTTAGGATTTCTGGTCAGCAATACTTTTACTTGCTCTAGTATTATCTTAAAATTTTCAAGGACTGTACCGTCATCTACTGATAGATCTAGACATTTTGTTATGTCGGTGTATGCTGTCTTTATTAATGTATTAGTCAGTTTAGTGGGATCAACTTTTTCCCATTTTATAGTGTATCCATTTCTTTTGCCCAGTTCAAGCCTATTTTGGGATAGGGTATTTGCTATTGTTGTTGTGTGGGATATTGAGTGGTTCAGATGGAGGTCTAACCTAAGAGCGGAGTGATCGCTTAGGGTGTTTTCCATGAGTTTGAAATCTCTACTTAGGTGTCTCAGTCCGTCTGTCAAAAGGATGTAATCAACGGTGGTCTCGTGCCCCCTCCTTCGATATGTGGGTTCTAATAAATTCTTAATTGGATCTATTTGATTTACTATTGATAGTTCGAGGTCTGAAAGGAGATTATTCATGGCATCGTCCACTATTCCGCAACTTTGGTTGCCCGAGGACGGACAGGGGTGTAAGTTAAAATCCCCTCCCCATAATATGTGAACATTACCCTTTTTTCCATATAGTTGTCTGAGGTGAACAATTTTTTCCTGAATTATTAGAAGAGTGTTGAGAAAGTGATCGTCCTCTAAGTTATTGTAAAAGTTTATTAAGATGATGGTATCTTTTTTCCCTACCAGAAGGCAAAGCAGTTGAAAGTTTGGGAGAGATTCTGTATTTAATATCTTTAGATTTGTTATTGTATTAGCTATGTAAGTTACCAGGCCCCCTCTGGGTCTACCTGCGTTACTTGGGAGGGCTGGGGAGAAGTGCGTTTTATAGCCCACAAGATGTAAGACCTTCGTGGCCCATGTCTCTTGTAGACATATTATCTTGCCTTCCTCAAGGAAGTGAGCAGCAGAGCCATCCTCTATTTTTGTTCGGAGGCCTGCAATATTCCAGAAGATGACAGACAGCGATAGTGTTTTATTTTGTGGCCCTACCGTCTTATTCCCAGGAGGATCTGGGACTGGGACTGGAACAATCTGTGCGGGAGTTGGGATTTCGACTAATGGTCAGTCGACCATTTCTAGGCCACTGAACCGATTCACAGTCGGTATACCCGGCCAGTTTTCCCAGTGTGACGTATCTCTGTAGGTGGGTCTGTTTGGTCGATATCGGGACCCGCCCCAGTGTTCCCATTCTCTGCCTCTATTCCGTGGTCCCACGGTCTGCCACGGGCCCTCATAGTGCTGGTGATTGGGGTCTACTGACCACCAAGGGTTGTCATAGTCACTATATCGTTGGGGCATTTTTGGCCCAGGGAAGTCTAGTTCCCAAGGTTGTGAGACTGCTTTGCGCCAGGTGTTATCAAATTCTTGGAAATAGTTATTATGGTGTCTTTTTGGATAGAAAAAAGAAAGAGACTTTGTGTCAATCCCACCACTTATACTATGATGTTCCCAAGAACAGATGTACTCGACTACACTTGGGTCCTCAAAGGTGATCACAATACAATCTCCCTGTATTGTTTTTTTCCTATGTCCCACCCAAGGGGTCCTGCATACCGCTGTTATCCTACTTGACCAGTTGGGGGGAATGGGTCGGTTTGTATTCAACCAGTGTTGAACCTTATTTTTTAAGGACCAATTCGGTTCTGCCCCCTCCCCCGTTAGTTCTGGCACTCCAGTCATCACTACCACGTATGGGCATGCCTCAGGTGGCATGTTTACGGGGAGCCTGCTCTCGGTTGTTCCTCTCATACCTCCTTTGTTTGCTGGAGGATTTGTTTTTTTGGGAGCAGGGGTTTTTGGGGCTGGTGTTTTTACAGCTGGCGTATTTAATGTAGGTGTATTTGGGGCCATATTAATCTGAGATGTAAGCGTTGAGGCTTTAGGGGGGGTTTCGCTATTGTGGGGGCCTTTGCTGCTATTTGTTGTTTAGGGGATGGGCAGACTAGAGTTGTAGCTTTCTTTTGTCGGAATGATGCGGCTGGGTTGTTTATCCCCATTTTTTGCGGTCCTTGGATTGTTTTTGACTTTGGATAATTAGCAAGTTTAGTCAATTGGGTCTCGATGTTTAGTAATCTGGTTTCTAATGGAAGGAAGAAGGAATTTAGTAGTGAAGCTATTTTATTTACCAGCTCCGATATGTCCTGTTCTTTGCTGGAAATCGAAATGACAGGGGAATCTGGGGTGATAGTGTCTGGAATATTCTGTGGGGGATGATGTATCGTCACGTGGTGGTTAACGGCATCAACTGTTTGGGGCGGTGAGCCTACCAGGTTTGAAGTTACAATTGAGTCTATTGGATCGACCAAATCCTTGGCTACAGTTTTGTCTGCCTTTTCCTTTCCCTTCCTTTTCTTAATGGCTCCCTCCCTCCTCCCCCTTGCTTGTCTTACTTCCTCTGGGGTGTGATCTGGTAGGATTTCAGGCGTTTCTTCTAGATCAGAGTCTGAAATTTTTACGGAGAGTTGGGAGGCTGGGAGTTCTACAACATTTGGGAGACTGAGCCTATTGTTGCCTTGTAATGATTGCAGTAGTGTACTCTCTGTCTCTGGAGTTCTTGCTACAGCCAGTAGCCCCATTGATGATCGCCTTGCGATAGCAAGATCAGTAGAGACTCTGCCCTCAATCAAACTAATGCTTTGATCAATGAATGTGTTTGCCTTAGTAATAAAGTCATCCATTGGGCCTAATAGCTGTTCCCCGACCCCAGCTTTTTTTAGCTTTTTTAATTTGCTACCCCTCGTGTTCATTTTCAGTGTGTGAGATACACTAAGACTTTGTGGGTGGCAAATGAATAATCCGTTTCGGTGGCAATGATTTAGATGAGTACTTGCAGTAATAGTCCGTTAGAGCAGAGCTTAGAGCAGGGGCCCGGTCCGGTCTCTCACGCTCTCGAACGGCCTCAAACGGCCCGCTCTTTGCCCGGTCTTCGCCCCGAGCTCCGTCCCGCGTCGCGGTCGGGGTAATGTCAGTGTTATACGTGAGGCGATGGGCGTGGCCGCCGGGGGAAGAGGCACCAGCTGGGCTTACTGTGGAATGCTGGTCCTCGCAGTCCCCCGGTCGGTGCACCTCGCGCTTGTACTCCCCTCTGCCTTCTACCCACGTGACTTCAGCTGGGAGCGTTGCCGGGTCCTGCCGATTGCAGGACGCGCTCACACCAGCGAGTCAGGAACAGTGGGGAAGCAGTAAGGATCTGTGCGCGTCGGGAAAGGTAATCCTTTGGCAGCAGGGCAAACAGGAAGCACACTGTGAGCGGCACCCACGGAGCGGGTGTCGCGAAAGGTTTTAAAGTCCGTGAGGCGGTGGGCGTGGCCGCCGGGGGAAGAGGCACCGGCTGGGCTTACTGTGGAATGCTGGTCCTCGCAGTCCCCCGATCGGTGCACCTCGCGCTTGTACTCGCCTCTGCCTTCTACCCACGTGACTCCAGCTGGGAGCGTTGCCGGGTCCTGCCGATTGCAGGACGCGCTCACACCTGCGAGTCAGGAACAGTGGGGAGGCAGTAAGGATCTGTGCGCGTCGGGAAAGGTAATCCTTTGGCAGCAGGGCAAACAGGAAGCACACTGTGAGCGTAATATATCCAATATTACTTCTGTCCTGGGGCTGACATTAGGTAAGGATGAGATCCTCGGATCTTTCCGTATTTACTTAGGTTTCATAACGAGGTCCTAGTTAATATCCAATTAGCATATTTATTGGGGGACAGGGAAATTAAGAGAACAGATTTTTAATATAATGCTGTGACTCTTCTTGTCTAACCAGAATTACAATGTGCGAGGGGTTACTTCAAATTGTGGAAACTTTATCGACATGTCCCCTGTTGTGTTTAGGATCTCGCACACCAAGACCTCTTATCCCACTCACTTTGGACTTCCCGCTCTTTCCACTTCCTTTACAGCTTTCAAATATTCCTGAACCATATAATATCGACTGGATCAATTTGAGGCCACTCGCTGTGGGGCTCATTTCTCCAATTTTGAAGGTACAGCTATACATCTAATATTTATTTAAATCCAGAGAGTTATTAGGATTTACTTAGATCCCCCATTCGCTCACCATATTGTGCTGACCTATGTATATAAAATCCCCCCCTGTTTTCCTTTTTATGTGCATTACACTCTCCAATATTTATTCTCTAAATAACTAGCATTGAACTCTATAGCGTTGACTCCCTTATTTCAAATGTGACAATCTAGTTCCAGAGGGGTGACTTTACTTACTCTATAGGACTTATATTATCTTCAATGCTCGCATTCCGGTGCATTGGATTTATTGTGTGATGTGATCTCCTCCATTATTACCTCACTCTACCTTTTCAATATTTGTCGCCTTACTTCAGGTCATTCTTTTTGGTCCACCGAACTAACCGCCACTTCCGATTTAATCCTACCTGATTTTTTTGATTCCAGCTCACCTTGTATAAAGAACTCGGTAAGCATATCTAGTTTACCGTTTGTTTCAACCATGTCATGTTATTACTCTTTTTAGCATATGCGTCTGGATCTTATCGTAATACTGTCTACCTCTAGGAATCCCAGCTCATGTCCCAAACCACTATACTGTGGGATGCCCCACCGGGAATCGTATTTATATGTCTAGGTCTACCTCAAAGTAACAATCCCTTTCTTGAATTTTGCTCCTTTCTCCCACCTTTTATAAATGTTTATTATACTGCATTTGGAACCATCTATATCAGTCCTCTCAAGTCACAAACTTATGTAAATAATATGTATTCCAATATCTGTAAATAATATGTATTCCAATATGTGTTATAACAGTTGTTTATAATAATCCAGTGTATTCAGTGGTAGCTGTTGTATTTTAGGATGTATTCTAACACCTTTTACTGGTTGATCATAGATTGTATTCTTTGTTAGTCGTTGTTTGTTGGGTTAGTCATATCCAGTCTATTGTGATCACCTATGTCCATATGTGTTATGTTAAATGTATATTTATGTATATATATATGACGAAGTTCCTAAAAGGCAAGAGGAACGAAATGTGTTGGCTGTGCCTATGCTTCATGAACACTTTTTTGAATAAAGAAGAAGACACTTTAAATTACTGTTTCTATTGACTTTATTGGAGTGCACCTTCCATTTTGTTCTTTGTATTTCATTAATCTGCACACCCCACGGCAGCGGGTGTTGGAAGAGATTGCACCATCCTACTTTGAGAACTAAATGATCCGTAGTGCTTGACCTGGTCTGCTGCCTTTGGTCCTTTGGTTTCATTTATAAGCAAATGGTCAGACCAGCCCGAGCTCAGGCAGAGGAGGAGGAGAATCAGAGTAGAAGGCAGCCTATGGTTACTGTGCCAGAAAGTAACAAATTGATGGTAGCAGTTGAGCTGTAAGCAGATAAAAATAGGGGTGAAGTTGAGAAAGAGCCCAGTGATTGTTTCTTTTCTGTCTCGGAGGGAGCGGAATGGTCTGATGACATTATGAGCATGTCACAGGGGGCTAGTAGCCTAGAGTCAAACCCTGGGGATAGTGAGGAGGACCGCCCATTAACAGCCAAAAAATCCTTGGGGAAAAATGGCATGCAGAATAGAGGGAGGAAAGACCTGGCATGGGACTATTCATCGGCCACTCCGCTTTCAGGCTCCTCTGCAAGGAAAATACAGGTGGTAGCGGATGGTAACCCCCCGTCACCCTGGATATAATACATCAAGCTATCCTGGCACACAGAGAGGAAACCCAACAAGACAGCCGAAAAGCTCAAGTAGGGATGAGGAAAATGCAGGGGGGGTTAGGAAGCTCTCTAAAGCGTTCTCAAATATGGGAGAGAGAGTGGCGAACCTGGAAGAGAGAATCGTGGCTACAGAAGCTGATGCGACTAGTGCTATAACTCTGGTGGAAGCCCAAGGTGCTGAAATTGAAGACATACAATGGAAACTAAAAGAGGTTGAAAACAGACAAAGGAGAAACAATCTCAGAGTGCTGGGGGTTCAAGAGGGCTAAGAAGGGTCGGGTACTAGGAGCTATATAATTGACCTTTTTAAGGTTGCTTTCTCCAAACTATTGGAATGGAATTGGGCAACAAAAATCCAAAGAGCGCATCGGATTCCGCTTAAACTGCTAGCACCAGCGTAGGAGGGTGACAGACCACGGGATATATTAGTTTTTTTCGGGAAATTTCTCCTGTGGCAAATTGTTTCTGACAAAGGAAGGCCTGATGCTGAAAGTTCAAGTGGAGAGGTCTCATTCTTTGTATGGCTCAACTTTTGCCATGTAAGTTGCTGGAGGCTGAGGCAGCTTATAAAACCTTTCCGGGACAAAAATATCCAGGCCTATCTCATTGATTCAGCACAACTAAAAGTGATCAATCAGGGGTTCACACAATATTTCTCATTAGAGATAAAAGCAAAAGAGTACCTGGACTACCTGGACAAATAAAGCTGCTGTCACTGCATCTCACAGTAGGGCAGAGGTCTTCAATCTGTGGGGCGCGACCCCCAGGGGGGTCGTGGAGTCCTGGGAAGGGGGTCGCAGATTCTGCCAGAGTGCAGTTCCTGGAGTCGGGCTGATCGAGGGTGCTCAAGGCGGAGGCCGCCTAATTAACACCGAGGTGTGAAAAACATCAAAGCCTCGTTAACAAGTAAAGGTCTTTTAAAGACCTGTGATAGTACTCTGGTGCGCCTTTGTGTGTGTCCAAGCTGTTTCAGCCAGGCTGACATACACGAGCTGGGGGTGGGGGGGAAAGGGGGTGGGGGAGGAGGCTGTAGCCCTTTCAGTTCAATGGATTTAGCTGTGGGTTTATTTTTTACTTTTAACGTTTTATATAGCGCTAGTTTAACCCGTAGGTATCAGAGCGCTTTACAAATACACAGTAAACAGCAGAAGGACATTATAATCATATCATTGGTTCAAGTCCCACGAGCCCTCATACCTGGCGCCTGTGCAGGAGAAATGTGGCTGAGAGCCTGTTCTTTTCTTCATGGTGAGATGTTTTCACAGCCTGCTGCCACCTCCCCCTACCCCACCCCCCCCAAGCAGGAAGGCACAGAGATGCCCTCCCATGAGAGAGGAAGACGTAGCAGAGAGATACTGACCCCCCCATGAGAGAGGCACAGACAAGGTGGGTGAATGAATGATGGGTGGATGGATGGATGAAAGCGTGGACGGATGAAGGATGTATGGATGGATGGATGAAAGGGTGGATGGCTGTATGGATGGACGGATGGAAGGATGAAAGGGTGGACGGATGTGTGAAAAGGTGGGTGGATGAATGATGAGTGGATGGATGTAAAGATGAAAGGGTGGATGGATGGACGAAGGATGATTGGATGTGTGAAAAGGTGGGTGGATGGAGGATGGATGGATGAAAGGGTGGATGGAAGGATGAAAGGGTAGATGGATGAGGGATGGATGTATGGATGGATAAAAGGTTGCATGGATGAATGATGGATGGATTTGTGAAAAGGTGGGTGGATGAGTGATGGGTGAATGGATGGATGTAAGGGTGGATGGATGAAGGATGGATGGAAGGATGAAAGTGTGGATGGATGGATGAAGGATGGATGTATGGATGAATAAAAGGTTGCATGGATGAATGATGGATGCATGGATGGATGTGTGAAAAGGTGGGGGATGAATGATGGATGGGTGGGTGGATGGATGGATGAAAGGGTGGGTGGATGAATGATGAATGTATAGATGAAAGGGTGGATGGATATATGGATGGAATAATGAAAGGGTGGATGGATTAATGAAAGGATGGATGAAGGATGGATGTATGTATGGATGGATGGATGGATGGATAAAAGGTTGCATGGATGAATGATGGATGGATGTGTGAAAAGGTGGGTGGAAGAATGATGGGTGGATGGATGGACGGGTGGATAGGTAAAAGATGGATGGAAGGATGAAAAGGTGGATGGATGATGGATGAATGGATGGATAAAAGGTTGCATGGATGAATGATGGATGGATGGATGTGTGAAAAGGTGGGAGATGAATGATGGATGGGTGGACGGATGGATGAAAGGGTGGGTGGATGAAGGTTGGATGTATGGATGAAAGGGTGGATGGATATATGGATGGAATAATGAAAGGGTGGATGGATGAAGAATGGATGGAAGGATGAAAGGGTGGATGGATGATGGATGTATGGATGGATAAAAGGTTGCATGGATGAATGATGGATGGATGTGTGAAAAGGTGGGTGGGTGGATGGACGGGTGGATAGGTAAAAGATGGGTGTATGGATGGAAGGATGAAAGGGTGGATGGATGAAGGATGGATGGATGTGTGGAAGTGTGGGTGAATGAATGATGGATGGATGGATGTGATGAGGTCTAACAGGCACATTTATGGTTGTTGATAGTTGTTTATGATGAGGAGTACTAGTTTCTAGAATCTTTTGTCGGAAGGGGGTCCTTACGCCTAAAAAGGTTTTACAAGGGGGTCTCGGCATCAAAGAGTTTGAAGACCTCTGCAGTAGGGGGTGGGGGAGGGGTGGATTCTACTCACGGGTGTATATAAAGAAATACGGGGGGAGGTTATGGGATTGGAGGTAGGGAGAAAAGAGTTGGCTTTGCAGAACTGGGGTGGTTTGAGAATTTTTTCTTTTTTGCGGTAGTTATAAGCGTCTATTATAACTTAGTCAATGATATGTTTGAAAGGATTCACTGTCCACTAGTACTGTGCACATCTCATGCACAGTCTATGGTCTGAGCATCCCTATGGGGTGGTGGGCGGAATTGAGCTAGGGGAGGGTTGGGTGGAAGGGGTCACAAAGGAGGGATGGAGGGGAAGGGGGGTGGTGGGTTGGAATTTACTAGGAAGGGAGGGATAAAAAGGGGGATAAATAGAAATTACCTAGTGCTTTGTTGTTTTGGTTTGGTTCAATGTATCACTTGTTAATCATTGGTTTTGGCTGAGACAATGGTCAGGTGTTATCTCACTAGAGAATAATGGGGAAGCTTCAGATCTGTTCAATTAATGTAGGGGGCTTGCATGATTGGAGTAAGAGACAAAGACTGGGGCACTTTGTTAGGTCAAATCAGTTAGACATGATCAGTTTACAGGGCTAAAAAGCATTTGTTAAGTATTAAACAGTTTGATTTGCTGGTATGCTCCACACAGAAGTCTACTGTTAGAGGGGTGGCAATATTGGCTAAATCTAGTTAGGGTGGTGCTAGACGCTGCTTGGCAGATACTTTAGGCAGGTGGGCAATAGTGGAACTTGAGGTAGGGTTTACACTGTGCACAATCTATGGTTCCAATCAGGACGAACCAAGGGTGTTTGATAAACTCGAGGTAGAATTATTGAAGAAGCCATGCCCCCTCATAGTGTGTGGTGACTGTAATATATCTACAGATCTCATAGATATTGATTATGCTGGCCATAACCCCAAGGTATTTAGAGCCTTGTGCTCCTTAATTAAATCACATAGTATGTTGGATGTGTGGAGGTGTAAAAAAACTCATAATCCAGGGTTCACCTATTTTTCATGCCCCTTTAGGAAAGCTGGATTACTTTCTTATTTCTTCTACAGAGGTGCAAAGAGTAGGTATTATAAAATTACCAAAAGTGATCTCCGACCATAGCCCACTAATTTTATTATATGAAAGTGATAAGGTTACTAACTATCACTCTAGATGGACTTTTGAGAGGAGACAGCTAGTGGATCCGAAATTCGTAGAACATCTAAAGAATTGGTCCCAATTTTTCTTCGACATAAATAGGTATAGTGCATCCCGAAAATAGTGTGTTGGACTCATTTAAGGCGGTGTTGAGAGGGGAGATGGTCATCTTCTCTGTTAGACTGAGCAAAGCAGTTCAAAAGGAGCATGAGAAACTGATGGGTCAGCTGACAGAGGCAGAAGAGCAACATTTGAGGGATATTACACTTGGGAATGAGGCTGATGGTAGTCGGCATAGGATACTGGCTATCAAGCCGGAATTACATAAGTGGATAGCTCAGAAAAACACCAATGAATACCAGAAACACAGGGTTAGGATGTACGAGACGGGAGAGCAGGCGGGTAAACTCCTTGCATTAAGGATCAGGCAGGACTATAGTAGAAATATAATAACGAAATTTCATGAAGGTAACCAGGAGTATGCGGAGCCACAGGATATCCATAAACTTTTTACGAATTTTTATCAAAAATGTAATAAGGTAGAGGACAGGGCAGAGTTTGCTTGGTTGGCGCTTGAAGATTTCGGCCACAATTTGGCTGAGCAGGATAGAGGGGCACTGGATAATGATCTGGCACTAAGTGAAGTGGTAAAAGCATTGCAGGTTTTATCAGCAGGGAAGGCTACAGGGCCAGACAGTTTCCCACTTGAATTATACAAATCCCTACAGGCTGTGAAAGCGCCCCTGTTGTTGGATTGATATAATGGCATAATCGGCTCTGGGAAAAATCCAGACTCCTAGAAAGAAAATAATATTATTGTCTTCCACAAAAAGGGCAAGCCTAATGAGGATCCGGGTTCGTTTCGTCCAATATCCCTCATAAATACAGACACTAAAATCTACTCTAAGGTCTTGGCTAAAAGGTTGTGAGGGGTCATTGGCGGTCTGGTTTCCCTGTGGCAGCATGGGGTTAAGGAAAATGGACCATATCAGGTGGGCCATCACGTTGTTTGATGTGCAGGCTGTCACGGGGTGACGGATCTACATGATCCTTCTGGACGCGGAAAAGGTCTTTGATCGCGTCACATGGAAATATTTGTGGGGGATATTTTAACTGAGGTGATTTGGCCCTAAAATAATGACTGAGATAAAAACTATGTATGCTGATCCTATAGCCAGAATTCAATTAATGGGAGGTGGTTCAGATGAAATATATATCTCTAGGGGGACTCGAAAAGGGTGCCCCTGCTCGCCAATCTTATTTGCACTGTATATCGATCCACTGGTATGAAGGATATTAGGGTGTGAGGGTATTAAGCCAGTAATTTGTAATGGGTTTGAAACCAAGCTGCTGGCTTATGCTGATGACTTGGCTTTAAATACTGTAAAACCAGAGATGACTCATACTGCCCTTATAGGGATAACTACGGAGTTTGGTTGGTGTTCAGGGTATCTTCTTAATGAAAGCAAGACCCAGATAATTTGTTTGAATAATATTATAAAGCAGGATAGAAGATACACAGATTTAGAAGTTTATCTTGGGGTCAGGATCAGTCCCTTAATGGATACAATTATTAAAGATAATTTTTTCCCACTTGTTAACTCAATGGCGGCAGAGTTAAAAAGAATAGACTCTATACATCTGTCTATAATAGGGAGAGCCAATGTGCTCAAGATGACCATGATCCCCGAATTACTGTATCTTTTTCGCTCTATCCCGCTTATGGTGGGGGAGAGCATGGTAAATTCCATTGAGGCAGTTTTTATGAATTTCATATGGCAGTATGGGAAAAACTAGACGCTCTCGGAAATATCTTTCTCTGCCGCAAGATAAGGGAGGGCTGACTGTCCACAATATTAGATTTTATCTTGTGGCTTGTCTTTTTAGTCAGATGGCAATACAATTAGATTATGCCACAAACTTGTCTGATTGTCCGTTTGGGAAAGTAAATCCCCCATCCATCTTTGAATTGCTTTTAAGGAGGGAAGCCGTGGGGTTCTTACTGTGAAAGACTGGCAGACGCTATTATAACAAAAAGTGGTATAAAATACTGGACAGGGTCTGGAGGGTCTGGAAAGTCATTCAGAAATCATTGGCAATCCTGAAACTTAACTATTATACACCCCTCTGGAACTAAAGTATCTTTCCACACCTTAGCAGCGATATGATGTGGAGATCGTGGGAGTATCAAGGAATCAGAAGATTAGGGGATCTATTTGAAGGGAATAACTTGATGAGTTTTGTTGCATCGGAAATTTGAAATTCCAGCTAGTCAAGGCTTTAAGGGCCCGATGTAGGTAGGCCGTTACCGATCGGTAACGGCTGAAAATACCGATTTCCGGCCCTTACCGATCGGTATACTGCCATCGAGATGTAGGGCAAAGAAAAACGTCCTAATCGGTACAAATACCGAATCGGAATGGCTACCGAATCGAAAATAATCCGATACGTACATACCGAAAATCGGAAATGTAACGATTCGGTAACACACCGAATCGGATAAAAATACCGAATCGGTCCATGTACCGAATCGGTAGTGACACCGAATCGGAAATTATCCGAATCGGTCCATGTACCGATTCGGTACTGACACCGAATCGGAAATTATCCGATTCGGTCCATTTACCGAATCGGTAGTGACACCGATTCGGAAATTATCCGATTCGGTCCATGTACCGATTCGGCAGTGACACCGAATCGGACATAAGCCGAATCGGATAACCTACCGATTCGGTAGAATCACCGATTGGGAAAGTTCCCGATTCGGACAGATAGGGAGATGTAGGGAAGCACAGAAATACCGATTTTGGCTCTAAATCGGTATTTCTCACTCGGTATTTACCATGGATTACAATCAGGTGGTAACCAACTCCAACCCATAAAAATAGACCCAAAATGCATTGCAACTTGCAGGATGGCAGCTTTTTATGTCATTGCAAGGCGGCTACGGCTACAGCAGGAAGGACAGAGGGAATGGCAAAGAGAGGAACAGGTCTACAGAGAGAGGATCACCCTGTTCATGCTCACAGAGGCAGAGATCCAACAGAGGTACAGGCTGGACTCAGACACCATTCTGGAGCTCATCAGGGACCTCAAACCACTGTTGGACGACCCCACCCCAAGGGCACACGCAATCCCAGCGCACGTCCAGGTGCTATGCAGCTTACACCTGCTTGCGTCTGGCAGCTATCAAAGTGGAGTTGCAGCGGTAGGAGGGGTGACCCAGAGCAGCCTGTCAAGGTTCTTCCACACATTCCTTGACGCCATGATACACAGGATGGACCAATACATCTCTTTCCCTGCGACCCACGCAGAACTGCTACAAACTAAAGCTGACTTCTACCAGATGGCACAATTTCCCCAAATCATTGGCTGCATAGATGGCACGCACATTCCGATTTGCCCCCCAGCTGACACAGAATACATATACCGCAATCGGAAGTCTACGCACACCATCAACGTTCAGGTGATCTGCAATGCGAAGTGCACCATCACAGACCTGGTAGCAAAATTTCCAGGGAGTACCCATGACTCCTACATTTTTCAACAGAGCGGCATCTATGCACGGCTGATGGCTGGCGAATCTGGTGAAGGATACCTCCTAGGTGAGACACATCATCAGACCCCCATAACACAAAGTAGCTAAGTGTAATTCATGTATGCATGTGAGTAATGTTACCCCTTTTCCTTCCAGGCGACAGTGCATATGCCCTCCGCTCTTTCATACTCACCCCCTACCTCAACCCCTCCACACCCAGCCAAAGGAGGTATAACCGGGCCCACAAAAGCACAAGGAATGTAGTTGAACGGACCTTTGGCATCTGGAAAAATAGATTCAGATGCCTGCACAAGAGTGGAGGCGCAAGGCAGTATACCCCCATCACCTGCTGCAAGATCATAGCTGTCTGTGCAATGTTGCACAACCTTGCGGTGAAGAAGGGCACTGAGGTCGAGTTGTCTGACTACGAGGACCATGACGACGACGATGCTGTGCCACTAACACAGCCTGCTGGGGTGTCTACGCCAAGTGATGGCAGATACAGACGTGAGGAGATTACAGAAAACTATTTCTGAGTGAGTACAGATGCACAGACAGGTAAATGGTTGTGGGGAAAAGCAAATTTTAATAATGTTGCAACACCGTTACTGCACTGATGTGCAACAAAATAAAATGTTAAAGTAAAGAAAACAAATGTCAAAGGTCCGGGTTGCCTCACCCGCCCTGGCAAGCCTACTTCTTGGAGCGCTTGGCAGCCCCACTGGGGTGTGCCTCACCCCCTTCTGCATGTCCTGCGGCTTCTGCGGAGCGCCTGGTGCTCCGGCGCGGCTCTGACGCAGCGCTGGCCGGGCTGCTGCAGCTGCTGCTGTCCCCAGCATCCCCCAGGTCCAGGGCTGGATTGGCCGCAGTATTGGAAATTATCATTGCCTCCATGGCTGTTGTTATGCGGGCCATTCCCCTGGTGACCTCAGCGGTGTTTTGTGTCAAACTTGCCTCCATATTGGCACCACGTTGACACAGTTGCGCAGTTGCAGCAGCAAGGCGGCTAATTGATCGGTTTTGCACGCGGGCATCCCGCCTGCGCGAGTGCTCGTGCTCGTCAAGTCTTTCGCATAACTGTGTTATGGCTGTGGTCAGCCTGCCAAGACCTGCAGCAACCTCCTTGTTTGTGTCAACAAATGCCTTGAACCCTTGCACCATCTCGCCCATCTGCAGGTTGTGCTGGCGGAGCTGGCGCTGGCAGGCCATGATGGACTTTGCCTGCAAGCGTTGGATTTTGACCATGCTGCCTTCAAGCCCCTGGAAGACACTTCCCTCCTGTGCCGACGCTGCAGTGCTGGAAATGGCACGCCTCCGGGTACTGCTGCTGCCGCCCTGCTGTGTGGGCTGGGGTGCCACTGGTGTTGGTGTGGTGGTGGCCGGGGCCTGACCCGCTGCTCCCTGGATGGGGTTGAGTGTAGCCACAACCAGACTCCTGGCAGGAGGTGTGGTAGGTGCAGGGTGGGCCGTTGTCGGAGAGTTCTCAGGGGAGAACAGCAATGGGGGTGTGCCTGACATTTGTGGGGAGTGAAGGAATGCGTAGTCAATTACCAGGTCTCCCTCTTCTCCCTGGCCAATGGTGTTGTTCTCCTCCTCCTCCTCCTCCAGGGAAGCCTGACTTGTGCTAGGCCCTGCCACCGCACTGGTAGTTGTTGCTGGAGCTGGTGCATCAGTAGCTTGTGGTCCTCAGCCTGATGGTGCCCCTAGGTATAAAGAAGCATTTGTAAATTGAGTGCCGATGTATTACAGTCACTACAATTAAAGCATTGCACATGTCCTTGCATATCCTTTGAATGTGTTCCACTGTTTTCTATTTTGTGGTTATGCACTGCCATATTTTGGAAACTTCTGCTGACTACATCTACCATGATGCTTTTCTCTTGTATGTTGGTTACAGTACTGGGCTGGGGTTTGGCTGTGCATTGTGTCTAAAGGGGAGGTGTCTGGTAGGGTGTGTCATGATGCGCATGCTTCTTACCTGTAGCTGTAGCTCTGGCTGAGCTGTCCAGGGTCCCGATTCCTGTCACACACTCCCTCTCGATGGTGCTGGACACCAGTTCCTCCAGGTCCGTGAGGGGTGGCGCCGGGTTCCTGCCCCCACCAGTCAATCCAGCTTGCCTCTGCAGCTCAGCCATCTTGCGTTTCGTCAGGCTGCGGATGTCGTAAAATCGTTTTTTAAGGTCATCAAGGGTCCTGGGGGTGACACCTACTGCGTTGACCTTCTCACCTATCTCACTCCAGAGCCTCCTCTTCGTGCTGTTCAGCACAGTGAGGGACAGCCTCCCGAAGAGCTGCCTGTGCACCCTCACCACCTCCTCCACCAACACCTGCAGCTCTGTGCTACTAAACTTGGGCTTTCTCTTCTGGCCACCCTTCTGGCTCTCACTGGTGCTTGCCATCTTGCTATCCACAGTTCTCTGCCTCCTGCTCCCACTGCTGCTCACTGTGAGTGTTCAGCTCAAGCTGGCTCTCCAGAAAGTTCTTAATGAGCTGCACCTGCCTGGGTAGCCACTCCCTGCTTGGGTGGGGGAGGGTGGATCCACCTCATTGGCTGTTTCGGATTTTACAGAATCGGATTTTACCGAATCGGATTTAACCAATTCGGATTTAACCAATTCGGATTGTTCAATGCATTCCTATGGGCATTTTGGCCATGGGGGTGTATTCCGACCTCCGAATCGGCAATTACCGATTCGGAGGTCAGAATACACCCCCATTTGCCGACTCGGTAATTTCCGATTCGGTGGTAGCCGATTCAGTACTTTCAGATTCGGTCCGTGCCGATTCGGTACGTATCGAATCACAATACCGATGCTGACCGATTCGGTATTTTTTCGGTGTTTTTTTCCTACATCTCGTTTTCCGATTTCAGAATACCGATTCGGCCCGCCTAGGTATTTTGAAATCGGAAAAACCCATTTACCTACATTGGGCCCTAAGTTCTTAAAAATCTATCAAACGTTATCGAGTATTTGGCCACGGATTACCTCAGGAGGTAAAATCAATATGTTCGAGTATGTTTTGGGAGGGGGTATTACAATCAACATGATATATAAAGCACCAATTTCAACAACACAAGATGATTTGGATAAGGTTGAGGCCTCTTGGATGTTGAAATTGGGGATTTGGATGTGGACTTAGATAAGGCGCTACAATTGGCTGGGAAACTGTTCCGCTTTATGAATCTGAGAGCTCAACACGACAAAATGTTGTATAACCTATACTTTACACCAGCCAAGCTATTTGAGTGGGGTAAGAGGGACAACGATAAATGCCCAAGGTGTCACGAGGGGCCTGCTAACTTGGTGCATATGTTTTACCACTGAAATAAGTTAAGCGAGATTTGTGCTGAGATCGGACAATTTTGGGAGGGGCTGCTAGGTGTTAAGATCAACCTATCCCCTACCCTAATGATAATAAGAACTGATTGTAACCTGGGTTTGAATAAGGAGACAGAAGCTTTTGTTTTTATATGTGTGGCCGTTCTTTGGATATTGCTGGCTGCATTCTGGAAGATACTACGGTCCCCTCCTTTCAGATGTGGCTTTCTAGACTCTTGGGGATCCATAACATCGAATCCTCCCTCTATACCCAGAGAGGCAGGAGAATGAGGGAGATGGGACAGAACATCTGGGCCCCCCCCTTAAGGGCTGGAGGGATTCCCATCTATAAATCGGCCTTATGCTAATATATTATGTTTCCCTGACTCTGATACTTGTGTAGTAATGCTGTGTATATATTTTTTTTAACCCTCCTAGTAGCGAAAGCCTCATTACTGTCTACATAGTGACGTATCCTATCGACTGATTTCTATTGTGATATTTGATTTTGTGTATAATGTTTTTTTTAAATGAAGTATTGTATTGTTTGCACCAGGTATTTAATAAAAAAATTAAGAAAAAAGAAAAAAGAAAGAAGAACAACGAGGACAGATAAAGATATTAGTCCCAATGCAGAGCAATGCAAGGCAGTGGTTTGCGCTACTTTGCATTTCTCCAGATTCACTAAGCCATACAGAGCCATGCAAAGGGGCTTAGTGTGGCTTAGTGATTCTGACTTAAGGGCTTGCGTTGCCTTGAGCCACCTTGCATAACTGCAACGGTGATGCAAGCCTTTGGCTCCAGGCCTAGACCCAATAGGTTTGGTTGATCATATTAGAGAAAAAAGTGTTTAAGAAAGAGATATTTTATATAAAGTAAACTGGGATTGCAAATCTGTTTGTAATGCATGTTCAGGGACAGTAGTAATCTGGTATTCCTGAAGGCCATACTACTCTTTTCCTAGTACTGAACTGGTGGTATTACTCTGCTTTATCATTTTATGAGGACCCTCCTCCCGTGAAAATGTTCTCTGAAACTTAAAGTATTAAAGTTTAATGCAACAATGACAAAAACAAATGTAATAAATTCTGCACCTACAAATGCTAAACACAACATAAATGAAAATGCTCATTAAGAGACAGAAAACACGTACATACATTATTATTAAGTAATTTCTTTGCCAGGGAAACATTTATTTTACTCCTCTTTAATTCACATAATTTCAAGACTTTCAAGTTATACTGGTTGTGTCGAATTCCTGAAATTCTGCCATTATGCTACTTTGCATAATTACACATCGTTACAATGTGACTTCACCACAAATGCACAGGAACAACAGAGCACAAGCAGCCGTTCTTCAATGTTATTGTGCTTTTTTGCACCATTGCCTTAGCGCAAAGAGAATTCTAGTGTCACAAAACGATCCAAGGATGTATTTCATGCTAAAATATAGCACTGAAAAGCTGATTTGCGAATATTGGGGCATATTATCAAGGGGGTGTATCTCCGCTTTTTTGGCTTTAAAAGCCAAGAAAGCGGAGATAAAATTATTTCCCTATTACCTAGCTGTCGCTAACACCAGTTAGCGACAGCTAGTAGGAGATAGCGACGATCTTGGGCCCCACTTTGCATTTCAGTGATATTTATCACTAAGGACATGCAAAGTGGGCGTGCCAAGATGTTAGCGACTGGAAACAGTCGCTAACATCGCTATCTCCTATTACCAACTTTTGGAGATATTCACGCTAATCGCAAATATCTCCAAAAGCTAACACCTGCCCTGAGCAGTTCTTAGCTATGTTATCCAATGGGAGGTGGATAACAAGCCTAAGAGCATTAGCTCGGTAATGCATGAATATCGCTGACTTTTCAGTGATGTTCATGCTTTGCGGCTGATTTTTATCGCATTTGCGATTAACCTTGTTAATACCAAGGTTTATCTGCGATAAAAATCGCCGCAGCTCAGCGGTAAATTTTTGTCTCTAACCAAGCAATAGCGATAATTATCGCTATTGCTTGGTAATATGCCCCTGTGTATAAAGCGCAAATTTGCGTAATTTTAATGACATTTGAAGTGATTACATAAAATCAACTTAAGTGAATTCCATACACTCCTAAGTATTTTATCTTACAAAACTATTGTACATTTAATTTTAAATGAATAGTAAAACCAATAGGTCTTTCATTTACTGAGAACCTTTGATGTTATCAGTGGTTGTTTAAATTTGTCACAGTTTGTACGACGTTAACGTTGGGGGAGCTGCCAGGAATTTGCCAATATAACAACAACAACAACAACTTGGTCTGTAAAAGAAAACATTGCCAGAGTAGTTCCTGGCACTGAAGGGTGTTTGGATGCATTGTTTGTGAAAGACCAGGGGCCTTATTTATGAAGGCCTTGCGCCGCCGGTGCGTCACTTTTTCCCATTTTAAAAGTGGCGCACCGGCGGCGCAAGGCCTTCATAAATAAGGCCCCAGAATGCTATTACTCACAGTGAAATCAGTCAACAGCTGATTGGGCAAGCCCCTTCCCCATGCAGTCTGCTGTAGTAACTGCAACGAAAATCTGAATAGTACAACAGTCAAAAGGATGAAGAGGGCTCGAAGGAAGCCCCTGTCAGAAAGTATCTTATACATATAATTTTAGTAAAATCAAAATGTCTTGGCTAACGACAGACCTAATAAAAATGACCTATTAATTTGCTTTAAGTCGCACTGCACTTCTTATTATCCATTTTAGATGCTTAATGTACGTATGATTTACATCTGCAGAATGCTGGTCAGTCCTAGGAGGTATAGCAGATACTTATAATCACTGTGGAGTTAACAAATGTCCTTTCAAAGATACTTTTGGAATCAAACTATATATACTCTATAATTAAACTGTGCCTGTTCTACTGGTTGTCTATTTTTTTTCTTCCTGTTGCCGGATTGTGCTGGGATATTTAAATTTAAAGAGGAAACAGCGCCATGGCCATGCTCACAATGGGGGGTGGATGTTAGGGCTATGAATAGAACAGACATGCAGTGAAAACATCTTTCCGTCCTAATGGACTCTGGAGGCTAACGCAGTACAAAGTACAACAACAAACGTAATTGGGTTATTAACCTCTCACAGGACACTTGGGCTGATCATGTTTGGTTCAAATCGAAATTACAGATAAGCGAGTGCCATTATGTGTTTCACTGCGAATCCCATTACAATGGATAATTCAATTAAACACAGGCTAATCCTTTTAGGAGACAAGATCGAATATTAACGAGTTACTCTGTTACATTCACACCTTCTTATTAAGCTAGTAACTATATTTGAGGATATTATATGCGTGAGATGATAAAAATAGCAGTATGCATAATGTCATTAAAGTAAAACTAATCTAGCTAGGTGTGCAGTTGAAATTCAGAAGCATGCTTGGTTTTCCATCTGCATAATGGTGTAGCATGCACTTCCCATTGGGCTTCCGTTTTAAATTGGTTCATGTTCACGATATATTCCACATCTGTCACTCATACATATATTTAAATTTGGCTGTTTGAATGCTTGGGTCCCTATTGCTCATTCCCCTTCAAAGTCATTTACAACATATGATCTTATCCGATATATATGATGTATATTTTACTATTTTGTGTTTGCACGATTTTTTATTTTTTATTTATTTATTTGTTCATGTGCAGAATTTGGGGAAGGTGGTGCTGCTCGGGTTTTACTATTTTTGAGTGCAGCTTCAATTTGTATCCCATTTCCAAAGAGGTCAATTACTAATCTGTGGGGATTGGGCAACACGATATTTCTATTTTGTACCTGGCACACCCAGGAAGAGGTAGTAGAACTCTAAACTGTGTTCAAGTGATCCAGAATTGGGAGGTGCTACAAGAGAGTAAAGGTGTTTCATAATACAGGTTATTTATCAATCAGAAACATAGCAGGGTAGAAGTGAAGCGCTGTGCATTATTGCTAGGGAGACCAGAGCAAAGAGTGAGTGAACTATACAATTTAAGAACAAGGAGAATAGAGTAGGACCTACTCCAGAGCCTTGGCATATTCCCAGACCGAAAATGGTTCCATCAACTCTCCCTGACTTCCTCAGTCAAAAGACTGGAGGGGATACCCATATTAGAGAGCCCTGCCATACTTTCTTACATGGGACCAAGTCTGAGTCTGATTTGATATTGATGCATGTTGCCTCCACCTAGCACCACAGTTTTCCAGTATAGTAACAGAAATCGGAAGAACTGGTCCACAGTGCTTCCTTTCTATTGGTTCCTGCTTGATAGAGTTATAAAACACTAATTGTTATCATGAATCCAAAAAGAAGACAATAATTTTGTTTTTATGAATACAGTCAATTCCCTGCTATGATTAAAAAAGGTGCACCACAGTCTTTACCCCTGGCCTGCTCTAACCTGGACTTCTATTGGAATTCTATAATGCATATTAGCATGTCCATTATCATTAATTTTAACAAGGTTCTTGCTAAAATGTCCCCAAGTTTCCTGGAACAAACAACTGCCACTCAAGGCTATGAAATCATTCCAGTCAGGGGAAGTGATATTTTATTTTAGGTTAGACACATTACACTAGATAAAAGAACCCATGTCTGTGGCCTGGGCAACAGAAGGGGAAAGAGGGGGGCTCCCTAAATCCCTGAACTCAAGGTTTGGGATAGCACCAGGAGAGAGGAGAGAGGCCAGATATGTGTGACCATCACAAGAATCACTGAGTGTAACCAAAGCTGAGTCATCAATTGAGGGAACAAGAGAAACTGTTCAATACCGCTCGTTATTGTGCATGGGTAGTGACCCATCAAGGAAAAGGAGCGTTTTATTGGTGTTGGCTGTCAGTCTACCGCCCGAAGTGGAGTGAATGAGCCAATCTTTTTGATGACCATTTTCCTGGCATCTATATTTAAAATAAATATTTGTATCCTCTCCAAAACAACTCCTGAGAAACGTAATCAGCATCAGTTTCTGTAGCATAATAACTGCCTCTAAATATGAATACAGAAAAGTAACATTTAACCCTCAAATGCCTCCTGATTTTAACATATGCTTTTCACAGTCAATATGTCATACCTAATGTGTTTATCATAACTTTTTATAATAAATAGATCAGACATATGCCAACAGAAATATTTTTCCAAGGGAACCAATGATGCCCGTAGCTGTTATCATTAAGATAACCAACTCAGGCCTCATGTATGGAGCATAGACTTTCCCACAATGCAACCATCAAAATGCAGTGTACAAAATTACAGTTGGCAAAACATACTCCTATCTGTCTTAGGAAAGCCTAACAAGGATTCTAACAGTACAAAGCTTCCATACCCTCAGTTCATCAGAGGGGATAATCAGCACCAAGCCTCTTGCCTAGTATGGAAATCTGTGATATTCCATATATCAAAATACCGATCTGTCGGCTTTAATAAAGAATAATAACTATAAGGCCAAATGCCTGTTTACTTTACAATATGCTTTTCACAATCAATATGTCAGAACCACTTTAAGTTTTCATTACAACTTATAACCTTTATTCTAGGTGTGCCACGAAATCCAATTGAGAACTACTGTGTTGGACAATAAGCCTTCCCACAAGGCAATCATCAGGTATACCGTAGATAATTACAAACATGTATGAAGCATGTTTATCAAAACAATATACATTCCCATCTATTAGAGCCAAATATGGATTACCTTTGTCCAAATCATCCATTCCATCCCCATGGTTTGTTCTGGTGGTCACCAGCACAAAAACCCTTGCCTACTGCAATAATCTGAGAGATTCCATCTTAGAAAGTACCTGTATACAGGCTTTGGCATAGTGTAATAACAATCCACCCTGGAAGATTTATTACCTGTAAAATATGTATTTTCACAATACGTAAGTAAGTTCTACTTGCTGTGCCATAACGTTTGATATTAAATGTATCACACATAAGAAAGCTGATGTTCCTTTTCGAAGTGAAAAGATAAGGCATCCAGCCTTTACCAATGACTTCACACTATATACAACCCAGCCTTACTGAAAGACACATGAACTGGCAACCATCAGGGCTATATTTATAAAATTATAAATATGTGGGAAATTACAGTAGACAAAACAACATAAGATAGCCATGCTCGATACAATCCACATTAATGTATTCATTCATTCATAAATCCCTTTCAAGAGGTCATAATAGTTAACAGTATAGAGAAATTCTTCTCTCAGTGTTTGTGAGAGTGGGTGACCAACACCAAAAGCTGTGCCTAATATGATAATCTCTGGGATTACACGAATCTCTTTCTACAGCCAGTAACATAATATGAAAACAATCCACTGTTAAAGGCCAATTGGGTTTATGTTATCCTTTTAACAATGAGGTCTTCTGCCTTTGTAATAACTTTTCATTCCAAACAGGCAAGATCTAAGGCATCGGGCATAACATTTCACTATACACCAGTCAAGCCTATAGCTGTTATCATTGGATGTCACCATAACCAACCCGGACCTAATGCACAGAGCTTTAGATTTCCCACAAGCCAATAACCCACTCGAGCCTACAATAATTTGTGCACACTTTACCCAGTGAACTATCTGGCATAAAGAAATAAAAAAAAAAGTACAAATGTATACAAAATTACAGTAATGAAAGCAAAATGCTGTCCCTCTTAATAGAGGCTAGAAAAAATTATTGTAGTGCATGCCTTCTCTCCCAACATATTGCTTAGGTGAGGGGGAGGGGGGGTGGTGTGCCGGCTGCAAAATGGCAAAAAACACAGTTGATGGACAGAATGCAGAACTATGTCTTACATTCACCCCAGTACAAAGATCTGGGCCTAAATCAACAGTTTTTTGCACTCCACACCACCCTAGGTCAGACAATGGCTATATGCAAATCAGACGTGACCCTGTGCCTAATGGGAACAGTCCAGCCTGAACTAACCAAGCCATTTCTTTCCTAGACCGGAATCAAGCATCCAAGGACCGGTTTCTGGCTATCAGCCTTCTTCAGCCTGGATAGCTTGACTCCAGTGATGTGGAGAGCCTGGGACTCACGTCTGAGCATACCCAGCCCACAAGGGGTGAAAATTGCAAAAAACACAGTTGATGGACAGAATGCAGAACAATGTCTTACATTCACCCCAGTACAAAGATCTGGGCCTAAATCCACCGTTTTTTTGCACTCCACACCACCCTATGTCAGACAATGGCTATATGCTGATCAGCCTTGACCCTGTGCCTCATGGGAACAGTCCAGCCCGATCTACCAAGCCATGTCCTTCCTAGACCGGAATCAAGCATCCAAGGACCGGTTTCTGGCTATCAGCCTTCTTCAGCCTGGATAGCTTGACTCCAGTGATGTGGAGAGCCTGGGACTCACGTCTGAGCATTCCCAGCCCACTCTGGGTGAAAATTGCAAAAAACACAGTTGAAGGACAGAATGCAGAACAATGTCTTACATTCACCCCAGAACAAAGATCTGGGCCTGAATCCACCGTTTTTTTGCACTCCACACCACCCTAGGTCAGACAATGGCTATATGCAAATGAACCTTGACACTGTGCCTCATGGGAGCAGTCCAGCCCGAACTACCAAGCCATGTCTTTCCTAGACCAGAATCAAGCATCCAAGGACCGGTTTCTGGCTATCAGCCTTCTTGAGCCTGGATAGCTTGACTCCAGTGATGTGGAGAGCCTGGGACTCACGTCTGAGCATACGCAGCCCATTCGGGATGAAAATTGCAAAAAACACAGTTGATGGACAGAATGCAGAACAATGTCTTACATTCACCCCAGTACAAAGATCTGGGCCTAAATCCACCGTTTTTTTGCACTCCACACCACCATAGGTCAGACAATGGCTATATGCAAATCAGCCTTGACCCTGTGCCTCATGGGAACAGTCCAGCCCGAACTACCAAGCCATGTCTTTCGTAGACCGGAATCAAGCATCCAAGGACCGGTTTCTGGCTATCAGCCTTCTTGAGCCTGGATAGCTTGACTCCAGTGATGTGTAGAGCCTGGGACTCACGTCTGAGCATACCCAGCCCATTCGGGATGAAAATTGCAAAAAAACACAGTTGATGGACAGAATGCAGAACAATGTCTAACATTCACCCCAGTACAAAGATCTGGGCCTAAATCCACCGTTTTTTGCACTCCACACCACCCTAGGTCAGACAATGGCTATATGCAAATCAGCCTTGACCATGTGCCTCATGGGAACAGTCCAGCCCGAACTACCAAGCCATGTCTTTCCTAGACCGGAATCAAGCATCCAGGGACCGGTTTCTGGCTATCAGCCTTCTTCAGCCTGGATAGCTTGAATCCAGTGATGTGGAGAGCCTGGGACTCACGTCTGAGCATACCCAGCCCACTCGGGGTGAAAATGGCAAAAAACGCAGTTGATGGACAGAATGCAGAACAATGTCTTACATTCACCCCAGTACAAATATCTGGGCCTAAATCCACCGTTTTTTTGCACGCCTCACCACCCTAGGTCAGAAAATGGCTATATGCAAATCAGCCTTGACCCTGTGCCTCATGGGAACAGTCCAGCCCGAACTACCAAGCCATGTCTTTCCTAGACCGGAATCAAGCATCCAAGGACCGGTTTCTGGCTATCAGAATGGCAGCCACATAGTGAGTCTCAGCAGGCTGGACTTTAGATCCGTCGTTTATCCAGCAGCTAGGGCGCACATCGCACATTGAAACCAAGTGGAACTGTCTCCTAAATGCAACAGCTATCGCTGCATGTGCAAATTATTGGATTTGGGTTATATCCTGATGACAGATGGTGTGGAGGCGCGGGTGAGGCCTGTGAATGCAAGGTGGTGGTCCCAGCCCGTGCCGCACCGGAGTATGATATGATATGATATGAATAGGTTTTTATAGAGCGCAACTTACACTCCATGGAGCATCTTGGCGCTAGACATCACTGTCCCGGAAAGAGGAAGGGGGGGGGATGCTGTCAAAAATTGATCAGGGAAGGGGGAAAACTGGGTCGATAGTTAGAGGGTAGGGTTAGATTAACGCTAGGCAGAGTGAGTCTGTGGCCTTGAAGATCCATGTTTTAAGCTTTTTACGAAACAGTATTTCGGAATGGATCAGGCGCATTTGGGGTGGGAGCTTGTTCCAGGCTTTAGCTCCTAGCACTCCGATGGATTTTCCACCTCTTGTGGTTAGTCTGAATTTGGGGACTGCAAGTAGGTTTAGGTTGGATGATCTGAGTGACCGGGAAGGAGTGTATCTTCCAAACCTTTGGGACAGGTATGTAGGTCCCGACTGGTGGTAGGCTCTGAACGTGATGAGTAAGATTTTAAATAGAACTCTTTTGTGGATGGGTAGCCAGTGCAGGGTTTTAAGTGCTGTTGAAGCAGATGATTTCCTGGGTAATCTTAGCACCAGGCGGGCGGCCGCGTTCTGAACCATCTGCAGCTTGTGCAGAACAGCTCTGTTTGAGCCTGCATAGATGCTGTTGCAGTAATCTAATCGGGATGTGATGAGGGCTACTGCTACAGTCTTTCTGGCTGTCAGGGGAAGGAGGTCGAAGAACCTTCTGAGGCCTTTGATGATATTGAAGCAGGACCCTGCCACTGTACCTGCTTGTTGCTTGAAGGATAGGGCTTCATCAAACCTTATCCCGAGGTTGCGGGCCGACGTGATGGTATTGGGTGGGACTTCGGCGTCTTGGGGCCACCAGTTGGTGGGGGAAAAAAGGTTGTTTTGGCCAAAAGGGAAGATTTCAGTTTTACCTGAATTGCATTTGAGATGATGAGTTCTCATCCATTCAAAGGTTGCAGTGAGACAGTTCCTTAGATTTTCCTCTGCTTTAGTAGAGTTGTTATCCAGTACTAGGATGAGCTGGGTGTCGTCAGCGTAAGATATCGTGCTGATGTTAAAGGATGTGATGAGTTCGATCAGGGGGGTCATATAAAGGTTGAAAAGAACCGGGCTCAGGCTTGAGCCTTGTGGTACCCCTGTTTTTATGGTTTTTTCATCCGAGCAATAGTTTCCTAGTATGGTGATTTGTCTCCTATGGCTTAGGAAGTTTTTCAACCATTCGAAGGCGGTACCTGCTAGCCCTGATTCTGCCAGGCGGCCTATCAACACGGGGTGTGAGACCGTATCAAAGGCCGCCGACAGATCGAGCAGGATCAGGACGGCCTTTTTTCCTTGGTCCAGTGCCATCTTGAGGGTCTCTACTGTATGTAGAAGGGCTGACTCCGTGGAGTGTTTTTCCCTGAAACCAGCAATAGGGCTCTGTGCGCTCTTTGTGGCTGCCCGTGCAGCAGCCTGTCTGCTGTTGAGGGGACCTAGCAATGACCTGGGCTTGCTGGGTACCTGTGCGGAGGTGGTGACCCCGAGTGATGCCAGGATCTGCGGGCGCCTAGGTGAACGTGCTTTGGTGGGGAATTGGTGGCCGGTAGACTGCTTGCCGGCGCGAGGGACCCGGAGCTGCAGCTGAGCCTTCAGCGGCTGCATCTTTCACTGGGACCAGGGGGGTGCTGAGGGGAGGAGCTGAGGCTGGAGTGCCACTTTAGGAGCACTGTTGAGGAGGTGCGCTGGGCCTTGGGCAGATGCAGCTTGCGGTACTCCCTGAGTGTATCCCCTGCTGGCAGACTGGGATTCTGGTAGGAGTAGGCCGGGCTCTGTTCTGCACTGGTGTGGAGCTAGGCCTTGTGCCCCTGTGGCCGTTCCCGTGCTCGAGAGACCCCCTGATTGGCCTGCTGCCCTGGTGCACCTCGGGTAGCCCCCCTTAGGTAGAATCCGAGGTGGGGTCATTCTCTGGCGCGATATTGGACGGTGGTGTCCCAGCATGTGTGGTGGTGAGACTCCAGACCCCCATGAACGGGTGGTCTGCACTTCATGGGCCTGAGCAGGGCAGAACTGATCCTGCAGAATTATGTTGGCTGCTGCAGAGTGCTAGGCGGCCGTTGATGGGGAGTGGCTCCTGCCGTGCACATGGGCTGCGGACTGTGGTGACAGCCATAGGAGTTGGGCACCATGCTTGCCTGCGCTTGCTAGCGCCTAACCTTGCTGGTCCTGGCCTGTAGCTGTGTTCCCACCGATGTGCTGAATAGGGGCTAGGCCGCTGCCACAACTTTTAGGGCAGGAATTTGGGCCTGCCTGTGCCTCGCCTTGCTTGCCCCTGCCTCTGGGGAAGGTTTTGAAGCACTGAGACATCCTGATTGGGAGTGGGCTAATTCCAGGCCGTGTGAACAGGCAGCAGGCAATGGGCAAGATGGATGCAAGACAGCCCAAGCTATCCTTTGACCAGTGGAAAACTCTGAGGGGTAGTACTCCCACGCTGGAGGAGTAGGCGGAGGCCAGCATGTCGGCCACGACTCCTGAGCCTGATATCCGTGCAATGTTTGCCTAGTTGAAGCACTCCTTGTTGGCCATTGACCTAAAAATATACTTGATGTCTGACAGACTTGACAGGCTCCACGACGAGTGCATTGCGGAGGTTGATAAGTGAACCTCTGCACTGGAGGACGACGGCGCTGCGACTCGTGAAAAAATGCTAAGCATGGAGAAGGTGCTGAAAGTTATCCGCAGCAAGAATGAGGACCTTGAGGCCAGGTCTCGCTGCAACAATTTATGCTTTATTGGGGTCCCTGAGGCCACAGCAATAGCCAGAGTAAAGGACTATGTGGAGGAAATGCTTAGAGCTCTTCGGCAGGGTCCCTCAGCCCTAAACCTCCTCCAGTGGCTCCGGCTCGGCAGATAATTGCCAGAATCCTGAGCTACAGGGACTGAGCTGTGGTTCTGCGCATGTCCCGGAACATTCAGGAACCGAGATACCAGGGAAACCTCATCTCTTATTTTCCCAACATCACCCTGTCTGTCCAGGCCAATTGTCGGGAATTCATGCCTGCAGCAGCAAGACATCAAGTATTCCCTGCTATAACCCCGCAAAACTTCCATGCAGGCAAAACATATTTTTTCACGGACCCTAAACTGGCTGCCAAATTCGCACGCAAGCGGCCATGACCAGCGGCACCTGAGGACGATGCCCCACTTGCTGAAAGCCCCCTTGATGAAAACGACTGAGGACTCGCTGGGAACCCGCAGTGCTCTCGAAACTGGGAAACACCACCTTATGATTATACTGGACCACCCGATGCAAACGTTTATACTAGTTTCTCACCCTGCACGTAGTGATTGTTAATTACCGATTTCATTGGCCTGATTCATTGCAAATGCACCCATCATGGGTGCGTTCTGTCCAGCCACCCAGCGCTGCAAGGCTGGGAAATGCTGAGCACCTGGTGCCTTCCCCGGGGATGAGTCCCACAATGCTTTCTGTATTTGGCCTCTTGTGGCCTGGTTGGGATGGAGAAATTGCTCTCCAGCCATGTTGGGTGGCTGTAGTGGGTGGGGGGTGGGTTGTTTGGGTGGTGGTTGATTTATCTATACTTTGCTGTTCTCTCCCCCCTATATTTCCTTCACTTATCTCCTCTCTCTTCACCCTCCAAACCCTAGCCCAGGGAAGCTGAACTCTTTGTCGCTCTTGGTGTGTATGGCTACTGTAAACCGCACGCATGACCAACAGTACAAATTGTACATCAACCTGATGTTTTTGTACTGCACTACCCCCATACATATGGCTGCTTGTCAAATGGGCAGGTAGTCAATAATGGGCTGGTTTGGCTGCATGGGGGAAGTGTCCCCCATTCTCTGCCAACTGTCTCATTCGATGTATGTGCCTCATAGTGGCTTGCAACTAGTGGTTTCAGCTTCCTTTCCAGGTGTGTATGGATGCATGGTGATACGAACATGACTGCGGCAATGGATGGGGTGTGTATGTTCAAGTCTGTCACCTGGAATGTGAGAGGCCTGAATGACTGTAGAAAGATGTGCTTAGTGGCAGCGCTGCATAATCGATGTGGGGCCAACATCTGTTTTTTACAGGAGCTACATCTTGCAGGAGCATCCTGTTTGCGCTTGCGGGCGGGATGGATGATGGAAAAGTTTGTGGCGGGATATTCCAACTATGCCAGAGGCACAACCATTGTTCTCCGCAAGGGCCTCCTTTTTCACACATGCTCTGCAAATTGTGATCCCAAGGATTGGTATGTGATTGTGGCGGAAATGCTTGACGGGCACCAAGTGGGGCTCGTGTCGATATACACCCCCAACTCTGATGATCCCTAATTTGTTTGCAAGGTGTGGTGGCTGGCGGATACCCTTGGTCCCGGGGCGTTGTTCTGGGGGGTGATAATAATGTGGTTCTCAACCGTTATTCTGATAGGTCAGTTGCAGGCCCTTCTGGAGGTTCAGGATTTGATTGACGCCTGGTGTTGCCTCCATTCTTCCAGCCGAGAGGTGACTTTAGCTTCTTCTTCAGGCCCTTTGTGGTCGAGAATCCACTATTGGCTCATATGAATCCTGAGATGCGAACGCCTGGGTTCGCCACTGTGTTCATCTTGCTTGCACCTTATTGGATCACACCCCGGTTCTGTAGGAATTTACTATGCCAGATGCGCCGACCAGGGCCTTCAGCTGGAGACCTCCTGCTTGGGCTCTTCAGGATCAGGTGTTCCAGGAGGAAAATGGCGCCTCCTTCATGGACTACATTAATACCAACGCTGGCTCTGTGGACTCTCTGCCCACATTCTGGGAGGCGTTCAAAGTTGTCATTAGGGGACAGTGGATCACCAAGCATTCCGGTGTCCTAGGATCATTGCGAGATGCCCTATGGCGGCTGGAGAGGGAGATCTGGTCTCTCGAATCTGACTTTTTTTATCTCTGGCTTGCTCGCGGGCAGATCACAGCAAAAATAACAACATTTGAGGAGGCTGCACACAGGGAAGTGCATTTTCTGGGCCTGGAGGAGTGCGCTCGACAATTTGGGGAGGGAGACCATGCCGGCAAAACCCATGCAGGTCTCCTTAAGAAGCCATGGGGGAATTACTATATATGTGAACTGAGAACTGATGAGGATCTGGTGATAAGTGGGCAGGAAGCTGTCCAAGCTGAAATTAAATGGTCCGCTACTTCTCCTCTTTGTATGCTGCATGACAATTGGAGGCCCTTCCAGATCGGCTCCCCTTTTTTGACTCCCTTGAGCTGGTGTGGCTGAGTAATGCGCATCAGCGGTACCTCGATATTTGGTGGAGGAAGTGATTCGAGTAATTCGGGCCATGCCTGGGGATAAGGCACTGTGGCTGGATGGCCTCACTCCTGCCTTCTATTAGGAGTTTGTTCCGCTTCTTTCCCCCACCTCCTCACCATGTATGAGGATTCATTGGAGAGTGACAATCTGCCTCCCTTCCCTACGCTGTTTATCGTGACCATCATTAAGCAAGATATGGACCCCCTCTTATGTGATTTGTATAGACCGCTGTCGATGAATAATGTAAATAATACAATTGTTGCTAAGTTGCTGGTTGCGCGGCTGCTCCCACTGCTCCCTACCATACTTCGGCCTGATCAGTGAGGCTTTGTTCCGGGTAGCAGCACGGCCCATAATCTCTGTACTCTCTTCACAGTGATGCAGGAGGTGGACCCTACTCTCCCCGCAGCTGCTGTCTTCCTGGATGCGACCAAAGCCTTTGACATGCTGAAGTGGCCGTATTTATTCTCGCTCTTAGCTCACATTGGTCTGAATCCGGCCTTCTATCAAAAGATAGCTCTACTCTACACCTCTATGACTTCCCATCTGCGAGTCAATGGGGTAATTTCTCCCTGGGTTATTGTGGTCGAGGCACGAGGTAGCAGTGCCTGCTTTCACCCCTCATCTTTGCTATTGTCATGGAGCCACTGGCCGCTAGACTGCGGCAGCACCATGCTCGTAGGGGCCTAGACTTTTTGCCCAGGATTATTCTTGAATCAATGATTGCAGATGATGTGACCCTATATGTTAACAATCCTCTCTGGGGTTAATGTCAACTGGGGAAAGTCTGTGAGGTTTCCTCCCACTGCGGCTGCGGACATGCATCAGTCAGAGTTCCTGCCTAAATGGGCGGACTCCCCTATGAAGTACCTCGGCATCTGGGTTAGCAGGGATCAAGATGAACTATGGAGATTCAATTATGGTAGGTTCATGGAATGTTTTGAAAGCTGCTTGCCCCGCTGGAAGACACTCCCCCTTTCTCTGGCTGGCCGGATCGCTGTGGCCAAAATGGTTGTCCTGAATAAATTTATATATCTTTGTGAATCTTCCGCTCCCCCTCACAACTGAGTTTAGGTGGCGCCTCCGTTCCAACTTGATATCTCTTGCATGTGCGGGTGGCAACCCTGTGTAGCCTGGAGAAGCTTACGCTCCAGTTCCAACAGAGCGGCTTGGTAGCAAGTGACATGGACCTGTTTTACAGTTGCGCCTAGGCTTAATTTGGGTTTCATTGGGTATATCCATCCCTCCTTATGGTGCACACTGCTCCCGAGAGCGACCTGGCCGATCCCATCCCGCTGCACATGGTGCTGCTCTGCCTGCAGACCCATCTGAGATTTAGAAAAGGGGGTGGTGATGAACAGAGTGTCTGAATTAAGCAGACCACTCTTACCCAGTCCGAAGATCAGGGCTTGATCCATCACCGTTATTAAGCTCACTGCACCATCCCAGCTCAGAACCTGGCTATATGCAAATCAGTCTGTCCCTGGCCCAGTGCATCATGGGAACAGGGCAGACTAAACTACCAAGCCAATTCTTCACCAGAAAGGAGACAAGCTTCCGGGGACCGGTTTCTGGCATTTCAGCCGTCGTCGGCCCGGCTTGCTTGAATCCTGATGGTGCAGTGAGCAAGGGACTCATGTCTGAGTATACCATGCCACACCTATAGTGGCCAAAAACTGTGATGGATCAAGCCCTGATCTTTGGACTGGGTAAGAGTGGTCTGCTTAATTCAGACACTGTTCATCACCACCCCCTTTTCTGAATCATTTTGTCCACCATAAGCGTGGAAGGGTATACTCAGATGTGAGTCCCTTGCTCATTGCACCATCAGGATTCAAGCAAGCCGGGCCGACGATGGCTGAAATGCCAGAAACCGGTCCCCGGTAGCTTGTTTCCTTCCCAGTATAAGAATTGGCTTGGTAGTTTGGTTTGCCCTGTTCCCATCATGCACTGGGACAGGAACAGACTAATTTGCATGTAGCCAGGTTCTGAGCTGGGATGGTGCAGTGAGCTAAAAAACGGTGATGGATCAAGCTCTGATCTTTGGACTGGGTAAGAGTGGTCTGCTTAATTCAGACACTCTGCTCATCACCACCCCCTTGTCCACCAGAAGCGTGGAAGGGTATACTCAGATGTGAGTCCCTTGCTCATTGCACCATCAGGATTCAAGTAAGCCGGGCCGACGACGGCTGAAATGCCAGAAACCGGTCCCCGGTAGCTTGTTTCCTTCCCAGTATAAGAATTGGCTTGGTAGTTTGGTTTGCCTTGTTCCCATCATGCACTGGAACAGGAACAGACTAATTTGCATGTAGCCAGGTTCTGAGCTGGGATGTTGCAGTGAGCTAAAAAACGGTGATGGATCAAGCCCTGATCTTTGGACTGGGTAAGAGTGGTCTGCTTAATTCAGACACTCTGTTCATCACCACCCCCTTTTCTGAATCATTTTGTCCACTATAAGCGTGGAAGGGTATACTCAGATGTGAGTCCCTTGCTCATTGCACCATCAGGATTCAAACAAGCCGGGCCGACGACGGCTGAAATGCCAGAAACCGGTCCCCGGTAGCTTGTTTCCTTCCCAGTATAAGAATTCGCTTGGTAGTTTGGTTTGCCCTGTTCACATCATGCACTGGGACAGGAACAGACTAATTTGCATGTAGCCAGGTTCTGAGCTGGGATGGTGCAGTGAGCTAAAAAATGGTGATGGATCAAGCCCTGATCTTTGGACTGGGTAAGAGTGGTTTGCTTAATTCAGACACTCTGTTCATCACCACCCCCTTTTCTGAACCATCTGAGATTTGGCAGCAGCTTTGACGTCAGGCCCATCTGGGCAACATGTTTGCCCCATCGGTGCCTCGCACCAGACACCTAACACTACCCTTCACGAATGATGTGGGGACCTGCTTAAGACTGCGTAGGCTACAACTCAACACAATCGAGCATGCTTTTCCAGATTACATCTTTGTTGATTTAGACACCGCACTGGGAAAGGAACATACTGGCCTCCTTGATTGACTGACCTACTTTCAACTGCAGGCGGGGTTACGAGTGTTGTATCTGTCATTTCTGATTGTGCCCCCTACTTTCTATGTTCTGTATGCGTTCTTGACAAACCCATCATCCTGGAGGCTCATATCACGCCTTTATTCTGGCATGCAACATGAGTCCCCAATTTGCGTCCCCCCAGCCCAACATGAATGGGAAGAAAGCCTGGGCACCCCATTTGAGGAGGTAGTATGTGAGTATTTCTGCATGCAGTCAAGGGACATATCGCCTGTTAGACCTGTCAGCCCTTTGGGTGGTCCCTCCTTTAATTCATTTATTTTGTCCCCTTTTTGCCTCCTACTACTTGTCATTTTTAAGTCCACTGGAATTTTTGGTGATGTCATTGGGGTTAGGTGCTAGTTTATTCCATTTCTTTTTGAGGTCTAAGTGCTCTGGTAACTACAGAGACACACAAAATGGTGGCCTGTAACTGCCACATTTTTTACCTCAGGAACCTGAGCCATAGGATTACACTGGGGAGACTCTAGAACCTTCTGGCCCCTTCTGGTGACCTGGACCTAGGGTATATAAGGTCAGAACCTGGGGGGCCATTTTGTTCAGCAAGGAGTTGGTGGGAGTGCAGGCTGTGGCGTCAAGGGGGGTTAGAACATTGAGAGGGTTGACTTCTCTAGAGGGTTGCTTCCTTATTTCTGTCATCTCCCTTTCTAACCATAGATCTGGCCTTACCCAAACTTATCTCCTTTTAAACTCAGGCTGAGAGTCCTCATCGTATAGGAGGGACTGACCCTTTCACTGGGTGAACACAGGAGACTGCTGGGGTTCACGAAGAGCGGACAGATCTGCTCAATTACCCCATAGGGAGGAGGAGCTAACTGAGAACTTTGGCAACCCCTGGGAAAACGGTGAGAGTCCGACAACCTTTTTCACCCCCCGGGTCCTTCACAAACTCACTCCTGCCCTGGCCTGTCCCCTCTCACCTGTGACAGGAAACGCTGCACCGAGGTAGCCTCCCTCCTCCCTCCTCCCTCCTTTTGGGGGGCGGGTAATGCGAGGATCTGCTGGAGTGGGGAATTGCCTGTCCCACAGCATCGGGACTGGAGGCGCGCCGGCATTGTGGCCTGTCGCTGAGAGGAATCGCTGAGGCGTCTGACTGCAGCGCAGACGCGGTGAAGGTCTCGGCGGTGCGGTAGGGGTGGAGCAGCAGTGAAGTGTCTCTATCAATGCGCAGGTCTGAAGAGGAACCTGACAACTGCGCTGAGGAGGCGGCGGCGCCGTGGCAGTGCGGCCGCTGATTCCCCGCGCAAGCCCAGTGGAGCGCGGCTCTCAAGGAGGCAACGTGTTGGCTTTGAAGTTCGGTCGAGCCAAAACAAAGTCGGCTTCATCCCGTCTCAAAAGCGTACTCTCCCCGCGCAGGCCCAGAGTGTGAGACGGCCTTGTCTGCGAGGGAGAAAACGCTAAACCATTGAGCTGAAGGTGTGGCTCAGATAATTCCAGCTGCCTGAGTCGGCTGAGACGAAAACGAATAGCCCTAAAGCCACAAGTAAGCAGGGATCTGGGGGCTGGTGCGGGACATAAACCCAGAGAAAACGATTCAGGGCCAAGTGGGCAGTCTGATCTCTGGAACCTTAGTAAAAACTTTTGTGTAGCCAAGGGAGCTCGAGTAACAGGACCACTATACTATGAATAGCCTGTCCTAGAACTATTGCTGGCTTTCCTCTAAAGTTAAAACGAAGCTAGAACAATTCATATGACCAGTTCTATTGCATGTTAAGATGAAAATTGATGCCTGTTCTTATTTTACCAGGGGTGAATTATACAGACTACTTCTATGACATAGCATAATCTAATGATACTAGAAAAGAGATACATGAATGGTCTCCAGGCGGTGGTAATGTGCAATCTCTCTTCTTTAAAGTGAAGTGGAATGTTTATCTTGCTAAGGTTTGTTTGAATCACAAAAAGTATTGCCTGAAAGTTAAAGCATTAAGTAAATTACTGAATTCATTCTCCCCTAGAAAACCCAGTGCTGGTACTGAATGTAATGTTGTATGCTTTTTAATGCAGGAAATCAAATGTGGAAGTGTTTAATGTATTTAAACAATTCTTGACTGACATAGTAAGATTACTTGAGAAATTTTTATAAAGCATACCATATTTTTCTAACCTGGTGTAGTGTCAATTTTAGTGGATGGGCGCTGGGTTGCTGTGGAAAGTGTGACGCAATCACAACACAAATGTCTCTGAGAATAGTCCTTACCACTTGTGCCAGGCTACCCTGGGCAGACTGGTAACCCCAGGTCCAACATCGCCCAACTGAAGATTAAGGCTGATTGATTTAAATTCCTCCATAGAATATATCGGACACCTATGTGGCTGTGCAGAGCTGGGCTGATCAGTGAAGCCTCTTTCATGCACCTGGCTTGGGAGTGTGTGGCAGTGTCTCAATACTGTGACGGGGTGTTTGATGTACTGGATGTAATCTAAGTCTGTCGGATGGAGCGCTCCCCGCTCACTGCCTTGCTTGGGTATGTCAAGAACCTCCCGGTGAATGTGAGGAGACTGGCTGCTATAATGCTGCTGTTGGCATAAGAGCAGCCTTACATGCCGGACACTGATACTCACATCCTTAATAAAAGCCTCCACATTTGTGTGACCTTCCCAGATGCTTAAAAACACACTGCTGTCCTCCCATTGTTGAGTAAACCCTCTCCGGACCCTTTAATACTTGTCATGTACAGACTGATCTCCTAGATACAAGTCCAAAGCCAAGGTCTTAGAGAAAATCATCAACAGACACCTCTCTAGTTACCTCAATGACCACCAACTACATGTCTAAACCCGGTCGGGTTTCAGATCCATCCATAGCACACAAACTGCTACTATCACTGCCACAGATAATATCTGCATGCCTCTGGACAGAGAAGACATGACAGTAGTCAACCTCCTGGACCTCTCTGGAGCATTTGACACAGTCTACCACCCCATTCTGATCCACTGCCTACACGACATCAGAATGCAAGGTAATACAGCCCAATGGATCTGATCCTTTCTTACTGGAAGCACTAGTAGTCAGGCTTTGTACGTCTCTTATGCCCACAACTTCATCTGCAGGGCTCCATCAATGATCCTCTCCGAACCTGACCCTCTTCACTGTATACAGCAACCCTTGACCCAGCATCATCTGCTCTCAGAATAATAATGTCCTCTCCTACACCAATGCCACACAACCCATGCTCTCCCTCAAGGGCAAGATACTCAGTACCTGCTGCAAGTTCAATGTTTGCATGACTGAAATCAATCATTGGATGAAGACCAACTGTCTAAAGCTGAACACCAAGAAGAACAACATTGTGATCTTGGGAACAGTACATCATTGTTGGACTCCATCCGGTGGTCAACAGAGTTAACAACAACACCAATAACCTTTGGATTTATTGGCAGCCAACTTGACACAACTGCCCATGTCAATACTGTCATTCCCTCATGCTTCCATATCGCGAAGGCAATGAGGAAGATTTTCAAATGGCTCCCAATCAGCAATCAGAAAGCCATCAAGCATTCTCTGGTAACACACAAGCTGGACTGTGGAAACATCCTCTAAACCAGGATCAACAATAAGCTCACTAGAGGGCTGCAGAACATTCAAAACTCGGTGGCAAGAATCACTCTCAACCTCCCACGCCACACTTACATCACATAACACCGGAAGGAGCTCCACTGGCTCCCAATTCACAAACAAGCACAACTCAAATTCCCTATCCACATTTTCAAGGCACTAATTAAACACTAACCCAGCCTATCTAAACAATTGCAACTGCTTTCACAAACCAACCAGACACCTTTGCTTGCCCAGACTCATTCTTGCATAACTCCAGCACATACAGAAAAATCGATCTGGCAGTCAAGCCTTCTCCTACATCACTCCAGTTATAAAATTACAAATATATACAAAAAAATACATCCCCTTTCAAAAGGGCCTAATAATAATCATCAAAGTGAAAACCACAAGGGATTGTCATAGAGGGTGGCTAACTTCAAAACCCTTGCCTACTATGGTAATCTGTGAGATTACAACAAGTAACAAAATACCTGTTTATAGGCTTAACACAATTTGATGACAACAAACTGCTAAAACTTTACAGTCTTTAACATATGCTTTTCACAATTATTAAGCTGGACCAACTGTCTATGTCAGAATTTTTCATGATAAGCGGAACAGTCCTACGGCATCAGACATAGATTTTGCAGTGCATCAAACAGGCATTCGGTTTGGTACCATAACCAAATCAAGCTTAAAATTTCCACAAGGTAGCTATATGTTACAGTCACAAAATTAGAAACTTACACTTGGCTAATCAAAATACTATCTCTCCTCAGATGATCTAACAACGATTCTCACAAAGCAAACCTTCTATAGCCATGATTTGGGTGACGAACACCAAAACCTATGAATACTATGGTAATCTGTGAAATTTCATGTAACAAAATATCTATTCATCGGCTTTAGTAGAGAGTAATAATCCACACTTAAATACCTGCCAACTTTAAAATATGGTTCTTGAAATAAACACATCAGCCTTGGTACATTTATCATACTGTTTCACAATAAACAGATCAGATTATTAGCCCTGATCAATGACTTTCCACACTAAGCATCTCAGTCCTGCTGTATCGAGTATAAACTTTGTCACAAGCCAAAAAGTGCAATAAAAGCAATGCCTAATATAACTTATACTCCTACTCTTACATTGCCAACATTCAGCAAGAATGTGCAAAGCAGCACCAATATGTGTGACAATTGTCAGACATATTGAGCATGTTGACCAACATAAATGGTATGCTTTACAAAATCACAGAACGGACAGGACATTGTAGGTGCATCTGCTTATACTGATATTCCCACAAATAGGATATAGTGAATCATGCCTTAGGGCTAAATACCTGCACTAGGGTTGACTTACCCACACTGTATGTAGTGCATTGGAGGCATGGCACACAGGGCTCCATGCCATGCTAACTCTTTGGATTTTCCTGCACCAAGACAAACAGATTGCAGTGGCAGAGTGCATTGCCCTGGTGAGGAGGCCATGGCATGGAACAGCCCGTATTGCAGCCCTAAAGTACCCATGACCTAGGTACAGGGGTGCCGTTTACTAGGGACTTACAGAATAGCTAAAGTTATGCCAATCATGCTACAGTGTTTTGGGAAGAGATCTGGGACAGGGACCTAGTGCATTTACAGTTAAAAAGCGCATCAGGCAAAAATTGGGGGCTAACCATGCAAATAGAGGTCCTTTTATACCCCTACTGAGTCGTACCTGAAGCAGCAGGATCTGCAGCACTGCCAAAGTGTGTCAGAGTGGATTACGTTGACAAATGATGTGTGCTTCTGGTCCATGACAAGTAGCACTTTTCAAATTATGGCAAAGGGATATGTGCTGCTAAACAATGGACTGTTGCCAAGTCTGCAGCACTTGACCAATGTGTGTCTAAGCAGAAAACACTGCTTGAATTCAAGCTGGTTCCTCAAAGCATTTGTCCACTTTGTGTTCAAGAAACAGTGCAGCTGATCTAGGAGCTGATCAAAAGTGTTCCCAATCAAATGCCACCACTACAGTTGAATTGTGAAAATATTGGATGAACTATTGCCCCAGTACAAGACTAGAAGCTGACTTCATCCCTGCCTGATCTCCTCAAACCGGCATAGTGATGGAGTACCATGCTGCTACCTTTGGACTTGCTGCACACCTCTGAATATGCTCCAGGGATTGGAGCATGGGACCTGTTTAGCTACAGCTGGCACCTCTTCCACATACAGGCAGGAGGACATGGACTGAGGTATGTTGAGGACTGACCAAGGCCTACGGCAGAGACACATAGGACAGAGAAAGGGTTCACATCTCAGAGTTACCTTAATGCTGTGAGGTAGTGAGGGGAGGTGGAAGGGCGAGCAAAGTGGGTGTCCTTGCCGTTAGGGCATTTGCCCTGTAGCAGAGACTCTGAGACTTTGTAGTGTGTAGTATTACAATTTACATTTTATTAAAGTACTTCTTTTTACTAAAGATCAGCACTGAGCTAGCCAAATAAGATATTACACGGGTAAGTGTTTGTCAAGTGCTGAGCATATTGTACCCCCTCACTGACCTCCCTGAGAAGTCTGTGCCAGCTAGCTATTACTTCTCCTAAGTGTCAAGTGCTGAAGGAGCTGTATGTGGTTTAGTTTGCGAAGCAATAGTAGAACAGGTCCTGGGACATTTGATGCAAATTACCTCAGTCCCCATAGTGGCGGCATTGTAGACTCTTCTTGCCTTATGCTCCCACCCCCCAAAATGGGACCTGGCAAATGTATTCTACTTGCCCCACATGAGTTCACAATTTTCACTGGCTTTATAACTGTATTACTGCTGATCATCGCCAAGGTGAGTTTGTAATGTTGCATTTCTCCACTAACACTCTCAGTCTGCCGGCTGACCCGGAGGCTGCCAATATAATGCTCTGTCACTGGATTCTTCAGCCCCTGGACGCATTAATCTCTGCCAAGTGCTCTAAGAACCCCAAAGGTACGTCTAGTGCTTGGTACAATGACCAACTGGCAACCATGCGCAAGGCATGTAAAAGGCTAGAGCTAATCTGGAGACGGGACTTCGACTCAATCGCGGAGGGGAATTATTGGGCTGCTGTTCAAGGCTATAACAGGGCCAATCAGTCTGAACAGGCAGTGTTCTATGCACAGATAATCCGAGAGAGTTGCAACTCTGCAAAGAGTATCTTCTCAATACTCACAGACCTTAAATCCCATAATTCCTCTACAGCTCCTCAAATAACGTCAGACCAGGAGTGTGAAGGCCTCACCAGCTTCTTTATTAGGAAGGTTAAAAATATATATAAGTCTTTTCCACCGGTCCAATGGGCTTGTGTGCCGGACCCAGTCCCTGCACAACTCGCACCCTAGCAGCCTTTCCTCAAATCTCTCAAGAGCAGCTGCTTTCACTGTGCAGCAAAATCAAATCTGGCTCTCCTGCTGACCCTCTCAAGCCCGATCAAACAGGAAAATTCTGCCGGTGCTCCTGGCACCTTTGGACCAGGTGATCAATGGGTCTCTCGCCACAACGGTTGTTCCTCTGGCATGGAAACAGGCCAAGGTGGTCCCTCTGGTAAAGAAAAACACAGCCAGATAATTTCCGCCCTATTTTTCTCCTGCCATGGGAATCTAAGATCACAGAGGCCTATATAAATTCCTTAATAACAGATTTCCTGAACACCAATAACATCTTAGACCCCTCCCAGAATGGTTTCCGTCCTGGCCACAGCACGGAGTCAGCGCTCCTGGCTGTGACCGAACAACTTTGGATTGCACTAGATGCCACGCGCACTTCGGTTCTGATATTACTGGACCTAAGTGCAGTATTTGACACAGTGTCTCATTCCATCTTGCTGCAATGTCTGGGGAGGCAGGCATAGTGGGCCCTACTCTCGAGTGGCTCTCCTTATTTCTCACAGGGAGGACGTTTCAGGTGACGTCCCCCCTTTTAGCTCCGGTGTTCACACCATCAAACAAGGGGTGCCCCAGCATTGCTGTTTAACCTGCAGGTCCAACCCCATGCGATAGTAGCCAAGAGCAGAGGTCTGACTATGATCTCTTACGCTGACAACACACAGTTCGTAGTGGCACTCTTAGATGACCACACGGGGGTGCTCCCAAGTTTTGGAGCGATCTCGCGGCTGTCACCAGGTGGATGACTGCTAACTGCCTTCAGCTTAATGCTTAGAAGTTAGAGGGGTGTTAGTAGGGAACAACCCCGGGCTCTGGAGAAAACGCTTGTGGGCCGAAACCCTTAGTAACGCTCCTGCCTGCAAACAGCTGGTGAAGATTCTGGGGTGTGTGTGGACTCAGCCCCAAATTTCCAAGTTTAAACAAAGAAGGTGGATAGGACATGTTTTGGGATACTGTGGGGGCTCGGACCCTTATTGGATTTTTTCCATTCGCCAACACAGCCTGGAATCATCCAGGCCTCGATTTTGTGGAGGCTGGATTATGCCAACTCGCTATATTTAGGGTCAAACAAGGCAGACATTTTGAGGGTCCAAAATGCGGCTGCCTGAACCCTTCTTGGTTTCCATAGAGCCTGTCCTGTGTGTGGCGCTATTCGCCAACATCACTGGTTTCCTGCTCTCGCTTCCAAAATCCCAAACAGCTTGCTTTTTCACAAGGGAAGCTGCATGTCAGCAGCTTCCCTTGTGGAAAAGCAATGCCGGGTTCCACAGGAGGTGGGGAGCCGGCAAGGCTGTGGGCTCCCCACACGGTTCCCAACCATGAGGCCAGGTCCCAGGGAATGGGGTCCCCAGGGCCCAAAATGGCCGGGGAGGGGGTGGTAGTCCTCACTCCTCAGTTTAAACAAAAGTTATATTTGGGCATGCCCTGAGAGATGGGGTCCCTGAGGGCAAATGTTAATTGATAAACGTGGACTTTCTTTTAAAAACAAAATTAGAGTAGCTGCCCTAGCGGGGCACTCAGCGCAGCCCCCTGGTGTGAACGTGGGGGTGCGCGGCTCCCAGCAAGGTCCCTGGGTTGAACGAGAGTGGTGCGCGGCGCTCAGTGTGGCCCCTAGTGTGAACAAGATGGGTGCGCTGCTCTAAGTTATGCTGGGTGCGCGTTTCCAAGCAAAAATAATTAAAATTGTTTTTATGTAAACCTAGGTTATATTTTGGGATATTGGGTGGCTCTAAAAATAACCCATGTGCTTATAATGAGTTTCTTGCAGCTACATGTAAGTGCGGATGCAGAGCTTTAGGATGTTGGGAAACATTCTGTTCCCTTCATCAGTGAAGTGTACTCCGTCACTCCTGTATATGCCCTCCATATGGAAACGTAGATTGTTGTTATACATGGAACCCGTACTATGTTCTCTGAGGTAAGCAGAAACAGCTTTATTGACATTTTTTCTATCTTTCCTAATCTAACGACAAAATTGATTGGACCACTTCCATTTCAGTCTTTGGCATATGTTCGGGTATACATAGGCAGTTTGGGAGAAAAGCAACATCAATTCTGCAAAGGTGTCCTTCATTAGCAATTCCAGACCTACCCCAGTGAATGTGCCTAGGTCATTGCCACCACAGTGCACAACCATGAGGTCAAGGGGATGGAGATGCAAAAAGGTTTTAACCACAGGCATCAATTGGTGCCACTTTAATCCTCTCTGTCCAATCAATTTAATGTCTACATTTTGCAAACCTAGATCTTTGTCAATACCTCTGCGTTGCACCAGAAAACATAGCTGTGCCCAGCAATCCACACTGAAAGTATCTTGAAGTGATGACTGTCGGTAATGAAAAGATGTCTGGAGCTTAAGTAGTCAGTTAGTAGAATCAGAGATATCTAAAATGGTGGACACGATTCTGTTTTAAAGAAAGTAGAGATTTGATTGGCTGTTTTGGAACACTGTACATTCAAAATAGGGTGCATTTTACTTTGTTTAAAAAGCTAGTTTCTTATTGGTTAGTAAAAAATGTTTGAAAGGTACAGCAGAAGGGATAAGGTCATGTTTTGCAAAGCCAAACACACCTGCTGTTTGCATTTGCAACATTTTGTGGAGAACTTGTGACCTGTCAGTTAAGTTGAATGTTGCATGTGCTGTTGCTATAGGAACTGCCATTAAGCAGAAGGGGTGAAGAAGTCAGTTGAAAAGGGTTATTAACAATGACCAATGGAAATGTGTTTTACAATTTGAAAATCTCTGGGAAGCAATGTAATTTGTTGCTTATGTATATTTGTATGGAAAAATATAGGGGAACCTTGCCATTACTGGTTTCACCTTGGAGAGTCTGGTGATTTATATTGGCTGTGTGTAAAAGAAAATCATGTCTGAGTGTGTGGGATTTTTCTTTCAACAGATTTATTTGCAAGGTGAGTTATATATTTTTGAGGTTTATTTAAAAAAGATTTGACAACATTCTAAAACTGTGTTGTTTGAAATATATTATTAAATGAAGAGATGTATATTGGAATTAGTTTTATTGTACTTGAAGTTTGTTCAAAAAACAGTCTGTACAGTAAGATATATATTTGTAAGTTTGTTCAAAGGTATAGCTGAATGACGCCTCATATTTTTAGATAGTTGGTTGAACATGCACTACAAATGTGTATTTTGAAAGATGTTCATATACGGTGTAGTTTATTAGGCATCATTTTTTCTTCTCTCTACAACATTATAGTTTAATGATGCTGCATATTTATAGATGGTTTGGTAAAATGCAGCACAACTGTGCCGTTTGAAAGATGATCATATAAAGTGTTAATAATTAAGTTTCTTGTTATTAGTTTGTACAGAATGTAAAGGTAAATGATGCCATAGCTTTTAAGATAGAATGGTGAAATAAGGTGTTGTTAGTTATGCTTGTTTTTGTGGTCTGAGCAAAGGTATAGTTGAATGATGCCACATAATTGTAGATACAATGGTGAATATGTATAATAAAAGTGTGGTTTTAGAAATGCTCACAAAAGGTGTTGTTATTTAGTCTTATTTCTTAAGTCTGTTGAGAGGTATAATTTGATGATGTCGCATATTTCTAGATTTAATGGTCAAGATGTAGCTCAAAAGTAAACCACTATCATTACTCTTTCTGGTATGCTGTACTTATCAATTTAACTAGATAGTATTTAATCCTGTAACAAACTATTGATTCACTCCTCCAATTACCCAGGTAGTGCCTATGCAGTCCAGCAATCACACTGTCAGTACCTATGCACTCCTCCAATCCCCCAGCCAATACCATGTACTAATCAAATCACTCTGCCAAAACACAAGCAGTTAGAAATTCACCATCCACTCTCATTGCAGTACTCTAATCATCCAGTCAGTACCGATGTACTCATATCATTGCCCGGCCATTAACTCATGCACTTCTACAATGCTTTAAGTGCTACTTATACAGTTTAGTAATCTCCCTGTTACTAGCTATGCACTCCTCCAATTACCCAGCCAGTTCAATGTCCTTATCCAATCACTCTGCCAAAACCTAAGTACTTATAAATTCACCACGCATTATCCTTGCAGCACTCTAACTATCATGTCGCTATTCATGTACTCATGCAATGACCCAGGCACTTACACATTCAGTGCTACAATCACATGCACACTATCCATGCAGTCCTGTAACAAACTATTGATTCACTCCTTCAATTACCCAGGTAGTACCCATGCAGTCCAGCAATCACACTATCACTCCCTGTGCCCTTCTCCAGCCCCCCCAGCCAATGCCATGTACTAATATAATCACTCCACCAAAACACAAGCACTTATAAATTCACCATTGAACTCTCCTTGCAGTACTCATATCATCCAGCCAGTACCAATGTACTCAGGCGATTACTCAGGCTCTAACTCATGTACTTCTACAATCCTTTGAGTGCTACCTGTACAGTTTAGAAATTTCCCTGCTGCTACCTATGTACTCCTCCAATTACTTAGCCAGTCTCATGTCCTTATCCAATCACTCTGCCACATTCCAAGCATTCATAAATTCACCATAAACTCTCCTTGCAGCACCGTAAATATCCTGTCGCTATCCATGTACTCATGCAATGGCCCTAGGTACTAACACATGCAGTGCTACAATCACATGTGCACTATCCATGCAGTCCTGTAAGCAACTACTGATTTACTCCCCTGATTACCCAAGTAGTACCCATGTAGGTCAGCAATCACACTGTCACTCCCTGGGTACTCCTCCAATCCCCCAGCCACTACTATGTACTAATCAAATCACTCTACCAAAACACAAGCAGTTATACATTCGCCATGCACCCTCATTGTAGTACTCTAATCATCCTGATGGTACCCATGTACACATGCAATTACCCAGGCACTAACTCATGCACTTCTATAATCTTTGAGTGCTACCTATACAGTTTAGTAATCACACTGTCACTCCCTGTGCACTCCTCATGTCACCCAGCCACTACCATGTAATAATCCAATCACTCTGCCAAGACCCAAGCACTTATAAATTCACCATGCACTCTCCTTGCAGCACTCTGAGTATCCAGTCACTACCCATGTACTCATGTAATGACCCAGGTACTTAAACATGCACTGCTGCAATCCCCTATACAGTGCTCATGCAGTCCACTAATCACTTACACACTTCTCATTCACTCCTTCAATTCCCCTGGTAGTACCCATACATTCTAACAATCAATCTGTCCCTTCCCATGCACTCCTCCAGTCACCCAGCCACTTCTATGTAATTATCCAAACACTCTACCAATACCCAAACACTTATAAGCTCACCACACTGTCTCCTTGCAGTTTTTTAATCATCTATTCAGTACCCATGTATTCATGCAAAGACCCAGTCACAAACACATGCACTGCTGCAATCCTCTATGCACTACTAATGCAGTCCTCTAACCACTTACACACTTCTCATTTGCTCCTTCAATGTCCCTGGTAGTACCCATAAAGTCCAGCAATCACCTTCTCACTTCCTATGCACTCCTCCAGTCACCCAGAACTAACATGTACATACTATTCCAAACATTCTGCCAATACCAAAACACTTATAGATTTACCACAGTCTCCTTGCAGTACTCTAATCATCTACTCAGTACCATGTACTCGTGCAAAGACCCAGTCACAAACACATGCACTGCTGCTATCCCCTGTGCACTACTCATGCAGTCCTCTAACCACTTACACACTTCTCATTTGCTCCTAAACCTCTACACATATACTCATTCAATCACCCATACATTACCATGCAGTTATCAATCTTTTTTAACCAGGTTAGGTAGTTCTGAAAAAAACTCTTTTTTTTTCCTTTTTTTATAATTTGTTTGAGTTTTTTTAAACCATTTTATATATTATTTTAGTGTTTTTTTAAAAACAGGAAAAACAACTGAACTAAGCTTTAAATTGTGCAATTAAACAGTCATTGCAACCATAAAAAAAATCACATCAGTGATTTCTTGCTGCAGAAACCACTGCATCTACAGATTGCTCCCCACAACAAACCACAGCCTTGCATTTGATGCAGTGTTGCTATAGAGTAGCAAGTTCAAGACAAATATCTGGACCTCACGAGGAGGACTTTAGGCTCCTAAATACTTGGACCAGCTCCCTGGTCATTCTGTTGCATCTCTTGTTGGGCAAGTTGCAGTTGTTCACGTGCCAGAGGTCGAGGGTGAATTGTCTGCAGATGTTTCAGCATGCTAGAGGTTCTGCACGAATACTTTCTGTCACTTCCCCTCGACAGTACTCTAGGGCAAAGAGTGCAGCTGACCTTGCATGCATTCACCTTTTTTTCACCAACGGGATTAGTGAAAAATGTCCACACAATGGATTCCTTCTTTGTTTTTAGAGGCAGGTCTAATTCTTCTTCTTCAGTAGCAACATACGCGATAGGCGTCAAAGAAGCCATTTCTCTACAAGTTGCAAAACACCCAAAAAAGGATTGGTGTCAGTACAACGCGGATTTTTACGTCGCATTCCGTTACAACGGAATTTTTACAACGCAGGATCCATTACAACGGATGCCATTACAACGCATGGCATTACATAGCAGATGGTATTACAACGCATGGCATTACATCGTAAGTATAGGTAAGTATACCTTTTTTTAAAAATGTTATTAAGTTAATTTAATTAATTTAATTTAATTAATTTAAATAAAATACATTTTAAAATAGCCATTAATTTATTTTAATAAAATAATATCTATTTAATAAATGTAATTTCAATAAAAAAATGGGAATAATTGAATTTAATTAAAATAATAAAATTAACTTAATGTACATATTTTTATAGTTGATATTAAATTAAATTAATTGAAATAATTTATTTAATTTAATTAATTTAATTTAAAAATGTAATTAATGAAATAAAATGTATTTAATTTATTAAATATATTTTAATTAATTTAAAAATGGTAAATATAATTTAATTAACCCAAAACACAAACCCCTGTACCCCAAAACCCAAACCCTGCCCTAAAACCTAAAAACATCCCTGTACCCCAAAACCCAAACCCTGCCCTAAAACCTAAAAACACCCCTGTACCCCAAAACCCAAACCCTTCACCTAAAACCTAAAAACACCCCTGTACCCTAAAACACAAACCTTGCCCTAAAACCTAAAAACACCCTGTACCCCAAAACCCAAAACCCTGCCCTAAAACCTAAAAACACCCCTCTACCCCAAAACCCAAACCCTGCCCTAAAACCTAAAAACACCCCTGTACCCCAAAACCCAAACCTTGCCCTAAAACCTAAAAACACCCCTGTACCCCAAAACCCCAAACCCTGCCCTAAAACCTAAAAACACCCCTGTACCCCAAAACCCAAACCCTGCCCTAAAACCTAAAAAAACCCCTGTACCCCAAAACCCAAACCTTGCCCTAAAACCTAAAAACACCCCTGTACCTCAAAACCCAAAACCCTGCCCTAAAACCTAAAAACACCCCTGTACCCCAAAACCCAAAACCCTGCCCTAAAACCTAAAAACACCCCTGTACCCCAAAACCCAAACCCTGCCCAAAAACCTAAAAACACCCCTGTACCCCAAAACCCAAACCCTGCCCTAAAACCTAAAACACCCCTGTACCCCAAAACCCAAACCCTGCCCTAAAACCTAAAAACACCCCTGTACCCCAAAACCCAAAACCCTGCCCTAAAACCTAAAAACACCCCTGTACCCCAAAACCCAAAACCCTGCCCTAAAACCTAAAAACACCCCTGTACCCCAAAACCCAAACCCTGCCCTAAAACCTAAAAACACCCCTGTACCCCAAAACCCAAAACCCTGCCCTAAAACCTAAAAACACCCCTGTACCCCAAAACCCAAAACCCTGCCCTAAAAGCTAAAAACACCCCTGTACCCCAAAACCCAAAACCCTGCCCTAAAACCTAAAAAACACCCCTGTACCCCAAAACCCAAACCCTGCCCTAAAACCTAAAAACACCCCTGTACCCCAAAACCCAAACCCTGCCCTAAAACCTAAAAACACCCCTGTACCCCAAAACGCAAACCCTGCCCTAAAACCTAAAAATACCCAAACACCCCAAAAACCCAAAACCCTGCCCTAAAACCTAAAAAACACCCCTGTACCCCAAAACCCAAACCCTGCCCTAAAACCTAAAAACACTCCTGTACCCCAAAACCCAAACCCTGCCCTAAAACCTAAAAACACCCCTGTACCCCAAAACCCAAAACCCTGCCCTAAAACCTAAAAACACCCCTGTACCCCAAAACGCAAACCCTGCCCTAAAACCTAAAAATACCCAAACACCCCAAAACATATACCTCAGTACCCAAAAACATATACTCCTATACTCATACTTATTTAAAAAATTACTTAAATTAATATATTTAATTTATAATATTTAAAAACATAAATAAATATTTTTATTTATTTTTATTTATAATTAATAATAATTAAATCAATTAAATAATATTAAATAAAATAAAATAAAATTATATACTTACCAATACTTACGATGTAATGGTATGCGTTGTAATACCGTCTGCTATGTAATGCCATGCGTTGTAATGGCATTCGTTGTAATGAATCCTGCGTTGTAAAAATTCCGTTGTAACGGAATGCGACGTAAAAGTTGCGTTGTAAGTGATACACACCCCCAAAAAATATATAAACCAGCTCAAAAAACAGATCAGGTGTGTCTCCTGGGATGGTGTAGAAAGAATGAGAAAAATGGGTGTGGTCCTTCAAGTTCTAGAATGGAAAAGCTTATTAACCAATTAAATGTTTTTTTTAAGGTCACATTGGATTCGCACACCCAGCACGCACCCAGCGCACACCCGACGCGAGTTTGTGAAAGTATATTTTAGAGTAATATAACTTTATTAGAAATATATGACTTTTTAAATGAAGAATACATAATCGCTTGGTCTAATATACATATTGAACTAGTATACATATATGTTTTAAACATAATTTTTTTTTGCGGGAGTAGCGCACCCAGCGCGATCCCACATGTACATAACGTTACGCTGACCAGGGCACTGCTCATCGGTCGCTTACCAAACGTGCACACAAAGCACATATGGCAAGGCAACGCACACCTGTTGCTTTCAAAATGCGCACATGACATGATCCTATACATGTATGACTTTAAGCAGCAGCAGCCACCGAGCACCTGTTCACGACTTTCCAACTATGGTGGCTTCAATCAGCACACCCACCGAGATAGGAACATGATAGGTACACAACTCCACTTTAAAATATTTATTTCAATTTAACAAAACACAAGACATTATATAATTTTAATAGCCTCAGAAAAAAAAGTCATTTTAGGATATTATAATTGCGAAATATGTGTACAAAAGTTTTGATAAATATTTGAAATACTGTAGGTTTAATGAATATTATAGTTAGAAATTAGCATTTGAAAAACCATTGAAATTCACTGAAAAAAACCAAAGGTTTGAGGGATGATATTGTTAGAAAATAGCATTTAAAAAACATTTTGAAATTCACTGAAAAAAACATAGGTTTCAGGGAGGTTATAGTTAGTTGGACATTTCACTCATACAAAACCAGAGAAATTTGGCTGTTATAGTTAGTTCAGCTAACTATAACTCGCCCCCCCCCGCAATGCACTGCTGATGACGTCACATATTACATCATTCATGACATGGTCAATGACATCACTGATTACATCCCTGAAGACATCTCAAATTACATCACTGATGACATCACTGATGACATCATCCACGTGATAATCTGATGCAACTCCTCATACCCTAATATAACCTTTGATACACCCACTCTAAAATACAGACTACCATTTTTGGAGCAATAGACACACTAATACCAGTTAGTACAAACCGTAGCTCTACACACACCCACCCATTCACCCATACAGTCAATCATACATGCAGTCATTCATCAATACAACACTAAAAAATGCACTCATACACCTATACATACACTCACACACTGCCACTCATCCATAGAGTTAATCACACACCTACTCAGTCACGCAAAGAATCAATCACACTCCCATGTACTCACATATACAGTTATACCCACACCACCTCACTTATTCAAACATATACTAACACATACTTACACTCTTATACAATATCTAATACAAGCACCATCTGATCCATACAGCCACTCTCACAAACACTCACTCTCACTTATAGTCATATATACACTCCAACACTAACATATACTGCCTTCCACATATGCAATTACTCACACATGTACCACTGATGCATCCATTCGCTCAACAACACACCCATACACACACTCATCCACCCATACAGCCCTTCACAGATGTACTCTTGAAACCATACACCCAGTGAATCATCCACTCATACATCCATGGACAGAGTCACCCCCCACCCACACAGATACTCAAGCACCCATACAGATACTCAGACAACCAATCAATAACCCATGTCAAGGGGGAGGAGCTTCGCGGGCAAGCAAGATGGCCGCGTAAGCTCGGAGCTCCGCGGACCCTCCGACCCTCCGCAAATATCCTGGAGGCTATCCTGTTCCACAGCTGTGGATTCCAATTGGTGAATGGTCGCAGACGCGGGAACCGCTTTTAGCTTCCAAATCCGACATTTCTAGACAAAGTTATGTCGTGTTGAACTTTGTGCCAGGGATGCGCCATTTTCCCGTGGGCGGCTGGTGATCGAGAGGACGCGAAGCATGATTGCTGTGCGAAGCGAGCACCTCCGGTTTCTGCTGGCGGAGTGTACGTAGCTGCGGAGTCGCCTGTTGCTGGCTTGGCCTTCGTGGTAGCTACACCTCGTGCCTACACAAGTGCCTACTTTGTCCTCGCTGTGTTGCCCTTTGTTCTCTCCGAACCCATCATGGCCGTCAGGGGTGACCACGACAGGACGGCGAACCGGGGCAGCAGGAAGACGACCCAGCCACAGGCAAATAAGATTGACCGATATGCCCAGCAAAGGACCTCGCCTTCTGTAGTGGCTCAATCTAAGGACTCCTTACGTACGGGCTCGCCCGAAGGATCGGAGCCCACATTAAGAGACATCATGGGGGCCATTACAAGCATCAGGACTGAGATGCATAAGCAGCACGAGGTCCTGGCACACAAGGTGGACACCCTGGCCATCAATCTCAACCTGATCAGGGCCGACTTGGGCAAAACTAATGATCGGGTGAAATCCCTTGACATCAAGACCTCCAGCCTAACGACTGATGTCTCGGACTTGCAAGCGGAGGTTCGCACTCTGAGGTCGGCTAATGACCAGTTCTCCAGACGGCTGGAGGACTTTGAAGGGCATGCTAGACGGCAGAACGTGCGCATCATTGGAATACCGGAGGGTGCGGAGGAAGCGGCTGTTGATCTCTTTGTGGAGGACTTGGTGAAGACCCATCTCGCACCAGCCGGACTCAGCCACTTTTTCTCGGTTGAACGGGCCCACAGAATACCTGGCGGCCCTCCGAAGACGGGTGTCGCACCGAGACCCATCATCGCCCGACTCTTCAACTTCAGGGACCGTGACGTGATCCTTCAAGCTTCGAGGCGACATGGGCCACTTAAGTTCCAGAATGCAGATGTGAACTTCTACCCGGACTTCACCAGGGCCGTTCAGAGACAGCGTCAGAGCTTTGCGGGGGTGAAACGGCGCCTCAGGGACTTGGGGCTCAAGTACTCTATGCTGTTCCCCGCTAAACTGCGAGTTGAGCGTGATGGCCGAGCCCTTTTCTTCGACATGCCTGAGTCTGTGAGTGACTGGCTGGATACTTTGCCACACCGCCGAGAAGAGCATGAGGAACACTCCGAAGGCTCCTCTGGTGGCCCTGATCTTCAAGAATAGTGCTTGTCACGCTATCTCTAGCGGTTGGTGTTCCCGTAGACTGTGACTGCTGATGCCAAAGCTTTTGCACTTTTGCTTCTCCTATTTTTCCATGGAGGGTGGCAGGGGGGGACTGCGGGGGTTCCTTACTCCTCGAGGGTCTTCTTGTAGTTAGTTTATGGGGCGACAGGCACACTGCTGGTTGGGGGGGGGCTTTTTAATCTGCTGCAGGGGTGCAGGGTGGGGGGTGGTGGTGGGGATGGTTATGTGTGTTTTCTTTGTTCTCTTCTTCTATCTCTTAGGCAATGGGTCGTATGCTCTGCTCTGTTTCACTTGTCGTTAAGGCTTTTGGGGGTTGGGTGGGACTTGGGACATGATGATGGGGGGTAGGAAACTGCAAGTTCTTTGTTGGAATGTCAATGGCTTGGGTGACCGTATTAAGAGAAGGGTTGGTATTGCAGTTGCTTAAAAGACATATGCCTGATATTGTTCTCTTGCAGGAGACGCATTTGGTTGGAAACACGTGTAGAGCGCTCAATCGTAAAGGGTTTAAAATGGTTGCCCATTCGGGGTTCTCTTCGGGATCTCGGGGGGCGGGTGTTATGGTGCGAACGTCCCTTCCGTTTGAGATTGACTCTACTGTGATTGATGAGAGGGGGCGGTACGCCGCTGTTGCGGGGCGATGGGAGGGGCGTGCCCTGACATTGGTTTCAGTTTATGTTCCTCCGGGTTTGCAGACTAGCACCTTCCAGGACCTTGGTAGCGCCATTTTGAATCTGCCTGCAGGGTTGTTGATTGTGGGGGGTGATTTTAACTCGGTTTCCTCCGGATCCTTGGACAGACATCTGCCTAGAGACCTCCGTAACACCCAACTATGGTTGCCCACCTTTCTTGAAACACTGGGGTTGGTCGATAGTTGGCGACTCCTGCATCCCACCCAGAGCCAATATTCCTTCCATTCTGGCGCTCACGGTAGCCTTTCCAGAATCGACTACGTCCTTACCCTGGCGGCTCACGCGCTGGCGGTTTCCGAGGCCCGTTTTTTGGCGAGGGGCATTTCCGACCATTCCCCGCTGAGGGTCTCATTTGACTTTAATATCGTCATGTCGACCTGTGGTGGTCAATCCATGGTACTTTCGGAACCCCAAGACTCGTAGTCTCCTGGCTAAAGCCATCGACCTCTATTTTACGGAAAACGTGGGGTCGGTTACGTCGGCCACCACTCTGTGGGAAGCTTTTAAAACTGTCTTGAGGGGAGAGGCCTTTACTCTCATAGCGGCGGCCCGTAGAATCAGAGATGCCGACATGGTGCGTGTCGAGGCAGAGATCGAGGAGTTGGACTCCCGGTTAGAGGCAGGTCCCGAGCCTGCCCTGTTGCATAGCCTCTCCCTTAAACAATCGGAGTACCGTGACCTCGCTACTGATGCTGACCTCGTCCTGGGTAGGGAACAGCAGGGTCGGATTTACGACGTTGGCGACAATGCCGGGAAGTTGCTGGCATGGCTTGATAAGAAGGAAAGGGCCAGCCGCGTCGTCCCTGAGATACTGGGAGAGGACGGAGTGGTAGTCACTGACCCGAGCGCCATTGCTGAGTCCTTTTCAGATTACTTTCGGGGTGTTTATGCCTCTGTCTCAGACCGGTCTGAGGCCGATTCGATTGCTTTCCTTTCTGACATCGATCTCCCGTGCTTGTCGGACGCGGATCGAGATGATCTGGACAGGGACGTTTCCGTGGATGAGGTTGCACTTGCAATCCGCTCATTGAGGTCTGGCAAGGCGCCTGGTCCCAACGGCATTCCGGTTGAACTGTACAAGATTAAACCGGATGTGGTGTCCCCACATTTGCGCAATATGTTCCGGGAGGCGCGGGAGAAGGGCCTACTTCCCCCTGACCAGAGGTTGGCCACCATTGTGGTCATCCACAAGGAAGGGAAGCCGAGAGATTTGTGCCGGTCGTACCGTCCCATCTCTCTCTTGAACGCGGAGCCTAAGATTCTTGCCAAGATGCTCGCCAACCGTTTGATTGGCGTTATCGGCGACTTAGTGCATCCGGACCAGTCGGGCTTTATTCCACACCGCAACACTGCTCTTAACTTGCGTCGACTTCACGGTGCCCTGGCTAGGGCCCATACGCTTGAGGAGCCGGCTGTCCTGGCGTCCTTGGATGCCACGATGGCTTTCGACTCCCTCGAGTGGAGTTACCTGTGGGCAGTGTTGGCGAAGCTCGGTTTTGGCCCGGAATTCGTGGGGTGGGTCAAACTTTTATATGCCGAACCGCTGGCTAACGTCGCTGTTAACGGCCGAGTCTCAGCGACTTTTGCTCTTCACAGGGGCACCAGGCAGGGCTGTCCTTTGTCGCCCCTCCTGTTCTCACTCGCGCTTGAACCACTTGCAGCCCTGTTGCGGACCCATCCCGACCTGCATGGTATCAGGTAGGCCCCTGGTTTCGAGGACAGAGTCTCTCTATACGCAGACGACATTCTGCTGTACCTCACCTCCCCCTGCAAATCCCTTATTGTAGCCTGTGATGTGCTGCAGCTTTTTGGTCGGTACTCTGGCCTAGTTATCAACTGGACCAAATCGCACCTGTACGTCCTGAATGGGGGAACACCGCGCCTCCCAAGGGGTTGCGGCATTCAGGTGGCGAGCCAGGGCTTCAAGTATCTGGGGATCTATATCTCCAGTAACGCGAAGGCGCGCTACGAGCACAATTTGCTTCCCCCTCTTCTCCGCCTCCGGCGTGACGTGGAGGGATGGCGCAAACTCCCGCTCTCCCTGCTTGGGCGCGCGGCGTTGTTTAAAAAGATGTCCTTGCCCAGGTTCCTTTACGCCCTGCAAAACACCCAGGATCCGGTCCCAGCCCGATACTTCGGGGAGATCGAGAGCCTGCAACGCACCCTACTCTGGGATGGCCGACCCGCATCGCTATCACGAAGCTCACGCTACCGTGGTACGATGGGGGGATAGCGCTACCTGACGTGCGAAGATACTATTGGGCCTCCCAACTAGCGGCTATCAACCACGGTCTGTACGGCCCGGAGAACAACCCAGGATACGCCATTGATAGGTGGCTTCTGGGCGGCGGGAACTACTACAGGACGCTCTACTCGAGGTCGCTCGACAGGCGGATGTCTGGTCCTACGAAAACCGCGGTCCATATTTGGAGGGCAATTACCAAGGCTCAGGGATGGAAAGATAGATTGACTAAGTTGACCCCATTGTACGATTCGGACATCCTGGGCAAACTGTGGCATACCAAGGGTTTTGACAAGTGGGATTTGATAGGCATTTCCAGGGTGGAGGACATGTTGTTGCGTGGCGAGATTAAGACTTTTGCCCAGTTACAAGCAGAATTTCAGCTGGGTGAAGCGGAATTCTTCCGGTATGCCCAGTTAAGGCACGCATTGCTGTCCGCTAAACCGGAGGAGGGGGCGATCCCTGACAGCTCCTCATTGGAGGATAGGGTGCTGGACGGCCATATGCCGGATAGCGCCATCTCAATGTCCTATAAAAAACTCATAAATGTCCGTACCGACCTCCTCCTGGGTGTGAGGGACCAGTGGACATGGGATGGGTTAAAAATTGATGATGAAGACTGGCAGAGTGTGGTATCTTCCCCTAAGGATGTTGCTACCTCTTCCCGTCTCAGATTGGTGCAGCTCAAAATCCTGCACAGCGTTTATGTTACTGGTCCCAGACTCGTGCACATGGGCTACTCCGTCGATGGACTCTGTAGGCATGGCTGCGGTGCCCTTGCCACTTTCATGCACATCCTGTGGGAATGTCCCGCAATAGCCTCCTACTGGCAACGTGTGCACTCGGTCATGAATGAGGTGACTGGGGTAGCAGTGCATGTGGAAGCCAGGAGATGCCTCCTTAACATCTGGGATCCGACGGACCACAACGTGGCCCAGACCCAATGGGTGACCCTTGGCAACATGGTGGCCAAACGTGACATCGCGCAGAAGTGGGGAGCTATGGCAGCTCCTAAGGTTGTACAATGGAAAGCCAATATGGATTGGTGTATGCTTCGGGAAAAGACTGTGTATGTTGCCAGGGGTAAACCTAAAAAGTGGCAGAAACTGTGGGGGGCTTGGAATGCATACAGAGGGGACATCTGCATACCCCCAGAATCCGCTCCGCTGGAGGAACACCTGTCGCCGTAGCTTGAGACACCAACTGTACCACTATACAATGCTATCCTGTGTTTTCCTCCCTCCCCACTCCTAGTCCTTTGTCCCGTTGGTCATACTTGTGCTCATTATGCCCTCCCGACCCCCCTACAACGCCTCACTGAAATGAAATGAATGAAATGAAAATTAGGCTTATAAAGCGCTGCAGTTGCCCTGAGGCGTCCAGGCGCTGGAGCGAAACCTAACAAACCTGACCACTAAGGCTATTAGTTGTTGAACAGGAGGGTTTTAAGCTGTTTCCTGAAGCTGGTGAGATTTGTATTGTTTCGCATCTGCAGAGGGAGAGTGTTCCACAGTTTGGCAATGTTGTATGAGAATGAGCGTCCTCCTGCTCTGGTTCTGAATATTCGTGGGATTTTGGCAAGAGTAGCAGTTGAGGAGCGTAGAGTTTTATTGGGTTGGTATGGGGAAATCAGGGAAGAGTTGATTTCTGGGCCCATTCTCCAGAAAGTCTGGTGGGCGATGCAGAGAGCCTTAAATTTTACTCTATCCCTGACAGGCAGCCAGTGTAGAGTTTTTAGGCCGGATTTTATTGAGGTCCTCCGAGGGATTCCCAGGAGCGCCCGAGCAGCACAGTTTTGAGTGCGCTGGAGTTTTTGTAGAGTATAGTCCGGGGCTCCCAGATAAAGGGCATTGTTGAAATCCAGCCGTGATTGGATCAGGCCCTGTATGACAATTTGTCTGGCCTCGAATGGAAGGAGGGGAAGAATTTTTTTGATTACCCTAAGAAGGCCAATACAAGTGGCTGACACCTTAGTGGCCTGAGTGTTTAGGCTCAGCGATTTGTTGAGCCATACTCCCAGGTTTTTGATATTGTCTTTGGGGAGAGGGGCGGAGCCCATACTTGAGGGCTAAATTAGCTCCAGAGTGGAAGGAGTTGCTGGGCCAAGGAGCATAAGCTCCGTTTTATCATCGTTGAGCTTCAAGCATGAGCTCGACATCCACCTTTTTACGTCTTCCAGGCAGGCCGCCAGGTCAGGTGGAGTCTGGAGACCGCTCTTCTGTGCAAGGGAGACCACCAGCTGGGTGTCGTCCGCATAGGAGATGATATTGACACCATGCGGACGAACAATCCCAGCCAGCGGCCTCATGTACACATTGAAGAGCGTAGGGCTTAGGGAAGAGCCCTGCGGCACTCCGCACCCCAGTGGCCTACTGGAGGATACAGATGTGCCGTCGAAAACCTGGAAGGTTCTGTCTGACAGGAAGGATTCCAGCCACGACAGGGCATCTCCGGATACTCCCAGGTCGGCAAGACGGTTCAACAAGATCTTGTGGTGTACCGTGTCGAACGCGGCGCTTAGATCGAGGAGGATCACTGCCACTGATCCCCCTCGATCCAAGATCCGTCTTGCGTCCTCGGTTACAGCTAGTAGGGCAGTCTCTGTCCCATGTTTGGGGCGAAAACCCGTCTGGGAAGCATCAAGGAGGTGGTTGTCCTCGAGAAATGTCGTCAGAATGGTGTTGACGTGCTTCTCCAGGATTTTTGACGCCCATGGGAGCAAAGAGATTGGACGGTAGTTACCCGCATTAGCTGGGTCCAGGGAGGGTTTCTTTAGGAGGGCCCGCACCCTTGCATGCTTCCAGGTTACGGGTACTGTCTTACTCAGTATAGAAGAGTTCAGCAGTTCCAGCAGGGTGGGGAAGATAATGTCACTGGCTAAACCCAGTGGGCCTGGAGGGGCCGGATCACAAGGGGAACCTGTTTTTATTTGTAGGGCTAGTTTCTTTAAAGTTTCCATTGTTATCAAGGGAAACGATTTCAGCTCAATGTCCCTGTCCAGGGCAGAGTCCAAGCATTGAGGGGACAGATCGGTAGGTGAGTTGAGGAAAGAAGAGTATATTTTTTTACTTTTTGGAAAAAGAATTCAGCCAGGTCATTGCATTTGGACAATGAATTGTTATTGTCTGAAGCGAGCGGGGGTGGTTTTGTCAGAGAGTTTACTATGTGGTATATTTCTTTCGGTTTTGATTTTGCCACAGTTATTTTATGGGTATAGTAGGCTGCTTGCGCATTTTTTATGGCCATTTTATACTCCCTAATCATTTCCCTGTAAATAGTTTTTTCGGCTTGGTTGTAGGATATGCGCCACTTCCTCTCTTGTCTCTTGCATAGACGTTTCTGGTTTCTAAGGTCTTCTGAATACCATGGGGCTGATTTGCTATGTCTTTTTGATCTAGATGGATATGATGGGAGACTTAAGTCCAAAGAGGTTGTTAGCCAGTCTTCATATCTGATGTTATTGTATGTAGGGTTGTGAGAGAGGGAGGGTCTGGTGTTACTGAGAGTCTTCGTCCAGTTGTCGAGAGGAAGTTTTGACCAATTTCGGGTTTTCCTCGATGTAAACAGGGAAGGGGGTGGTTTACTTGTAGTCCAGGTAAACGCTATCAGGAAGTGATCGGTCCATGGGAGCTTATTAATAAGGCCTACTTTGAGCTGGTCGCTATTACTGAAAATAGGATCCAGAAGATGCCCCTTTTCGTGTGTGGCCGAAGGAACTCGTTGCTCTAATTGAATGGAGGCCAGGTTTGATTGTATCTCTGATGCTGTGGGATCTAGCAAGTTGCCAAAATGAAAATTAAAATCTCCCAGAATGGTAAAATTGGAGGGGGAGACAACCAGCTGTGAGGCCACTGACATGAGAGAAGTATTGAATTGTCCGGTGGAACCCGGGGGGCGATAAATGAGGATGCCAGAAAAACTGGAATTGGGGGAGAACTCGATAGAGAAAGAAAGGTTTTCGCAGTCCTCAATGTCGTCCGCTAAACAGCGGCAGACATAGTTCTCTTTGTAGATAATCGCGAGGCCGCCACCTCTGCCTAGTGGTCGATCAACCCGCGCTATCTGGTATCCTGGAATTATAGCCTGTGCTAGGTCCGGCTGAGAATCTTGGTTCAGCCATGTTTCAGTTAGGAACATAGCATCAGGAGAGTGTTCGTCTAATAACAAAGAGATTTCTGTGCAGTGTTTTACTAATGACCTGCAGTTAAGTAGGAACATGGAATATTCCTGTGCCTCCGCTCTGGTTTGGGCAGTTTTAGGGGTGAGTTCAAACTTACAGTGCGTGCAGCGGCGGGGCATCTTCAAAGGATGTCTTGGGATTCCACAGCTTGGGAGTATTGGTGGACGTAGCTGATGTAAGACACTCGAGCTGTAGATGTGTCTACTGGCCCCTGAAGGGCCAGGGGGCAGGGTCGCGGGGCCCGGCCGGGCGCGGACGAGCGCAGACGAGCTTGCCTTAAGCGCGCCTTCGGTGCTCAATCGGCGCGCCCGCTGCGCTCGTCCGCTGCGCTTCCTTGGGAGGCACATACTTATGGGTTGGTGGGTAGGTCGGCGATGGGCGTGGCCACCGATGGGGGCGTGGCCTGTCGATCGGCCGAGGCTCTGTCAAGCGTTTGGCACGCCGGTTTCTGGGCAGCGGAGGGGCCGCTTGCAGTGGGAGAGGCTTGGGTGAGTAAGTGATAATTTTAAAAGCACAACAAGAATCAAAATTCAATTTTTTAAAAAATGGTGCGCTCTCCCGGCTTTCCGCCTCAGGAGCAGCATTTGTTAGGTGGAGAGGCTGGTGAGCAGCGTCTCTTTTGAGCTCTAGGTCGGTGGGCGTGTCCTCCGATGGGGGCGTGGCCTGTCGATCGGCCGAGGCTCTGTCAAGCGTTTGGCACGCCGGTTTCTGGGCAGCGGAGGGGCCGCTTGCAGTGGGAGAGGCTTGGGTGAGTAAGTGATAATTTTAAAAGCACAACAAGAATCAAAATTCAATTTTTTTAAAAACGGTGCGCTCTCCCGGCTTTCCGCCTCAGGAGCAGCATTTGTTAGGTGGAGAGGCTGGTGAGCAGCGTCTCTTTTGAGCTCTAGGGCGGTGGGCGTGGCCTCCGATGGGGGCGTGGCCTGTCGATCGGCCGAGGCTCTGTCAAGCGTTTGGCACGCCGGTTTCTGGGCAGCGGAGGGGCCGCTTGCAGTGGGAGAGGCTTGGGTGAGTAAGTGATCATTTTAAAAGCACAACAAGAATCAAAATTCAATTTTTTTAAAAACGGTGCGCTCTCCCGGCTTTCCGCCTCAGGAGCAGCGTTTGTTAGGTGGAGAGGCTGGTGAGCAGCGTCTCTTTTGAGCTCTAGGTCGGTGGGCGTGGCATCCGATGGGGGCGTGGCCTGTCGATCGGCCGAGGCTCTGTCAAGCGTTTGGCACGCCGGTTTCTGGGCAGCGGAGGGGCCGCTTGCAGTGGGAGAGGCTTGGGTGAGTAAGTGATAATTTTAAAAGCACAACAAGAATCAAAATTCAATTTTTTAAAAAACGGTGCGCTCTCCCGGCTTTCCGCCTCAGGAGCAGCGTTTGTCACTGTTTCTCACTTTCCATTGCCTATGTCCTGTCTTGCCTATGTCCTGTTTCTCACTTTCCATTGCCTATGTCCTTGCGCCAGGTCTGGCGCTTCTTTTCTCTTCTTTTACCTTCTCTGTGTTTCTCTTATAAAATTAAAATCAACCTCAATCGTTCTGCTGTACCAATTCTTGCACTATTGTTTCCCTGATTCGATATGCTGCCTTGCCTCCGGGATGTTAGGCTGAATCGCTGTGTGCACTGTTTTTGAATAAAGGTTTTAAAAAATAAAAAAATAAAAAATAACCCATGTCAATCCTCATTTAGCTACTCAGCAACCCATGCAACCGCTTACACACCAACTGAGAAACTAAACTGTGTGAATGCTTGTATCAGTCACTTGGGCGGCATGGTGAGCAAAGGAAGGATGGATTTAACAAAGATCTCTTGACTGGGGTTGAATGTTTTGATTTATTCTGCATTCCGTCCATCAATTGTGTGTCTTTTGCTTTCTCGCCCTAAGTGCGCCAGGTCTGCCCAGACTTGGGTCCTGGGCTCACTGTGCCATTGGAATGAAGCTATCCTGGCTGGAGAGGGGTGAAACCCCAAATCCGGTCCTAGGATGCTTGCTTTCGGTCCAGGGAGGACCTGGCTTGGCAGTTCGGGCTGGACTGTTCCCCTGAGGCACAGGGTCAAGACTGATTTGCATATGGCCAGGTCTAAACTGGGGTGCCATGGTGAGCAAAGGAATGATGGACTTAACCCAGATCTCTTGACTGGGGTTGAATGTTTTGATTTGTTCTGCATTCTGTCCATCAATTGTGTGTCTTTTGCTTTCTCACCCTAAGTGTGCCAGGTATGCCCAGACGTGGGTCCTGGGCTCACTGTGCCACTGGAATGAAGCTATCCTGGCTGAAGAGGGGTGAAACCCCGAAACCAGTCCTAGGATGCTTGCTTCCAGTCCAGGGAGGAATTGGCTTGGCACTTCGAGCTGGACTGTTCCCATGAGGCACAGGGTCAAGACTGATTTGCATATGGCCAGGTCTAAACTGGGGTGCCATGGTGAGCAAAGGAATGATGGACTTAACCCAGATCTCTTGACTGGGGGTGAATGTTTTGATTTGTTCTGCATTCTGTCCATCAATTGTGTGTCTTTTGCTTTCTCACCCTAAGTGTGCCAGGTATGCCCAGATGTGGGTCCTGGGCTCACTGTGCCACTGGAATGAAGCTATCCTGGCTGAAGAGGGGTGAAACTCCGAAACCAGTCCTAGGATGCTTGCTTCCAGTCCAGGGAGGAATTGGCTTGGCACTTCGAGCTGGACTGTTCCCATGAGGCACAGGGTCAAGACTGATTTGCATATGACCAGGTATAAACTGGGGTGGCATGGTGGGCAAAAGAATGATGGATTTATCAGATTGTCAAGTTGATTATGTCATCAGTGATGTTATCAGTGATGTCATTTGAGATGTCATCAGTGATGTCATCAGTGATGTCACTGACCATGTCATAAATGATGTAATATGTGACATCATCAGCAGTGCATTGTGGGCCTAAAAGTTATAGTTAGCAGAACTAACTATAACGGAGGAATTTCTATGGTTTTGTACAAGTAAAATGTCCAGCTAACTATAACACCCCTGAAACTATGTTTTTTTCTGTGAATTTCTAAGGTTTTTTAAATGCTAATTTCTAACTATAACGTCTCTGAAACCTATGGTTTTTCAGTAAATTTCAAAGCTTTTTAAAATGATATTTTCTAACTATAATGTCTCTGAAACCTATGGCTGTTTCAGTGAATTTATATTATACCTATTTTTTTGTCCTGCTTTTCTACAGATTTTTAACTGTTTTTTTTATAAATATTGTATTCATAAATAACATTTTATATTTTTCTGAAAATTGCAACAATTTCTTTTTTTTAATTCAAACTGAAGTATTGATTATTGTTTTTGTTTTATTTTTTTATTTTAATATATTTATATCATTTTCTTAAAAAAAAATGTTTTCCAAATTTATTTCGGAGTCGCGCACCCAAGGTGTACACATCACGGTGAGTGCGCGAATTGTAGCTGCCATTTTAGAAAAGTCGTGAAGGATCAACGTACGATATGCGACAGCTGCATGTTTTTCAGTTACATCACATACATTTAATATTATGTGTTGTGAGCGATTGGTATGCGACCAGTCCGTGACTCGGGCTCCCGCCCATTTGCAACACATTCGCATTACGGTACGCAACATTTGCATGGTGGCGGGTCCCGCCTGACGTCATATACGTGCTGGGGCGTGCTGGGTGCGTGGCTCCCGCAAAAAAAAAAGTATGTTCTAAAATGATATGTATGTGTCTTTAATACATATTAGGGCAAGAGATTATCCAAGATATTCATAAAAATAATATATTTGTACTTATAATAAACTTATATTATTTTTAAATATATTTTTGCGAAGCTCCGTCTGGTGCATGTATCATGAGCGCAGAGTGCACAGATCCCTTGTGACCTAAAATAAAAATATTTCATTGGTTCATATCATTTCTCACTGTAACTATTAAAGGACGACTCCGATTTTAATGTTTCTTGTTGGAGCATCTTTAGAGAGACATCTCTTTTCCTACAAAAACCCTTTTTGCTTCTTTTTTTTGGTGTTTTTCAAAAAATATCAATCAAAATGGCATCTGGACAGCAGCAGCAGCAGCAGTAGGAAGTATGTTCGGCAGAAGAAGTCTTGCAGGAGGCACCACGTCCACAGAGGCCGGAATATGTTGTGTGGAAATTCTTCACTTTTCCACCTGGAGAGAAGAAAGTAAATGTGAGAAAGGTGACGTGCAAAATTTGAGACTGAGTCCTGACAAGAGGCAGTGAAAAAAATACTCTTCTGCTCCTCCACCGCTCTCTTTGTACGCCTTCATGGCTTTCTCATAGTCTTTCTTTGCTACTTCCGCCTTGCGGTCCCACTCCTCCTTGTCATCCTTGGTGATGCCCTTCTACAGCTCCCCGGCCTTCTTAGACAGGTCGATGATGCTTATTCCAGGATTCTCAGACTTTATCTTCTCTCGGCTGGCATTCAGCCAGATCATGTATGCAGACATGGGTCGCTTGAGGGCATTGGGGTCCTTGGTCCTCTTACCCTCTGATGCTTTCTTCCGTGGCTTCCTTTCCTTCACCACCTTTGGTTTCATGGGAGGTTTTGGCTTCGGCTCTCCATCAGTGTTCTCGCCCTCGCTAGAGGAACTTGCAGAGACGTTGCTGTCAAACTCTTCAGCCACCTCCTCCTCCTCTTCTCCGGGGTTGAAAGATTCATCAGTCTCATCACCAGAGTCCTCGCTGCTGCCATGCTCCTCCCGGATCTTGCCTTCAGACAGTGGGGATAAGAAGTCGAAGAAACCAAAATCCAAGGCAGACAAGAAAGCGGACAAGAAGCCAGACAAGAAGGCGGATAAAAAACCAGAGAAGTCTGCCCCATCGAAAACTGCAAACAAGTCAGTGAACGAGAGCTTCAAGAGCAAAGAGTTTGTATCCAGTGATGAGAGCTCCTCTGATAAGAGTGGAAGCAAGAAAAAGAGTGAGCAGGGCTCTGAAGGAGAGGAGGAGGAGATCCTTAGCACACCGCCTAGCTCGGAAGCGTCTGGATCCGATGAGGAATAGATGGTCTTTGGAGAGCAGGCTGAGGTTACACATTGAAGTGGCTTTCCCCAGCTAAAGCAGCCTGAGGGATAGAGTGTGGAAGTCTCCTGCCTGTTTTCCCTTCAGTTCATGCCAGCAATTAACTTTACTCCTAAAGACAGCTCAAGGGAACTATATTTTGGCATCTATGGCATACTCCTGGCTTCTTGAAACATTTGCCGATGTGGACAGACTGCAGGGTATAGACTAGAGGGATTCGCTTAGCGGTAAACTTTCCTCTGACCCGGTCAGATGACCTGTAAAATGGTGTGAAGATCTAGAGAAATATGCGTGAGCCACCAAGCCTGTGTTCTGTAATCTTACAGCTGATCTTGTTGTCCTGCCATCATGTGCCAGAGACTCTTTGAACATAATGAGTAGGCTATGGTGTAAAACAGTGGTACAGATACCAGAAGCCTTCCAGACCTAGGAAGACGTTTTTAGTTTCCAGTCCCGTGGACCGAGAACTCTTGCCACATGCCTCGGGGTGCCTGGGCTTGGGATCAGGTCATCCTTTTGTCTCCATTACTCTCCACACTTCATTCATTTTCCTTGTTCTTGTGCTATGTATGTATTTTCTGCTATTTGGATTTAATAAAAACCTTTTAATAAAGGAAAAAAAATATATACTCTTGTGGCACTGCTTCTATGTACAAGCATCTACGGACCACACATCATCTCAATCTTGCTCGGGAGGTAATGAGGCGAGCTGCTTTGAACCCCTCACCTGCTGTGGCAAGTACGGCTGGAGAGTCCTCAGAAACACCTGCAATGGACATTAGGCCAGAATTAAATTTTCTCCAGCAACACTGCGTGAAGTGTCAGAAACGTATATGCTTTGGTGAGCAGTCATTTGATGTAGTTTGTGCTGTGCAATGCAACCATATTCGTTAATTTTTTTTTAATTTTTTTTGGAATTATAAGTAATTCCAAAAGTGTCCCCTTATTCGTTCTTTTGTTTGTTTATTTTTTGAAAAAACACCCCAAAAAATACAAAATTGTAAAAAAAAAATGAAAAATACAAAAAAAAAGAAGAAAAATAAAGTTCTTATCAGAACTACCTTATCTGGTTAAAGAAAGAACTATAATTGCAAAGTAGTGTGCGAAGGTTTGGTTGTATATATGTATACAGCATGATTGACTGAAAGAATGCATTAGTAGTGTATAGTGAATATATAGGTGAAGATTTATGAGGAGGTACTGCAGTGTGACACTGCAAGCTCTTTAGCAGCACTGCACTGTGGCACTTCTAAAGCACAAGGATGTGACATATGTACGTGAATATGTTGCAACTCTGTCCTTCCCTCTGCACTGCTACACAAACTGCAGCCATACGGTGACACAGGCATCCTTTCACCATGGTGCTAGGATGTCTGTGTCGTGCGGAGATTGTTTTTGTGCAAGAAGGGACCCCTTCCTGCACAAAAACAATCAGTAAAGGCATTTTCCTCGTTCAATGTATGCTGTGGAATGCAGAACAAAATGAGGAGAAAGGAAAACAATTCTCCTCGTTGCGCCTTGCTACACCAACTCTAGGATGGCGCAGCATTCACACACATCTCCAGATTTACGATTTCTCATAAATCGGGAGATGTGTCTTGTACTATGGGTGTTGTGTAGGAACACCCACAGCAACACCTAACGGAACGCCCCTTCAACGCAAAGTATGGTATATGAAGGGGTCGTATTTACAAGGAGAGGAAAAACCACGCAGGGTGGCTTTTACTCTCCTTGTAAATATGAAAGAGTGCCTGGCACCATCATTACGTTACAAAAAGTGATGTACTGGTGGTGCAGGGTGCTTGTCAATGTGCCCCATAAGTGCTTAAGTTTTGCAGACTGATACAATAAGAACATAGTGCTGGGTGGGTTATTGAAGAATTGCATGAGACTGACAGGAGGTATCCTACGCTGCATGGGTACTACTTCAGTATTTAATGGAGTGGACCAATAGAATGTATCTGCTTAGAGATTTGTAGGGATTATGCACAGAATATTTTATGTGTACTTGTGGTGGTGCCTAGGTCATTTTGGAAGAATACCACTGGTAACTGGAATGATGACAGTGCTGCAAACAGAGTGAATACTTAATGTATAAGTGCTTACATATTGGTGGAGTGATAGGATAAGTAAAAAGTGGTAGATAAGTGATTAAAGAAGAGCATGGGACAGACTTGACATTTCCCACACTGCATGAGTACTAACTTGGTATTTAGACGAGTGTATCAATAGTATGTAGCTAGTTAGAGATCTACTTGGATAGTGCACACAATATTATAGCTGTACTTGTGTTAGTAGCTAGGCCATTCCATGAGTTCATAACAAGTAACTAGAATAATTACAGTATTACAAACAGAGTGTATAGTGAATATATAAGTGCTTAGGTATTGGTGAAGTAAAAGGATAAGTAGATAGTGCTGGATGGGTTATTTGGAGAAATGCGTGGGACAGACAGGAGGATTCCTACACTGCATAGGTACTAACTGGGTATTTAGAGGAGCATATCAATAGTTTGTAGATGGTTAGAGGTGTGCATGCATAGTGTACAAAATATTGTACCTGCACTTGTGTTAGTGACTACGCCATTCCTTAAGAATACGACTAATAACTGGAGTCATTTCAGTGTTGCAAAGAATGTGCGTGCTAAATTTATAAGTGCTTAGGTATTGGTGGAGTGATAGGATTTGTAGATAGTGCTGGATGGGTGAATGGAGAAGTGCATGGGACAGCCAGAATGATTCCTAGACTGCATAGGTGCTAGCTTGGTATTTATAAGAGCATATCAATAGTATGTTTCTGGTTAGAGGTCTGCATGCATAGTGTACAACATATTGTACCTGCACTTGTGTTAATGTCTAGGCCATTCCTTAAGTATATGACTAATAACTAGAGTAATTTCAGTGCTGCAAAGAGAGTGCATGCTAAATGTATTAGTGCTTAGGTATTGGCACAGTGATAGGATATGTAGATAGTGCTGGATGTTTGAATGGAGAACTGCATGGGCAGATAGAAGGATTCCTAGACTGTATAAGTAGGTACTAACTGAGTATTTAAAAGACTGAATCAATGCTATGTAGCTAATTAGAGGTCTGCATGCATTGGGCACAGAATATTGTAACTGTACTAGTTTTTTTGGCTAGGCCATTCCTTAGGTACATGACTAGTAACTATAATATTTCAGTGCTGCAAAGAGAGTACATGTTGAATTCATAAGTGCTTAGGTATTGCCGAGTGATAGGATACGTAGATAGTGCTGGATGGGTGACTGGAGAAGTGTATGGGACAGAAAGAAGGATTCCTAGACTGCATAGGTACTGAGTATTTAAAAGACTGTATCAATGCTATGTAGCTGATTAGAGGTCTGCATGCATAGTGCACAGAATATTGTAGCTCTACTAGTTTTACTGGCTAGGCCATTGCTTTGGTACATGACTAGTAACTAGAATAATTTCAGTGCTGCAACGAGAGTACATATTGAATTCATAAGTGCTTAGGTATCGCCGAGTGATAGGATACGTAGATAGTGCTGGATGGGTGACTGGAGAAGTGCATGGGACAGACAAGAGGATTCCTAGGTTGCATGGGTAGTACTTTACTAAGTAACTGGTTAGAGGTTGATATATATAGTGCACAGCTGAATGTAGTTGTGCATTGATAGTGTTTGGATTACTTAATCTTACCTTGACAGTAGTACATATCAAAAAATGCTAAACATTTTTTTCAGATATTATAAGTGCTAAGGTATTGGTGGAGTAATAGGATAAGTAGCTAGTGCTGGATGGGTGATTGGAAAAATGCATTGGGCAGACAGGAGGATTCCTACACTGCATAGGTACTAACTGGATATTTGGAAGAGCGTATCATTAGTATGTAGATGGTTAAAGGTCTGTATGCATAGGGTAGAAAATATTGTACCTACACTTGTGTTAGTGACTGGGCCATTATTTAATTATATGACAAATAACTGGAGTAATTCAGTTCTGCAAAGAGAGTGCATGCTCAATGTATACGTGCTTAGGTATTAATGAAGTGATAGGATATGTAGATAGTGCTGGATGTTTGAATGGAGAACTGCATGGGACAGGCAGAAGGATTCCTAGATTGTATAGGTACTAACTTAGTATTTAAAAGACTATCAATGCTATGTAGCTGGTTAGAGGTCTGCATTAATTGGGCACAGAATATTGTAACTGTACTAGTTTTTCTGGCTAGGCCATTGCTTAGGTACATGACTAGTAACTATAATAATTTCAGTGCTGCAAAGATAGTACATGTTGAATTTATAAGTGCTTAGGTAATGGCGGAGTGATAGGATACGTAGATAGTGCTGGATGGGTGATTGGTGAAATACATGGCACAGACAGAAGGATTCCAACACTGCATAGGTATTAACTAGGTATTTAGAAGAGCGTATTAATAGTATGTAGCTTCTTAGAGATCTGCATGCATAGTGTACAAAACATTGTACCTGTTCTTGGGTTAGTGGCTATGCCATTCCTTAAGTATATGACTAATAACGGGAGTAATTTCAGTGCTGCAACGGGAGTGCATGCTAAATTTATAAGTGCATAGATATTGGCAGAGTGATAGGATACGTACATAGTGCTGGATGGGTGAATGGACAAGTGCATGGGACAGACAGAAGGATTCCTAAGCTGCATAGGTACTAACTGAGTAGTTAAAAGACTGTATCAATGCTATATAGCTGATTAGAGGTCTGCATGCAAAGTACACAGAATATTGTAGCTGTACTAGTATTGGTGTGTCTAGGGTTTTGAGAATGGTAGTCTGTATTTTAGTTTGTGAGGAGGTGCTGATGATCACGTAGATGATATAATCAGTGATGTAATTTGAGAAGTCATCCGTGATGTCATGAGTGATGTCACTGACCATGTCATGAATGATGTAATATGTGATGTCATCAGGAGTGCATTCTGGGGACGCGAGTTATAGTTAGCACAACTAACTATAACAGCCACATTTCTCTTGTTTTGTATGAGTGAAATGTACAACTATCTATGACGTCCATGAAACCTGTTGTTGTTTCAGTGAATTTCTGAGGTTTATTAAATGCTATTTTCTAACTATAATGTTCCTGAAACTTGTGACTTTTTCACTGAATTTTATATATATGTACTTAATCTCCTCTCACTCCTAAAAAGAAGGAATCAGCACTCAGGTTGTAGTTTGGAAGTATTTATACTGCAACGGACGTTATCCACACATTTCAGCTCGTGCAATCCTTGATAACGATACAATACGTCATTGTAGCATCCTTATTTAAATGTACAAATGCCTCCAGTTGCACACATTAACAAAGGACTACATACTACTTTCATCCAAAAAGCTGGTGGTCATATTGGCCTGGTCACGATGTGAAAATTCAGGAATTGATACAATAAATAAAAGAAAACAAGTGTTAATATGCACACAATGTAATTTCAGCACATCTTGCCCCGTGACCGCCATACCTGTATGTTCGCCAACTCGACTTATTCATAATAAACACACTTAGGTTTGCAAACATCAACATAAACAATGGACTACACATTACTTTAAAGTGAAAGGCCCTCCCTGGTCTCTTGTGCTGAAACTGCTCCTCCTGCTTGCCCCATGTGGTCTGTTGTGAGGCCACTTCCCCTGAACTCTCTTGTCTGTGCCCTAGTCCTGACCCTTCCTTCTATCCTCCATGGTCCTTTGTGCATGCCCCTGCACCCTCCGCCTTGCCCATCATAGCCATTGTGCTACTAACCTGCCCACTTGCCATGGATGATCTTCTGTGCTGCCATGGCCCCTCCCACCTTCCAAGTGTGGTCATCTAGCTTCCCCTGACCCCCTCCCACCTTCCCCCAAGGTCTGTGTGTATGCCAATATAGTCTCACTGTTGCTCTCCATGGTGTGTATTGCTTCCAGTGCCCATCCTGCCTGACCTCGATGGTCATCTTGCTGCCCCCTTGCCCCCAGCCCTGTGTTTCCATGTGCAGACCCCTATTCCCTCCCTCCTGGCTTGTCTGTTCCATTGTTATGCCCCTAATCTATCCCTCCTGCCCTTTATGGTCTGTTATGCTACAGTTTTCACTCCTGTGTGTCCATTATGGCCAGCTAGCTACAATTGCCTCTTTCCCCTCTGTTATCTGTTGTCCATATGCATGGTCATGTCCCCTCCCTAATGCTTTCTATGGATTGTTGTGCTACACCCCCATCTGCCATGCCCTGTGTGGTGTATTGTGCTGCTGCAAACCCTGATGCCTGCCCTGTAGGGTCAGATTGGTGCACCTCTCCATGTCCCTCCTGTCCTGTGTTATCCAAGTATATGTCCCTACCCCAATTTCTCCTGCCTTCAATGATGCAATGTACCATACTGTTTTTTTATAAATCTTTTTATTGAGTTTTTAGTATAATTTGCATAAAACAAAATACAAAAAAAACAACTAATATAGACCAATACACTAGAGCATTCATCATCCCAGCAGTGAAATCATAAAAATACATATACATTTCATAAGTACACTTGTGATGCCAAATGGGCGGGGGATCACATTTAATTATTATCCTTACACATTAGGGTTCTTATGCAAATATTTCATTAAGTATTGCCAATAGTCTTTAGGCCTGGAGCGGACAGGCAATTCCTCTTCCTACGTGGGAGCGTATCTTGACAATGAGATAGGTCACTTACCCATTGCTTAACTGTCGGTGCCATTTTGCTCTCCCAACACATTGAGACACGTCGTTTGACTTGCAGCAGTGCTACCGTGCAGTACTTTCGCTTCATAGCTCTTACGCCTGTAAGCAATCCCAACAGACAGTTTTGCATGGTGCAATCAATGTCAATGCCAACCATTTCGGCCAGTATGGAGACGACCTGTTCCCAATATGAACGTATCTTCAAGCAATGCCATGCAGGGTGACTAAAATCAGCTGGATCCAACCCACATCTTTTACAACTCGCTTCAGGCCTAAGCCCATATCTATAAAGCTTTACAGGTGTATAGTACATTTGATGCAAATATTTAAAGTGTATCATTCGTAAGTTTTCATTAGGCGTTAACATTTAGATTAACGAGCATGCGGTTTGCCAGTCTGTGTCCGATAGTGGGTCTTCCAATAAAGCGTTCCATATTTCCATGGCTTTTGTGTGTTGTAGTTTATTTCGTTCTGCGCTACTGTGTATAAACGAGATACTAAGTGCATGGTATTTGTGGAAGTAAGTATGAGCTGTAAGGTATCGAGTTGCGGTGGTTCAGTGGGATAATGCGGATACAACTTTTTGATTCCCTCCAGCAACCTGTAGTAGGTGAAGCGGAAGAGTAGTGTTTGATTCTGCACATATGACAGATATTGTAGCGTCTTAATCTTACCATTATGGTATAGGTCTCCCATTGTGTCTAGCCCTACCTGTCGCATCAGGCCCATGCCCAACTCTTCAGCAGTAACAGATAACGCGGGGTGAAAGTGCAATGGTTGTGCTGGAGCATAGAGCGGTAGTTTATTGGCTAGTTGACCCAGTTTTTGCCATGCTGCATTGTTAGCATCTATGGTGTTTATATCTTTATTATGTAATGGTGGTCTCTTATGTGTGATAACTGCCGTTAACGGGATTGGCATAGCATCTCCTTCCTCCACTGCTGTATGTGTCATGTACGGTATTTTGTGGTACCAATATGCTGCATATTGTGTCTGCGCACAGAGGTAATATAAAAGAAAGTCTGGTACACAAAGTCCCCCCTTGGAGTAAGGCAGCGTAAGGTACGCAACTCAATACGTGCTTGCTTGCCCGCCCATATTAGCTTGAGCACTACTGTGGAGATACGTATAAAAACCTCTTTAGGAAGGGGTATAGGGATGTTATTAAACAGATAGAGAAACTTGGGGAGGATGACCAATTTGACAATTGCAATGCAATCAGCCAGGGATAATGGTAGTTGTATCCAGCGATTTACCTTGTCTTCATTGGAGGGCAACATCCTGCCATAATTAGTTCTTATTACCACTTTCGGGTCCCTGTGATACCATACACCTAAATATCTGATGGGCTCTTCTTGCCATTCAAGAGGAAATTCTGTGATGTGTGGGGCTGTTGTGTCAGTTAGAGGTATAATAGATGATTTGTCCCAGTTAATTTGAAGTCCAGAGTGCCCCCCAAAGTTAATAAACTCGCGTAGAAGCGGTGCAAGGTGTATCTCAGGATCTCAGACATACAGTAGCATGTCATCTGCATAGAGCGATATATGTAGGGGCCGATTTGGAAATTGTAGTGCGGATGGGTAATGGTTTTGCCTTACTTTGCAGGCGAGGGGTTCAAGGGCGAGGGCAAACAGTAAGGGAGAGAGGGGGCAGCCCTGTCTTTTACCACGTTCTATGCGTAGTGTGTCAGATAAGTATCCGTTTACTCTAACCCGTGCTACTGGCTTTGTGTATAGTAACCTGACCCATTGAATAAATATCGGAGGAAATCCCATTCTATTGAGCACCGTGATGAAATAAGACCCCTCAATAGAATCAAAAGCCTTAGCGGCATCCAACATAACTGCCACAGCTTTGGTGCTGGGTCCCAAATAGTGGGAGAGTGTGAATAGTGTACGGGTGTTATGTGTTGTGGCTCTGAATGGAATAAAGCCAGATTGGTCCGGCAGGACTAGGTTTGTCATGAGAGGTTGTAGCAGTGTAGCGAGTATTTTAGCCAATATTTTCGAATCAACTTTTATTAACGATAAGAGGCGGTAGGAATCACACAATTCGGGGTCTTTGGTCGGTTTTAGGAGCGCTATCACAACTGCTTCCCTCAGTGTCTGGGGGAGTACATTTTTGTCTAATGCATCCCCAAACATCGCTACTAGATGTGGTGCCAGTAAATCAACATAGTTTTATAAAATTCGCAAGTGAACCCGTCGGGCCAGGGGATTTTCCGTTAGGTAATGATTTATTATCTCTGACACTTCCTCTACAGTTATAGGAAGCAATAGATAGGCCCTTTGTGTATCTGAAAGCCAAGCAATGGCTACGTCCTCTAGATATTCAAGTATTTCGTCTGATGACGCAGTCGGTTGGGATGTGTACAATGAACCATATGTTTTTACAAAGCCATTCAAGATACCTATTGGATCTGCATGTACGAATCCTTTGTCATCTCGTATTTACAGTACATTTTGGGTTCTGCGTCCTTCGCAAATTCTGTGATTTGAGCTTTGTCTCACACCTTTTCAGCTGTGTTCGTATATCTCGTAAGATGCCCACTACCGTACTAAGGCAAACACCTCGTAGGGTAGCTTTGAAGGCCTCCCATAACAGGCCTGGGTCATCTGTGGAGTGTTTGTTTAATTGAAAATATTCCTTTATCGCTGTGTGTATAGCATCTGCATATATGGGATCCGTGAGGGCAGCTGCGTTGACTCTCCAGCTATATGGTGGCGGTGTGTATTGTGGTATATGAAGGGATAGTACAATGGGATTATGGCCTGATAGTGTTTTTCAAATACTAGGGGTGTGGTAACGCACTCCTTGTTTGACGTCTTTATTTGATTAGTAATGTAATTTTCACAATTATCAGTGGTGCATAGGACGGCTACCCTGCTGAGCTTTCAGCGTTAGTTGTAACAATGCTATGACATATGCTTCCTGTACCACAGGGACCACTCCTTCCTTGCACTACTTTCTTCTTTCACTCAATTATTACTCCACATTTTCAAATGATGTTTGCAAATTTTATTTTCATTTCCAAACGTTTCTTATTAGAGAGTTTTTCATTCTTTATACTTCATTTTTCATTTTTTATGCATTTCATTCCACATGGTATTTTATCCCAATGCATTTCAAGCATAAAGCCCTTCCTCAGGGGATTTCCTTTATCTGAAAACATTATACTTCATATTGAGTACTTGGTAAACCATAATAACATGTTGTACTTATGTAACAAACAACCTCTACTCATAGTTTGTCCATGCGTGTTTTTGTCATGCATTATTCATCCCCTGTGTGTATGCCTCTTATGACCCATGGTTTTGCTCAGTGTTTCATGTGGTAGAACTAATATACACATTGTGCCTCTTGTGTAAACATTCTTGCTGCTACACCTTATAACCCATTTATAATGTCACGCACGCATTACGTACTAACCTTGAAAGATTTGCTTTTTCTTTCAGGCTGTAAAGAAATGAACAGTAAGGTAAACCGCTTAACCTCGATCAGTATAACATTAACTGATTTAAGATATTTAGGAGCTGTGTCCTTACCCGATTCTAATATTCCTTTCCTCTCCTCGCTAACTCGGCGTGTGTTGCTCTATCCCTATGTAAATGTAAATGTAAATGTAAATGTAAGGTGTTTTGTAGCGCGCTCAATTACTACCGGAGTATCCTGGCGTGAATGACCGCTGGGGAACCCGTCCTGGCTTTCCCTGTGAGATGGTCCCATGCTGGGTATCACCAAGGTGAAGCCAGGCATCCCCGGCGTCTGTGGGGGGCCGTTGTAGCGATGAGGCAAGCTTAATGCCCAGAGTTACCGAGTGTGATCACTGCCCAAAGTGGGCACCGAGGCGAGAATTATCAGTCCGGTGACCCTGGTCCTCGACCCTGCCGCGTCGGGAATCGAACCCTGGTCCCGGGCCGTTCTCAGCCTCCGGGTCTGCCGCCTCTAACCAGTGAGCCACACCTCGCTATGCGCTGTCTCCCTGGCTCTATGGCCTTCTCCCGCTCACGTGACCGTGTCGGTTGCGTGCTTTGTTTACTAAATGTTAAAATGAGCCGCGATGTGTGGAATGATCACCATAACAGTGCGTTTGTGTTCCTACATGTGTAGGTAGTGCCATCAGCTTCTAATGTTAATTGTGCTCAACATTATCATCGAAAATATTAGCAGATGCCATCAAAGGGCATACTTTGCATTAAACAATCTTTGACATTTATCAACCGTGCATGTATAATTTATATGATATATCAAAAATGGTACATAAATCATTATTGGTAATGTCCTCTGAACTGTCTGTATGTGATGATTTTATGATTTTAAAGAAAACAATTTAAATCCATCCGCTCATTAATCCCTTTGAATGTATGGTGCACAAATAATTAATCCAAAATACTTCTCTTCTTAACAAATAGTTATTATTGTCTCTTCCTGGAAGGGTTGCCACCATTTCAAAATGCAAAATTCAAACTGACTTACATTGTGCTTAGCTTGATTAAAATGAACTGCCACAGTTGATTTTTGGTTTTTGAGCCTGATGTTGCTTTTATACTCAATAATGAGCGTTTTTCTTTTTCTTTGAGTTTTACCCACATAGGATAGGCCACACGGGCACCGTAGCATGTATATTACGTAGCTTGAATCACATGTGCCTGATACTTTCAATTTTATTGGCGTTCCTTTAGTTGGGTGATTGATGATGTTGGTTCTGATGATGGCTGAACAGTTACCACAATTGTAACATGGTAATGTTCCATTATATTTTGTCTGTTCTTGCATATTGGATTGTTTGAGTAGTTCCTTTAAATTTCTTGTTCTCTCATACGCAAAGATTGGTGGTTTATTGAATATTCCCTTAAAGTCTTCTTCTAGGGCCAAAAAGGGCCAATGATTTCTAATTGTTCTCTTGATTTTAGCACTACGTGTTGAAAATTTGGATACAAATACACTTCTTTGTTCCTCTTGCTTATTTTTAGGTATCAATAAATGGTGACATTGTAATTTATCTGCTCTCTCAGCTGCTGATTCCTGAATGGGTTCTGGGTATCCTCTCTTCTTGAATTTTTGTAATGTCACAATTTTGTGTTTCGCATATAATTCATTGGTGGACGCTATGCGTTTTATTCTAAGTAATTGGGAAAATGGTAAATGGTGTTTCAGCGGAACCTGATGAAAACTGTTGTGATGTAGTAGATTGTTCCTTTCTGAATTATTTGTAAAAACACTTGTTGTGATTTTTCCATCTTTATTGGTTAGTAACACATCCAAAAATGATAATTCCTTTTTACTCAGGGTGAATGTAAACTGAATCCTCTCATTAATTGAGTTCAAATTGAGTAAAGCCATTCTTAAGCTCTCTTCATTACCTCTCCAAAGGACAAATATGTCATCTATAAATCTTTTATACACAATTAAGTTCCTTGTCCAGTTCTCATTCTCCAGTATGTTATCTGTCTCAAATCTGTGCATGAATATATTAGCGTAGGTAGGCGCGGCACAATTGCCCATAGATGTTCCGGACGCTTGTACATAGTTTTTGCCTCCCCATTTGAAATAGCTATGGAACAGCGTAAAGTGTAAAAGTTCCATAATAAATACTTTCAGGTCCTCTGTCTTATCCTCATGTAAGAGCAAACTTTCAACTGCTGATATACCCAAATCATGTGGTATTGATGTATGTAAAGATTTTACATCTATACTTGCCATTATCATGTCTTTGGTGAAATTCACTTGCTCTTCTTCCAAGATGTTTAAAAAATGGGTTGTGTCCTTGATGTAGGTGCTGGTTTTTTGTACAATATTTTGCAGGTGTTTGTCTATGTATTTCCCAATTGGTTCATGTATTGAACCAATGGTTGACACAATAGGACGTAGTGGAGGAAATTTAGGATCTTTGTGTATCTTGGGTGTCATGTATATATATGGGATGGTTGGATTTTCCTTCATAAGATACTCTTTCTCCTTTTGACCAATGGTACCATTCTCCATTGCTTTCTCAATGATTGTCCTCAAAATTTTAGTAAATTCTTTGGTCGGGTCAGTTGTCATGATTGTGTATGTGTTCGGATCTTGAACATGTGCTTCAACATTCTGTTGATAATAACTTGTATCCATTATAACTAAGGCTCCGCTTTGTCTGCTTGCCTTATTGTAATTTGGTCATTGTTGGCCAATTTTTGTAATATATTCTTTTCTTGTGTTGTCATGTTAGAATGTCATGGCCTTGGAGTCTTAAATATTTCTTCAATTTCTGTTATTACTACTTTCTCAAATGTGTCCAAAACTTTATGACTCATAGAGGCCATAAATTTACTTTTACTTTTCAATCCCATTAATGTGGTTTCTTTTGTTTGGATGGTCGTTGGCTCTATAATGTTATTGAAGAAGTGTCTCAGTCTCAAAGATCTTAAAAACTTATATAAACTAACTTTTGTTTCCAAGAGATTTGAATGATACGTTGGGACATATGAAGATCCTTTTTGAAGTGTTTATAATTCCTTGTCACTTAGTTTTTGCCTGGATATATTTATAACTAAATTTTCAGATTCTGGCTTCCTGTGTTTTGAGCTACCGCTTTCTTGCTTACTTGTTTTTTTGCTCCCCCGGGTTCTACTTCCGGTCCTGGGCCTGTTACTAAAAAAGTCGCCGGTGTTTGCTGAGATGTGGTTGCTACAGACCTGTTGTCTATAATTTGACTTGGTTTGGGTCTTCTGTCAAAAGTAGGACGTCTGTGTTGAGACTCATCAGATGATGTCTCATCTGTGGATGCATTCGGTTTCTGTTGACGCCTTTTTGCGTATGTATCTGCCCATGAATAAACTTCCCCCAAACGGTAGTCTGTGGTATCCCTTTTAAATTTCCTCAATTTTCTGTCATTTATTTCCTTTGTGTATTCATCTAATTTATTGTTGGTATCATCCAAAATTTGGTCCCATTCTTCCTTGGTGGTTATTTTTTCTAGGTCATGTTTAACTTGATTGATTTCCTTCGCCAAATCCTCTATTAGTTTTGCTAACTCTTCGATAATCAGTAATATTAGATCCAGTGAACATTTGTTCAGTATTGCGTGCCAACGTTCTGTGAACCTTGCATTATTTTTACATAATGTGGATTTGAGAGATATCCTTAATCCACGCGGAATCCGTTGTGCTTTATGGTATTTAATTAAAGTGCTTGCGTGCAGTTTTTTAATTTACGATCCGTTTTGATATGTATAAGAGTTGTTTATTGTAGATTCTTTAGACCCGGTGCTCTGACATATTTCCTCTGTTTCCTCAATAAGGGAATAAATACGACTTGTGTCGTCTTCTGTAAATACCAGTGTTTCAGCTCTATGCACCGTGGTATGTGCTATCCCTGCAAATTGCATGTTTTTCTCGTGTTTGTTTTGGTGCGTGTACCACTGCACTCAGTGAACAATATGTCTCAAATACTTGGGGTGTGGTAATGCACTCCTTGTTTGACGTCTTTATTTGATTAGTAGTGTCATTTTCACAATTATCAGTGGTGCATAGGATGGCTACCCTGCTGAGCTTTCAGGGTTAGTTGCAACAATGCTATGACATGTGCTTCCTGTACCACAGGGACCACTCCTTCCTTGCACTCCTTTCTTCTTTCACTCAATTATTACTCCACGTTTTCAAATGATGTTTGCATGTTCGCGGTCACGTGAGCGGGAGAAGGCCATAGAGCCGTGGAGACAGCGCGTAGGGATAGAGCAACACACGCCGAGTTAGCGAGGAGAGGAGAGGAATACCAGCATTGGGTAAGGACACAGATCCTAAATATCTTAAATCAGTTAATGTCATACTGATCGAGGTTAAGCGGTTTACCTTACTGTTCATTTCTTTACAGCCTGAAAGAAAAAGCAAATCTTTCATGGTTAGTACGTAATGCGTGCGCGACATTATAAATGGGTTATGCCGTGCAGCAGCAAGAATGTTTACACAAGAGGTACAACGTGTATATTAGTTCTACCACATGAAACACTGAGCAAAACCATGGGTCATAAGAGGCATACACACAGGGGATGAAGAATGCATGACAAAAACACGCATGTACAACATGTTATTATGGTTTACCAAGTACTCAATATGACGTATAATGTTTTCAGATAAAGGAAAACCCTTGAGTAAGGGCTTTATGCTTGAAATGCATTGGGATAAAATACCATGTGGAATGAAATGCATAAAAAATGAAAAATGAAGTATAAAGAATGAAAAACTCGCTAATAGGAAACGTTTTATTTATTTATTTAATTATTTTTTTAAAGTTTTTGTAGAGCGCGTAGTAACCCGTGAGCATCCCAGCGCTAGAACCTAGAAAGTCAGGAGGGAGCAGTAGCAGAAAAGACAGAAAGATTAGGGGAAAAGGAGGGTTTTCAGTGCTTTTCTAAAATGGAGGAGATTTGGTTCTGTTCTCAGTTTCCAGGGGAGACTATTCCAGTGCTTTGCTGTGTTTACAGAAAAGCGGCGGCCTCCAGACCGGGCTTTTTTCACTCTATGAACGGTGATGAAGTTCTCTTGGTTTGACCGGAGTGACCTGGTAGCTTTGTAAGGAGTGATGAAGTTTTTAAGGATGGGGGGACCTTTGTTGTGAAGGAGTTTATGTGCCAGGCAGAGGGCCTTGAAAACCTTGAAAACCACCCTCTCTCTGACTGGAAGCCAGTGAAGTTGCTTCAGGGCTGGCTTTGCTGATGTTCTGGCCGGGGTGTTGGTAAGAAGTCGGGCAGCAGCATTCTGGATTCTCTGTAAGGTGTTGAATGTGGCTTCAGGGGCTCCCAGGTAGATGGCATTGCTGTAATCCAGCCTAGACAAAATAAGGCCTTGGATCAGCAGTTTCCGGGAAGTGGGAGGTAGCAGGGGAAGCACCTTCCTGCATGCCCTAAGAAGTGCAAAGCAGATACCTGACTTTTTTTTGCCTGGATTCTGAAGGTCAGATCTTTCTCAAGCCATACACCCAGGCTCTTGACCTCGTTTTTGGGGACAGGGGTTCACCTACACAGGCGGGCCAGATGTTGGGCGGCAGGGAGGGCCCTTTTTGTCCAAGAAGCAGGATTTCGGTCTTGGACCCGTTAAGTTTCAGTGCTGAGTTGTTCATCCAACCATGGATTTCAGTAAGGCAGCTGTGGAGGTTGGAAGGTTCTTAGTTGGGGTGGGAGAGGGTCACCACCAGCTGGGTGTCATCGGTGTAATTGATAATCGTCACTCCAAACGGGGTGACCATCTCCTCCAGCGTGGACATGTAAACGTTGAATAACGTCGGGCTTAGTGATGAACCCTGCGGTACTCCACAGCGGAGGGGGACCGCAGGGGAGTAGCTGTCATTCTCCCAGACTTGGAAGGATCGGCAATTGAGGAATGACGCGAGCCACTTCAGGGCCATGCCCTTCACGCCGATGTCTCTCAGACGCTGGATTAGAACCTGGTGGTTGACAGAGTCGAAGGCCGCACTGAGGTCCAGGAGGATCACTGCCACTGATCCTCCTGTGTCTAGAATGCTTCTGGCCTTCTCCACTGCCGCCAGGAGGGCGGTGTCAGTGCCCTGACCTGGGCGGAAGCCCGTCTGAGAGCTCCTAAGCAAGTTGTTAGATTCTAAAAATAGAGATAGCTTTTTATTTACTAATTTCTCAGTGATTTTGCTATTTCCTGGGAGGAGGGAAATTGGCCTATAGTTGGCTAAGTCCTGAGGGTCCAATGAGGGTTTTTTAAGAAGACCTTTAACAACAGCTGCTTTCCAGCTAGGAGGGACTTCTCCCTGCAGTAGAGAAGCGTTGATGAGGGCAGTGAGCGGAGGGACAACGGTCGGGGCCACTTTCTTGAGGAAGCGCAAGGGGACTGGGTCGCTGGGAGAGCCACTTTTGATTGTGGCAAACATCGCGGCTACCTCTTCTGTGGTTACTGGACCGAAGGTGTCAAGGTAGGGTGCAGGGGTGTCAGGGGACAAACTGAGGCAAGGGGGAGGACTATGACTGTCACCGCCTATGAAACCGATATAGATAGAGGGTAGGGAAGCGAGGATTTTTTGAATTTTCTCATCGAAGAATGTTGCCAATTTGATACATTTATCTTCCGCGGATTTAGGGTCCAGGGATTTCACGGGGGGATCTGGGACATGGAGAAGTTCTTTTAGAATGGTAAAGGTTTCCAGAGCAGAGCAGGATGAGTTTTTAATTCTTTCCTCATAGAATGAGCTCTTGGTTTTATGAAGCGCAAGTTTGTAGGTTCTTATGGATGTCCGGAACGCGTCTTTCTTATCTGCTGACTTGTCTTTCCTCCATGCGCGTTCCGTCCTCTTGCATTCCTTCCGTAGAACATTCAGTTCAGGGGTGTACCAGGGGGAATGGTGCTAGATCGAGGTAGGAGGCTGTCCAATGATTGGGTGAGCCAGGCATTAAATTCAATATCGGTGGTTATGGGGTTTGGAGTAGGGGAAGGGGTAGATTCCCTGAGCTTGGATGCCCATTCTTCTGGTACAAGTTTGTGCCAACGTCTGATGAGGGCTCTGGCTTTAGGCAGTTAGAGTGGAGGAGTATCAAGATGCCAGTCAATGGGGATCAGGAAGTGGTCTGTCCATGGAAGAGGGAGGGGCACGCGGGTTTTGAGGTCATGGATATTTGTAAAGATAGGGTCCAGTAGCTGGCCTTTGTCATGGGTGGCCTGTGAATTCATTAAACATAGGCCAACGGAAGAGAGGTCCAGCAGCAGTTCGGCTGCGGGGGTGTCGGTTGGGTCCAGAAAGTGGAGATTGAAGTCTCCTAATAGAAGGAAGTTAGAAGAAGTGGTTGCCATAAGGGTGACGTGATCAATGAGCCTGCTAGGGAACTTGGCAAGTGGGCCTGGGGGGCGGTATACTAGCAACCCAGAAAGAGACGTTTCTGGCGAGATTTGTAAAGTGAAATGGCAACTTTCGCAATCTTTATTGTTGCCATCATCGATTCTGAAAATGAGGTGATCTTTGTATATTATAGCCATTCCACCTCCTCTGCCAAGAGGTCTATTCAATGAGCAGATTTGGTAGCCGGGAGGGAGGGCATTAACGATATCAGAACCGTTGTTGGGAGTAAGCCATGTTTCCGTGAGAAACAGAATGTCAATGGCGTGACCTAGAATAAGTAGGTTTATCTCGTGGGCGTGTTTGACGAGCGACCTACAGTTGAGGAGGCCGAGTTGTGGGCCATGGCATTCTGTCTCAGCGCAGGGCGAGTTGCAGAGACTACAGCAAGTAAAGGAGTTATCTCCAGTATAGATGTATTTACAGTTAGAGTGTTTACGCGGGTTCAGTGCCGGAAGCATGTCTCGGGTATAGGTAAGACGGCACCTAGGAAAATTGGGCATGGTGACCGGGCCTGGGGCCGTCCGGGCCCGGACGGGCCCAGACGGGCTTGCCTTAGGCGCGCCTTCGGCGCGCAGACGGCGCGCCCGCTGCGCCCGTCCGCTGCGCGTCCGGTGTAAACACATTATTTTATAGGGAGAATAGGGGTGTGGTCTCTGATGCAGGGGCGTGTCCTGCACCGGGTTTCCCTCTCCCGCGTCAGCGCTGACCTTGGCGGGGGGGGGCTAAGGTCAAGGGAGTGCCCTAGCGAGTGTCGCTCAAAGTAAACAAAGGTAAAATCACACTATTACACAATTTTACAAGTTTTAAAAAGAAGCCAAACAGCTAACGTCTCCCGGCTGTGCCTCAGGAGTTAACTAGGATCTAAACGCCGCTCGTATTCAGCGCGTTTAAAAGGCAGAGGGTGCGTGGCCAAGAACGTGGGCGTGGTTACCAATGGGCGGAGATTGGCGCCTGCACCGGGTTTCCCTCTCCCGCGTCAGCGCTAACCTCGGCTGCGCGGGGGGGGGGGGGCTAAGGTCAAGGGAGTGCCCTGGCGAGCGTCGCTCAAAGTAAACAAAGGTAAAATCACACTATTACACAATTTTACAAGTTTTAAAAAGAAGCCAAACAGCTAACGTCTCCCGGCTGTGCCTCAGGAGTAAACTAGGATCTAAACGCTGCTCGTATTCAGCACGTTTAAAAGGCAGAGGGGGCGTGGCTAAGAACGTGGGCATGGTTACCAGTGGGCGGAGATTGGCGCCTGCACCGGGTTTCCCTCTCCCGCGTCAGCGCTGACCTCGGCTGCGCGGGGGGGGGGCTAAGGTCAAGGGAGTGCCCTGGCGAGCGTCGCTCGAAGTAAACAAAGGAAAAATCACACTATTACACAATTTTACAAGTTTTAAAAAGAAGCCAAACAGCTAACGTCTCCCGGCTGTGCCTCAGGAGTAAACTAGGAAATGAAAATAAAATTTGCAAACATCATTTGAAAATGTGGAGTAATAACTGAGTGAAAGTGTTTTTGGCATATGATTTACACTCGTAGTCCATAATAGCGTCGTTTCAGAGCCTATCCAATAATCAATGGGGGACCAGCTGTTATGCGCAGCACATGTGTGTGTTGCTTCACAGGCCCCTGGGTGACGTGCCCTCCAGATGTCATGTAATTGTAAGTCAGCCATAACGTCCAGTACTTCAGCTCTTACTTTTCTATGTGGTTCGACCGATAGTGCTGATCTGTCCAGTGTCTCATTCATCGCTAGATTTAGATCCCCACCCCATATTAGTGTATGCCTCATCTCCCAGTGTAGGTGTTGCCATATTTCGTGATAAAAATCAGGTGCGTCAACATTCGGCCCATATGTGTTAATAATCGTTAATCGTTATCCACGCAGCACACCCATTATGATGATATAGCGCCCTTGTTTGTCAGTTATGACGTTCTCAGTTGTAGAATTTGTGCCCTTTTTATTAGTATGGACACCACTCTGGAGTACGATGAGTATGTTGAGTTATATGTTGTCTCTGCCCAACGTCTGCCTATATGTGTGTGAGCATGTGGGGCTATGTGTGTTTCTTGCAACAGTGCAATGTCAATGTGCCATTTGTCCATGCAGGCGAATAATTGTCTAGTTTTCTTCGGATTAGTGAACCCCCTTATGTTCCACGTGAGCAAATTGACAGTAAGTCTACCTGGTGTGTTAGTAGTCATGTGGTATATGGACACTCAGTGATAGGTCGATAAATACAGCTCCGTAGTTGCCCTTTCATTGAACAGATCCTGTTTTGTGTACACTTATATAGTGTATCATATAGAAGTTTTCCAGCTCGGAATTCAGCAATGCTTCTCAAGTGTCTTGGTCCAGTAACAACAACATGTTCCCAATACTTCCCTCCCCCACCCACATCAGCAGCCCAATCCTGCCCCAGCCATTTCCCTTCCTCAAACTTCCAGAAACTCATAAACCGTGTGGGGAGCACCCATGTAGGGGTCAGCCTAGGGTACACAACACCATCCAACTTAATGGATGTGGGCAGATCATAGTTTAGTAATAGGCAGAAGGTGTATATTGTACGTTACACCAGTATTAATAAATTTGCATATATAGTGAAATTGCAACCAAACATTATATGCAATTAGTGCTGTCAAAGTGAAGTACAGGACTTTCTACTCTGTAATCTCTCTACTTTTACTTTTTACAAAAATGCTAGCATACTCTATTCATAATCTGAGCTTAGAGCTATGTAGCAGTCAATGTATGCCTCGCCTGAGAGTCATAGTATAATTATAGTTCGAACACTTGGTACATTGGCTAGATATTGTCACCATATGTATGTCAGTCCCATTCTTTTCGGTATATACAATACCCTGTGCATAGCATCAAGACTTTTATGTCCATAAAAGAAATGGAGACAGATAACCAAGGTCACAGTTTGTTAGAATGCTTCCCACCAAAGCGTTAAGTGCACTTTCTCAAGCGGCTTCCAAGAGGAAGTGTGAGTGACATCCCATTGTCTCTGCAATGCTTGCCCCGGCAATGTGTACCGAACAGTTTGCATCTTTTTCTAGACTGGACTACATATTTCTCTCTCAACCCCTTTCCCAAAATGTATTATGTTCCTCTATTGAACCCATAGTTATTTCTGATCATGCACTCATTGTAACAGATCTTGATTTGTTTCCTCCATGTCCCAAGCCATTTTGTTGGCGCTTTAACAGCACACTTCTCACTGATCCTAATTTTTCTTCCTCTTTTTGCTCCTTTATTACGGATTTCTTTCTAATCAATTCTGATCCTAGTTCTCCTCATATTCTCTGGGATTCTTTTAAGGCCACTGCAAGGGGATTTATTATTGATTTTGTTTCTAAGAAAAAGAAACACTTTCTTCAGAAACGCAAAACCTCCCTAGCGCATATAAAATCTCTGGAGCATAAATTCTATACTTCTTCAGATAAACATATATCTCCAGACCTTATCCGAGCGAAGTTAGAGTTTAATACATTTACTACCGATAACGCGTCTTCAATTCTCCTTCGTGGTAGTGCTCGATATTATGAAGGCCGTACTAAGTCAGGGAAGCTTTTAGCTAACTACCTCAAAGCTCGTAAAGATCATACTCTTAAAGATTCTATTTATATCCCTGATAATACTCTTTTACATAAGGATACATAAATACTCAACCAATTCCAAATGCTTTATCAACAACTTTATACTCCAGAATCCCCTCCTACCCTTTCTCTTATTCAGAAGTATTTTGAGAAACTTCCCACCCCTCCTAATTCTCATCTTAATTTTCCAGACCTTGAACTTGATCTCTCATTACAAGAACTCTCCGTGGCTTTATCATCTCTTACTAAAGGGAAGACACCCGGCCCTGATGGTTTGCCTGTTGAATTTTACCTCCATTTTTATGATCTTTTACTGCCCATACTTCTAACCCTTTTTCAGTCATTTTATTCCACTGGTAAAGCGGCAGGCACCTTTCAGGATGCTACCATTTGTCTTATTCCAAAAGATGGCCATGACCCAAAATTTTCTAAAAATTATCGTCCAATTTCTTTAGGTAATGTAGACTTTAAATTAATAGCTAAATTACTTGCGTTGTGCCTAAATCCCTTTATGACACATCTCGTTGGCAAGGAACATTGTGGCTTCATCAAAGGTAGACCTCTGATAATGCAATTTTCCATGGAGACCTTTAGCCAGGGCTACAGCCCGAACGGCTGAACGGAATTACACCAAATTTGGCAGAGAGGTAGAGTTCGGTTTGCAGATTGTGCTTTTTGTTAAATGGTTCAGTAGTTCCTGAGAAAATTACAAGTAAAATCATAGCGATATCTAGAGACAAAGTACTGCACGCGTATGGAGATCCGTTCAATTACGAGCGCATGCTGCATGCTGATTGGATGTCAACTGATTGTCAACACTCGAAACCAGGAAGTGTTGGTGGCCATCTTGTGCCTCAGTAGAACCGAGTGAGAAGAAAACAGTAAAACAAAGTTGAAAAATAAGGAAAGGGGGCAGGGTAGAAACATCCTGACTCTGTAGGCGTGTTCAGGGGGTAACATATGGATCTTTAGGTCCAATTTTTTTTTTTTTTAAATAATAAATCGCGGGGTACGTGTATCGTACGTGTATGCGTTGGAAAAGGAAAAAACAAAACTAGAAGTCCGTTTTAGGTGGGCGAAATCCCGGGGTCATTTTTTTACCATAATGGGGTGCTTGTAAGGTCTCTGGAGTCCCGGGGAATGGCACTCCCTGGGGTTTCATTTTGAAGTTTGCGGGGGGCTTACGGCTTACCTCCCCGTAGCCTTGGGGACCGCTACCTCCTCTGGCCATTTTTTTTTTAATTATGTTTTCAGCTGCCCCCCATCTACCCATATGCGTACAGTAAGTGTACAGAAAATGGTACAATTACGATCATGAGCTGCGTGTTGATTGGATGTTTACTCTCTGTCAACACTGCAAACCAGAAAGTGTTGGCAGCCATCTTGTGCCTCAGTAAAACCGAGTGACAAGAAAACAGTTAAAAAAAATTGAAAAATAAGGAAATGGGACAGGGTAGAAACATCCTGACCCCATAGGCCTGCTCAGGGGGTCCTACATGTCTCTTTTTGTCACAATTTTTTATTTTTGTAAAAAAATAAGAAATATTGGGGTAGGTGTATCGTACGCGTACGCAGCAGAAAAGGAGAAAAAAACTAGAAGTTAGTTTTATTCTTAATTAGCTCCTGGGGGCCCAAGTCTGGGGGGCTATTTTTTTCCCCTGATGGGGGGCTTGTAAGGCCCTCGGAGCCCTGGGAACACCACCCTCCTGGGTTTTATTTTGAAGTATGCGGGGGGCTCACAGTTCACCTTGTAGCCCCTGGGACCGCCACTCCTCCAAGCTTCTCCAGGGGCCTTGTACTGCCATCATCCAATGTAGGCTCCTAACAGCTGCCCGCACAGTTTCATGGACCTGACAATGAGGTCTATAGCATCTACAGCGTCCTTTGCAGTGTCCTTAGACATTTTGTTGTTTTGTTGACCGTCTTATTTGTGTAGCTTTCCTTTGTGTATGTTTTGTGTATTTTCTTTTGTATCTGAGTTTGCTTATTCAGTGCTCGATCCAGTGTTCTGAACATAGCAGTACATCTGTAGACATGTAGTTTACTCCTTTCCTTTCTCTCCCTCCACCCTAATTAACAACGTAATGGGGGGAGTCAAAGTAAGGCACTCCTGTCGTCACTGTTTTAAGTTTGCAACACCATAGGTAGGACACGGGTAAGGAAAAACATCCTCCACAACTCTTGGAACCTCCTGGGTCTTGTTGCCACCTCGTTTGCTATGTATTATGTATTTAATCTTTGCACTTGACCGTGGTCCTTGTATAGTGTATTCTCATCATAGTCTAAGCACATACAATCCATTATTTTATCTGTTCTTGCCCATTCTGTGTGGTGTTATCGCAACACTTATTGCACATTATGGAATTCCTTGAGTTGTACCCGCTTTTAAAACGTCTCCAATAGGTATTCTACATGGAGATTTTGGACCACCCTTTTTATCTATTCTTGCATATTGAGATGTAACTTCTTACCTGTGTTCTTCACCTCTTACTTTACCCTATTAAATATTTAAATGTTTTAGGAAAGATATTAGTAATCCTTATCATCGAAAAAGTAACACGTTTCTAAAATCATTTTACATGTGAGTTGTGTATGTTATCCTAATACCCAACATTCCAATGAGATGCTTTCCACTATTATGTATTGTGCTTTAGTTGTAGTGTTTTATCTTGTTTGGTTTGTATGTGATTACAATGAAAGGTACCGTATTCTTGCATATGCTAAGTAAAGCACTTGACACAATGCATAGTGACTCTGTATTTATTGTATTTATTTTTCGAATGTTTTCAAAATAATATACACTCAAGTACAAAATATGCTGATATTACAATCAGGATAGAGTGAAGTGTTTATGTTTTTGTAGAACAACCTACAAAATAAGAAAAATAATATGGAAAATCAACAAAACAAGTTGGAAGACGGTTTCGAAATTAATAACAGTGTCATAGAAGAGCTGAATATACTTTTTGTAAGTAGCTACAATGAAGAGGAAGAAATTAATGCTGCAGATATCAGTTGTAATTTTGTAGAAGAAATCTTGGATGCTGATTTTCTGGAAGCCTTAGATGACATTGAGTATGATTATATGACCTTTGAAATTGATGAGGAGGAAAATGAAATACATGATGAAATTATTTTAAAAGTTCTATTAAATTATGAGATGTTACAAGAATAAATGTATTATTATAAAATAATAATGGTTTGAGACAAACTTCTTGCAGAATTGGAATAATTCAGGTAGTACTGAAGTACTCATGATGCAAAGTGGGTCTTAAGGCATGAACTGCTTCAAACTCCTATAGACTATGTGTGCACTGTCAAACTTGTGTTTTATACCTTGAATACCCCGGTCTGTATCCTTACACTTCCAGCAAACACTATCAAATTTCTGTTTTTATATTGCAGTGAGGCACACAGTACAATTTATCACATTTATTTTCTGTTACCAACCCAAACACTGATATTACAGTAAATAATTTTTTAGAATATATTCCAAAAAGTTTTATGAAAGCATTTGAAACAAATATATTATAGTAAACAAGTTTTAAAAATAGTTTCAAGGTGTCATAAAATGTTTTATGTGAGTACTACAAACATCAAAATTACAGTAATGAAGTTGTGAAATAGTTGCAGTGCAGGTTAAAATATTAAACGTGAGGAGGAAAAAAACACTGTAACAACATACAACAGTAAAGAAGTTGTGAAAATAGTTTCAATATATCACAAAAAGTCATTTCACTTCACTGGGAATATGTTTCTTTTCTATTGACAGATTTTATATCTTAACAATAGAAAATGTCACTAACACAGTAAGCATTTCTTTTTGGCATGTAGTGCTGTAGATTTATATGCTTTTCATAGTCCTGTCATGTCGTGTTGTGTTTGGCCGAGGTAGTAGCTACAACAAAAAGATTTGATAAAGGGCCATGACTTTGAATGAGAATATGAAATTGAACAATAATTGATAACCCTTGCGATGAAAGGCAGCAAGTGCAAAAATTTCCCACTGCCTTCTTCCAGGGAAGTATCTCCATTAAAAAGGGCCGATAAAGGGCTTTGAGTTTGAATCAGAATCTGAATTTGAAGAGTAATTGATGTCCACAGCCAAGAAAGGCAGCAAATAAGTGTGTGTGTACATGTGGATGATGTGTTCATTGAATGGAAGATGAGTAAGGTAAAAAGTTAGAAATGTTGAAGACGCGCAAAGTAACCATTGCCTTATCATGGAAGTAGCTATTTGGATACCCAGCTCATTACACAGACTGTGCGTCAGAAGAAAGGATGCAAGTGTGGAAATTATGCACTGTAATTTACGGGAAGTAGTTAAGAAGAAGGTTGAATAAAGGGTGCGCACTTTGAATTTGTATTACAAGTAGAATAATTGATAACCCCAGTCAAGAAAGGCAGCAAGTGTGCAAATTTCCAACTGCTTTCGGTCGGAGTAGTTACAACAAAAAAGCTTAATAAATGTCTAATGAGTAATGTTGAGGACAGATATGTTCCTGTTTTCTTTTTTGTAATGAAGTTGATAGACTGTTTCACGTAACAGAAAGGTTCATCGCAATAAATGTATAGAAATTTAAGTTTACTAAATCAAGATTAATATGTGAGTATGGACTGCTTTGCAAAGATGCTGTTGCAGCAGTTTATGTGCTTGGTGATGCAGCAGGTGGGTTGCCCTGCAATTTTTGTGTTGCAGCTCAAGCAAAGTTGTTGGGGTGCAAGTTCTTCACGTGTCCCACTATATTTACTGTGTCAAAGGAGTCTTTTTAGATGGATTACTCTTTGAAAGAGTTGGTTGGTAATTTTACAGATTACTTTTGGAGCATTAACCTTCAGCTGGAGTAGTAGCTACCACAAAAAGGCTAGATAAAGGGCCTTGACGTTCAATCAGAATATGAAATTGAAGAGTAATTGATACAAATTACAAGATACCGTCAAAAAAGTAATGTTGAGCAGAGCGATGCTCCTGCTCCATGCATTTTATTAGGTCGATAGACTGTTCCCCATAAGACAAAAGTTCATCACAATAAATGCATAGAATGTTAATTTCACCAAAATCAGGATCAATTTGTGGGTGTTGATTGCTTGCTGAATGTGCTGCTGCGGCAATCGATGTGCTTGGTGCAGCAGCAGGTGGGATTTCCTGTAACCTCTGTGTTGGAGCTCAAGCAAAGTTATTGGGGTGCAATTTCTTGATATGTCACATCATACTTGGTGTGCCAAAGGAGTATTTTTTAGATGGATCACTCCTTTAAAGAGTTGTTTGGCAAATTTTACAGGTTACTAACAGAGCATTAACCTTTTTTTGCCCTTCAGGGATAGTAAATAAGTTGCAAGCTTTTTTCTTCTTCTTTGGAGGCTCTTCAGGAATGAAATCTCTTTCGGAAGAAAAGCTGAAAGATGAGTCCATTGCTGTTATTATGGTGATCTTCCTTCTATTTGACAGGATTATCAGAAGAGATGGTCCTTCTTAGGAAGTCAAAGTAGAATGAATAAAAAGGGAGGGATCTTTGAACAGTTGGAATAGGAAGTGTTATGAAGAATACACTATAATACGTATACTTTCTGGCTTTTTTTCAGTTAAATATTCGATTTCTTGTACAGATTTGAGTACTCGATTTTGTGTGGCATGAAGACTTAGACTCAGCCAAATACATTCTTTTATATATTTGAAGTAAAGACTTGCAGATGATAAGCGATCTGAACATTCATAAGCTCCAATTTCTCGATGAAATAACATCTTTCAAATTTAACTATATAATTTTTTAGTTAGACTTTTCTTGTAGGAAATCTCTTCTCACATCTCCTTTATTTCTGTCTTTTCCGATTTTGTTATGTAGAGTGTTAGATATCGAGGAACAGCAACAGACTTGTCTGCAATATATTGAATGTCTATGTTAGCATTCACATGGACAAAATGACTGGGTTGTAGTCATTTATGTATTTTGACTTCATTTCTTTTTAAGTTGTATGGAATTTTTGGAGACTTTCTTGTGATAGTATGTTTCAAAGATGATATTAAACTGTTCACTCTTCGTTTCAATATTAAAGTACGTGGAAATCCAAAACGACATTTGGTGTAGATCTTGTCCCTAAATTTGTAGTTTCAACGACAGTATTTCCCACAATGATGGCTTTGTAATCGTAAGACTTGTCTTAAATCCTTATCTTATGTACTTTTGGGTATATCACATGTAGCATATTTTCCAATAAAAGACAGCACAGTATCATCTGACTCAGTTGCAAATTTAGGAGCATCTTTGATCCATATTAGCATATGTATGTGAGGAGCATCTTTTGATTGATACTCTTTTCTCCCCAAAAAATCCAATACCTTTCTAAGAGGAGAATTTTTTTATTGGTGATAAAAGATATTATAGCTTTGAATCTATGATTGAAATACCTGAATACGTAAACTGGATCCAAAGAGCGCAATTCTCCAGCTGTCATGTATTCAATATTTGGTATCTTTGGATTTGTGTCTCAAAGTAATTGAAGTAAATCATCCCAAGTGTACTCAGCACTGCTTACATACACATTTTTATAATATTGATTCGTTTTTTAACCAGATACGTTGCTTTTTTCACTTTCCTAACATTCACTAATTCTTGCCATATTTTCTTACTCCTAGTAGGAACACTATTAACAAGAATAACTAAAGGTTCATCGTCTACATTTTCTACACCAATTGTTTTAATTTTTTATAAAAAATCTGCAGGCAAATATACAACTCTTCCCTTTAATCCTGTTTGTAAATATGAAGGAGGAAATTTTCCTGTCTTAGGCTCCATACGAACAATAGCCTGAAATGGATGAACACATTGAATAAGAATAGACTCAAAGGTCTTAAATCCATCAGTTCAGAAGGAATATTTACCAACTCAAGATAATTATGCACAGCTCAAGCAGGCATTTTGTTGTCATCTAATTTGTTATAACAATATTTACAAATACGCTAATCAGAACCCAAATGAAAACAATTCTCTACCAACAAATAAGTTGCAAAATGCTTCCACTGATTATTATTTTCCTTTTTACTTTCTAAATACAAATGAACAGTCCTGGTTTGATTTTTATAATGAGTTTGTTGAAAACAAAAAGAAGAAAAATTTGGCGTTTCAATGTGAAATCACCTTATACTTTGTAATATCATGCTCAAAACTTTCTACAGTACAACATTGTACATTCTCTTCCACATTTTCTTCTATTAATATCTCAGTTTCTGCACTGCCTTCCTGAGGACCAAAGTAACTAAGCTGAATTTCATCAGAAACATTCGTTACATCTGATATAGATGCACGGAAAAGAGTACTGTTCACCTTTTTTAATATTAGTGCTGGACTTTTTGCGTAATATAAGGTTTTGACTACTTTCGTCATTTGAGTATGATGAACTGGAAACATTCTGAATTGGTGAAAAACACTTTGCCAAACTTTTTTAGAAAGACAAGCCAGAGAATCACCTTGCAAACCATTTTTTTCTGTCACTCAGCAAGGGTCTTATTCTTGCTACATCTTAATCTTTTGTTTAACACTTTTCTAAATATAGTTATGTAAGAAATTGCGTAAAAAATCAAAAGTGTTCACTAGAGCTTTAGGACGTCTCCCTAAAACTTCCTCAGCTAACACCTCTTCTGCATTTCTAGGAACAATTTTCTCTTACTCAAAAGCACAACCATTTCTAACCTCATAAGCTCAACCACTAGTGTCATGAGCATGCAACAAATCATTACTCTGAAGATAACTGTCATCATTAAAAAAAGGCTCAGAACTTGAACTATGGTTCCATTCACCCCAAAAAACTTCTGAAAAATTACTTCTGTTAGTTACTCTTTTCCACTTACTTTTGGCCTTTCTTAAAGGGATTGGTTTATCTAGGGATCGAATTGTATTGATTACTAAAACAAACGAAAAATTCAATGCGAAAGACTTCTCAAATAGATTTTCTATAGTTTTCTTTTTCTTATAAAATGTGGTTTAAAAAAAAATCTTCACTTTCTTAATTGGATTTGTTACAACTGTATTATAAAATTCAAGAATAACTGATAACTCTAGCCAAGGGAGGCAGCAAGTGTACACATTTCTTACTGCCTTCGGCCGGGGTAGTTGTTACAATAAAAAAGGCTTGAAAAAGGGCCTGTACTTTGAATACGGATATGAAATAGAAGAATAGTAGCCAAGAAACGTAGCAAATAGATGTGTTTGTGTAGAAGATGTGTTGATTGAGTGGAAGATGAATTATGTCAAAAATAAGAAAGTCTGCAAGTGTGCAAATTAATCACTACCTTTAGCCGGGGAAGTAGTTACAACAAAAATGCTAGATAAAGGGCCTTGAATTTGAATCAGAATATCAAATTGAATCAAACAGAATAACAAAAAAGCTTGATAAATGTGTAGTGACTGATGTTGAGGACAGTGATGCTCTTGTTTCTTATTTTTTATGAGATTGATAGACTATTTCGCGTAACACAAAAGTTCATTGCAATAAATGCATAGAAATTTAAGTTTACCACAATCAAGGTTAATATGTGAGTATGGACTGGTTGCCGCAGATGCTGTTGCAGCAGTTGATGTGCTTGGTGCAGCAGCAGGTGGGTTGACCTTCAATGTTTGTATTGCAGCTCAAGCAAAGTTGTTGGGGTGCAAGTTCTTCATGTGTTGCACTATATTTGCTGTACTAAAGACTTATTTTTTCTATGGATCACCCTTTGAAAGAGTTGTTTGGCAAATTTTACTGATTACTTTTGGAGTATTAACCTTCGGCTGGGGTAGTGGAAATGACAAAAAGGTTTGATAAAGGGCCTTGACGTTCAATCAGAAAATGAAATTGGGGAATAATTGATAATCCCAGCCAAGAAATGAAGCAAGTGTGCATCTACAGCAACAAAGTTCTGTGGAGTGTGCGATGAAAAGTGGTCCAAGCAGGACGCATTGGTAGCAAAGTCTTTAAAATCAAGTTTTCTAATGAATATTAGTTGTCCATTCACAGAAGTAAGTTGAAGTATATTTTCAAAAAGTATTGTATATTTTTTTCTAAATAAGTCATCTCATGCAATACGGTCACGTGGTATTGATTTGTGGTGTACTGAGTTAGTAATACCTTTGGGGCTGAGCTTGAACGTTCCCTGTGATGATGTGTGGTCGGGGGGAGTTACAGTAATTGAAGTAATGTCTTTTGTTGATGGAATTATGCATCAATTCCATTTAAAAGTATTCACTCTTCTTTGTGATGAATTATGGTGCACTGAGTAAGTAGTATATTTGGCGCTGAGCTTATATGTTCCCTGTGAAGTGTAGATTGAAGGCAGTTGTTAACAGACATAGACAAATGGTTTTTGTCACTTATTTTAACAAAAAGTGAACACATATAGTAGAATTGTTTCTGCATTAAATAAATGAAGGCTGAATTTCCTAGTATTCAAAGTTTAAGAAAATCTGAGGATATTGGGCAATTGTTTGTGTTTTATGTAAATCAAGATTGTATTGAATGTTTTCTGTAGTGCTGGCGCTCTTGGTATCTAGTTGTAATCTCTACTGAGTGCAGAGTTGATTGAAGGCACTTCTCAGCACACATAGTGAAGAGAAATTTACATGGAAAACTGAATTGAAGTTGTGAACCCTGCTGTCCGTAATGTAGATCGAAGGTACTAATCGACACAAACATTGATGAATGCTATTTTGTACAGGTAACATAATCTGAGGACACAGTACAATTGTCTGTCTTAAATAAAGCAAGGTTGGATTCAATGTTGTCCTTAGTGTAGGTGGAAAGGTGAATTCAAGTTGTGAAATCTTCTGTCCGCAGTGTAGATTGAAGGATTTAGTGAGCCCAGTTATAGATGAATGGTATTTGTCACATTCTTTTACAAAAACAGAAGACATAGAATCCATTAGTCTCTATCTTAAATAAAGGAAGGCTGGATTCAATGTTTTCTGTAGCACTGATGTGACTCGTTGTATGAAGAGATAAACTGTTGTTCGTAGTGTACATTTGAAGGTAGTACTTAGTACAGACATTGAGGCATGCTTCTTGTGCCATCCATTAATAAAATTGTCTCTGCCTTACATAAATGAAGGCTAATTTGAATGCTGTGCATAATGTAGTTAGAAACATGAATTCCAGTTGTGACCCCTGCTGTCCGTAGTGTAGATCGAAGGCAGTAGTTGACACAGATTTGGAGGAATGCTTTTTGTCACTTATTTAAACAAAATCTGAAGATATACAGTAGAAATATCTCTAAATTAAAGAAATGAAGGCTGAATTTCCTACAGTTCAAACTTTAAGAAAATCTGAGGACATTGTGAAATTGTCTCTCTTTTAAATACATCAAGATTGTATTGAATATTTTCTGTAGTGCTGGCGCTGTTGGTATCTAGTTGTCAACTCTACTGAGCGCAGAATTGATTGAAGATAGTTGTCAGTACACAAACTGAGGAGAAATTTACATTTAAAGCTGAATTGAACTTGTGAAGTCTGCTGTTTGCAATGTATATCGAAGGTAGTACTCGACACAAACATCGATGAATGCTATTTTGTTCAGTTAGCAGAATCTGAGGACATAGTACAATTGTCTCTGCCTTAAATAAATTGAGACTAATATGTCATACTCTGTTTTAAGAATTTTCTGCATTCTTAAATGCACAAAGGCAAGCATTACGTTTGATACCATGCTTAGGTCATCAATAATGAGAAGTTTTATTTTCTTTAAGAGTCTTCACAACAAGCTTCTCCAGATAGCTTGTGGTACTGTAATTTGTTGTCATGCTCCACAGGTAGTATAAGTAAAAGATGTCATGTAGCATTGGAAATGTTAACATTTGGTCATATTTTGAATATATGGACTTTATTACAAATATGCGACAAGCAAATGATGCTAATTATAGAACTATTCTATAAGATATAAGAATCGGAAAAATGACTGAATATGGCAAAGAAGTTTTACAGATACAATTACCTTGCAATTTGTTTGCAAATGAAAATATTGTTCCTGAGTTTGTAGCTACTTTTAGAATAATTGCTAACCCCTGTCAAGAAAGGTAGCAAGTGTGCAAATTTCCCATTGCCTTCGGCAGAGGTTGTAGCTACTTTGAAAAGGCTCGATAAAGGGCCTTGACTTTTAATCAGAATATGAAATTCAAGAATAATTTATAACCCCAGCCAAGAAAGCCAGCAAGTGTGTAAATTTCTTACTGCCTTCAGCTGGGGTAGTTGTTACAACAAAAAGGTTCGATAAAGGGCGTGCACTTTGAATATGAATATAAAAAAGAAGAACAGTTGATAACCATACCAAAAAAAGAATCAAGTAGGTGTGTGTAGGTGTAGATGATGTATTGATTGAGTGGAAGATGAATAATGTAAAAAATAAGAAAGGCTGCAACAGTGTGCAAATTACCCAGTGTGTTTAGTTTGGGAAGTAGTTACAAGAAAAAGGCTTGATAAAGGGCAATGAGTTTGAAATAGAATATAAAATTCAAGAATAATTGATAACCCCAGCCAAGAAAGGCAGCAAGTGTGCAAATTTCCCACTGCATTCAGCCGGGGTAGTTAATACAACAAAAGGCTCAATAAAGGGCCTGCACTTTGAATAAGAATATGAAATTGAACAATACTGGATAACGCCAGCGAAGAAAGGCAGCAAGTGCGCAAATTTACCACTGCCTTCTGGCCGGGTAGTACCTACACGAAAAAGGCTTGATAAAGGGTCTTGTCTTTGAATCAGAATATGAAATTGAATAATAATTGATAACCCCAGCCAAAAAAGGCAGCAAGTAAGTGTGTGTACATGTGGATGATGTCTTGATCGAGTAGAAGATGAATAAGGTGAAAAATAACAAAGGCTACAGATACACAAACTACCCTCTGCCTTGTCAAGGTAGTCGATCTTTGGATATTCATTTTAATATACAGACAGGGTGTCGGATTCCGTAGTGGGAGGCTGAGAAATGACTACCACGTCTAAGGAAGCAAAGCAAGTGCACTAAGTTCCCACTCAGGGCCGTAGTGCTGAAAAATAACAACACCGGGCCCTTTCCAGGGCCTCTACTTTGAATTAGAATAATAGTTGGTAAAGACAGTCGAGAAAGGCAGCAGGTAGGTGTGTTTCTGCTAGTGGAAGCAGAATAAGGTGAGAATTAAGAAAGGCAGCAGACGTGCAAACTACCCACTGCTTTGTAAAGGAAATGGATGTTTGGTTTTCCAGTCTTTTTTTTTCTTTCTTTTTTTTAATTGAAGGTAAATTGCAATATACAGCTTAAACAATTGAGTAAACACAGATAGAGCATTAATACCAAGTACATACATAAAATGACATAAATACATAAGTTATTCCAAATAAATAAATGTTCAATTCATGATATGTGACTGGAATTCAATCAGGGCAATTAAATACAGATACAATGATACAATTGAGTCATACTCTATTCATAAAATGATTCTGCCTTCCCTCCATTTCAGTATAGGCGCCCATAGACGTCTTCCCATCTCTCGTTTTTTAACTCCTTTAAATTCATACAGACAGGACTCGATAATATGAATGCCTAGGAGTCTCGAAAGCCACATCTGAAAGGAGGGCGCGTTTTCATCTTTCCAGTTTGCAGAAATCAGTATTCGCATGACCGCTACTGACAGAAAGACCAGGGCTTCCTTATCTTCTTCTAGACCCAGTTTTGAATCTGTGCCAATTAATACCAGTGTCGGGGATAGATCGATCTTGCGACCTAGCAGCCCCTCCCAGAATTTCATTATCTCATCCTTAAGAGGGCCCAGCCTGACACATGTGACAAACATATGAAGTATGTCCGCTTGATGTGAGCCACATCCAGGGCAACAGTCATCCTGTCTGACACCCCACTCAAATAATTTAGCCGGGGTATGATATAACTTAAATACTGTCTTATAATGCTGAGCCCCTAGAGTAGAGTCCCAAAAGAGCTTTTTATTCAGTTCAATAGAGATATCAAGATCGACATCGTTCAATTTACTAGCCCAACCCCTCTCCGTTTTCTCAATGTCATCTTGAATCTTATCTACTAGTAAGTTATATATTATTTTAATCTTTCTACACCCTCTGTCCAATGCCTCAAGAACAGTGATATCTATTTTGGGCTTTAATTTAGGTCTTAGGCCCCGTAGAGTGCGGGCTATTTGTTCATATAGGAGCCAATGTGTAGGTGGGATGTTATACAGCTTTTGCAGGTCCTCAAATCCTCTAATCTTATTTCCCTCCATTACATTTTCAATACTCTTAACCCCATTCGCTTCCATTCCTGAAGACTCCTATCTGACCTCAATTGTGGTAGCAGACATGAGTTTGCCAGGAGGAGATATGAATTTACTTTAGGGGCTTTCAAATGTTTCAGAATGGCTTTCCAAACAGACCAGGCCCCTAATAAGATCTTAAAGCGTGCCTTTTTATAAAACCTACGCTCAACTTCACAGAGCAAAAGTGCAGTGGCGTTTCTTCCCAGCAGCATTTCGTAAAATGGGGGTGGTCCTTGAGTCCCAGAATTAAAGTTCCCCTCGACAGAGTTGGTATTGATTTGGAGTAATATGGGCATTTGAATTAGAAGGAAAGACCAATGGTATAATCTTAGATTCGGGAGTGCCATACCAACCCTTTCCCTTGGCAATGACATAAAATTAGTAGAACGTCTAATATTGCCATAGTGCACCAATAAACTTTATAAAGGCTGATTCCAGCTTGTTCAATATTTTATCGTCTATGAGAAGGGGAATCGCCCTAAAAAGGTACAGGACTTTGGGGAACATTACCATTTTATAGCATTTACCCTTCCGACCAGAGAAAGATGCAATACATCAATTCTTCTCAATTCTGTCTCTATATTTTTAATTAATGGGAGATAATTTTCTTCTACTATTCTTTCGACCGATGCATTAGTTTTAACCCCTAAATAAACCGCAGATTCCACAAATCGGGAATCAGACTTTACAATGTTTTTTGAACAGATTATTTGAGTTTTGGATTCATTTAAGAGGTACCCAGAGCTCAATCCAAAAGTCTTTGCCATCTGTACCAAAACCGATAATGTCTGTTGGGGGTTCGTAGTAAATATAGCTAAATCATCGGCATATGCTAATAGTTTGTTAGTATATCCGTTAAAAATCACAGGGGGGATATTTGGGTTCTCTAGTATTTTCTGGATGAGGGGGTCGATATATAAAGAAAAAAGAATAGGGGAGCAGGGACAACCCTGACGTGTCCCTCTCTTTATAGAGAATATACTTGTCTTTCCCCCCACTCTCGCAATCGGGTCCATATACATGGCTCTAAGTGCCCTGATGACTTTCTCCCCAAATCCTCTACCTGCTAATATCCCCCAGAGAAAGCCCCAATAAACATGATCAAAAGCTTTCTCTGCGTCCAGCAGGATCATGGCAACCTCCCCCCGTGGCAGCCTGGGCGTCAAAAAGGCTTATAGCTCTGCATGTATGGTCAGTTGTCCCCCGACCTGGGACAAACCCATGCTGCCACGGGGAGACGAGATTGCCAATGATCCTGCCCAACCGCTTGGCCCAGATCTTTGAGTAGAGCTTTGTATCAGCATTTATCAGGGATATCGGCCGATAGGAGCCTGGCTTCTCCGCTGGTTTGCCTTTCTTATGAAAAATTACAATATTCGTTTCCCTCCATGAATCGGGCACAACCCCGGAGTACAGGATTCGATTAAATAGGTCAACTAACATTGGTACAATCTCACGCTCCAATGCTTTGTACATTTCCAGGGGTATCCCATCTGGGCCAGCAGCTTTGCCTGGAGCTAATTCCTGCAGAGCAGACAGCACTTCAGCAAAGGATATATCTTTATTGAGGTCCGTTCTAGTTATCTCATTCAAACAAGGACCGTTATCTGGGTAATTTTGCCCTTGCTGGTTCCCAATATTATCCACATCATATAGTTCTTTATCAAAATTATGAAATACTTTTAAGACATCCTTAGTTTCTGTATAGGTATTACCATTTTCCTCGATACGTACAATGTAATTTTTTTACTTTTCCTGCCTTAACCGAAGTGCAAGGGCTCTGCCCGCTTGCTCTCCTTTTTCATACCTCTTTACTCTGGATGTTTGAAAATCCCTTATTGCCCTTTGTGTTACTTCCTTCTGTATATCCGCTTTAACAGTCAACAAGACATTATGACTTTCATTACCTTCTCCTCCAGTGGCAATAGCTGCGATATGTTGTGCTTCCACGGTGGAGAGTTTACCCATAAGTTTCTCTACCTCCATCCTATCCTCCCTTCTGAGTCTTGAAGAGCAACTGATCGTCTCTCCTCTCAGCGCAGCTTTAAAAGCCTCCCAGACCCCATTTAGTGATGTACTGTACCTATTTGCTGCAAAGCATTCTTCCGCCCACTTATTCATATGATCAACAAACCTGACATCTGCTAACAATCGCCTTTCAAAGGACCAATAGGATTTAATTCTCTCCTCTCTTCCCAAGTTGTAGATAAGCAACAGGGGGTTATGGTCAGAAAGCACTCTTGGGAGTTTGATGATCTCAACCTTCTCTATTTCTGTGTTGGATATCAGGATATAATCTAATTTCGAGTATTTCTGAGCTGGATTTGAGAAGTATGTGTACCCTGGGTTCTGGCGTTCTTTTGTTTGCCATACATCTAACAGCCCATGCGATCTAATGAGAGCCTTGACAGATCTAAAAACTCTGGGTTTTCGTCCTACATAAGATGTGCCATTACCCCAGTCTGTAGAAATATTTAGGTCTCCTGTGACTACCAAGGGAGTGGGCCAACCAGCCAGCTCTGTTTCCAAATAATCAAAAATGTCAGGATCATCATCGTTTGATCCATAGATTACACAGATTGAAAAATCTAACTCTATCTCAGCGATTGCCCATCTACCATTGCAGTCCGTTCTCACTTACCTGGCCTTGCTGAAGGCGGTTCTTGCTAGTATGGCAACTCCTCTAACCATTGATGATTGAGTTGAACAAGCGACTAATTCGAAACCCTTTAAAAATAATAAATTTCTCCTAGCCCACGGAAGGTGGGTTTCCTGAAGGCATAGAATATCTATTCTATTATACTTCACCAAGTATTCTAGTTGCTGTCTTTTCTTCCAGTCATTTAAACCAGCCACATTCAATGTACAGGTTCTAATGCTCGTCATCTATTTGGACACAATTGCCTACAATGAAAAACATACCAGATATATCTTTTAATCTTATTTTCTCTCTTTGATCTCTTTCCATATTGCAACATTTCCTTCTTTCCTTGATTTTTACCCACAAACCCACCCCCTCCCCTCCATCCTCCCCCCCAGCAGCATCCCCCCATCACCCCCCTCCACCGTATCCTCCCCTACCCCTCCACCCCCCAACCTCCCTACTCTGTGAGGCGCTCAGATCTGTCTGAGCGTGTGATGGATCGCGATGCTTTCGATGAGAACTGCCATGACATACCAGCAGACAATTACAAAACATTAGAGCTCAAAAAAGTACTGATTAACACAAATCACAAATTACTTTCAGTGACAACCAATATATCCAGTACCCAGCTAACCAGCCCATCGTCTTTAAGACAGTAAGGGCCAGATGTAGGTAAGTATATTTTACTGATTCATAAATACCGAATTTTACCGATTCGGTATTTATGAATCGGTAAAATAGAAGGGGGGAGCTTTAGGAAGATTTGGTAATTAAATTACCGTTTCTGTAAGAATCAGTATTTACCAAATCTGTAAATACCGATTCGGTAATGCCCATTGCTTCCTATTTGCATTGAAGCCCATAGGAATCAATGGGCATTACCGAATCAGTATTTACCGATTCTGTAAATACCGAATGTTGCACGGGTGCAGGGGGTGTCACTTTGACACCCTCTAGCACCCCGATTTCAGGCATGTGTGACATGTGGCAAACAGACATGCCCTAAGGGCATGTCTGTCTGTCACATGCCATAGGTGTGCATGCACACATGTACATGCACACCTGGAATCGGTATTTTACCACCCAATTGGATTGGGTGGTAAAATACTGATTCGGTAAGGCCTGTGCGACTCAGAAGAGTCCCACCTGCATCTCAAAATTACCGAATCGGTAAAAATACCGATTCGGTATTTTACCGATTCGGTAAATTTACCGATTCAGTAAAATATGCCACCTACATGCCAATTACTAAATACCGGTCTGTAACAGACGAAATTGGCCGTTACCGACCGGTATTTCGGCTCCTACATCTGGCCCTAAGACAATAAGTAATTTCAGTCAATTACAATGTCTTAGATTCACTTCCGATGGACTCAAAATACTCCTTTGCTTTGATCTCAGAGGAGAAAAACATTGCTCTACCTTCATTAATGATTTCTAGTTGCGCAGGGTTTATTAGGAATGCCTGCATCTTTTTGTCCTGAAAGGGTTTAATCAAGTGTCTTAAGCGCCAGCGTCTTTCTACCGTCGTATGGCAGAAATCTGGTCTCACGAAGAAAGAGAACCCCTCGCCATCTCGTTTTGTGTTAGGCTTTGCTAAATCAGATATCGCTTGTCTTAGGTTAAAATTTCCCAGAAAGATCAAGATCGCCCTGGGTTTATCCCCTGCTTTCGTGCCCCTTTTAACTCTGAAGGGGGTGCGATGAACTCTCTGTAATTTTCTTGACCAGTTCCAATCCTTAAGCTCTGGAAAAGCCTGCTCGAGGAGTTTTAGCATGAATAACCTTATGTACGACCCTTCTGATCCCTCTGGAATTCCCAGGACTCTCAGGTTGTTTCTACGGAGCCTGTTCTCCATCTCCTCAAGCTTCCATTGGATGTCAACAACCTGAGAGCTTTGAGCATTAACTTTCGCCACAGCCACCTCGACTTCTGCTTCTGTTGAGACAATCCTGTCCTCCAAATTTGATACTCTATCTCCTGTGTTAGTGCAGGCCTTAGATAATTTCCTGACAACACCCCTCATTTTTCTCATAGCTGCGTGTGATTTGCGGCTTTCTTGACGTGTCTCCTCTCTATGGGCTAAAATCTCTTGGTGGATTGTCTCTAATAAACATATCTGGGTTCTCTCAATGCTCGGGCTGTCCTGAGCGGTTACAGATGGCGGATGATCCCAGCTAAGTTCACATCGGGGGTCTTTCAGGTCTTTAGTTGTGTCTATTAATGTCTTCCTTGCCGTTGCGGGGTGTTCTGATTCGAGATCGCTGTCCGAATCCCCCAGGGAGCTACAGTCACCCTCCTCATCCTCTTCAGACCATTCCAAGCCATCAGAGGCAAAAAAGAAAGCCTCATTTTGAGCTGCGTCCGTACCTGCTGCAATGGTTTCATACATCTCTCCCCTATCTGATGGCCCCGGCTCCTTACTGCCGACTTCCAGGCTGTCTTTATTGTTCTGTGTCAGTACCTGTAGTTTAGCCTGTTTTACCTCTTGTCTAGGGGGATCAGATGTAGTCCAAGCAGTCACTACCTGATCCTTATTGAGGCTACAGAGGTCTTCGCCTTCTTTGAGCCCCTCGGGAAGCCCAACTTCGTTATCTGATTTCGAATTAATACTCTCACAGCTCACTTTTTGTTGTATTCACTTTTTCAGTTAATTCTATTTCAGCCTCCGTTATTTCGGGTAATTTGAGAGCCCCCTCTGCTGCCTCAAGCCCCTTCTCCTTACCGGCTTTTCTTAACATTTCGGCTATTGAGACAGCAGCTTGGCGGATCGGGGTCACTGGTTGCCTCTCCTTTGGGCTCTCCGGTGTTTGATCTCCATTCACCTTGACAGTGCCGCCTTCCCGGGGGAGATTTTTCTTCTTCGAATTCGTTTTGGTACTAGCGTTGATTTTTGGAGCCATTCCTGACTTATAGACAGCCCTGGACCTCCGCCGTCTACACAAGCTGTCAAACGGTATCCACTTCGGGCGTTCCAAGCCCCTCTCTGGATTCTCCCGCCTCGGCTGTGTTCTTCCTATCGGGCTCCGCCCTCCCAGGAAGCCGCGCCGCCTAGCTCCGAGAGAGCCGAGAGAGAGAGCCAGCAAGGTAGCCGCCAGTTCCCGCAACACATGAACTGCAGAGCCGCGGCAGGACAATGCGGCTAACATCCCCCCGACAGTGCCTCCAGACCATCAAATCAGCAGGAAAGGTGAGGAGCAGGTCAGGGCATTCGTTTGTCAGCTGTGGTCCGTTTCACTCATTCCACCGGCAGCTTCATCGGAGCACCGCTACAGCTGCGTCTAAGCAGCCACCATCTTGCTTCCTGCCTAAGTTGGTGCCTGAGAAATGGGTATCACATCTAAGCAAACAATGCAAGTGCACAAAGTACACACACTGTGAGGTAGAAAGGACGCAAGAAAGGATGCAAGTGTGCAAATTACTCACTGCCATTCACGGGTAGTAGTTTCCATTGAAGGCTGAATAAAGGGCCTGCATTTTGAATTTGAATTAATTTTGGAATAATTGATAACCCCAGTCAAGAAAGGCAGCAAGTGTGCAAATTTCCCACTGCCTTCAGCTTGGGGTAGTAGGTACAACAAAATGGCTCAAAAAAAGGTTTTGACTTTGAATCAGAACATTTAATTCAAGAATAATTTATAACCCCACCCAAGAAAGGCATCAAGTGTGTAAACGTCTTACTGCCTTCGGCTGGGGTAGTTGTTACAATAAAAAGGCTTGATAAAGGGCCTGTGCTTCGAATGCGAATAGGAAATAGAATTGTTGATAATCATAGCCAAGAAAGGCATCAAGTAGGTGTGTATATGTTTAGACAATGTGTTGATTGAGTGGAAGATGAATAATATAAAAAATAAGAAAGGCTGCAAGTGCACAAGTTACCCACTGCCTTTCAAGGGTAGTTGTTACTGAGAAGGCTCAATAAGGGGCCTGCACTTTTAATTTGAATTACAAGAAGAATAATTGATAACCCCAGTCAAGAAAGGCAGCAAGTGTGCAAATTTCCCACTGCGTTTGGCCGGGATATTAGCTAGAAGAAAAAGACTCGATAAAGGGCTATGAGTTTGAATCAGAATATGAAATTCAAGAATAATTGATAAATCCAACGAAGAAAAAAGCAAGTGTGAAAATTTCTCACTGCCTTCGGTCAGGGTAGTAGCTACAAGAAAAAGGCTCAACAAAGGGCCTGCACTTTGAATACAAATATGAAATTGAACAATAGTTCATAACTCCTACGAAGAAACACAGCAGGTTCGCAAATTTCCCATTGCCTTCTGGCAGGGTAATGTCTACATGAAAAAGGCTCGATAAAAGGCCATGATTTTGAATCAGAATATGAAATTCAAGTGTAATTGATAACCCCAGCCAAGAAAGGCAGCAAGTGTGCAAATATCCTACTGCTTTTAGCCGAGGTAGTAGCTACAACAAAAAGGCTCGGTAAAGAGCCTTGACTTTGAATCAGAATATGAAATTGAACAATAATTGATAACCCACTTCCATTGACGGGTAGCAGTTACCAAGAAGGCTCAATAAAGGGCCTGTACTTTGAATTAGAATAACAAACAGAAGATTTGGTAACCATAGACCTTACTGGATGTTTTTTAATATTGGTAGACTTTTGTTAAGCTTTTTATTATACATGAACGGCAGGAAGTGCGCAAATTACCAACTTCCATTCATGAGTAATAGTTACCAAGAAGGCTCAATAAAGGGCATGCAGTTTGAATTTGTATTACAAGAAGAATAATTGATAACCCCAGCCAAGAAAGGCAGCAAGTGTGCAATTTTTTCCTGCCTTTGGCTGGGGTAGTTGTTACAAGAAAAAGGCTTGATAAAGGGCCCGCACTTTTGTATTGTATTGTATATTGGATTTATATAGCGCTTATCACCCAGGGGTCTCTAAGCGCTTGCCTTGGGAACCCATCCTGGCTTTTCCCTGTGAGATAGCCCCTACAGGGCATCCCCAAGGTGAAAGCCAGGCATCCCGCCGCAGGGGGCCGTTGTGGAGATTAAGCAAGCTTAATTCCCAGAGTTGCAGAGTGTGAACCCATGATTAGGTCAGGCACCTAAGCGAGAATTATCGAGTCCGTAGACATTTGAGCTCAAGACCCTGCCGCGTCGGGAATTGAACCCTGGTCCCGGGTCTGACCTCTGCTTCAGGGTCTGCCTGCTCTAACCAGTGAGCCACACTTCTCCACTTTGAATACAAATATGAAATAGAATAGTTGATAACCATAGCCAAGAAAGGCAGCAAGTAGGTGTGTGTACGTGTAGATGATATCTACATGAAAAAGGCTTGATAAAGGGCCTTGATTGCATCAGAATATCAAATTGAACAATAATGGATAACTCCAGCCAAGAAAGGCAGCAAGTGTGCAAATTAGCCACTGCCTTCGGACGGGGTAGTTCTTACAACAAAAAAGCTTGATAAATGTCTAATGACTAATGTTGAGGACAGCAATGCTCCTGTTTCTTGTTTTTTATGAGGTTGATAGACTGTTTCACGTAACAAAAAAGTTAATTGCAATAAATGCATAGAAATTTAAGTTTACCAAAATCAAGATTTATATGTGAGTATGGACTGCTTGCTGAAGATGCTGTTGCAGCAGTTGATTTGCTTGGTGCAGCAGGAAGTGGGTTGCCCTTCAATCTTTGTGTTGCAGCTCAAGCAAAGTTGTTGAGGTGCAAGTTCTTCACGTGTCGCACTATATTTGCTATGCTAAAGAACTATTTTTGGGATGGATCACTCTTTGAAAGAGTTGTTTGGCACATTTTAAAGATTATATTTGCAGTATTAACCTTCGGCTGGGGTAGTAGCTACAACAAAAAGGCTCAATAAACAGTTATGACTTTGAATCAGAATATCAAATTGAACAATAATTGATAACCCCAGCCAAGAAAGGTAGCAAGTGTGCAAATTTCCCACTGCCTTCAGCCGGGGTAGTAGCTACAACAAAAAGGCTTGATAAAGGGTTTGCATTGTTAATAGGAATATGAAATTGAACAATAGTTCATAACCTCTGCGAAGAAAGGTTGTAAATGTGCAAATTTCCCACTGCTACAACAACAAGGTTTGATAAACGGCCTGCACTCTGATTAGGAATATGAAATTGAACAATAGTTGATAACTCCTGCAAAGAAAGGCAACAAGTGTGCAAATTTCCCACTGACTTCTACCAGGGTTGTATCTACATGAAAAAGGCTTGATAAAGAGCCTTGACTTTGAATCAGAATATGAAATTGAAGAGTAATTGATAATCCCTGCCAAAAAAGGCAGCAAGTAAGTGTGTGGATGATGTGATCACTTAATGTAAGATTAATAAGGTAAAATGTTAAAAAGGGTGCAGACGCGAAAAGTAACCACTGCCTTATCAGGGAAGTAGATCTTTGGATACTCAGCTAATTACACAGACTGTGTGTCACAGAAAGGATTGAAGTGTGGAAATTACCCTCTGCCATTCACAGGAAGTAGTTACCAAGAAGGCTGAATAAAGGGCCTGCATTTTGAATTTAAATTACTTGAAGAATAATTGATAACCCCAGCAAAGAAAGGCAGCAAGTGTGCACATTTCCCACTGCCTTCTGCTGGGGTAGTATCTACATGAAAAAAGCTTGATAAAGGGCCTTGACTTTGAATCAGAATATCAAATTGAACAATAATTGATAAGTCCAGCCAAGAAAGGCAGCAAGTGTGCAAATTTCCCACTGCCTTCGGACGGGGTAGTTCTTACAACAAAAACGCGTGATAAATGTCTAATGACTAATGTTGAGGTCAGCGATGCTCCTGTTTCTTATTTTTGATGAGGTTGATGAACTGTTTCATGAAACACAAAAGTTCATTGTAATAAATGCATAGAAATGTAAGTTTACTGAATTCAAGATCAATATGTGAGTGTGGACTTTTTGCTGAAAATGCTGTTGCAGCAGTTGATGTGCTTGGTGCAGCAGCAAGTTGGTTGTCCTGCAATCTCTGTGTTGCAGCTCAAGCAAAGTTGTTGGAGTGCAAGTTGTTTACGTGTTGCACTATATTTTCTGTGCCAAAGGAGTATTTTTTGGATTGATCACACCTTGAAAGAGTTGTTTGTCAAATTTTACAAGTTACTAATGCTTGGTGTGTTTCAGTTAGTATGTGTCTGGACTTCGCTGGAATCTTTAAGGGACACAATATGGCTTCCATAATACAGAAATATTTTGTACTTCTAATTCTATTTTATGAAGAACTGTTGAATTTTACATCCCCCGTTAGGACTAGTGGGAGGGTAGCATTTTAAAGTGTTTGACAGGTTACACTACATGTGTCCATGCAGCTAAAGAAAACTGAGCATGGTTATGTGTTGTATCTTATATCTTCCTGCTGCTCAGCTAGAATGCATGTGATGTGGAATGTTGGATGAATGGAATGTTAGTGGTTTGTGAATGTCAGTTGGGTGAGGGCCGAGCAGCTGGACAGCTGCTCCTGATGGGGTTATCGCTTTATCTTATCTACATCTTAACTTAAATAAAGTAACTAGAATAATCTACCTTGAAGTACCAGCAGGAAGACTCAAGATACAACATTTTGCATGGGCATCCTCTCACACAAAACGTAGCACTCAGCATTCAGGTTTGTAAAAGCTTGCCATAGGAGTGACTGATGAGTTTATATATGTCAGTGACAAAAGAAAAGAAAAACAAGTACGTTTGTTTTACATTAGAGATATACAGACCTGAAAGACTATGTAAATCCATGAAATCTTTCTTGAAGGTATGGAAGAAAGCAGTGAAAGGGTGTTTAGAAGCAATACTGCCCAGTGTAAAAAGTGCATAATTGTTTTTTTTGTTGAGTCTAATCACACCTTTTGGATTATGACCATGGAATAGTGGTGTAACGATATAATAGATTCCATTGTCAGATATCTACATTAGTGATAGTGGAATTACCACTACTTTTTAGACTATCATTGAACAATCATGTGTAGAGGAGCGGTATTGCTTCTTGACCTTCAAAGAGGAGGAAGATTTAAAATTATATTTCAACACTTAAACAAAATAATTGCTTAATTTCAAAAAGATAATTAAGTAGGAATGTTAGAGGAAGTCTGGTCCAACTCTAAAAGGATTGTGCAAATTGTGACAGCTGAAAGAAGTGTGTCTCAACATTAGTTTTTATGAAAATTCAGACACAACACTAGATTGCAGAAATGTGCAACTATCTAATGCATGTGATCATATGTTACTTAAAAACATACATTTTGTACATATCTAACCAGTAAAAGGTAAGTAGGATTTACATTTGGTTTTATAAAGTCCAGGTGGAGTAATCTGCTGCATTCGAAACATTGGGCCTATTGGGAAGATAGTGAAAAGTAACTTGTTATTAACATTGCATTGTTTAAAGGTCAATAACTTTCTGAAATGAAAACGTTATATGTATTTACATGGTAAACATAGTTATTTCTCATCCCTTAGTGGAAATGTGGTAATGACTCCATAACTTGGAAGGGTGCATAGCCAGCTTTCCAACATGGTGGACGTAACTCTAAAAAGACCCTTGCATATTCCTCAATTATCTGAGTTAGAGTAATATACATCCTGTATCAGACAAATATGAACTGGAGACTTGATGCGTTCTAAAGACTCCAAGGACTTATATCACTTAATTTTGATATTCTGCATTTATACTCATTGAGGGTACTTACCATTAACTTTTACACGTATGTAGTTGAAGTATCTTGGTTGCAGACAACACAATACTTTTCAACAGAGTCTAAATGTAAAACAAGATGTACATTAGGACATCATAACAGCAATGCTAACAATTAAAAACTTAGTTTGCAATATATTATGCATGAGTCTCGGTGTTTTTAGATCCAGGATTAGAGACAGTTACAACTGTTGCAGTCATATTCAAATGGTTTCACTTCAAACAATATTGAAAATTTACAACTATAATGACAACATCTTACTATACTATGTTAAAAGGTAATGATATGTCTTTATCTATGAAAGATCTTGTATGAAAAAACAAAATAAAGAAGAATCCAATGTTCAGGACAACACTAGAGTGTGAGACCTTATTTATCATTGAAATGTTAAAGTCAAACGTGATGACTCCATTAGGTTCATTGCAATTTTCAGTCCATAATTCCCTAGAAATATTACATTAGTTAAAAACTGGGCAACTGGCTGCTGAGTTGGGTAGTATTCTGCAAACTGAAAACATAATAACAAATGTATATGTTGAGCAAAAGTCGAATCTGAATGTTAAAGCAATCATAAGTTTCAGAGTAGAGAATTTCAGTATACACAGTGATGGGAAATTTTTACTTAAAGATAAGTAACTGTAATAGGAATGAAAATATACATATATTTGGTGTTGAGAGACATATTTTTGAGAGGAAGGCATCAATTACTTGTAAAAATATATGAAAGCGCATGAGCTTCTAAAGAGGAACCAATATGTACATCATACACTATTAGCTATAGTATACACAATTTACATGTAGCAGAACGTGGTGTACCTGGTACAGGTGCTGAAGATGGAACAGGTCCTGAAGATCGAACAGGTCCTGAAGATCGAACAGGTTCTATAGATTGAACAGGTCCTGAAGATGGTACAGGTGCTGGTGAATTATCACTGGTTATGCTTCCTGCAAATTAATTTTGAAAAAGTAACATTTCTTAAAGAAGAAATTAGTTTAACAACCTAACACAAACGTTTCTCAAACACAAAAAGTTCTTCCAAAATAACTTTCTTATATTAATGTAGTTTGAAAAATATGTAATGTGCAGACAGTTTAAGCGAGGGATATAGAGTACAGTCTATACAAATACAGAGGTAAGGCCTGACAAATGGATGCAGTTTGAAAACATGAAAGTTTAACAAACGGTGCTCAGGCCCTGCAGTGATAGGCTTGATTTTTATATTTAGAGTTTCTTGTGTGGGTGGCACAATTACTGCTGAAGGCCCAGTAGTAGCATTTACATGAGCAGCCTTGGTATACATAGTATACATACCTATCAAGACTAACATTTTAATCATGGACAAACAATTACCATTACACTTTCAAAAGGAAGCAATTGCACTTAAAGACTGATCATGAAGTGGTGAAGTGTCCAAAACACGTATTTTGGCGAAAGCATGTCATAAAAAGATGTACGATAGATGGAAAAATGGTTAGGGAACCTAAGCCAAATAAAGGGCCAATACAATACCGTAGTGTCAAGGTTATAGATATAACAATTATTATGAATTAAAACTATGCTAGTCTGAGGAGGCAAAACTTTCGCAGGATAACTAGAGCACATTAAAAAAAACTATAGGTCACGTGAGGAAGGAAGAAATGTTAAAAGTCAGCAGAGGATTAAAAGGGAGCAAATATGATGATTAGGAGAGAGTACATATGTTGAAACACAAAGCACGTGGTGTAGCACAAAAATGCAACATATATATTTATGAAAGCACGATATATAAGAAAACATGCCTGGGAAGGCCAAGTCAGGCAGCAATAAATATTAAAATTCATGGGAGGGCCACATGAAGCAGAAAAAAATATGATGAAGCACGTAAAATTTCTAACAACAGACATGAAAGCACATGCCATTTAATAAATACAACCCAGAAATGTATGCAAGCACAATTTATTAAAGAAAGGCCTAGGAGGGCCCCATAATGCAGAAGGAATTAAATAATAGGAACATGCAAGTACGATCAATAAGAATAGAGGCCCAGGAAGGCCTCATGAGGCAGTATTAAATAATAAAGTCATGGGAGAATTAGGAGGGAGGTAATACGATGAACTACAAAGCATGTACCCCACAAAAATAAAGCAAAACAAAGCTGGGAGGGCCACGTGATGCACAAAAAAATACCATGAAGCACGTAACATTTTTAAGAAAAGACACGAAAGCACGTGACACACTTCAAAAATACGACCCAGAAATTCATGCATTCACAATTTATTAAAGAAAGGCATAGGAGGATCCCATGACGCAGAAGGAATTAATAGGATCATGCAAGTACGATCAACAAGAATACAGGGCTGGGAAGCCCACGTGAGGCAGGAATAAATATTAAAAGTCATGGGAGAATTAGGAGGGAGCAAATACGATGAACTACAAAGCATTTACCCCACAAAAATAAAGCAAAACAGAGCTGGAAGGGCCACATGACGCAGAAAAAAATATGATGAAGCACGTAAAATTTCTAAGAACAGACACAAAAGCACGAGACGTTTAAAAAAAACAACCCAGAAATTCATGCAAGCACAATTTATTAAAGAAAGGCCTAGGAGTACCCCATGATGCAGAAGGAATTAAATAATAGGAACATGCAAGTACGATCAATAAGAATGTGAGGCAGTAATAAATATTAAAAGTCATGGGAGAATTAGGAGGGAGCAAATACGATGAACCAGAAAGCATGTACCCCACAAAAATAAAGCAAAACAGAGCTGGGAGGGCCACGTGACGCAGAAAAAAAATACCATCAAGCACGTAAAATTTCTAAGAACAGACAGGAAAGCACGTGACACACTTCAACAATACGACCCAGAAATTCATGCACGCACAATTTATTAAAGAAAGGTTTAGGAGGGCTCCGTGACGCAGAAGTAATTATTAGGATCATACAAGTACGATCAATAAGACTAGAGGCCTGGGAAGGCCACATGAGAGAGTAATAAATATTAAAAGTCATTGGAGAATTAGGAGGGAGCAAATAAAATGAACCACAAAGCATGTACCCCACAAAAATAAAGCAAAACAGAGCTGGGAGGGTCATGTGACACAGAAAAAAATACCATCAAGCACGTAAAATTTCTAAGAACAGACATGAAAGCACGTGACACACTTTAAAAATACGACATAGAAATTCATACACGCATAAATTATTAAAGAGAGGCCAAGCAGGGTCCTGTGATGCAAAAGGAATTAAACAATGGAATCATCCAAGTACGATCAATAAGAATAGAGGCCTGGGAAGGCCACGTGAGGTAACAATAAATAGTAAAAGTCACAGGAGGATTAGGAGGGAGCAAATAGGATGAAGCCCAAGTAAACCAAATCAGAGCTAGGAGGGCCACGAGAAGCAGTAAAAAAAATACTATCATGCAGGTAGAATTTACAGCTCATTCTCCTACCTTTGCTTCTGTAATCTCTTGTCTTGTCTTCAGAGGCTGGGGCTTTGACTGGGCCTGGGGTGGGCTGCGGGCAGGCGCCGCCGCCTCTGCGCCTATGGTGTTCTGGCTGCACGGCAGCAGCAGTGACACCATGTCGAGTGTGACGAGTCCTCCTCCGCTAGACCAAACAGTTCGTAGTAAAATCGACCACGACAGTGTGTCTGTCATCCCAGCACAGGCAGGCAAAAGAGGCAAAAGAGAGTGTGGTCACGTCATTGCTCACATTATATGGGACCGCGGGGGCTGAGCAAACCAAGCCCAGGGCCGTCATTGGTAGCATTTTTGCGCTCTACAAGAATGATGTCCTTGGGGGACCTCCCATTGGTTAATGTATTGCTTTCCAGGCTTAGTGATAGCAAGCATCCTAGGTTGTGGCGTCTGGGGAGTATGGACAGGCGTGCACCGTGCATGTGCAAGTGTGAGTGTGTGCAGCAACAATTAACAACAGCGAGAGACGGGGCGAGGTTATCATGTGCGCAGGGGCAGGCCCAGAATCAGATCTCCAATGAGTGACCACTTCTAATCAATCTCGTTAGTGCGCCTTGTGCTCTGAATTGTCACTGAGAGGGTGATCGCACCATACTTTGTACTGCTAATCATATTCAGCATACCCGCAAATACGGTAAGAATATGCTTTGACTTTCCGCGTTGCATCAAAGCTTTTGTGTAACATCACGTACGACGTACTGTACGTGAAAGGCGCCAATGTTTCTAGTTCTTTAAAAACATATTTTTATGTATTTAATGTACATACTAAGGGAAGACATTATCTGGGATAATTATGAAAATAGTTTTTTAGAACTTTTAACCATTGTATATTACTTTTAAAAATAATTACACAAATTGCGGTAGAATGTCATGCGTACTCATATCGTAAGAGGACCGTAAGCACACCATAAGCGTACGCAAAGCCATGTGACTTTAAAAGAAGAGAATTGATTGGTTCCTAACACTTCCTATTGCAACTGTTGAAAGTTCTGTCCTATTTTAATATTTCGACTTTGTCTTTCTAAGAAAGAGCATCTCTTCTGAGAATCTTGTCAAATAGAAGGAAGATAACAATAATAACAGCAATGGACTCATCTTCCAGCCATTCTTCAGATGGACATTTCATTCCTGAGGAACCTCCAAAAAAGAGGAAAGATGCTCTAATTTGGTAGGTTTTTACTTTTCCAGAAGGGAAAAAAAAAGGTTAATGCTCAAAAAGTAATCTGTAAAATTTGCCAAACAACTCTTTCAAGGGTTGATCCATCTAAAAAGTACTCCTTTTGGCACAGCAAAGATGGTGTAACACTTGAAGAACTTGCACCCCAACAACTTTTCTCGAGCTGCAAGAGGTTACAGGACAAACCACCTGCTACTGCACCAAGCATATCAACTGCTGCAGCATCATTTTCAGCAACCAGTCCACACCCACAAATTGATCGTGACTTTGGTGAAGCTAAAATTGTATGCATGTATTGCGATAAACTTTTGTGTTCTGGAGAACAGTCTATCGGTCTGATAAGACACAGGATTCAGGAGCATTGGTGTCCTCGACATTAGGTCTTTTTTTTCATTCTTTTGTTCCTGTTCAACACTTTTTGGGTTCCAGTTCCATTTTTTTGGTTTAAAAAAAAAACTTGTTGACAAAACACAAAAAAAAGAAAGAACTATGGGGCATATTATCAAGGACAGGCGATACATTATCGCTGCTTTTATCAGCAGGAAACTGCCGATAAAGCGGCAATAATGGCCTTGATAATATGCTCTATGAATTCCAATCGAAGCCCATGTTAGATGTGTTCACATCTAACATGGGCTTCGATTGGAATTCATAGAGCATATTATCAAGGCCATTATCGCCGCTTTATCGGCAGTTTCCTGCCGATAAAAGCGGCGATAATGTATTGCTTGTCCTTGATAATATGCCCCTATATTTCTATGTTAGTGTATAAAGGTTTCTCAGAATCAATGTGTAGTAATTCCGTTACCGTACGCGTATGGTACGATTACCCAAAAAAACAATGAAAAACGAATTATATAGAATTGAATGTTAATATATTGAAAAAAAATTCATCAAAAAAACTATTTGCAACGTAATTTTGTTTTTATTTTACAATAAGAATATGAAATATAATTTAAAAAAATAAAATAAATATAAGTATTTATATTAAAAATAAAACAAATTAGTATACAAATAAAAACATATAATAATTAATACATTTATTAATTATCATTTACAAAACCTTTGAAATTCACTGAAAAAAAAGTAGGTTTCACGCACGGTATACTTAGGAATTAGCATTTAAAAAACCTTTGAAATTCACTGAAAAAAACATAGGTTTTAGGCATGTTATAGTTAGGACTTAGCATTTAAAAAACCTTGCAAGTTCACTAAAAAAAACTATAGGTTTCACACATGTTATAGTTAGGAATTAGCATTAAAAAAACCTTAGAAATTCACTGAAAAAACCATAGGTTTCACACATGTTATAGTTAGCTGGACATTTCACCCATACAAAACCATTGAAAATCCCCCATTATAGTTAGTTCAGCTAACTATAACTCGCGCGACCGCAATGCACTGCTGATGACGTCACATATTACATCACTCATGACATGGTCATCAGTGATGTCAAGAGTGATGTCACTGACCATGTCATGAGTGATGTAATATATGACGTCATCAGCAGTGCATTGCGGGCACACGAGTTATAGTTAGCTGAATTAACTATAACGGGGGACTTTTAATGGTTTTGTATGAGTGAAATGTCCAGCTAACTATAACATATGTGAAACCTATGGTTTTTTCAGTGAATTGTTAAGGATTTTTAAATGCTAATTCCTAACTATAACGTGCCTAAAACCTATGTTTTTTTCAGTGAATATATATATATATCACGTCAGAATATTGCAGCACATAAGGGCAATACTGCATAACGACCCTGCCTACTCTGTAGCCAGGCACTTTGCGAACTGTCACAACAAGGACATTAATTGTCTATCATATTATGTTGTCAGTGCCATTCCGAAATCTAAGAGGGGTGGCAACAGAGAGCGTCAACTTAGACAACTTGAAACTAAATTTATACTAGAGTTTGACAGTAAGTGGCCTCAGGGATTGAACAACACAGAAGATATGCATACTTTTCTGTAAGGTCATACCATTGCCCATTGTATTCAAATTAACCTTGATTATTGATCAGTTGTTCTGCCATATTTTTCAATAACATCAATTATATATTGGCATTTCCGCTCAGTGAGTCAGCAGCTTTTCCTTACCTCATCTTGAATATTATTTTTATAATATACTGGTTTTTAGCAATAAGGCAGATTTTGAATAATTTTATCAATTTTAATATTTTACCAGGATGGAGTATTTTATTATTCATGAATTATAATACATGCTTGCTATGAATTTTTTGTATATTGTATTTTATAATATTAATCAAGGTTTTATTATATTTAATATTGCACTGCACTTCTTTATGCTTATTTGCACACTACTGTTTTTGCACTGTCTTATTAGTCCTTATTATAGGAATTGTTTGCACTATGCACTTTCACTGAGTACTTGGTTGCCTGGATTTATCCGTTATACTCATTTCACAAGGGCAGCGCAGCAATGTAATGTTACATTGTAACATCGATACAATATGGATTTATCCAGATAGAAATTTATTGTATCTAAACAACTAGTTTTGTAAAAAAAACGCTATAATTTATGAAATTATTAATGTGTGCGTCATATACAAGCATTTAGAAAAAAATGTATAAATATTTTAAATAGCGATTACAGCATGTATTGGTGTCAGGTATAGAAGAAATACTATGTACATCATGTCAATACAGTCTTTTTACACTGCCATTTAACCTTGTGAATGCTATTGTAATGCAACCCAGGTGTGCACTTTCACTACATGTGTATAAAGAAAAAAATGGCGCAGTTTAAGCTGAATGTGATCAAGGGCTGCATAGCCCGAAACGCGTTGTCGTGAGGGGAGATAAATAAAGTATTTCTTGCCTGAAAAACTTTGCTGCAGAGGCCTGAGTTTCCTTCTTCGCCAGGGGCTCGTCTGGAAGTGGGTGGAATTGTACTGAATATATATGTATATATATATATATATATATATATATATATATATATATATATATATATATTTTTTTTTTTTATATATATATTTTATATATATATATATATATATATATATATATATATATATATATATATGTATGTATATATATATATACATTTATTACATACTGGCGGTCACCAGTAGGTAGTTATAGTTAGGTCCTACTTTCCATAGGAAGAACATTTTTGGTTTTGCTAATTACTTTGGTGTCGTTTGATGAATCTTCATGCACTTTTCCAAACTAATTCTTTGTTAATATCAGCTCCTATATTGAAAGTTTGGGGGTGATTCGTCAAGGGGGGGCTGAGAAAAAAGGGAGGTCCCAAAAAGATTTTCTCAATGTTAATTTCCATTGGAAACTTTAGACAAGGCTACAGGTCGAATGGGTGAATAGAATTACCCCAACTTTAGCAGGGAGAAGGGTCTTGGTCTAGAAAGCACGCTTTTGTTTGTTTGGTGTATGTCCATTCAGTAGTTTTTGAAAAATATTGAAATTTACAGAGATTGATATTTGGGAATTCTGCTATCTGATTGGCTGAGGTGTTACGAGCATGATCTTGCTGCTTATTGGTTGCGAGCGCTTTGAGTGGTTGCAACTAGTAAGTATTGACCGCCATTTTGTGATTCTGTTGAAGCAAGTAAAGGGAATAAAAGGGCAAAAAAAGTAGGAAAGGAGGGAAGGAGCACTGTAAACTTTGTGGGGGGGTGCGAAGCAAAGTAGTCACTCCAACTGGTCTGAAAGTGCGGTGTTGCTCAGAGTGACATGGTGCTGAGATGATATGCTGCTACACTTGGTTATGAAACGAGAGCCTACACCTTTGCTGTAAAGTGATGTGTTCTGGTCTTTGTAGCATACATGTGCAAGTAGTGTTAGTAGGCGTTTATACCATACAGAGAGTAGGAAGCGAACTACTGACCACTATCGTGGGTTTATATTATACCGGATGCAGGAAGTGAAGTACTCACGCCTACCGATGTGAAGACTAGGGACTCAAACTGGAGTGATTGCTGTAAAGGGATGGGCTCTGGGCGCTGTAGTATACTTGTGCAAGTAGTATTAGTAGGCGTTTATACGATACAGGGAGTGGGAAGCGAACTACTGACCGCAACCATGTGTTTATGCTATACTGGAAGCGAAGTACTCACGCCTACCGGTGTGAAGACTCGAGGATCAAACCAAGCTGATTGCTTTAAAGTGATGGGCTCTGGGCACTGTAGGATATTAGCCTCTGTAGTATAACTGTGTAAGTAGTGTTAGTATGCGTTTATAATATAGAGGGAGTGGGTACCAAACTACTTTCTCCTACTGGTCTGAAGACTCTGGGATTAAAACGGGAACCTAAATCGGGAGCTCATTGCTGTAAAGTGATGGGCGCTGTAGTATACATGTAGAAGTAGTGTTAGTTTGCGTTTAAATAATACAGGGAGTGGGAAGTGAACTAATCACCCCTACTGGTCTTAAGACTCCTGAATTTAACCATGAGCTCATTGCTGGATAGTCATGTGCTCTGTGTATTATTTCAATGTAAGACATAGTAGAATGTTAGTATGTAATCCTACTAAAACGTAAATATGTAATGTTAGAATGTAGGACTGTCATGAGGGGAACCTTGCAGAGTTTGTACACGGTGCTGGAGAAGACGGTTGCCTTGTTGTATGCTCCTGTTGGTGGGTGTTTAACCCCTTAACTGCTGCCGTCGGCCAACAGACGTCACGAGCACTACCTCCCCAGTGCTGCGCACGACCGTTGGCCGACGGGCCAGCATTCGTTATCCGAACGTTCAGCACTGGGCGCTGAACGTTCGACGCTCTGATGAGGTTAAGGTGTCTTGTTTTCCTGCAATAAATCAACTTCACTACATAAAATTGGAGTGGAGCGGGAGAAGGTAAAAAGAAGGTAGCACTCAACAATACTTCAAAGTTGCTTACGTTGTGCTGAAGACCCGTTTTCTTCGTGTAGCTGTTTCTACTCTTTCCAGGTTCATCGGCTCATTGAACTATGTCATCTGACATTAGATTTTGCACTTCCTCTGCCTCTTCACTACACTCTGGTAGCTATACTACATGTGTGTAAGTAGTGTTAGTATGCGTTTATACTAACCAATGCATCAATGTCCCGAGGTGTGCATCCGTGGGACATTTATGTTTGCTATTAGAGTGCGAATGCATGGCTTCCACCCTGTGATAGCAAATCCTTGTTGGACCAGTTGAAGGGAGAGGAGGAAAACATTGTATCACTATAATAGAGCGAATACGGATGGTAAAAATGGAGAAGAAAAAAAGCGGGGTCTCACTTGTTGATTTAAATGAGGCTCCTGGTGGGTAGTGTTCCATGGCAAATCCTATTATTATATTGCCGGGTCTCTGTAGGACTGGGGATCTTACTGTCACATGTTAATTAGGAGTGGAAGGGCACAGAGACGTTTTGTAGCCTAGTGGATCACCACCTTCCCGGGTATTGTTTACTAATTGTTCAGGGGCTTTGAGGCCAACTGAAGTCCAGGGATGTCCACCCTCCAGGGCTTTATTTAAAAATGAATGGTGGGTGTCCGCAGTCCCTGAAGCTGCGGTGGTCTTAGGTAGTTCCCTATTGGTTCTGTAATCACAGGGGCAGTAAAACAAAACTAAAGGGGATGACGGACGGAGTGTCAACATTGCAAACACTAACCCCCAGTCAACTGATCTGGGTTTAGACCATCATCATTCTTTAGTTCACTCTGCCACCCCAGTTCAGACATGGGCATATGCAAATCAGTCTGACATTGTACCTCATGGGAACAGTTCAGCCTGAACTGCCAAGCCATGTCTTCCCTGGACCGGAAACAAGCATCCTGGGACTGGTTTATGGCTAATCAGCTGTCATCAGCCAGGCTAGCTTGAATCCAGTGGCAAAGTGAGCAAGGGACCAACTCTGGGCATACCCTGCCAAATTAGGGTGAACAAGACAAAACCAAAGGGGATGATGGACAGAGTGTTGAACATTGCAAGCAATCACCCCCAGTGAACTGATCTGGGTTTAACCCATCATCATTCTTTAGATCACTCCGCCACCCCAGTTCAGACATGGACATATGCAAATCGGTTTGACCCTGTGCCTCATGGGAACAGTCCAGCCCGAACTGCCAAGCCATGTCTTCCCTGGACCATAAACAAGCATCCTGGGATCGTTTTCTGGCTAATCAGCCATCATCAGCCAGGCTAGCTTGAATCCAGTGGCAAAGTGAGTAAGGGATCCATGTCTGGGCATATCCTGCCAACTTAGAGTGAACAAAGCAAAACCAAAGGGGATGATGGACAGAGTGTTGAACATTGCAAGCACTCACCCCCAGTCAACTGATTACTGATACACACATAGAACTCTTGCAGTTGTAGAATTATGCAGGCTTCATATATGTAATAGTCTGTTGGCTTATATTTGGTAGGTGCACCACAAAATTACAAATGTTTTCCCTCATAACCTCCTATAAACAGACGATTTTCACAATAAACCACAGACAACTGTTGTCAGAAAAAGAAGACCTATACACGCACTTATTTATTGGAAAAAAAACTTTATTAAAACAACAAAAATAAATGGAAAAGCAAGTTTATTACAACAAACAACAGTATAACATGAAATACGTGGGCGAGACTCCATCGGAAGCAGCGTACAAAAACTGAAAGACAAAAATTAAACATAAGTAACTGTGCCATGTGGAAGAGCAAAAGAAAGGTAGTCTGAATGAAAAGAAGATAGTGAGAATGGGAGGGAGAGAGAGTGGGTGGAAGGGAGAAGGGGAGGGAGGGTGAAAAGAACAGAGGGAAGAGGAGATAGAGCGTCGGCCTACTGCACCCGGCCCTCAGAGTTTACGTCCCCTCACCCGTTTGTCTAGGACACTGGGGTCCGCGAGAAAGAGTGTGGTCGAGCAATTCCTTAAAATCAAACATATGAATGAGGCCAGAGATTACATTATTAGCTACGGGAACATCGCTTGCCTGTACCGATGCACCCAGGGTGCTGCAACCCAGCCCCTTCCCCACACTGTGCTCAATTGTAGGTCCTGCGCACCGAGTGTTTACTGCTCACCTGACACCACTGGCGTGTCTAACAACATGCCATGCAAGCCCCGAGTCTGGGGTACTTTTGTAGGGTAGGAGGGCAGGTCTCCGGTCAGGGTCGGTGTCTTGATACCACGATGGAAGGCGTCAGAATGCCAAGGGCATCATTACAGGGTGAGCACCCGCTCTGTCCATTTTTGGTCAATTAATTCAATGTCTGAAAAGGGAGAAATAATTTAATGGTGGAAACGTCCGGAGATAAATGAAGGTTTATTTCAAGCTTAATAGAAAACACCAGTTGAGTGCATCCTTCGTTTTTGAAGTATGATCTACCAACTGTTAGTTATAATCATTGTTCAAAGAGGAGGTGGAGTGCACCACAATACACAAGGTTAAATAATAATATGTTATATCAAGGTTCACATACAAAGGAACAGAGGGCATGCTAGAAGCATGATGTAAACATGTAATACAGTGGTGGATGCCTGTGTGCAAGTACACTGAGTAATGGACTCACTACAGTGTCCTAAAAGCCAACGCAATGTGTCTGCAGGGCAGTGTTGCCCGTTGGCTCAGGCCTACAGTACGGTCAAGCAGGTCCTTAAAATGAGACAGACATGTGACTGAAAGAGGTCAGAGATCGCATCATTACGCACAACAACATCGCTTTTTTGAACCTTCGCACCCAGACTGATGTAACCCAGCCCCTTCCCCGGCACTGTGCTCAATTGTAGGTCCTGCGCACCGAGGCTTCACTGCTCACCTGCCACCATCAGTGTGTCCAATGACGTTCCGGTACAAGCTCCGAGTCCGGGGTACTTTTGTAGGTTGGGATAGCAGGTCTCCGGTCGGGGACGGTGTCTTGATACCACAATCGAAGGCGTCAGAATGCCGAGGGCATCATTACAGGGTGAGCACCCGCTCTGCCCATTTTCGGTCAAATAAGTCAGAGTCTGAATAGGGAGAAATAATGTAATGGTCTAAAAGTCTAGGGGTAAATGAGGGTTTATTTAATAGAAAATACCAGTTGAGTGCATCCTTCGTTTTTGAAGTACAATCTACCAACTGTTAGTGGTAATTGTGGTTCAAAGAGGAGTTGGAGTGCACAACAATACACAAGGTTAAATAATAATATGTTATACCAAGGTTCACATACGAAGGAACAGAGCGCATGCTAGAAGCATAATGTGCACGTGTAATGCAGTGGTGGAAGCTGGTGTGCATGAACATTTAGTAATGAGCTCACTAGAGTGCCCTAAAAAGCAAAGCCACATCTCTGTAGGGCAGCGCTGCCCTCCGTGGCCAGGAAGTGTACATATGTGTGTTTCTTTTGCAGCTTTGACGTTGCAGAATGCACAATTTTTATTAATGTAGCATGTATAGGGAGGGCAGCAACTATCGCTAATGAGATGCTGTTTGAAAAGATTGAATAGTAAACATCACATGTCGTTGTCAAGGTTGTGAATATGTGCAGACACGCATGTCAATGTTGTGAGGTATTATTGAAAGTATTGCTATCGCGAAGCATACACATGTGAATGTGCTCGGATGGAGGGAGGATCAGCAGCGAGGCTACGTCATACATAGTGATAGCGCTCATTACAGTCAAGCAATGCATGTCAAACATGAATCTGAAAGTCTCATATATGACACACTAATATACTGGTAAAGCCTGAGAACAGAGCATACAGCAACACAAATGTACACATTACTCTTTACTGTACGTCACATATGATCTAGGATGCGCACTCTGACCATGGCAGATGATACCCCTTCGAGCCACCAATACCCAGGCCGAAAGGCAGCACAATAATGTGCACACACATACACCAGGGGCATCGTGTAACACACATTTGTTTTTTGATGTAACGTTTCAGATGCATGGCCATCACACGTGGAAGGCTTAATGTACAGACCATGAATATTGATCAAGATGATCATTGCATATTGTGTGTATTATAAGATATGTGTCCACAGAAAAAAACTTTTCCAAAAAGATGCTTAAGGTGAAGTGGTGTCTCTCATCAAACGCTGTAGAGAGAATGACCGAAATGGGTTGGGTTGTCCAACTGTTACAATGGGAAACATTATGAAGCAATCTAAGGCTTTTTTTTAGGGTAACATGGCAATTGCACACCGAGCGTGCAAGGAGGCCTCACACGGCGCAATTTTGAGAAAATATATTTATCATAATATAAGTTTAGTACAGTTAGAAATATATGAATGTTTAAAATATTTTAGATTATCGCTTGCTGTCATATACTGTTCAAAGTTATTTAGATATACTTTGAAGACAAAAAAAAAGAGGGAATGGCATACTCGGCGTGACACCATACTTCTGTGACGTAACATAGGGACTGGCGGCGTGCACCTGTCACATACGCAACACGCAGTGGGCACGACCCCATACGTACATGACGTAACGCGTGGCTTGGTACTACGTACCCGTCGGATACTAAAGTAGCAGCTGGGGCGACTTCATGCGTATATGATGTTTTGTGGCATGCAGTGTCACAAGCCCGCCGGATACCAAATGCGCATCATTTACAAGTTTAGGAATATGGTGGATCGTATTCACTTGGTGAGGGAGCTTGGTACGCTACTGGTATGGGAGTGTAGTTTTCTCAACAAAAAAAAAGAGATACATATTTTTGGGGGAGATATAAAACAATGCATAATTTTCAAAGTGAAAAAAGAAGTATAAAAGAGTTCCAAACTATTTAAAAATATAACAGAAAAAATATAGGTTTTATAAACAATAAAATATGAAATTAACATTTAAAAAACCTTTGCAATTCACTGAAAAAACAATAGGTTTTACAGATGTTACAGTTAGGAATTAGCATTTAAAAAACCTTAGAAATTCACTAAAATAACCATAGGTTTCAGCTACGTTATAGTTATACGAATTTCGTTGCGTGTACTGCATCCCCAAATGCGATGCAGTGCATGTAACAATTTTTTTAAATTTATTTACATGTTTACTTACCTGTAATCCTCCCTAATTCACAAATAAAAAAAAATAAATGCCCCCACAAGGCAGTTTCTTCCCTCACACTAGTGAGATGGGTGAAATAAGTTAAGTACGAAAGTGTTGTGGATGTCTCTGTTTTTGGGGCACTCCCTTAGAAAAACTGTTTTTTAGACCAATCACAAATGTGATTAATAAAGTACTGAATACACTTTGAACTAGCATAATGTTAGCTTCCGTGTCATGCCATAAAATTTTGATTTTTCACAGCCTGGTAAGCAGAAAATCTGGATTTTATTAAAGACACAGAGGCTAATATTATCTCTCCACATAACATTGTAACCCACCTATGTGGCGCTAAAGATATTACATTAACCTTTTTTTCTCTACCAGATTAAGGAGTTTCCTTTACTTGGAATTACTACTGGGAAACTAATTAAGAAGTTTCATCCGCATGGAACTGCTACTCGAAAACTGCTATCAATAGGAATTTAAAGATTTTCCTTGAAGTCATCTTCTTTGCAGCGCCACAAGAAGAAAGATGGCTGCTTGTGGGGGTCTTTATAGTGTCTTAGAAAGTTCATTGAAGTTCTATATTCCTCAATTGTTGCTGCTGCGAGATGGCAATATAAGAGATTTGCATAATTTTAGCTTCTTTGTCTTTAATAAAATCCAGATTTTCCGCACACCAGTCTGTGGAAAACTTATAATTTTGCATAACAAACGGAATGTGATTTTCTCAATATTATGCAGTTTATGCAAGTTGCATTTCAGTTTTACCTAGGGTTAATATTTTACTATTTTATGCATTTTATAAAAAAGCAGACATACGATGTTCTCAGTCATAAAGAATTTCAAATGCATGGTCCTGTGAAGGATGACCTTAACTTGACAGGTTAAATAGTTTTTCAAAAAAAGCCAAGGCAAGATATGTTGTTGACCTTACAGCAGTAGAAATGAAACACAACAGTAAATCTGATGAGCGCATAGATTGAGCTTTTTCTGCTCCCAGCCGGCTTCTGCTTGTGTTGTGAAGCCTGTATCACAAATGATAGCTATTGCTTTTTTTGAGTAATATCATCGGATGCGGCTCTGGTAAACAAATCATGTGTAAACAACATTTGAGCTTTGAAATGTGTGCACGACCTTCATCTCTTAATGAGTATTGAGCATTTGACCCTCATGTCCCCGTCCAAATGCTCGAATTATTCATCTTGAAGCTAAATTAATGTACAGGTATAATCATGATACTTTTCTTTTATGATTTTAGGGCATCCCTGAAGTGACTGATTTTTATGAAAGATGGGTGCGAGGCGTTGTCTCGCAGCTATAATCTAAAACAGGCCTCCAGACCTTCCCGTTCTAGATAATACAAAGAAAGGCCTATTTATATACTCACTGAGGTTAACCTTGGCCTCGATTTCACTTTACACGTAAACATGAGGTTCAGTATGTCTTATATAAGGTTTGGCCATATTTCAGGATTAAGACAATAGCTTGTTTGTCCTTGTTTGACAGCTCTGTCATCAAATGTTATTACTAGATCAGTTGAAGAGCATTCGTTTGTAAAACATTTATTTCATGCCTGATCTGAACAAGTGTGCAGTGTTGGAAATAAACAATGACTACTTTACCTGTATTAATAGACTCTATATTGACGTCAATCAATACAAAGACAGCTGGATTAGTTGCCATTTTGCCAGTTACTGTACAATTTAACAAAGGGCTGATATCAAATCACAAGGTGCTGAGAAAAATGATACGCTGATCATGGGTAACAATCTCAAATTATTACTAAGCCAATACTTTTGTAATGTTTTGTCATTTTCTTCTTACATTGCTAGTAGGAAAAAGGGTTACATTTTGAAAATACTGTGAATAAAGGCGGCTGAAGGTAAAATGTATAATGTTATGCCAAGACTGGGGGTGCAATTATGCTTCCAGTAGTTCCTTTAATAAGCAGCCCCAAGATAATATGTACCAGATATAAAATGGTAAATGACAACAGAGATGTAGGTAGCCTTACGGCTAGAGCTGTCGGTTGAGCTGGGGTAGCAGGTTCGAGTCTCAGCAGAGAGACTCAACAACCTGTGATTCTGGGCAAATTACTTAACCCCTCCGTCCCTAACAAATTTGGGGCCATATCATCAAGGAACAGTGATAATATTATCGCCGCTTTAGTGGCAGGAAACTGCCGCTAAAGTGCCAATAAGGGGCTTGATAATATGCCCTTGTGAATGCCCATAGAAGCCCAGGTTCTGGTGTGAACCTGGGCTTTTATGGGAATTCACAAGGGCATATTATCAATGTTATGTTATGTCATAGCCGTACTTCTTGAGCGCACGGCTACCCCAAGGGGTGTCCCGGCGCTTTAGCAAAGAGGCCTGAGAAACCCAGAGACAGAAAGGCAGAAACGCAACGGTCACAATGATTACAAGGAGAAGAGCGCGGTCTTCAGCTCCTTCCTAAAAGCCAAAAGGTTATTAGCTTTACGGAGGGAGAGAGGGAGCTCATTCCAAAAACGAGCTGCCACATATTGAAAAGACCGACCTCCCATCCGGATTCGTTTGACAGCAGGTACAACCATTTTGGCCAAATCGGCTGACCGCAACATCCTCCGCGGGACATAGAAAGCAGTGCGCTTCCTAATGTAGTTGGGGCCAACAGCGTGGAGGGCTTTGAAAGCCAGCATGAGGATTTTAAACCTGATTCTGCTAGCAATAGGTAGCCAGTGCAACCTATTTAACAGCATTGAGGCACTAGCTCTCCTTGGCAGGCCAAATATGGCTCTGGCCGCCGAATTTTGGACAATTTGCAATCTGGATAGAAGGTACTTTGGCAGGCCTGCGAAGAGCGCATTTGCATAGTCTAAACGAGACCCCA